>NC_089514.1:33874504-34499504 GCF_036850995.1 Saccopteryx leptura | reverse complement strand
AAGTAGTATAACCATTATGGAAGAAAGAATGGTGGTTCCTCAAAAAATTAAGAATAGAACAACCATATGACCTAGCAATCCTTCTACTGGGTATATACCCCCAAACTCAAAAACATGGGTACGAAAAGACACATGCACCTCCATGTTCATCGCAGCATTGTTCATGGTGGCCAAGACATGGAAACAGTCGAAATGCCCTTCAATAGATGATTGGATAAAGAAGATGTGGTACATATCTACAATGGAATACTACCCAACCATAAGAAATGATGACATAGGATCATTTACGACAACATGAATGGACCTTTATAACATTATACTGAGTGAAATACATAAATCAGAAAAAGCTAAGAACTGTATGATTTCATACATAGGTGGGACACAAAATTGAGACTCATGGACATAGATAAGAGTGCAGTGGTTACCAGGGGGAAGGGGAGGGTGAAGAGGGAGGGTGTGGGGGGAGGGGAGGGGCTTAAAGAGAAATAAAATATAGGGTGACAGAAGATAATTTGACTTTGGGTGATGGGTATACAGCATAATGGGCTGTCCAAATGATGTGAAGATGTTTTCTCTAAATCTATGTACTCTGGTTGACTAATATCACCCTGTCAAAGTTAACTATCTAAATAAAAAGAAGAAAAAAATTTTTTTCAATAAATGAATATGTATTACTTCCCAGATAAATTAAAAGCAATCATTTGGGAAGGGACTCTGAAGGTTTCTTAAAATTTGGAACCTAACAGTGTTTTTTAAAAATGTGTTTAATAAAGGTATATTCAGGTGAAAGCAATTCAATTTTTAAAATACTGGGTCAATTAGGATATTTTACACCTTTCAAAAAAGAAAAGCTCTATGGTCAGAAATGTTAACTGGTTAGTGACTAGGTTGAACTGGTATTTCCCTTCCCATTTTAGTGTCTGTTATATACCAGTTGGTAGGAATCCTTCAGTATAAAGGAAAGCTGCATATATATTTTGGATTTGTGCATCAAAGAACAGAAATTGCATAAAATTTCAGAAAAAGCAGTTGAGGATACTGAGTATACATCATTAAACTCATTTTTTTTTTATATAATTTTATTTTTTTAATGGGGTGACATCAATAAATCAGGATACATATATTCAAAGATAACAAGTCCAGGTTATCTTGTCGTTCAATTATGTTGCATACCCACCACCCAAAGTCAGATTGTCCTCTGTCACCTTCTATCTTGTTTTCTTTGTGCCCCTCCCCACCCCCTATCCCTCTCCCATTCCCCCCTCCCCCCCGTAACCACCACACTCTTATAAATGTCTCTTAGTTTCACTATTATGTCCCACCTACGTATGGAATAATACAGTTCCTGGTTTTTTCTGATTTACTTATTTCGCTTCGTATCATGTTATCAAGATCCCACCATTTTGCTGTAAATGTTCCGATGTCATCATTTCTTATGGCTGAGTAGTATTCCATAGTGTATATGTGCCACATCTTCTTTATCCAGTCATCTATTGATGGGCTTTTTGGTTGTTTCCATGTCCTGGCCACTGTGAACAATGCTGCAATAAACATGGGGCTGCATGTGTCTTTACGTATCAATGTTTCTGAGTTTTTGGGATATATACCCAGTAGAGGGATTGCTGGGTCATAAGGTAGTTCTATTTTCAGTTTTTTGAGGAACCACCATACTTTCTTCCATAGTGGTTGTACTACTTTACATTCCCACCAACAGTGGATGAGGGTTCCTTTTTCTCCACAGCCTCTCCAACATTTGCTGTTACCTGACTTGCTAATAACAGCTAATCGAACAGGTGTGAGGTGGTATCTCATTGCCGTTTTGATTTGCATTTCTCTAATAGCTAAAGAAGATGAGCATCTTTTCATATATCTGTTGGCCATTTGTATTTCTTCCTGGGAGAAGTGTCTATTCATATCCTCTTCCCATTTTTTTATTGGATTGTTTGTTTGTTTGTTGTTGAGTTTTATGAGTTCTTTGTATATTTTGGATATTAGGCCCTTATCTGAGCTGTCGTTTGAAAAAATCATTTCCCATTTAGTTGGCTTTCTGTTTATTTTGTTATCAGTTTCTCTTGCTGAGCAAAAACTTCTTAGTCTGATGTAGTCCCATTCATTAATTTTTGCCTTCACTTCTCTTGCCATTGGAGTCAAATTCATAAAATGCTCTTTAAAACCCAGGTCCCTGAGTTGAGTACCTATGTCTTCTTCTATGTACTTAATTGTTTCAGGTCTTATGTTTAGATCTTTGATCCATTTTGAGTTAATTTTTGTACAGGGGGAGAGACTGTAGTCCAGTTTCATTCTTTTGCATGTGGCTTTCCAGTTTTCCCAGCACCATTTATTGAAGAGGCTTTCTTTTCTCCATTGTGTGTTGTTGGCCCCTTTATCAAAAATTATTTGACTATATATATGTGGTTTTATTTCTGGACTTTCTATTCTGTTCCATTGGTCTGAGTGTCTATTTTTCTGCCAATACCATGCTGTTTTGATTGTCGTGGCCCTATAATATAGTTTGAAGTCAGGTATTGAAATGCCCCCAGCTTCATTCTTTTTCTTTAGGATTGCTTTGGCTATTCGGGGTTTTTTATAGTTCCATATAAATCTGATGATTTTTTGCTCTATTTCTTTAAAAAATGTCATTGGAAGTTTGATGGGAATTGCATTAAATTTGTATATTGCTTTGGGTAATATAGCCATCTTGATTATATTTATTCTTCCTAGCCAAGAACAAGGTATATTCTTCCATCTCATTATATCTTTTTCGATTTCCCTTAACAATGGTTTATAGTTTTCATTATATAAGTCCTTTACATTCTTTGTTATGTTTATTCCTAAGTATTTTATTTTTTTTGTTGCAATCGTGAAGGGGATTGTTCTTTTGAGTTCCTTCTCAGTTGTTTCATTGTTGGCATATAGAAAGGCTATTGACTTCTGTATGTTAATTTTGTATCCTGCGACCTTACTGTATTGGCTTATTGTTTCTAGTAGTCTTTTTGTGGATTCTTTGGGGTTTTCGATGTATAGTATCATATCATCTGCAAAAAGTGATACCTTTACTTCTTCTTTTCCAATATGGATGCCTTTTATTTCTTTGTCTTGTCTGATTGCTCTGGCTAGAACCTCTAGTACCACATTAAATAAGAGTGGAGAGAGTGGACAACCCTGTCTTGTTCCTGATTTAAGGGGGAAAGCCTTCAGTTTAGTGCCATTTAATATGATGTTAGCTGATGGTTTATCATATATGGCCTTTATCATGTTGAGATATTTTCCTTCTATACCCATTTTGTTGAGAGTCTTAAACATAAAATTGTGTTGTATTTTATCGAAAGCCTTTTCTGCGTCTATTGATAAGATCATGTGGTTTTTGTTCTTTGTTTTGTTGATATGGTGTATTACGTTAACCGTTTTACGTATGTTGAACCATCCTTGAGATTCTGGGATGAATCCCACTTGATCATGATGTATTATTTTTTTTAATATGTTGTTGTATTCGATTTGCTAGTATTTTGTTTAGTATTTTAGCATCTGTATTCATTAGAGATATGGGTCTGTAGTTTTCTTTTTTTGTTCCATCCTTGCCTGGTTTTGGTATGAGGGTTATGTTGGCTTCGTAAAATGTGTTTGGAAGTATTGCTTCTTCTTCAATTTTTTGGAAGACTTTGAGTAGAATAGGAACCAAGTCTTCTTTGAATGTTTGATAAAATTCGCTGGTATAGCCGTCAGGGCCTGGACTTTTATTTTTGGGGAGGTTTTTAATGGTTTTTTCTATTTCTTCTCTACTAATAGGTCTGTTTAGGCTTTCTGCTTCTTCTTGACTCAGTCTAGGAAGGTTGTATTGTTCTAGGAATTTATCCATTTCTTCTAGGTTGTTGAATTTAGTGGCATAAAGTTTTTCATAGTATTCTACAATAATTCTTTGTATATCTACGGTGTCCGTGGTGATTTCTCCTCTTTCATTTTGGATTTTGTTTATATGAGTTCTTTCTCTTTTTTCCTTGGTAAGTCTTGCCAAGGGTTTGTCAATTTTGTTGATCTTTTCAAAGAACCAGCTCCTTGTTCTATTAATTTTTTCTATAGTTTTTCTGTTCTCTAATTCATTTATTTCTGCTCTGATTTTTATTATCTCCTTTCTTCGGCTGGTTTTGGGTTGTCTTTGTTCTTCTTTTTCTAGTTCCTTAAGGTGGGAAGTTAAGTGGTTCACTTGGGCTCTCTCTTGTTTGTTCATATATGCCTGAAGTGATATGAACTTCCCTCTTATCACTGCTTTTGCTGCATCCCATAGATTCTGATATGTCGTATTGTCATTTTCATTAGTCTGTATATATCTTTTGATCTCTGCACTTATTTCTTCTTTGACCCATTCATTTTTTAAAAGTATGTTGTTTAGTTTCCACATTTTTGTGGGATTTTTTTCCTCTTTTTTGCAGTTGAATTCTAGTTTCAAGGCTTTATGATCAGAAAATATGCTTGGTACAACTTCAATTTTTCTGAATTTGCTGATGTTGTTTTTGTGGCCCAACATATGGTCAATTCTTGAGAATGATCCATGTACACTGGAGAAAAATGTATACTCAGTCACTTTGGGATGAAATGTCCTGTAGATGTCTATCATATCCAGGTGCTCTAGTGTTTTGTTTAAGGCCACTATGTCTTTGTTGATTCTCTGTTTGGATGACCGATCTAGAGCCGTCAGCGGTGTATTGAGGTCTCCAAGTATGATTGTGTTTTTGTCAGTTTTTGTTTTAAGATCAATAAGTAGCTGTCTTATATATTTTGGTGCTCCTTGGTTTGGTGCATATATATTAAGAATTGTTATGTCTTCTTGATTCAGTGTCCCCTTAGCCATTATGAAATGGCCATTTTTGTCTCTGAGTACTTTTCCTGTCTTGTAGTCAGCATTATCCGATATGAGTATTGCTACACCTGCTTTTTTTTGGATGTTATTTGCTTGGAGTATTGTTTTCCAGCCTTTCACTTTGAATTTGTTTTTATCCTTGTTACTTAGATGAGTTTCCTGTAGGCAGCATACAGTTGGATTTTCTTTTTTAATCCATTCTGCTACTCTGTGCCTTTTTATTGGTGAGTTTAATCCATTTACATTTAGTGTAATTATTGATACTTGTGGGTTCCCTATTGCCATTTTATATCTTGCTTTCTGTTAGTTTTGTGTCTTGTTTGATCCTTCTCTTTTGTTTTTCTATCTTTTGTTTTTATTTGGTTGTATTCCATACATCTTTCCACTGTTGCTATCTTTTTTATCTCATGTGCTTCTGTGGTGGTTTTTTCAATGGTGGTTACCTTTGAATAATGAAAAGGGTCCCTACCCTGTTCATTGTAGCGAACTATTTTGTGAGTACTTTTGCACTCCATCGTCCTTTGCTACTGTTAATCTCCATCTTCTCCCCCTCTTTCTTTTTGTTGTTGTCACAGTTTAAATTTGGTTTTATTGTGTTCTTCTTGGAGCTTTTACTTGTGGCTCTGTTTTTTTTTTGTTCTTTGTATCTGATTGGAGAACCCCCTTTAGTAATTCCTGGAGTGGGGGTTTTCTGATGATAAATTCCCTCATCTTTTCTGTATCTGTGAATGTTTTTATTTCTCCTTCATATTTGAAGGATAGCTTTGATGGGTATAGTATTCGTGGCTGAAAGTTCCTCTCTTTCAGGACTTTAAATATTGGGGTCCATTCTCTTCTAGCTTGTAGAGTTTCTGCTGAGAAATCTGATGATAATCTAATGGGCCTTCCTTTATATGTTGTATTCTTCTTTTCCCTGGCTGCCTTGAGAATTTTTTCTTTGCTGTTGGTTTGTGTCAATTTCATTATGATATGCCTTGGAGTAGGTTTGTTGGGGTTAAGAAAACTTGGAGTTCTGTTTGCTTCTTGAACTTGAGGCTTTAGTTCTTTCCACAGGCTTGGGAAGTTCTCATCTATTATTTGTTTGAGTATGTTCTCCATTCCATTTTCTCTCTCTTCTCCCTCTGATATACCTATTATTCTTATGTTATTCTTTTTGATGGAGTCAGATAATTCTTGTAGGGCTATCTCATTTTTTTTAATTTTTGAGTCTCTTTCTTCTTCTCTCTGTTGTGCCTCAAGTTGCTTGTCTTCTATTTCACTAATCCTCTCTTCTATCTGACCTGTTCTATTAGCTAAGCTTGTTACTTCGTTTTTCAGCTCGTGAATTGAGTTTTTCATCTCTGTTTGATTTGTTTTTATAGTTTCAATTTCCTTGGACATATATTCTTTGTGTTCATTGAGTTGTTTTCTGAGCTCCCTAAATTGCCTTTCTGTGTTATCTTGTATATCTCGGAGGATTTTTAGGATTTCTATCTTGAATTCTCTGTCATTTAGCTCCAAGGTTTCCAATATATTAAATTTTTTCTCCATAGATTTTTCCTCATCTAGCTGTGTTACCTCTCTTTCTTTTGTATCCATGATGTTCGATTTTCTCTTCCTTAATGGCATCTGAGGGTGGTTTTGTTGATAGTATTAATGAGATTTAATAAAGAATAAAAAGTTTAAAAAAAATAAAAAAAAATCGAAAAAAGTTGTTTTTTTTAAAAAAATTAATAATGTAATAAAGAAAAATAAAATAAAATAAAAATTAAAAAAAAAGAAAAAAAAAAAAAAAGGAAATTATTCCCCCCCTCCTTTTTTCCTCTCCTCTCCTCTCCCCTCTTTCTTGATAAAATCTTGTGGTGGACTGTGAATTATAACAAACAATGCCTGTGATGGAGGGCCTGAATTGGGGAAAAGTAATAAAGGGGCAAAAAAAAAAAAAAAAAAGAAAGAAAAAAGAAGAAAAAAAAAAAAAAAGAGCGTATGGACCCACAAAAAGCAAATAAGGAAAAAATTTGGGTCAAGAATAAAATGATTTGCTTTTAGGTGTTGGTTGTCTAAGAGTTATGATGAGAGGATTAAGAGGAAAACGGGGGGACAAATTAAAAAATTACTATTGTATTTAGTGGAACAAGAACTAGATAATATGGAGAGCCAGGGATGGGAGCACTGCTAGTGAGTTAAAAAGGTGAAGTAAAAACCCCCCAAAATGCCACAAACATAAGTTTGAGTCCCAGATAAGATAATTTGTTTGTTATTGAGGTTTGAGTGAGAGGAGATGTAAAGGAGAAAGGAAGAAACTAATATAGAGGGAGAAAAGAAAGAGAGAGAGAGAAAAAAAAGAGGGAACCACTAAAAGAAGAAAAAAGAAAGGAGAGAGAGAGAGAGAGTTAAGGGTTTTGGAGTGCAACCCTCATAGAGAGAAAGGAAGAGAAGAGAAAAGATAATGGGAGATGTAACACTTATGGGTAGTGTAGTTCAAGGAGAGGAGAGAGTAAGACCGGTAGAGAGTTAATCGGCCAAATTGGAGGAGGAAAAAAAAAGTATCAAGAATGAAGATAAGAGAAACAAACGAACAAATATAATAAAATGGGATAGGTTATAAAGTCTGCAGATTATTCTTGATTTTGAGAGGTTATCTTCTTGCTTTTTCTTTTCTCTCCCTCTTCCTGGTCGGTGACTCTGTACCCCGGGTTTTGCCCCTTTGCCACGCTCAGGTGGAGGTTTGCAGTTGATAAGTCTCTATGGCAATGTCATGTATTGTGCTTTAGTCTTGTTGGCAGTCTAGGCTATTAGCATTTATAGGCTCCGACAGTGAGAGAGTCCGTGTTTCTAGAGCCTTTCTCCTAGTCTTTCCTTCCTCAATTAGTAGCCTGATAATCCAGCTATGGGGTTGCTGCTGCCTCTGCCTGGATAGTAAGAGGCTCAAAGAGCTGGCAACTCCCCACTCTATTTCCACTCAGCACAGGGCTCTGGGTAAGGCTCAGTCAGTCAGAGCTGCTAGCATAATCAGGTGGGCTTTCCGGCCATTCAAAGACCTCTGGCTCTGCCACTCTGTCCGGTAACACAAGCGCGTGTCCACTTCCGGGGCGCTTGGAGGAAACGCTCACTCACTGTCTGCGCGCGCAGACCAGGATATCCGGCCAGCAGTCTCACGCTCTGAGTGAAACCCCCAACCGCAGGGAAAAGTTGCAGCGTTGGAATTGAGTTTCGCTCCGTCCCCGTGCGCGGCTTTTGCAAGGCGCTGGGGCGGCCCAAGATTCCGCTTTGGCCCACACAAAGGCCCCTGACTCTGCTCCTCTGTGCGATAACACGGGTGCGCACTGCCGAGGCACTCGGAGGAATCACTCACTCCTTATCTGCGCGCGCAAACCAGGATGTGAGGCCGGCCGCTTTCCCTCTGAGTGAAACACCCTCCGGCACGGAAAATCTCCACCGTTGGAATTAGTTCTCACTCCCTCCCGTGCGTGGCTTTCCCAGGGCGCTGGGGCTGCCCAGAGACTCTGCCCTCGGCCCACAGAAAGGCCTCTGACCCTGCCTCTCCGTGAGGCAACACGGGCACTGACTCCCGGGGCCTAGGAAGAAATCTCTCGCCCACTAACTGCGCACCAGCCAGGAGACCGGGTAAAATGGCCGCGCCGCTTGTCTTTCTTTGTTTGGGTTTGGCGCGAGTGTTAGCTTGTATTGCCCGGGTTGCCACAGGATCAGATTTTCCTCGGCTTGGATCTCCGTGCCACAGCCTGGTTCGGCCGTTTGTTTCGCGGCCTGGATGTATTCACCCCCTTTGCCCGCCTCAGTTTCTATATTCACAGTTACCAGAGAAAGCCGCCCTGTTTAGGTTAGTGAGGAAGGCGGAGCATTTCTTACTCCCTAATTCCTTCGGGGTTTGGTTATATATTTAGCCAATTTTTCACTCAATCATACCTTTGGGTGTATTGCGAAGCATCTGGAAGCTCCAAGTATAGGTTTTTCTGTTTCTGGTTGAAGATCTTGTTGAGTTTTGGGGGAGATTTATCGGTATCGCTTCCTACCCCGCCATTACTCTGACGTCATCTCCATTAAACTCATTTTGAGGGTACCAATTGAGAAGGCTCCATTACTGTATCCTTTAAAACCCTTGTTACAATACTACAGGCTCTTATATGAGAGGAAAATAAGTATTCACATTTATCATTTATCTTCATATTTTAACTCAATTCCTGAATCACAAAAATAAGCCTTTTCACTTACATGTTGATGACCGAACTATCTCCAGCTGTAATCCTGCTCTTTAATTTTAGACTTGTGGCCTATTTCGCACAAACTAGCTGTGTGATGGTGGATAAGTTATTTAACCTCTCTATGTTTCAGTTTTCCAACTTGTAAAATAAGGCTAGCAGTGCCTGTCTCAACTGGCTTTTGAAGATTAATGAGTTAATAGAAGTAAAGCCCTTAGAAGCCCTGGCCGGTTGGCTCAGCGGTAGAGCGTCGGCCTAGCGTGCGGAGGACCCGGGTTTGATTCCCGGCCAGGGCACATAGGAGAAGCGCCCATTTGCTTCTCCACCCCTCCGCCGCGCCTTCCTCTTTGTCTCTCTCTTCCCCTCCCGCAGCCAAGGCTCCATTGGAGCAAAGATGGCCCGGGCGCTGGGGATGGCTCTGTGGCCTCTGCCTCAGGCGCTAGAGTGGCTCTGGTCGCAACATGGCGATGCCCAGGACGGGCAGAGCATTGCCCCCTGGTGGGCAGAGCGTCGCCCCATGGTGGGCGTGCTGGGTGGGTCCCGGTCGGGCGCATGCGGGAGTCTGTCTGACTGTCTCTCCCTGTTTCCAGCTTCAGAAAAATGCAAAAAAATAAAATAAAATAAATAAAAGCCCTTAGAACAACAATGCCTGATATGTAATATATATTATATTATAAATTCAATAAATATTATTACTATCGTATTTACTAGCATTATTTTGAACTATTCATTCTCTGAACAAAATGTCCTATAATCCAACATATATCCAAACACAGTTTTTTTTTTATGCCTATTCAAAACATCTTGCTGTATTTCTTTTCTAGATCTAATGTAGTACTAGAATTATCCCAAGGGATCCGCTTACTTAAGTTAGAAAGCTTGGCATCACAATACTGGATTTTTCCTTCTCCCTCATCATCCAAAATATATTCACATTCCTAGCTCTAAAATAATTGTGTCTTCTCTCACTAGACGATGATTATCTTGGGGTCAGGAAATGTATTATTTTATAGAAGTTCATGAGGTTTCTATACTTTCAACATCTATGTATCCTGGTACCAAGGACAGTTTCTTTCCTACATTAGGCACTTCATAAATGCATCTTGATTGTGTGAAAACGTATACTTATAACACATGTACATATATTACTGTCACTTTCTCTCTCCCTTATAGCTCTGGCTTGATCACAACACTTTGGAAGTATATAAAGATCACAAATCTACTCAGGAAATCAGTTAAGTGAAGGCAGACCTTCAGAAAATCTATGGATTGCATTGATTAATTTTCAATGCTGATGAGCCTGTAGGAAATCCATAACTCTCACACAAGCCTGGTAGTCTAAATTGGTACAACTCTTCTATAAGGATAGACTTTAAGAGCCATAAAATATTGTGGTATTTACCTGAATAACTCTGTAAATTCAAAATAGAAATAAAAAAATTGATTTACACAAAAATATTCATTACTCTTTTCTTTATAATGAAGATAAAATGAAAAACAGTCTGAATAATCAATTTCAGTTTTAAAATCTCACTGGACTCTTAAAGAGCTATTAAATGTATATATAATGATTACAGCAATAGAAACACATGCTACTTTTTAAAAACTATATTTGTGCTGGAATTACAAATATATAAAAAGTGTATGCTTACATAAATACTAAAAATGCAACTGCAGTTTATATTTATGAATTATTTGATATGAAATGTTTTATAAAAAGTAATTTTAATCAGATTTACAAGACATTCTACAATAAATTAGGATTTCAATAACGTATTTCTAAATGTCAAATACCTTTGGGTAAACTTCAAATATGGTGTATAGTCTATTACAGCGGGGAAGTTGCCATCCAATCCTTCACCCTTTAAACAGAAGCTAAGACAACAGAAAATAAATATTATTAATACATAAAATTTTAAATCAAAGTTAACTGTTATAAACAATCTGTTAGAGACATTTGTTTCATCAAATTTCAGATAAATATTTTGTTTGTAATTAAAATTACATGTTACAAATAAACATTTCGATCAAGATATTCTTCCTTCAATAGAAATGACAAAGAAGTGTACAAGTTAATATACTGTTATACAAATATTAATATATCATGAAAAAGTAAAATTTACTGAGATCTTTTCAACCATTATTTATTTCATACTGTCTTGGTCTTTATTAAACTTTTAAAAATATCACTAGAGAATTTTCAAATGAGGATTTATTCACATTAACATACAAATTCTCAGGTGACACTGAATACTCCTAAAAGAATCTGAATAATTAGAAAATTAGGGTTTTCGCCTGTGAACATGGTGCCCTGAGCAGACAGAGAATGCCACGTGCAGCCTGAGACTGCAGCCTGCACACTGCCACGGTGACCAGTGCCCAGGACCCTGTGGCCAGAGGGCAAGCGCTGTTCAGCTGCGCACCCGCCCCAGTCTGCTCCTGGGCAACACGAATGGATAACAGCAAATGCTATCGAACAGTGGGAATCAGCAATTTTGCCCTGGAAGCATCGGGAGACATGTTTACAGTAGTCTGCCTGAAGGTAGAACAAAAATGAACTACAAGATGAGTCTGGTGCTCTAAGAAGTGTGAAAGCTGCTGGTGAACTCTGTTCTCTATCAGAGACATAACTGAAATTAATGAAGCTCTTGCAGAAAACCCAGGACTTGTTGGCAAATCTTATTATCAAGTTAGCTGGCTGATCAAGACGACACTAGTGACCCATCAGAACTAGATGAACTAACGAATGGAGAAGCATATGAGTGATACATGAAAGCTACTGAGGAGTGGAAATGGAACCTTCCTAAATAAAGAAGTATGAAACAACTTTAAAAAGAAGGAAGGAAAATGAGGGTTTGTAAACTATCTGATAGTTGAAAGAACTTGCATTCTAGACATAAAAAAAAAATGTTAAAAATCTACTCAGTCTAGTCAATGTTTTTTGAGGCCACGGCAACAAGGAAAAGGTTAAGTGACTTTCCCAAAGCCACGCTCTGAGTTTCTTAAAGCCAGTAAAAATTCAAAACTCCTGGTTCCTCAATCCAGTGATCTTTGTTGGGTATAATGGTATATCAAGGTAAGTTTTTCTTTTAAAGGTGTTTAGTTTTAAGTTTATTACTGTTACACTGAGAAGTATACGGACTGGTAGTTACAAACTGTCATGGGGATACAAAGTACAGCATAGGAAATATAGTCGATAATATTGTAATAACTGTGCATCATGCCAGGTGGGTGCTGGAAATATCAGGAAAAATCTTATGCTTTTCAGCACTCTGAAAGCATAAGATTGTCTAACCATTCTGCTGTACAGATGAAACCAATACAAGATAATATTTGATGTAAACTGAAATTGAAAAACATTAAAATTTTTTTTAAATTTTTAATTAAAATAAATCATTTAAAATTTTTAAAGAATTAAAGATTGCTATTATTGAAAGGTAAAAGTATATCCTCTAGGAAAATATACAAAAGAATATTTAAAAGGTGTAGGCTGATCTTTCAAAAGAAAAGAATTCATCTATGAACTTCTATCTCTGGTTTCTTTGGGAATTATGCCTGTGGAAATACTGGGTCTAATATATTAATATCAAGGGGATGCATTTTTTCCAGACTTGAATAAAGACAGAATCAAAGTGGCAACATTTTATTGTACATAGGCTGTCCTTCATTTACAAAAACAGTACTAATGTATCTTTAAGACATTTGTTTTCAGTTGATTGTATAGTATCAATGGGTTACAATAAATCAAAAGTTCACATTCTTCTCCCAGGGTTGTTTGTTTTTTTTACCAAAAAATAAAATTGTAAAGGATGTAGACAGGCCTGCAGCACGCCATGTAAAAAGTTCCCTCCCTCAGCGGGATCACAGAGACAGCCTTCCTGTTGCATCTATCCTGCTCATGCTAAACAAGTAGCTAATTAACCAGGTACTACTTTATTAAATGTTAAAGAAAATTATAAAATGACAAATATTTTGAAAAGGAAGTTATTTACTAGAAAAAGGTTACCTCAGTGAAAATGGGCAGCATTATTTTTAAATTCAAGAACTTAAAGTAGATTTTCATGTAAGTTTTTATACCTATTTTAATAATATTCTTGGATTTTAAGTGATTTATTTAAATAAAAATGTTTTTTTTTTCACTCTTCTGCTTGAGTTCTTGTTATAGACAAACCTTTTACTTTCAGTATAATGTAAAATCTTGGATTAGTTAAAGAAATGTAATACAATGCTTTCATAAATCTAAAAAGAACTTACAATGTCCCTTTTTAGTACTTGTAATATTAGTCTGGAATCAATTCATCTTGTTGATAATAAAAACAAATATTAAAAATGTTTTTATATTCTAGATACATAACACAAGAATCATAAAATAGCCACAATATCCTGTCAGGATCTTCTTTATCTCCACATGAGATAATGAAAATCTTTCTGGCTTTGAATCTATTTCTAGTGTATTTCTTTTCATTTTAAGGCAGTAGCTGAAAACCACTAACAGAGAAAATCCAAAACCTTCCCTCAGTGTTACCAGAGTACATGATTTTTCTGTTTGGGGGAATGTAGTCTAAGCTTTCATATTACTCAAACCTAGTTAATTCCTTAAGTTTGAGACAGTCTCTTTGCTGAGAGAAAACCATTCAGAAAACTGATGTCATTTAAAAGGGAACAACAGGAATCAAATGTCAATATCCTACTGCGTGCTTTTCTTAGAAAGTTGAAAGGAAAAATCCCAAGTAGGCACTATGACAAGGCAGAATACTTTACAAACCGAACACTTTTAGTCAGAATTACCTGAAATCAATAGCATTGAGCCCAAGCAGCATGCCAGCAAGCATATTTGCTTCCTCACCCAAGACAATTGCTCCTTCTTCATAAAATCTCCTAAAAAAGTGAAATGAGTCATTATGTAAATATTACAAAGACAAGATTCATTTACAGAAATCACTCAGAGCCCAAACTAAAGTAGAAAGAACTAAATTGTATTTAATTTGTCAAAATAAGAATTTACATGAGTCACCCAACTCTTAGAGATATTTAGAAGAAAAAATTGTTCTGTTTCCACTTCTCTTAAAAAGAATCCCTAAAGTGCCTTTTTCAATGGGCCTATATTGCCTAGCATTTTCCCCCAACAGTGAAGCAATATAAATATAAACTGAAAGGTGGCAAATATACAATGATTTATAACGGTCTATTTTCAAAACAACGTAAACTATTGTCCTATACATAGAACAAACACAAACATACATTCTGTTTTTCTATAATTCCACATTTTACTACCTAAATTAAGAAATAGGAAGGGCCTGCCTGACCATGCGGTGGCGCAGTGGATAGAGTGTCAGACTGGGATGCGAAGGACCCATATTCGAGACCCTGAGGTTGCCAGCTTGAGTGCGGGCTCATCTGGTTTGAGCAAAAAAGCTCACCAGCTTGGACCCAAGGTCACTGGCTCGAGTAAGTGTACTCGGTTAGCTGTATCCCCACAGTCAAGGCACAAATGAGAAAGCAATCAATGAACAACTAAGGCGTCGCAATGAAAAACTGATGACTGATGCTCCTCATCTCTCTCCGTTCCTGTCTGTCTGTCCCTGTCTATCCCTCTCTCTGACTCTCTCTCTCTCTCTCTGAAAAAAGGAAAAAAATAGGAAGGGCCTGACCAGGCGGTGGCACAGTGGGTAGAGCGTCAGCCTGGGATGCAAAGGACACAGGTTTGAAATCCTAAGGTCACCAGCTTGAGCATGGGATCATAAAGACATGACAAGATGGTCGCTGGCTTGAACAAGGGGCCACTGGCTGGGCTGGAGCCCCAGGCAAGGCACAGGTAAGAAGCAATCAATGAACAACTATGTGCTGCAACTATGAGTTGATGCTTCTCATCTCTCTCCCTTCCTGTCTGTCTGTCCCTGCCTCTGGCTCTTTCTCTTGAAAATAAACAAACAAACAAACAAACAAATAAATAAAGCAAAAAGAAAAAGAAAAAAAGAAAGAAATAGGAAGGTGTAATCATCGGTAATTTATGCTAACCTGTATACTGCAGTACTAACAGGGCGGATGGGCTAAAGATGGCTGTTTGTGAAAAACATACGCGTCTTTATGAGAGTGAGTGTCATAAACTCAAAAGGTCGTACATTGACACTGTTGTAACCCAAGGACCCCCTGTCATAGTGTTTACTGCAACAGAGGAGAGGAGAAGACAATGGAAGAGGAAGGACTAGTGAAAAGAACTGCCTATTACAGGCTGAGCTTCTTCATTATTAGCTCTGGTTAAGGAAAACACTTGTTCAGAAAATATACTTCTTACTCTGAGATAACATATTTTACAAATAACTTAATTCAGCATTTAAACAAGTATTGAATTGAAGTGTTCTGAAAAAGATCATTATTTTTATCATTTAACTAACCAAAGACAAGTCATTCAAGTGTATTAAGGAGGCAGAAGTTAGGAAAAATTAACTTTTTATTCCCTTAGTTAAACTAACATGTCAATAATTTTGACTGAAAATATAATTCCTGTTATCAACACTTTCAAAGACTTCAAAAGATTTTAAACTTTCAACCTCTTAGTTTATCTCAGAGAAAAATTAAAGCATTAATCAAGTTTTGCTTATATAACCAAGGTTATACCACAAATAAACCAAAATAAAATCTAATATGACTACTCCAAAACTGTAATGTATACACTAAAAAAATTCCCCTCCTTTTTAAAAAAATATTTTTTGTTCTAAAGAAAATATTTTTATATGAAAGATCTAACCAAAATAGTATATTGAATTGCAAAAACATAAATACTGAAAGTACCAAGGTGAAAAATATATAATATGTCCATTTAAAATTTTATATATTAGATGATATCTTTAAAGAAGTTTTATATTTTAGAATGAAAATTGTAAAAAACTCTTTGATATGACTTTAAGATGGGAGAAAAGCCTCTATTTTTATTAGGTATACTTTTTCAATTACTTGTATGTGGACTAGAAAAATATTAAAAATACAAAAGTAGTTGAACTAATACCCTAATAAGAATACTTTTTCCCTTGTCACATAAAAGGTAACCCTAATTAAAATATGTCTCTATAATGCTATCCTTAGTGTTTATTCTCTAGGACTATTTTAAGGCCTTTCAGGTACTTTAATAACAAATATCTTTGGGTGGGATCCAAAGTGAACAACCAACGTAAAATATGTTGATATTTCACAATATCATGCTTTCAAAATTTCCTTTTTTTAAAATTTAGGAGTATTCTATACATTGAAACTGTAATATTATAATATGAGAAAGATTATCTTATAAGAAATTTCATTATCAATATTCTTGTTCTCTTCCCCAATTTAGTCTTTATATAAAAACTTCAAAGGAGAAAATAAGATTCTCCATTGTGACATACAAAACAGATAAGATTACAGCATTATAAATAAATGTTATATTCCATTCAAAGTCAAATTGAATCAGAATGAAAAACTGACCAAAAAGCAAATGTCCAAAGGTCTTGTTAAGAATGTATCATTATTGCCTGACCAGGCAGTGGCACAGTGGACAGAGTGTCAGTCTGGGATGCAGAGGACCCAGGTTTGAAACCCTGAGGTCGCCAGCTTGAGCGCATGGTTACCAGTTTAGCATGGGGGCCACTGGCTTGAGCGTGGGATCAAAGACATGACCCCATGGTCACTGGACTGAGCCCAAAGGTCACTGGCTTAAAGCCTAAGGTCGCTGGCTTAATCCCAAGATTGCTGGCTTGAGCAAGGGGTCACTCACTCTGCTGTACCCCTCCTCCCACAGTCAAGGCACATATGAGAAAACAATCAATGAACAACTAAGGTGTCACAATGAAGAATTGTTGCTTCTCATCTCTCTCCCTTCCTGTCTGTCTCTACCATCTTTTCCTCTCTCTAACTCTGTCTCTGTAAAAAATAAAAAATAAAAAGTATCATTATTTATCAGCAAATATATAATAATAAATTTCTGCTATGTGACAGAACTGTTTGAAGTACTAGAGTTAAAATGAACAAGCTAAATACTATATTCCCTCTCTATGGAGCAGACAGATCTGCACCTGAAACCTGTATAATTTTATTAACCAGTCTCACCCCAATAAATCCAATTAAATAATGCATTATTAAGTTTACTGGGATAAAAACAAAAGAAAAAGATAAGTAGAGATGGTAAGTAGTATAAATAGGTTGTTGAGATAGAAAAAAACTGAAGAAGACCAAACTTTGAAGAAAGTCATTAAAAAAGGCATTCTCGGGTACGTAGCACACAGCAGTGTGACTATTCAGTGCTCTGTAGGCCATTTAACATTAACAATAACTGAGAACACTGAGTGCCAGGCAAAGCTGTAAGTGCTTTAAAGTGCTTTACACGAATTACCTTCTTTAACTTTACTACCCACATATTATGCCACAGAGGGATTCAGCACATTGCCCGAGATTCCACAATTAGTAAGTGGTGAAACCAGGATTTGACTAGAAAACATGTTTGCAGAGTTTGATGGCTAATATAATGAGAAACCATTTCAAAGTTTTAGCAGTCCATTGCCTTAACCACTTGACCACATCACCCACCCATTTCAAAGTTTTAAATGGGAATTAATATAATCCCTTTTTCTTTTGAGAAGATTGTCTGGAACAGGGGTCGGGAATCTATGGCTCGCGAGCCAGATGTGGCTCTTTTGATGGCTGCATCTGGCTCACAGACCAATCTTTAATAAAAAAAAATGTTAAAAATATAAAACATTCTCATGTATTTCAATCCATTCATTTCCTACCACTCATGTTCATCGTTGCGGGTGGCTGGAGCCAATCACAGCTGTCCTCCGGGACAACACCAAATTTTTATTGGATAATGCCTAACGTACACGGGTCGTTGTATGGCTCTCACAAAATGACATTTTAAAATATGTGGAGTTCATGGCTCTCTCAGCCAAAAAGGTTCCCGACCCCTGGCCTGGAAGCTGAATGACTCAGGAAGGGGGCACACTGGGAACTCAGTTGGGAGGCTAAGAGAAGGGTTGTAAGCAAGACATAAGAGAGGCATGAATTATTGTAGCAGTCCTGGAGATAAAAGTAAATAGATATCCTCTTTAGAAAAGTGTTTATTCAAGTCCTTTGCCCATTTTTTAATAGCATTTTTTTTTGGTGTTGTGTAAGTTCTTTATAAATTTTGGATATTAATCCCTTATCAGCTATATCAGCAAATATGTCCTCCCATTCAGTAGATTGTCTTTTCATTTTGTTGATGCTTTCCTTTGCTGTGCAAAACCTCTTTAGCTTGATGTAGTCTGTTTTTATTTTTTCTTTTGTTTCCCTTGTCTGAGAAGATATAGCAGGAAAAATAGTGCTTAGAGAAATGTCATAGATTTTACTGCCTATGTTTTATTCTAGGAGTTCCATGGTTTCAAGTCTTATATTTAAGTCTTTAATCCATTTTGAGTTTATTCTTGTGTATGGTGTAAGAAAGTGGTCTAGTTTAATTTTTTCATGTATCTGTCCAATTTTCCCAACACCATTTACTTAATCAACTGTCTTTACCTCACTGTATGTTCTTGCCTCCTTTGTCAAATATTAATTGACCATAAAGGCATAGGTTTATTTCTGGGCTCTCAATCCTGTTCCATTGACTCATGAGTCTGTTTTTATGCCAGGCACCACGAGTTTCTGTTTTTTTTTCCATGCTGTTTTGATTACTATGGCCTTGTAGTATAGTTTGATATCAGGTAGTGTGATTCCTCCAACTTTGTTCTTCCTTTTCAAGATTCTTTTGGCTCTTTGGAATCTTTTGTGGTTTCACATAAATTTCTAAATCATTTGTGCTAGTTCTGTGATAAACACCATTGGTATCTTGACAGGAATTGTGTTGAATCTACAAATTACTTTGGGTTATATAAACATTTTAATGTTGTTAATTCTTTCTATCCATGAACACAGTATGTGCCTCCAGTTACTTGTATCTTTTTCAATTTCTTTCTTCCGTGTCTCATAATTTTCTAAGTACAGGTCTTTTACCTCCTTGGTTAAATACATTCCTAAATATATTGTTCTTTTGAAGCAATTGTGAATTGTATTGTTTTCTTAGTTTCCAGTTTTGATAGATTATTGGTGTATAAAATTCAACTGATTTCAGGATATTTATTTTGTATCCTGCTACTTTACTGAATTTACACCTGTCAGAATGGCTATCATCAATAAATCAACAAATAACAAGTGCTGGCGAGGGCGTAGAGAAAAGGGAACCCCCCTGCACTGCTGGTAGGACTGCAAATCGGTAAAGCCACTGTGGGAAGCACTACAGAGTTGCCTCAAAAAATTAAAAATGGAACTGCCTTATGACCTAGTGATTCCATTCCTGGGAATTTATTTGAAGAAACCCAAAACACTAATTTCAAAGAATATATGTGCCCATATGGTCACTGCAGTGTTGTTTACAATAGCCAAGATTTGGAAGCAGCCCTAGGGACTACCAGTAGATAAATGGACAAAACAAAGTCATGGTACATTTACACAATTTTTAGTTCCATAAAAAAGAAGAAACATCATGGATAGATCTGAAGAGCACTATGCTAAGTGAAATAAGAGAGTCAGAGAGAGACAAGTACCATATGATTTCACTCATGTGTGGAATCTAATAAACATAATGAACTAACAAGCAACATAGAGACAGACTCATTGATAGAGAGCAGGCTAACAGCTGTTGGGTGGGGCTGGGTGAAGCGGTTGCAGGGATTGAGCAAAAAAAAAGACACAAAAGAAAAAACTCATGGGCATGGATAACAATGTGGTGCTTGTGGGGGGTCAGGTGGATGAAGGTATAGTGGGGAATAAATGGTGATGAATAAAGACTTGACTGGGGGGGTGAACAAATATGGTGTGTTATAGAACTGGACACCTGAATCGCAAATAATTATGTTAGCCAGAGTCATCCCAATGAATTCAATTAAAAAATATTAATGGGTAGATTCAAGATATACTTTAGAGATAAAACTGACAAGACTTGCTAATAAAATGATTATAGAGAATGAGGGAGAAAGAGGAATCAAATATAAATTTTAGATTCTGACATGATTAGCCATGTAGGTAAATAGTGAAGTCATTTGTCAAGAAGGAGGTCACCATTTGTCAAGAAGGAGGTCAACAGGGTTGAGGTGGAGAGAAATCAATGTATCTGAACTATCTAGCTAGAGATTTAAATATGGTGTCATAATCATATAGGTGGTACTTAAAGCCACAGGGAGATGAATAAGTTCTAAAAAGAGAGACAGAAAGAAAAACGAATAGAGAAAGAAGAGTAGATAATGAAGGACAAACCCAGATAATACTGACACTCAGAAGTTGTGAAGAGGAAAAGCAGCCTAAGAAACAGCAATTATAAAGGGTAAAGCAATGTCAAGGTACGTTACGTACATTAAAAGCAAGAGGTTACTGGGTACCTGTCCAAGTTGCTCAGCTGGTTAAAGTTGGATACTTTAACCCCCCCCCCCCCCACTGGGCACATACAAGAATCAATCAATGAATGTATAGGTAAGTAGAATAACAAATCAATGTTTCTCTCTCTCTCTCTCTCTCTCTCTCTCTCTCTCTCTCTCTATATATATATATATATATATATATATATATATATATATATCATTTTCTTCCTCTACTTCTAAATCCAATTTTTTTAAAAAGAGGTTTTTCAAGAAAGAGTAGTAAGTATTCAACTGTTTTGGCTGGACAGTGAAGTACAAAGTAGACAGAAAAATGTCCATTAAATTTGGTAGCTTACGGATTATTGGTGTTCTTTTAAAAACTATCCTTGGTGGAGTGGTGAAGGGCAAAAGCTAGACAAGAGAGGATGGAAGAGTGACTCCAAGGTAAGGAAATGATGACAGTGTGTACAAACATTTTTGAGAAAGTTGATGATGAAACAGAACATGGAAATGAGGAAGAGTAGAAAAAACACTGGTTCAATGAAGAAGTTTTTCTTTTTAAGGTAGGAGATACCAGTATGTTGTGAATGATCCAGCCCCAGGAACTAGATTGAGGATGAGGAGAGAGAAAGACAGTAACAAAACAAAGAGGTGAATAGGGATAGAATCCAGAAAAAATGGCCTCTGATAGGAGAGATGTTCCAAGACAAGAAAAAAAAAGAAAGAAGAGAATATAGTTAGGGTGTAATTGGTGATAGAAATGATAGCATTCATTTATGACAGGTTCAATGTTCTAGTGCAAGGAGGCCTCATAATAAATTACTAGAAATGTCTAGTTCTCTCTAAATATCTTTCCATTTTTAAAGGGTAGTTAAATGCTTATTATTCTCAGGGTACATATCTATATAAAAACAGGAAGATCAGTCTTATCTTTAATACAGAATAATACAGAATAATATACAGAATAATAATTCCAAGAACTATGTTGAATGAGTAGTAAAAGTGGACATCCTTTCTTCTTCCTGATTTTAAGGGAAATACTTTGTTTTCCCCAATGAGTATGATGTTGACTGTGAATCTGTCATACATGGCCTTTATTATTTAAAGTACATTCCCTCTATTCCAACCTTGCTAGGAGTTTTTATCATAAATGGGTGCTGGACTTTGTCAGATGCTTTCCTGCACTATTGATAGATCATATAACTTTTATTTTTCATTTAGTTTATATGGTGTATAATGTTAATTAATTTGCAAATATTGTACCAAGCTTACATCCCAGGAGTATATACTACTTTATCATGGTATATGATCTTTTGAATGTATTGTTGAATTCAGTTTGCTAGTATTTTGTTGAGAATTTTGCATCTATTTCATCAGGTATTTTGGGCTATATTTTCTTTCTTTGTAGTGTGTCTGGTTTTGGATTTAGGATAATGCTGGTCTCATAAAATAAGCTTGGGAGTCTTCCCTCCCCTTGAATTTTTTGGAATAGTTTGAGGATAGGCGTTAGTTCTTTTCTGACTGGTAAAATTCACCTGTGAAGCCATTTAGTCCAGGACTTTTGCTTGTAGGGAGGCTTTGATTGCTGCATTTTATTTCGCTGGTTGTAACTATTCTGTTCAGATTTTGTTTCTCCTTGATTCAGTCTCGGAAGATTGCATATTTTAGGAATTAATCCATTTCTTCCAGATTATCCAATTTGTTAGCATTTAGTTGTTCATAATATTTTATTACAATCCTTTGCATTTCTGCAGTGTCAGTTGTCACTTTTCCCTTTATTTCTCATTTTACTTGGATTCTCTCTTTTTTAATTTATTTATGATTTTAGGAGAGAGAGGAAGGGAGTGAGAGAAGGGAGACAGAAACATCAATCTGTTCCGGTACGTGCTCCGACCAGGGGTGGGCCCTGCACTCTTGGCATATCCAGAGGACGCCCTAACCAACCGACTCATCCGCCCAAGATGTCTCTTATTTCCTAATGAGTCTGGTTAAAAGTTTGTCAATCTTGTTAATCTTTTTAAAGAACCAGTTCTTGGTTTGATTGATCTTTTGTATTTTTTTAGACTTTATCTCATTTATTTCTGCTCTGATCCTATTACTTCCTTCCTTTTACCACTTTGGGCTCTGTTGTTCTTTTTCTAGTTCCTTTAGGTGTAAGATTAGATTGTTTGAGATGTTTCTTGTTTCTTGAGGTAGGCCAATATTGCTATGAATTTCCTCTCTTACGACAGCTTTTGCTGTGTCCCATAGATTTTAGGTTGTTTTCTTTTCATTTTCACTTGTCTACAAGTATCCTTCGTTTTCTTCATTGTTAACGAACTCACTATTTAGTAACATGTTTTTAGCTTCCATGTGTATATTTTTCAGTTTTTCTTATCATTGATTACTAGTCTGAGAAGATACTTGATATCATTTCAATCTTCTTAAATGCACTGAGACTTGTTTTTTTTTTTTTTTTTTTTTTTTTTTTTTTTTTTTAAATAAATCTTTATTAATGGTAATGGGATGACATTAATAAATCAGGGTACATATATTCAAAGAAAACATGTCTAGGTTATTTTGTCATTAAATTATGTTGCATACCCCTCGCCCAAAGTCAGATTGTCCTTCGCCACCCTCTATCTAGTTCTCTGTGCCCCTCCCCCTCCCCCTAACTCTCCCCCTGTTCTCCCTCCCCCCACCCCTGGTAACCACCACACTCTTGTCCATGTCTCTTAGTCTCATTTTTATGTTCCACCAATGTATGGAATCATGTAGTTCTTGTTTTTTTCTGATTTACTTATTTCACTCCTTATAATGTTATCAAGATCCCACCATTTTGCTGTAAATGATCTGATGTCATCGTTTCTTATGGCTGAGTAGTATTCCATAGTGTATATGTGCCACATCTTCTTTATCCAGTCTTCTATTGAAGGGCTTTTTGGCTGTTTCCATGTCTTGGCCACTGTGAACAGTGCTGCAATGAACATGGGGCTACATGTGTCTTCACGTATCAATGTTTCTGAGGTTTTGGGGTATATACCCAGTAGAGGGATTGCAGGGTCATAAGGTAGTTCTATTTGCAGTTTTTTGAGGAACCACCATACTTTCCTCCATAATGGTTGTACTACTTTACAGTCCCACCAACAGTGAATGAGGGTTCCTTTTTCTCCACAGCCTCTCCAACATTTGCTATTACCCGTCTTGTTGATCATAGCTAATCTAACAGGGGTGAGGTGGTATCTCATTGTAGTTTTGATTTGCATTTCCCTAATAACTAATGAAGCTGAGCATTTTTTCATATATCTGTTGGCCATTTGTATCTCTTCCTGGGAGAAGTGTCTATTCATGTCTTCTTCCCATTTTTTTATTGGATTGTTTGTTTGTTTGTTGTTGAGTTTTATGAGTTCTTTGTAAATTTTGGAAATTAGGCCCTTATCTGAGCTGTTGTTTGAAAATATCATTTCCCATTTAGTTGGCTGTCTATTTTTATATCAGTTTCTCTTGCTGAGCAAAAACTTTTTATTCTGATGTAGTCCCATTCATTTATCTTTGCCTTCACTTCTCTTGCCATTGGAGTCAAGTTCATAAAATGTTCTTTAAAACCCAGGTCCATGAGTTTAGTACCTATGTCTTCTTCTATGTACTTTATTGTTTCAGGTCTTATATTTAGGTCTTTGATCCATTTTGAATTAATTTTAGTACACGGGGACAGGCTGTAGTCGAGTTTCATTCTTTTGCATGTGGCTTTCCAGTTTTCCCAACACCATTTGTTGAAGAGGCTTTCTTTTCTCCATTGTGTGTTGTTGGCCCCTTTATCAAAGATTATTTGACCATATATATGTGGTTTTATTTCTGGGCTTTCTATTCTGTTCCATTGGTCTGAGTGTCTATTTTTCTGCCAATACCATGCTGTTTTGATTATTGTGGCCCTATAATATAGTTTAAAGTCAGGTATTGTAATGCCCCCAGCTTCATTCTTTTTCCTTAGGATTGTTTTGGCTATTCGGGGTTTTTTATAGTTCCATATAAATCTGATGATTTTTTGTTCCATTTCTTTAAAAAATCCCATAGGGATTTTGATGGGAATTGCATTAAATTTGTATATTGCTTTGGGTAATATGGCCATTTTGATTATATTTATTCTTCCTATCCAAGAACAAGGAATATTTTTCCATCTCATTGTATCTTTTTCGATTTCTCTTAACAATGCTTTGTAATTTTCATTATATAGGTCCTTTACATTCTTTGTTATGTTTATTCCTAGGTATTTTATTTTTTTTGTTGCAATCGTGAAGGGGATTATTTTTTTGAGTTCGTTTTCTAATATTTCATTGTTGGCATAGAGAAAGGCTATGGACTTCTGTATGTTAATTTTGTATCCTGCGACCTTACTGTATTGGTTTATTGTTTCTAATAATCTTTTTGTGGAGTCCTTCGGGTTTTCGATGTATAGGATCATATCATCAGCAAAAAGTGATACCTTTACTTCTTCTTTTCCAATATGGATGCCTTTTATTTCTTTGTCTTGTCTGATTGCTCTGGCCAGAACTTCTAGCACCACATTAAATAAGAGTGGAGAGAGTGGACAACCCTGTCTTGTTCCTGATTTAAGGTAGAAAGTCCTCAGTTTTATGCTATTTAAAATGATGTTGGCTGATGGTTTATCATATATGGCCTTTATCATGTTGAGATATTTTCCTTCTATACCCATTTTGTTGAGAGTCTTAAACATAAAATTGTGTTGTATTTTATCAAAAGCCTTTTCTGCATCTATTGATAAGATCATATGGTTTTTGTTCTTTGTTTTGTTGATATGGTGTATTACGTTAACCGTTTTGCGTATGTTGAACCATCCTTGAGATTCTGGGATGAATCCCACTTGATCATGATGTATTATTTTTTTAATATGTTGTTGTATTCGGTTTGCCAGTATTTTGTTTAGAATTTTAGCATCTGTATTCATTAGAGATATTGGTCTGTAGTTTTCTTTCTTTGTGCCATCCTTGCCAGGTTTTGGTATGAGGGTTATGTTGGCCTCATAAAATGTGTTTGGAAGTATTGCTTCTTCTTCAATTTTTTGGAAGACTTTGAGTAGAATAGGAACCAAGTCTTCTTTGAATGTTTGATAGAATTCACTAGTATAACCGTCTGGGCCTGGACTTTTATTTTTGGGGAGGTTTTTAATAGTTTTTTCTATTTCCTCCCTGCTGATTGGTCTGTTTAGGCTTTCTGCTTCTTCATGACTCAGTCTAGGAAGGTTGTATTGTTCTAGGAATTTATCCATTTCTTCTAGATTGTTGTATTTGGTGGCATATAATTTTTCATAGTATTCTACAATAATTCTTTGTATATCTATGATGTCTGTGGTGATCTCTCCTCTTTCATTTTGGATTTTATTTATTTGAGTCCTGTGCCTTTTTTCCTTGGTGAGTCTTGCCAAGGGTTTGTCAATTTTGTTGATCTTTTCAAAGAACCAGCTCCTTGTTTTATTGATTTTTTCTATAGTTTTTCTGTTCTCTATTTCATTTATTTCTGCTCTGATTTTTATTATCTCCTTTCTTCGGCTGGTTTTGGGTTGTCTTTGTTCTTCTTTTTCTAGTTCCTTAAGGTGTGAAGTTAAGTGGTTTACTTCGGCTCTCTCTTGTTTGTTTATATAGGCCTGAAGTGATATGAACTTTCCTCTTATTACTGCTTTTGCAGCATCCCAGAGATTCTGATATGTCGTATTTTCATTTTCATTTGAGACTTGTTTTGTGTCCTAACATGTGGTCTATCCTAGAAAATGTTCCATGTGCACTTGAATAGAATGTGCAGTCTACTGCTTTGGGTAAAATGCTTTGCAGATATCAATTAAATCCATCTGTTCTAGCGTGTCACTTAAGGCCGCATTTCCTTGTTGATTTCTTGTCTGTAAAATTAATCCCTTAATGTCAATGGGGCATTAAATCCCCTACTGTAACTGTTACTGTCAATCTCTCCCTTTATGTCCATCAAGTTTTGCTTTATATATTTAATTGCTACTATGGTGGGTGCATACATTTTTACAAGGGTTTTTATCATCTTGTTGATTGATTACTTTATCATTATGTAATGACCTTCTCTGTCTCTTACTATATAGCCCTTGTTTTAAAGTCTACTTGGTCTGATATAAGTATTGCTACCCCTGCCTTTTTTTCATTTCTATTTTCATGAAATATCTTTTTCTATCCTTTTACCTTTGGGCCCCAAAATTAAGGTGTGTCTTATATATGGGAGCATCTTATATATGGGGAAATACGGTACTTCATTTCTTAAAAAAAATTTTAACAGAAACTTATTGAAACAAGATGCTTGGTTACAAGAGGGGGAGGGAGGAGAGGGAGGGAGAGGGGGAGGGGAGGGGCACAAAGAAAACTGGATACAAGGTGACGGAAGACAATTTGACTCTGGGTGATGGGTATGCAACATAATTAAATGTCAAAATAACCTGGAGATGTTTTCTCTGAACATATGTACCCTGATTTATTAATGTCACCCCATTAAAATTAATTTAAAAAAAGATGCTTGGCTTGAAGAAAAACTAGGATTCTGTTTTTGTTTTTGTTTTTTAATTTCACAGAGAGGGGAAGGGAAAGAGACAAAATTACTGATCTGTTACTATATGTGCCCTGACCAGAGACCAAACCTGCAACCTTTGTGTTTTGGGATGAAGCTCTAACCAACCAAGTTGGTTGGCCAGGGCTAGGGATTTCTTTCTTTCTTTTTCTTTTTAAAGTGAGAGGAGGGAAGATACTGAGACAGACTCACATGCATCCTGACCAGAATCCACCCAGCAACCTCTGTCTGGGGCCGCTCGAATCAACGGAGCTATTTTTAAGTGCCTGAGGCTGATTCATCACTCGAACCAAGTGAGCCAGTGGCTGCAGAAGGGGAAGAGGGAGAGAAGGGGGAGAGGGAGGGCAGGAGGAAGGAGGAGAGAAGCAGATGGTGGATTCTCTTGTGTGTCCTGACTGGGAATCGAACCTGGGACATCCACATGCCAGGCTGATGCTCTACCCACTGAGCCAACCAGTGGGGACTAGAATTCATTTCTTTTAGAGTTATTTATCCCTACTCAAAGACAAGTTGCCCTACAGGTTAAGCTATGTAGAAAAAAAATGTTATAAAACTGTCCTTGGACCCTGGTTGGTTGGCTCAGTGGTAGAGCGTCAGCCTGGAGTGCGGGGGACCCGGGTTCAATTCCCGGCCAGGGCACATAGGAGAAGCGCCCATTTGCTTCTCCACCCCCTCCCCTCCTTCCTCTCTGTCTCTCTCTTCCCCTCCCGCAGCCAAGGCTCCATTGGAGCAAAGATGGCCCGGGCGCTGGGGATGGCTCCTTGGCCTCTGCCCCAGGCACTAGAGTGGCTCTGGTCGCGGCAGAGCGACGCCCTGGAGGGGCAGAGTATCGCCCCCTGGTGGGCATGCCGGGTGGATCCCGGTCGGGTGCATGCGGGAGTCTGTCTGTCTCTCGCCGTTTCCAGCTTCAGAAAAAAATACAAAAACAAACAAAAAAAAACTGTCCTTGGTTTTACAATGGTAAATGAAAAATATTAAAATTCTCCAATCAAACAAAGCATGCAAATATTTAAATGTTCTTTTATTATTATTATTATTAAGCAGTGAAAGGAAAATAACATACTGGAATATAAAGATAAAAGCTAAATAAGCATGAGCACAAAAGAAAAGGGGTCTTTTCATTGAACCGGTGTTTCTCCCATCCCATCTTCATTTGATATATAATAAAGGAATGGGGGGAAGGGGAAATGAAAGGACGGAGGAAACTATATTATAGTCATCAAATGTGGTGGAAACAAAATTGCAGTTTCCTAACTGAGAATGTATACTTGGCCTGCAGAAACAAGAGTTCTGGAGTAAAGTAGCATATTCCCTCTTTTAGTAGATACTTGCTGTCTGCTGCTACTAGAACATATCCATTTTATTTTCATCCTCTATTTCCAACTGTACAGGTGTGTCTGTTTCACTGACTGACGGCTCTACAAATGGAAATCTGACCTGCCTTGTTGACAGGCCCTGGAGTTCACCACAGGCTTTCATTACCTTCCTAAGTCTTTTTTTTTTTTAACTCATATATTTTTTTAAAATTAATTAATTAATTAATTAATTTTTACAGGGACAGAGAGGGAGTCAGATAGAGGGATAGATAGGGACAAACAGACAGGAAGGAAGAGAGATGAGAAGCATCAATCATCAGTTTTTCGTTGCGACACCTTAGTTGTTCATTGATTGCTTTCTCATATGTGCCTTGACCGCAGGCCTTCAGCAGACTGAGTAACCCCTTGCTCGAGCCAGTGACCTTGGGTCCAAGCTGGTGAGCTTTGCTCAAGCCAGATGAGCCCATGCTCAAGCTGGCAACCTTGGGGTTTTGAACCTGGGTCCTTCCTCATCCCAGTCCAACGCTCTATCCACTGCGCCGCCGCCTGGTCAGGCTACCTTCCTAAGTCTTACAATGCACCACAGAACCATTCTGCCCTGCCACCTCTAAATAATGTGATTGTCGTATTCAGTCCTGACTCCTTCCTTGGACTCTCAACAGTCATGGCGAGTTCCAGAGTCTCCTCAGCTGTCATCTCACAAAAGAGGTACCAGGTCAGCACCTAACGAGCACATAAGTGTCAGGAGTGGCAGAGGAAGCATTTCATTTCTTTTCATGGTTGAAAACATACCACAGCATTGAATATACTTTTGGTTTCTTCTTTTGTCAGTTGATGGACATTTGGGTTGTTTACACTTTTTGGCTACTTTGAATAATGTTGTTACGATCACTTATGAACACTTTTTTGTGAACATATTTTCAGTTCTCTTGGTGAAATCTCTCTTTTTCTCTGTAATGTACATACTGGGTCATACATAACTATGCTTAACGTTTTGAGAAACTGCCAGAGTTTTTCAAAGGAGATACATAACTTTGCTCTTCCACCATGATGTATGAGGGTTCCAATGTTTCTGTGTCCTTGGCAATGCTTGTTATTATGTTCTTTTTCTAAAATTTTTATTAATTTTTAATGTATTATGTTTACATGGATTCAAGTGTCCACTGAATATAACTCCCTCACCCCACCTCTGTGTCCCTTTTTATACCACATTTGTCCCCCTCCCCCTAATGCCTCCCCCCTTCCCTCTAGGATTTACTGTCCTGTTATCTATATCTCTGTGTTATGTATAAATATATATAGTTTCACTAATCCCTTTACCTTCTCTGCTCCCATGCCCTCATCACGCTTCCCTCTGACAGCTGTCCCTCTGGTCCCTGAGACCCTGCCTCTGCCTCTATTCCATTCCTCAATTCACTTTGTTCATTAGATTCCACATATAAGTGACATCATATGATATTTGTCTTTCTCTGCCTGGCTTATTTCACTTAGCATAATCATCTCCAGGTCCATCCATGCTGTCACAAAAGGTAAGATTTCTTTCTTTTGCACAGCTGCGTAGCATTCCATTGTGTATATGTACCACTGCTTTTTAATCCATTCATTCACTGACAGACACTTGGGCTGTTTCCAGATCTTGGCTATTGTGAACAATGCTGCCATAAACATGGGGGGTGCATTATCTTCTTTTGAATCAGGGATTTGGTATTCTTAGGATATATTCCTAAAAGTGGGATGGCTGGATCAAAATGCAGTTTCATTTTTAATTTTTTGAGGAAACCCCCTTCAGTTCTCCACAGTGGCTGCACCAGTCTGCATTCCCACCAGCAGTGCAGGAGGGTTTCTCCACACCCTCACCAGCACTTATTGTGTGTTGTTTTGAACAACCATGAACGCCATTCTGACAGGTGTGAGGTGGTATCTCATTGTGGTTTTAATTTGCATTTCTCTGATGATTAGTAATGTTGAACATTGTTTCATATGCCTATTGGCCATTTGTATGTCCTCTTTGGAGAAGTGTCTATTCAGTTCTTTTGCCCATTTTTTAATTGGATTATTTACTTTCCTGGTGTTGAGTTTTAGAAATCTTTTATAAATTTTGGTTATTAACCCCTTATCATACGTATTGGCGAATATGTTCTCCCATTGTGTGGGTTGTCTTTTAATTTTGTTCATGGTGTCTTTTGCTGTGCAAAAGCTTTTTAGTTTGATATAGTCCCATTTGTTCATCCTATCCTTTATTTCACTTGCCTGTGGAGAAAAATCAGCAAAAATATTGCTATGAAAGATATTGAAGAGTTTACTGCCTATGTTTTCTTCCAAGATGTTTATGGTTTCACGACTTACATTTAAGTCTTTTATCCATTTTGAATTTATTTTTGTGAACGGTATAAGTTGGTGGTCTAGTTTCATTTTTTTTTGCAAGTACCTGTCCAATTTTCCCAACACCATTTGTTGAAGAGACTGTCTTTACTCCATTATATGCTCTTATCTCCTTTGTCAAATATCAGTTGTTCATAAAGGTGTGGGTTTCTTTCTGGGTTCTCTGTTCTGTTCCATTGATCTATATGCCTGTTCTTATGCCAGTACCAAGCTGTTTTGAGTACAATGGCCTTGTAGTATAACTTGATATCAGGAAGTGTGATACCTCCCGCTTTATTCTTCCTTTTCAAGATTGCTGAGGCTATTCGTGCTCTTTTTTGGTTCCATATCAATTTTTGGAATATGTGTTCTTTTCATTGTAGCCATTTTAGTGGGTGTGCGATGTTATCTCACTGTGGGTTTGATTTGTAGTTCTTTGAAGGCTAAGGATGCTGAGCATCTTTCATGTGTTTATCAGTCATTTGCCTTTGCATGTCTTCTTTGGGAAAACGTTTATTAAGATTCTTTGCCCATTTTAAAATGTTTCCTTTTTATTACTAAGTTGTAAAGTTCTTTATATAATAGATACTAGTCCCTTATCAGATATACACTTTGAAAAAGTTTTCTCCCATTCTGTGGGTCATCTTTTCATTTTCTTGATGGTATTCTTCAAAACACAAAGTTTTACATATTGATTATATCGACTTTATCTATTTTTTTTTTGTGGTTTGTGCATATCTAGGAAACAATCGCCTAATCCAAGGTCATGACAATTTACATCTATTTTTTCTTCTAAGAGTTTTTTACATTTAAATCAGATCCATTTTGGATTAATTTTTGTATATGTTATAAGGAAGCCATCCATAAGCATCTTTAAATGTTTACTTTTCTATCTTAATAATGTAAAACTTTTAAACAGATTTAGATTCCAAAGCCTTTTTTTTTTAGCTCTTGGAAGATATGGTAATTTATCATTATTCTATCTACTTTTCTAAAATTGAGGAAAGTATTTATCAACTTGTTTTTTTTTTCACTTCCTGATAGCTTGGTAATTTTTAAAGTTTTATTTTATACTTTACTCCACTTACTCCTACGTTAATGTTGAGAAAATTATAATTTCTTCTAAACATAACTTTTGTCATTATAAATTACTATGGTACAATTACAAAGTAATAAGTCTCTTTAAAGTTAATTTATCTCTACTTTATATTTTCCATATACGTTACTTTAAATTCTTAGCATAATATTTCCAATCTTGTTTCAAATGTCACATTTGTATTTTTTTTTGTTTGTTTGTTTTGTATTTTTCTGAAGCTGGAAACTGGGAGGCAGTCAGACAGACTCCCGCATGCGCCGACCAGGATCCACCCGGCATGCCCACCAGGGGGCGATACTCTGCCCATCTGGGGCATCACTCTGCTGCAATCAGAGCCATTCTAATGCCTGAGGCAGAGCCCACAGAGCCATCCTCAGTGCCCGGGCAACCTTTGCTCCAATGGAGCCTTGGCTGCGGGAGGGGAAGAGAGAGACAGAGAGGAAGGAGAGGGGGAGGGGTGGAGAAGCAGATGGGCGCTTCTCCTGTGTGCCCTAGCCGGGAATCGAACCTGGGACTTCTGCACGCCAGGCCGACGCTCTACCACTGAGCCAACAGGCCAGGGCCCACATTTGTATTTTTTAGCTTAACTTTTCTAACTATTTTTCAGTCTGTGAGTGGGGGAGAAACTGCAAATTATTTCAGCTTTTACCTTACTTCTCTATTTCTGAGTCTTCCCAGGAATCTTTGAAAACAATTCCCCTCTCTTTTTTTCAGCTTGGATTCTAATATTGACTCTGCCCACATCTCAACTATAACTATTTCCAATTAAAATCTCAATCCCCATATGAAACTCTTCAAGGATTTTTTTTTCAACTGCTCACCAAGACATCCTCCACCTTAGCAAAGGGTCACAAGAATTTTTATAAGAGCATCAGCATTCACCACAAGATGAGGATTTACTGTGTCTCTGTTCCCCCCAGTTCCTCCACTCAATCTTAGCCTTGAATTTTCACTGATGAGTACTTCAAGCTGGCCTGTGTTAGCTTAAGTAGCTCCTCCTTCTGTCGTGGGGTAAAAATCTGTAACACCATTGCAAAGGATGTCATTACTCTTTATCTGTGAAGAGTAGAAGAAGAAGAAATCACTCTATTCAGATACTCTCAAGATTCCTAAAGGATTAGAGATCATTTCTCATTTCTACAGCACTTAAGGCAACGAGCATCCAAACAAAAGTTAAGGTATAGCTATTCTTTTCAATTGTTTGTTTGTATTTTACAAACCTGACCTTCCAAATAGGTATGTTTTAGACAGAGGTTGGCAATCATGCTTATAAATAAGAATTTGCTTAGTTTGATTTCATTTAAAAAATAATAATGTAAATAGTTAAAATAGACTGTCTTTTTATGCAACTGCATTTTTAGTTAACTTCCAAAATAGGAATTCATAAATAAGTCTTTACTTTGTGCCTTTCTTGAGAATTCGAGCCATCATATTCACATTAAAACACTGTATGTGTGTATGTATTGGATTACATGTATAAACATATACTAAGCCATGATTATGTCTCAATAATGTTTATATATAGTTACAAGAATATTTTTACTTCATAAACATTTTTAGAGCTGAATCATTTCCTTTCCATAAAAAAATAGCTAACACATAAAAACAAAGCAAAAAAGCATTTCCCTTTAAATATTTTAAACTACTCATTCTAAAAATAGTCTATTCAAGAATTATTTCTACCCCACCCAAATGCCTAAACTAAGAAACAAGACTAACAGCTTAGACGTAATATTAATGCCTTAAGTTCTTTTTCAGAAAGACTACCATGAGTCTTATTATTGCATAGAAAATGATGACTGTGCAAACTTGGTTTGCATTTCACTAATTTAGAATTTTTAGGTTTGATCTGTAATTTTCCAATAGTATTTTTATTTTCAAAACTTGTATTCTCAACATTTAGTATCTTTCATAATTAAATTTACTACTAATGACAAATAAAACAAATATTGTATGTCATAAGGTTCATTTCAAGTATCTAAGAGTCTAGCATCACCTTATTGTTCATCTTTAGAAATACCCCAAGACTATCATATTGCTTTAAAGAATCAAAAAAAGTATATGTCAGTCAGATTTACCTTATGCAAATAGTTCTTTTAGTTAATATTCTTTATATCCTCGTCAAATTTATAATCATGGTAGTATTTATCTTCCAAATGAAAAATTTACTATTTTATTAGCTAACAAATAGATACACAAAAAGATACTATAATTTGTACCAGTTAGTCAGCTAACAGAATATCTCATAATAAATACTCAGGGTTTTTCTGAATCCCGAAAATCAAATACTACATCAGGACATGAAAATTCTAGATATATGATTTCTTTATATTTGAGCCTAATTTTCTCTATCAAAACTGGTCTTTTCTTCTCTTTCAGAAATATGGTTTTAATGAGACTAAAATAAGTATGACGATTTAAAAGTATCTAAGGCAGTGATGTCTCATAGAACTATCTATGATGAAGCAATGTTCTATTACCTGTGCTAATTTGGTAGCCATTAACCACGCATAGCTATTGAACACTTGAAATGTGATACAGCAACTGAAGAACTACGTTAGTAATTTTATTTCATGTTAATTAATTTTAATTTACATAGTAGCATGTGATTAGTAGCTACTGTACTGAACAGTACATGTCTACAGTATTGAAAATTTTTCAATACTTTAATTTACAAGTACTTTTAAAATAGAGAAAAGTGGTTTCTTAAAATTTTTATTGAATTTATTGGGGTGACATGGGTTAATAAAATCACACAGGTTTCAGGTGTACAATCTGTAATACCTCATCTGTATAGGCACTGTGTGTTCACCACCCCAAGTCACGTCTCCCTCCATCAACATCTGTCCCTCCTCCCCCCTCCTCCACCTCCCTCCACCTCTTTTCCCTCCTATAATCCCCACACTGTTGTTTCTATACATTTTTTTCTTTGTTTAATTCCTTCACCTTTTTAGAAAAGTTGTTTCTTTAACAAAAGCTATAAACATAAGTTAGTAGACCAGAGCTTGATAGGAATGACTCTTGCCCTAATAGGAACCATTTTTTACTACCATAGAAATGAACAAAGTCCAGCTTTTCACATGCACAGTATATCATCTTTTAATTGTATATAACCCAAGAAATACAACATTGATACAAACTGACATAAAAAGATAATCAAGCAATCACTAATTATATGTGTTATATATTTATAGTAAATACTTAAATAAATATAAATATATATGTGAATTAAGTGAATGGTCTATTTATAGTTTATATGAGCAAAGAAAGAAATGTAGTGAGGAAAGAAAAAGTATGCTATAGAAATTTTGTGTATTTTCCTTCAAATTGGTCAGGGAAAAGTCTGTGCAAAGAAGGAAACTTAAGTATTGAAAAAGTAAGAATCAGAAATTCTTATTCGAGCCTGACCAGCCGGTGGCGCAGTGGATAAAGCGTTGGACTGGCATGCGGAAGACCCAGGGTCAAGACCCTGAGGTCGCAAGCTTGAGCGCGGGCTCATCTGGTTCGAGCAAAAAAGCTCACCACCTTGGACCCAAGGTCGCTGGCTTGAGCAAGGGGTTACTCAGTCTGCTGTAGCCCCACAGTCAAGGCACATATGAGAAAGCAGTCAATGAACACCTAAGGAGCTGCAACAAGAAACTGATGATTGATGCTTCTCATCTCTCTCCATTCCTGTCTGTCTGTCCCTATCTATCCCTCTCTCTGACTCTGTCTCTGTCTCTGTAAAAAAAAAAAAAAAAAAAAATGAAAGAAATTCTTATTCGAAAAGAGATATTCCAGGCATAAAGTGAAGCTTGAAACGATAAACCAAGGTAGAGGTTGTTTAGGTGACAAACTGCAGTGTCCTGAGAAGACAGGGAATTTATCTGAGTAGTATGGAAGGAAAGAAAGAAAGAATGAGGACTTTAGAAGTAAGTGAGTCTTCATTCTATTTTTATTTCTAAGTCTTTAGGTGACTTTTAGGTATATATTTAAAAATTAGAAAGATTTTTAAACCTGGTTGTTTTGAAGTCTCTCAGGGCTGTAGAGATGTATTCAGATAAATGTTTTTCCATGAGTGCTACTCTGATCCAGGCTCTACCCTGTAAGGAAGAAAGAAAAAAGTATTTAAACAAATCAAAAATTAAAACATATTTTGCTCACTATCAACAATATAAGTATTTAATATGTAAAGAACTCATTCAAAATACACATTTGATAAAAACAAAAAAATTTTAGTAAGATACTAGGTAAATTTTGATTATACATAATATGTATTTTGTTTCTCTGAAGGTGTAGGGTTAAGCATGTCAGATTAACTTTTTGTCCTCTGAAGAAACCATTAATATTGAGTTACTTAAATTAGAGACTTCTAACATTCTACTTCAATGCTCAAACAAACATGCTTTAAATAAAATGAATCTCCTTATAAAACATGAGAAACAAAGTCCATTCACCTTAATAAAATTAATGACCCTCATATGACTTGTATAAGAAAATTTCTCACCTGTCCTTCCAGAGAGAGGTTCTAGACAACTAATTATGAACTAAATTTCATTATTTATCATGCATCTAAATCAGGAGTTACTGAATTTGGTGCCCCAGAACATTCTAAAAACCTGTTACCAAATATTTAGACCAGAAAGAACAATCACACAACAAAAATATCCCAGAAGCATGTTTTAGCACAAAATCACAGAAACAGACAATCCTGACTACATGTGAAAATTTTACTTTTCCTTTGAAAAGGGATAACATTATTCAATAGTTGGGTCTAACCAATTAATTTTTTTCAAAAATCAAAGCATTTCTTCTGCATTGTTTATTGAGAATGGAAAAATAAAAAAGATTTATTTGTAGTGAAAATTTTAAAATTCAATTACTTTCATTTTCACTCAACCTTTTCACAAATCTCCAGGAAGAACTACATAGAAAATCAAAACACTGCAATGACAGTTGAGAAAAAAGTGACACTAAACAAACATATATGATGGTCAACTACCAATATGGAGAACTAAAAGCATTCTTTAGAAATGACTCCACTTCTAGTCAATTCACCAAACTCTTGGATAGGAAGGATGAAAAAGGAGTCAAATCTAGAGAGTAATAAAACCCCTCAGGCTAGAAGCAGCATTGTTGGAAAATAAAGGAATGACATGGGTGCGGTTAGCATGCCAGTCAATTTGCCCACCACGCTCAGAACCTCAGAGCTCATGCCGTTGTTCTTGCTAGCAGAGCCTACAATGAGCTGTGGCTAACTGGAACAGGAGAAGGGAGAGGCAGGCTACTGGCCAGCAGTCTCAAGGTTTTTGAAGTTGCATTTATGAAACTAGTAGTGGTAGCCTGAATCAAAAGGTCAGGATTTTCCAAACAGAAGCAGGGAAAGCTGCTCTCCAGAGAAAGTTAGACACAGGAGACTGTGCTATTCCTAGATAAGAAATGTGGGGAAAGTCCTGCTTCCTGATTTATTAATTTCAATCCATACAAAACTGGGCTACACCTAGTTTCCTGTCCTTGGATGTTTGTGGAATTCTGTTATACTGTGATAATAAATTGTGATAATTTTAAAAGTTTCTTTTCTTTCAATAAAATAATTTTTACTAGTACAGAAGATAAAACAGACATTCATGATGGTTTTGGGGCCATGGAGTGAGAAAGCTGAAAACTAGGTTTAACATTTTAGACTTTACCAGTTAATGATGAACCACTGAAGGTCCCCCCACTAGAGACACAAATATTAATTTATTTGTTTGCCACTGAAGATTTTTGAAAAAAGTTAAAAGTAGTCCACTCTTAAGAACATAATAATATGGCCCTGGCCGGTTGGCTCAGTGGTAGAGCGTCGGCCTGGCGTGTAGAAGTCCCGGGGTTCGATTCCCGGCCAGGGCACACAGGAGAAGCGCCCATCTGCTTCTCCACCCCTCCCCCTCTCCTTCCTCTCTGTCTCTCTCTTCCCCTCCCGCAGCCAAGGCTCCATTGGAGCAAAGATGGCCCGGGCTCTGGGGATGGCTCCTTGGTCTCTGCCCCAGGCGCTAGAGTGGCTCTGGTCGCGGCAGAGCGACGCCCCGGAGGGGCAGAACATCACCCCCTGGTGGGCAGAGCATCGCCCCTGGTGGGCATGCTGGGTGGATCCCGGTCGGGCGCATGCGGGAGTCTGTCTGTCTCTCCCGGTTTCTAGCTTCAGAAAAATACAGAAAAAAAAAAAAAAAGAACATAATAATATATGCTTGGCTTTGTTTTAAGAGCTTTCTATACACATTAAAATATTTAATTTGTTCAAGAGCTGTGAGGTTACAGTACAATCCCTACATTTTTACTACACGAGGAAACAAAGACACAACTAGAAAGCAGCAAACTCATCTCCCAATCACCAAACCAAGCAACCTAACTGAATCAATACCCACATACTCTACCTTCCTTCCTGTTTCTGAGGATGAACTGTAATCACTGAAGACAGTGGAAGGACAAATCAGAGTGGGCAAAGATATTCGCATTATATGTACTTAAGATTTGATTCACAAGAAAACGAAGAATTCTTACAAATCCATAAGAAAAAGAAAACTCAATTTAAAAATGAACCTCCAAGGGAAAGATTTTTGAATACAGATTCAATTTCTTCAGCAGGTATCAGAATATTCAGATGTTTTCTTTTTGTGTTAGTTTTGTAAGTTATCTTTTTCAAAGGACTTGCCCGTTTCATCTAAAATTTCAAATTCATAGGGGTGAAGTTATTCACAATATTTTTTAGGGAGTTTTAATATCTGTAGGGTCCCTGGGGTTGGGCTCTTCTTCATTCCTGACCCTGATCATTTATAACCTCTTTTTCTTCTTAAATAATCTTGCTAGAAGTTTACCAGTTGTATTAATTTTTTAAAAAACACTAACTTTTGGTTTTGATGATATTCTTCTGGTGTACATTTGTTTCAATTTAATTGAATTTTTGCTCTTATTTCTTTCCTTCTATCTTGAGTTTATTACTCTTTTTAATAGCTTGAGGTGAAAGCTTTAATCACTAATTTCCAGCCTTTATTATCTTTAAAAAAATACATAAAAGCCTATTTAAGCCTACCTATTTTCCTCTAAGCACAAGACTCCACGTTGCATTTTCATTATCATTGCTTTCCAAATAGTTTTATTTTAATTGTAATTTCTTTTTTCATCCATGAGATTGATTTTCTATATAGCTAACTATTTAAAAAATTTTTTGTTATTAATTCTACTGTTGTTAGAGGACAGTTTATATGATTTCAAGCTTCTGAAATTCATTAAGATGAATTGTAACTCAACAAATTATCAATTTCTGTATAAATTCTATGTGTTTGGCAAAATGAATATTCTGTAATTTTCTATTTTGATTTTCTTATATATTCCAGTTCTCTTTTATTATTTTTAATTTTCTTGGATCTATTATTACTTCAAGTCCCTTTATCTGCATCTTCCATAGGTCAGTTTCAATTGTCTTTTTTATATTTCTTCATTTTAGTCATTTGATCTTGTTTCCTGATATGACTAAATGCTGACTGAATACTAGACACTGTGTATAAAAATTTGTAGCAGGTCTTTCTCAAGGATAGACTTATTTTCTACTGGTAGGCAGATAATGAACTTCCATGCACCATTTAAGGGCACCTTTTGGGGCTAGTTTTCATCTGAGTTCCCTTACTACCAAGAGATAGTCTTTCTGGGGTCTCAAATAAAAGCCTGGAGTGTTTACAGGGCCCCTCCAATTTGACTGACCTTGAATTCTGATACCTGTCTCTCTAGAATAAGACTATGAAATCTTTGACTGGCTTTTTTAGCCTCTTACCTGCTGCTTTCAGCTTGATTTATAAGCCTTTTGCTCTGTGCTTCAGATGACTAAGTGTTGGCAAACACACCTCACAGGAAAACTGCATGTATAATTTCAGGCACATCTGTTTGCAGTTCTCCTGTCCATTAAGTCCTGGTTTCAGGGGTGGGGTTTCAAGCTCCAACTTGTTCCGCTAGCCTAGGGAAACTAGAACAACACCCACCCCACCCCTCGCCGCTGCCTCCAGCGGCACTCTCTGCTTAGCCTCTGTATTTATGAAATGAACAGATAAATGGCTCTAGGCTAAAAGCCGAGATGAATGTAGGGCTCAGTTCATATAGCCTCCTTTTCTCCAGGATTGTGGCCACTCAAGTTCTCATGCCTTAGTTGTTCTCTTATGTCTTAAATTGGTTGCTTTCTACATTTTATTTAACCTTTATTGTTCTTGGTAGAAAAGATCCTCAGATCCAAGCTACTCAGTCTTCACTGGAAGCAGAAACTGATTCAGTTCTCACCATGATCATCTTTTTAAACTCCAATGAAACCTTCTAACTTGACTCACTGTTCTTACCCCTTCTTGCTATGCATTCTCCACTGTACCCAGTTGTTTACAAATGTAATCAGATTACATTCCTCTATTGCTTTAGAAAATGTAAAAAAGAAGCCCTCAAGTAGCACCCACTGCACTGAGGATGGCATCCAAACTCTTAATCATGACCACAGCTTCTATTCCACACCTTGTGAACTCAGCTTCTTGTTTGCACAGAACATTTCTTCCCATAATTCACATACTGACTGAAGTATTATTGCCTCACAGAATCCTTCCCTACTGCGTCCACTACACCCATCACTTCTAACTTCCCCTGAGATATTACGTGTATATTTACGTTCGTCTATTACTAAAATGTAAGTATGTAACTTTTGCTCTTTGCCATCTTTTTCACCACTGCCACTGTATCCTCAGCACCTACAAGAGTTTCTGACACACAGTAGGTACTCAGTTTATACTCAGTATATACTTGTTAAATAAGTGAATAAAACTAAAGTAGATAATTTGCTCATAGCTACTAGGCAATGAAGCCACCAGATAGAAGTGGAGAAAGGAATGATATGAAAAATACAGTTATTTTAGAAAGATTCATATGGAATAAAGTCTTAAAATGGACAGAATGTAAAGCAAATGGGTAGAATTAGAATATCTCTGGTTTCCCCCGGGGAACTGTTTCTGTTTTTAAAGGTCCCCAAGTATTTGACATTCTAGATTTGGGGCCATCATAATAAAGAACTGGGGATCGGAAATGTCAAGGGGTGGTTATAAAGAAAGGTACATTTGTGAGTCAGTAACAGAAAATGACCATAAAAATGACTTCTATGCAGTATTCTATCTCACTGTAAAGTTCTAGTATTTAATAACTCTGATGTATCTGTGGTACACCTGCCTCTGCGTCTTTCAGTAGAACATTTGGCTGCCTCTGGGACAGAGCAGTGACAAGACCAACTTCTGAGCAAAGGAGAACACAAGCAAGAAGAGACAAAAACCACTAGGTAGGATTAAGGACATATGTCATAAGAATGTATTAAGGATAACATCCATAGTTATGGCATAGTATAGGTGCTCAATAAAAATTTATCAGGTGGAGGGATGCATGGATACACAGATGGCTGATGTGATCAGTATAGTAATAAATTGGTCTAATATTTTAAATTTGATAACAGACGGAATGTGAAGGGTGAGCAACCACAAATTAGGAAAGCCAAACCAGGCCAAAAACAGTAACTGTTCTTAAAAATGAAGAAAGTGCGCAGGAGCACGCGCATGCGCACACACACACACACACACACACACACACGCACACACATGCACACACAATATGCAGCAAGGTGGAAAGAACTCAAGAACAATACAGACCTCATACTTCGAGACCCCAAACTAAAACAACTAAAGGGGAAAAAGGATTTCTCAAGCTTGAAATCAGCTGGAATACTATGAAAATCCAATCAGGATATCTTTAAGATCAACAACAGCAGCAACTAAGTATGCAATTAGGAAAGTTTTCTGTTGGAAATGATATATTATGCTTAGAAGTATTCAGCCCAATAGCAGATGGGACAGATGAGTGAGTTCAGAAGAGAGTGAAATAAATGCCTGTTAAGATGAAGTTATTTTTCTAAGACTACTAATTCTAGTCTGAAACCTAAGGAAATAAAATATGGAAATCCTCCTATGTCCCAGAAAAAAAAATGAAAAAATATCTGAGATGGAACAATTATATACATGATCTTCAATTCAAATATTTTATTCCATTGTTAGGCTATATTTAGACCCTAGAAAATCAGTTTGACTAGTCACAGGCTAAGCAAAGAAAGGGAAAGGTCTGCATTTCATAGGTCTTGCTTAGAGTGACTAAGTATCAGATTTCCCAAGGTGGAGAGTTTCTACAATATGAATCTAAATTGTATAGTGGTACTAAGACACAGATAATCCTGATTCAACCAACTCAACTAAAATAATGTTTTTCTGCTGAATTAATTAATCACTGCCCCACAAATGCATCTTGTCTTCTTCTGTTTAAATGTCATCCACATAACCCTAAAAGTGTGATCAGAGTGAATCTGGCTTCTTATATTAAAAAATGAAGCTCTTACTGTTTTGATCCCAAGTGTATGGAGATAGGTTGGTTGCTTCAATTCTGCTATGTTTTCACAAGTGTCAAGGTTGGAAGAGAGTACTATATATGCTAGTAGTCAGTACAGACTGCAGTTTAAAGGCCCAATAAACTAGCCATCTGAGGTAGTGTTTGTTTAATCTTTCAATCCTGACACTTGGTTGGTGTGACTTACTGAGGAGCCTCTCTCTTCCCACTGCAGTAAATACAGACAGAGGCAATCTTGCCTGGAGATTCTCCCCCAGCATAACCAGGCAAAATATAGAGCTCTTTCCCCCACTAAATGGAATCTGTTTGAGGCTCAGTCAAAACAAAGGCATACATGCAAGATTTGGAACATGATTGTTCTGTGGTGTTTTGATATTCAACAGCCGTTGAATTTAATGTAAATTAATATTTACAGAATAAATATTAATTTCTCTGCTGGACTGCATATTGCTGTGCAGGGCCCAGTCACAGAATCTTACTGAGAGAGGTGGTGAGCTAGGGTTTAGGTTCCCTGAGCCACTCAGGTCCAGATGTGACATTTCTAATGTTTGTTAACTTTTCAGTTACCTTTAGCACTTTGAGGTATGCTAGTTTTATACATATATTCTCTGCTATATTGTGTAAGTTTAGAGCACACTTATTCTATTAATCTCTCCTACTTTTAATTTGAAAATAAGAAAATAAAGTTTCTGTAGCACCTGGGCAGTTTCTGTTTTCATAGACTTGATTCAAATTACAGCTTAACCTTAACTTACAGAAACCAAGATATTATTCTTAAACCATAAGGAAAATCAACACAAACTAACTAAGATGCAAAGGAGAATCCACATTGTACATTTTTTAAACAGGTAAACAGACTGAGACAGTAAACAAGTGAGTAATTCAATAGTTCAAGAAAATGAAGAACAAATAACTAAGACAATAACTGTGACCGAAAAGAAAGTTGTTAACATACAGGGTGAAGCAAAAGTAGGTTTACATTGTGAGGACCCAAAACACAGAATTTATTCTTGTATTATTATTTTTAATTATTCTATTATTTTCCATACAAACAACTGTAAACCTACCTTTGCCCCACCCTGTATAATAAAAAACAAGATGAAACATCTATGGGAAAAAAGGTTTTAATTAAAAAGTATAGTTATAATTGATTTAACAATAAAGACATTTATTGGCCTAAAAAATATGTGAGGCAGAAGAAAACTGATTCAATCTAGGAGTTACAATACTGAAGCAAAAAATGAACTGTTCAGACAATCTCTTGATTGGAGACGGCAGGAGGCTGTGAAGCGGGAGCAGTGGTTTTAGAAAGTGAAGGTGACAAAGTCATAGCTATCAACTTTATCCAAAAATACACTTCCATTTTGTGAATCTTAAGCTGTTTAATTAGGTTTCTAATTATGTTGCTGAATTTAAATATTATAAATCTTGTTTTAAAAAATTATTCAGTTCATGTTTTATAAAATGTTTTAATTTCAATATATATTAGTCAATTTTGCAAACCAAAATTTTTCCAAAAGATAAAAAGAAATCCTAAATAAAAATATAAATAAGAACAATAAACTTAGAAATTACACTTTTGAAAGATGATTGTTATGCTTTTGTTTATTATACAGGCTTGTAATTTCTAAGGTTATAATTAAGAAATAATGAACTGAATTATGTTATGATCTTAAAACCATACATATCTATTTTCAATCTTTACTTTCTACTTAATTTCATTCACAATTATTGTGTCAAATAGCAAAGAAAGCTACTGTGACAATCCAATTGTTTAGAAACCTCCTAAATTAAAGCTGACTTAGCTTATATCAGCTCCGACATTTTACAATCTTAACAATCATCAAGACTCCAAAGAGTCTTTATAATTTATTGACATAAAAAAGTATGTGAGGCAGGATATGAAAAAGGTATGAAATAGGATATAGTTCATTGTTCTTCTCAGTAGTGACTAGCTGCATACCTTCCTGCTATTCATAAGGCCACAGAGAAGATTCAAGAGCCTTCTAAAATAACTATATGCAATAAAAAATGAAACCAGCCTCTGAAAGATGTTAAGGTTAGTTAAGTGCTTAATTACAACAAAGACAAAAAAACAACTATTTTATATAGCAAAGAGCTCAAAATGTTCTAATGGGGCCAAGACTGCTTAGGATTATACACATTGTACATTATTATCTCCGTCTTACCTTAGCTCTAGAGGAACTGACATTTTCCATATTTTCAATGCTGCAGATACAATTCTGGGAAACTTTCCGGCAAGCCACTCTGATATAGTCCCAGAAGCTACGAGGACTTTCATAACCAAACCAGGTTACTTGACCTTCAGGAGACAAATTGTAATACAAAATAAAAGAAAACTAGACTAGAAAATTCAAAATGCAAGAACAATAGAACTCGGGAGTAAAGGGTGGTGTGGTGTGCTTTAATGGAAGGGCCCTGGTCTCAGCATCAAAGAGCAACTCCGATCCAGTTCTGGTCCACTTTTACCTAGTTGTTACTTTGGGCAATTTACTTAGTAAACCTAAAGCACAGCTTTCTCAACAATAAAATCAAACTAAATGAAGTAAAAAGGGTCTGCACCACTAAAACAATCTCCTGCAGTTTAATATCCTATTGTTCTAACATAGTCTTTTATATATCACACAGATAATTTCCTGGTGGTTCTAGTTAAGCATAAATTTAAATTTCACCAATTGTATTCTAAAGCTTTCTCTACTCAGAAAAACAAGAAAAAAATATATAGCCCTTTTTCTCCTCTTCATAGACATACTTCAAAAAATGAAATAGTGTGTGTGGTCTACGCTACAAGCAAGTATAATCAATTAGAATTCTACATTCACAAATCATTCACAATCTTCTACCCACCCATTCTCACCCATAGGGCCATAAAGCTCCCCTGTAACTATCAGTCATCTGCTCTCAAACCATTACCAATGCATGAAAAGTCCTTCAGGAATTTACCACTCTAATGTTTCAAATTTGAGTAATTATGTGTCTGTTGATGAACAAATGTTCTTTTCTGTGTATCTTATATTGGTATTAATATTTCTATGCAGGACTTTGAGTAGTAGATTCAAGGGAACCATTTTGTATTCTTAGTATTTCTAAATAGATATGAGATATTCTAATACTTCTGCAATTAATCTTACCTAGGGAAGTTGTTTAATCTTAATGTAGAAATCTTAGCTTTTATATTTTTAAACTGTGGTTCTTTGTTTTCAATTAATTTTTTTTATCTTCAACCTTCCTTCCCCCAGTAATAGGTTCACTCTAAGCAACATCAAAAAGTGTTCTTGTCAGCAAGCACCATTTTAGGAGCTGTCTGAAATAATATGAGTGATTTCCAACCACAGCAGCCCATAAAAATACCTCGGCTTCTTCTTAAAAATACTTGTGCCTGGGCTCCACCAAAGCTAAATAAACAGACTCTTTAGGGGAGGATCCAGGCATTCGTATTTTAAAAAAGATCACCATGGTATTTCTAATAATATACTTATGGGTAATCAACCAAGAGAAAGCCTACCACCTATCATGACAGGTAACTCCTAACATCATTCAGGACACTTTATTTATTTATTTTCTTACTTTTTGTGTGTGACAGAGACAGAGAGAGAGACAGAAAGAGGGACAGATAGAGACAGACAGGAAGGGAGAGAGATGAGAAGCAACAATTTTTCGTTGTGGCACCTTAGTTGTTCTTTGATTGCTTTCTCATCTGGGTCTTGATGGGGAGGGGGCGGCTACAGCAGACCGAGTAACCCCTTGCTCAAGCCAGTGACCTTGGGCTCAAGCTGGTGAGCTTTTTGCTCAAACCAGATAAGCCGCACTCAAGCTGGTGACCTCGGGGTTTCTAACCTGGGTCCTCTGCATCCCAGTCCGATGCTCTATCCACTGCACCAGGCCATTAAGGACCTCTTAAAGGCCTGATCTTGTAAGCCATGTATGGATCCTCCCTGTGTTCTGGCACAGCTCCCTGTGCTTACTCATCCTTGCAATGACTTGTTCACGTGACTGTCTCACATATTACGGGATAAAACTGGAAAGGTAGGGATTGTGTCATGTTTGTCTTTAAATTGATCTCCAGCATTTGACACAGTGCGTGGCTCACAGTAAGCATTCAATAAATATGTGTTAAACACATCAACTGGTAAATCAGCACAAAACAGATCATCTTAATTGAAATGCATATAAAAGTATGAATTTTAAAAATCTAATTAGTATCTTTCTATAGTAACAGTTCAATGACAATCTGGTATCAAGATGCCTCCATGCTAGATTCCAAATGTCAAATATTCTGAACCAATGTATTTACTTTTATAATATATGTGTGTATACATATATATATACACACACACACAAAAGAAAAGCATCTACAAATCCTTACTCAAATGTCTTTAAAAATCAAATATTACTAAAAAGAGAAACCAGAAGAAAAAAAATCAAATATTACTACCAACCAACAGAAATCTATAGGAATATACATTTATAATCTCCCTTTTTCGTCTCATTCTCTCCCCATCATTGTTCTTTGCTTCCTTTCTTCTTTAATAAAAGAAGTTTATGGAACAGGTGCTGAGGATAGTTTCGTGTTTAGGACAATTTTCATGTCATCAGTTTATTAGCCAATTGGAGAGGAGGCAGGGTGCCTCGTAGTTGAGAATATGAACTTTTGAGTCAGGTGGCTTTCTAGCTATGCGATCTTGAGCAAATGACTTCACTCTGGTCTTTCTTCTATAAACTAACAGTAACTGTGGTACCCACATGATGAACAATTGTAGATGAGATGAGAAAGGTGTGAACAGCAATTAGTACACAGTCTAGTCCCAAGGGTAACAGCCACTATGATTATTACTACTACCGTATAACAGTCAAGGGACCCAAGCACCCCTTGTACCACACAGTGGGGATGGCATGCAAAGCTCACTTTTTTCCTATTATTTGCTTATAATAGGAAATCTAGAAAAATCTTTAAAATCTATTCCCTAATCTAACTTTTTCCCATATTAACCATTCTAAATTTACCTCTCCAAAATGTGTCTAGTCTTAACTAACTTTCTTTGCCTTCTATTAATTGGATTACTGCATAATTTTAAAAAGAGAGGTACGGCTGTCAGGCTTCCTTCAAGAAACAGCACTAAACACTGGCAGGTATCTTAAAAATGGAAGAATCACAAGGTTTTTCTGATGAGTTTATTTTAAACCTCATGAGTCAGACATGTCTGAGGAAAAATAGGAAAAGAGAACTGTCGAAAATCAAAAGCATATAACAAAGTCCCATCTCAAAGGAGAGGAAATAAAAATATAGAAAAACTAAAAATCTGCATTTAGGTTAAACAAAGAAGAAATGGGCACTAAATCCTTAAAATTCCTGCTATGGGTAGGATATGCAATCTGTAAGACTTTGATCCAAGAGATAATGACAAGATTTCCTATATTACAAATTGAGAAACTAAACAATAAAAATGACATATCATCATAACTTCCAGGGTTTTAAAAAGCTAGGAGTATATTCATAGTTCTCTACTCAATAAACTAAATATGAGGATGACTTGGCTTGATTCTGCCTTTCCTCCTCTTCCATGTGCATCATTTCCAAAATGAAGTTCTTACATCGAGACACTGAATTGTTGTTCACATTCAAAAGGATTGGCTTTGATGAACAGAAGGTAGTTTCCCTTGTTAGAACTTCCAAACAAACTCTTATGTAATTGTATATCCTAGAATTTTATTTAAATAATAAAATAATTTTTACATTTATGAAAAGGGTTCAATTTAATTAAAAATAATAGAAGTGTTCAATTGCTTACTTGAAAACATTACTACTTGAATATCACTTTTACTTAAACGTAAATTAACTGCTAGCAAAGATGTACTTAGTAGTCAACAGGAAAACTGAAAAAACAAAATTACAAGCTTATTATGTGTTTAAAAACAACCACATACTTGGAAGTAATTATCACTTCCAAGATAGTCCTATTTCCTTTAAAAATAACCACGAAAGCAAATCACATTACAAGAAACTGACTAATCTGTATCTTGAAGAAACTTTATTCCACAGAAGAAATACACTGTCATTTAACAATTCTCTTTTTAAAGCCCTTGTTGAGTATAGGTGTATAATGTGCTTTCAATTATATATATTCTTAGAAGTTGACTTTTTATCAATGACAAAGTTAAACAAGCTTTTGAAACTTATTCCCATTACATGAATCCAACCCTAATTCATTTTAGGAACAGGAATGAGTGGTGAAAGGTTTCCTAGACTAAAAAGGTATCTGCTACCAGCTATACCTCGTTATCAGCACCCAAAAATAGAATGTGATTTCTAGAATCCAATATTATTTTAAAATTACTCTTCTACATTATTTAACTCAAACATCTATTCACTGATCATAATATGTTTGTGTTTTGTTTATATCTTATGGCCAGAACAAAACCTTCGAAGAACAAGAACAAAAATTTCTAAAGTAGTTCTCTACTAAGTAGTGGCTGATGGCACATAATTTTTGGATAATATATAAATGATCTGTTAAGAGACTTATCTCCACCTTTTATTAATGTTTAACTATGCAAAGAGCAAATGAAAAAATAGTCTCACAAGCTGAAGATTTTTAGCCAATATAACATATCACCTAGATGACAATATAAAAGACTGTTGTTGCCTTGGAGCTGTTATTCATCTAGACAAGTAATAAAAGTCACATCAAATTTTAATACATCATTCCGATATCACTGCAAATGTTTTCAGTTAAAGGAAATTGATTACTTATAGTTATTGTTGGCAATTTATTACTATTTAACTTTTCATTTTAAATTTTGTAACAGTCCTAAGTTTCTTACTGCTAACCTATACAATCAGTTTGATATTTTCCACCATATTTTTATTAAACAGAGAAAATTCCCATTTCTGTAAGAGGTTAGAATCTTTTCCTTTTAAAAACATAGTATTATTAGTTGACGTTCATATTTATATTTATTAGACCACTCAAATTTGAAGGTAAAATTATGTATGACCTTAATAATATTTTAAATAAAGTTTCTATTAATGTTCTTTAAAAGATAACACATTTACATACTTTTAAAATAACTTCACACTTTAAATTAAATTTTAAGAAGTCTGAGTCTAGATTGGATATTTATACCTATATTGCTCATTCTGTATGTTACTTATAGGATGCTTCAAAGGAAACCATTTAACAGATATGAATCACAGTTACTATGAGATATAATTTTTCCTTATTACAACAATTAATGTTCTGTTCACTGGTAAGAAATTTACCATAATCAACAGTTCAAATACTATAGAAATGTTTATCTGAAACCTATGTACTCATAATGATCAATGTCACCCCATTAAATTTTTCTAAATAAAATTTTTAAAAAACTATCACAAATATCTAAAGTGTATATCTAGACAATAAAAATAAGTCAATTATTAATCTTCCAAAACCAAAACTTAAGATAAACAGTTCGCCCAAAAATCTGAAAACTGAATATGACTTAATAGGCTTATTTAATTTGACCATCTTTCCAAGTATACAAAAGTTTTATTTTTTTTCCACTAGTGTTTTTACTATAAATTTAGGATATTGGCAGGTTAAAGTACTGATGCTGAAGTCCATACAGAGAGCTACATATAAACGTGTAGGCCTGAAGAAATCAAGCATAATATATCTCAGTAGTGATGAAGGGAATATAAACAAAACAAATTGTTCAGAAGGATTATTTGTGGGAATTAGGACTGAGGAAGTGAGAAGACATTTTCTTCTACTTCCTATCCTTTGTCGTATTGTTTTCTTTAAAAATACTGAGTGTGTATTTCCTTTTAATTAAAACATATAATAAAAGGCTAGGTCATAAGTGGAGGGGTCCAGCAGCGTTCTGCATACAGGAACTCAATAAAAAAGTTTTGAAAAAATGAATAAAAGTACGCATTTTCCCTGGTAAAAAGGAACCTACCGGGGTCCCCAAACTTTTTACACAGGGGCCAGTTCACTGTCCCTCAGACCGCTGGAGGGCCGCCACCATACAGTGCTCCTCTCACTGACCACCAATGAAAGAGGTGCCCCTTCCGGAAGTGAGGCCAGGGGGTGAGGGGAGGATAAATGGCCTCAGGGGGCTGCATGCAGCCCGCAGGCCGTAGTTTGGGGATGCCTGCGAATATACTCTCACTAATAGTTCAAAAATGGCAAAGCAGTTATTGTGGATACTGCCCATCTATGTATTACTGAATGACTGTAGAAGATTCACACAGCTTCCTTAGCCCCTGGTTTGCCTGTAATACAAATTTTACACAGCACTTACAAAACTGAGAAAATAACCAATAAAAAATGTCATTAAGTGTTCTAATAAAATATAAATAACAGATGTAGTTGATTATAAAACAGTACTTAAAATCATGGAGCTTAATAGAAATATGGAGGGGTTCACATGGAGAGGAATGAGAGTAAATGGATTATTATTTGTGTGACTTTACAAGATTTTAATTAAAAAATCAGCATAAGCATACTTGTGCCCTCTAAATTAACAAAAACAAAACCAGAAAGCTTTGCAAAACCCATACGATGTACTAAAAAAGATCACTTAACTGATACAGCCCTTCCCCGTAAGTAAATTCCATGCTCCCGCGCAGCTCAGTGGCGGGAGACATCACCAGCAGTGGGTACCTTGAAGAGTTATTTGGAGATGAGCCAACCATCTGCCACTTTGGAATCTCTTTAAAAAAGTAAACGATGACGACGACAGACATTTAAGAAACCTGCCATGAGGTTTATAATTGCAAACTGAATAGCCCAAATTAGATGGCTACACGTAATTCTGACACAGTAAACACTAAACTCAGTTAAGATGAATATAAGCTACATGCTCAGCACCTAAATCAAGCTGGTCCCTTGTAGCTTATTTTATTGGAGAGACTGGGGTATATGTAAGTCACAGAAATATGTCCCCTGTTTACTTCCACCTCCATCATTCTTTCCCAAGTATATGTCATGATTTAATCATCCCTAGTATAAAGTGGGAAATAATTACTGAATCTACTATAAAGCTCAATTTATAGATCAGGTGTTTTGTTTTTAGACTGTTACTATATTAGCTTTTATGCCTTGTTTATGGATATTATTATTATTATTATTACAGAGACAGAGAGAGAGTCAGAGAGAGAGATAGACAGGGACAGACAGACAGGAATGGAGAAATGAGAAGCATCAATCATTAGTTTTTCGTTGCAACACCTTAGTTGTTCATTAATTGCCTTCTCATACGTGCCTTGACCGCAGGCCTTCAGCAGACCAAGTAACCCCTTGTTCAAGCCAGCGACTTTGGGCTCAAGCTGGTGAGCTTTTGTTCAAACCAGATGAGCCCGCACTCAAGCTGGCGACCTCGGGACCTCGAACCTGGGTTCTTTGCATCCCAGTCTGATGCTCTATCCACTGCGCCACCGCCCGGTCAGGCTATGGATATTATTTTGATCTTGGCTCTGAAATGTGTGAAAATTTTAAAACATAGAACATTTTCACTTATTTGTAGGCGTTAATTGCATTAATCATAATTTAATATCTCAGTCTATGTTAGTTATAAACCACCAGAAGCAACCAGACCAAATGATAATCCACTAGACTCCAAATTATCTGCAAAAACAAAAAAAAATGTTTTTAAGTGAGAGGTGGGGAGGCAGAGAGAGACTCCCATATGTTCCCTGACTAGGATCCCTCTGGCAAGCCCCCTACTGAGCAGGTGATGCTCTGCCCATCTGGGGTTGCTGCTCCATTGCTTGGCAACCGAGCTATTTTAGTACCTGAAGTGAGGCCATGGAGCCATTCTCAGTGCTCGGGGGCAATTTTCTCAAACCATTCAAGCCATGGCTGCAGGAGAGAAAAAAAGAAAGAGAGAGAGAGAGAGACAAAAGAGGGAGGGGTGGAGAAGCAGATGGTCACTTCTTCTGTGTGCCCTGATCGGGAATCAAACCTGGGACTTCCACATGCCAGGTGGATGCTCTACTGCTGAGCCAAGCAGCCAGGGCATCTGCAGTCAAATTTCAACACCTCTTTAACTTTATAGATGGGAAAGGATAAACCCAGAAAAACACCTGCCTAGACCCAGCACATCTGTTCCCTGTAGCCTCATGTTGATGTACTCCTCTGGCTACAGACCAGATCTGATTGGTCAAAGAAAACAAGTCAGCTGGTTTTCCTGGTTGGTTATGAGTTTTCGCTGGCAGCCTCAGAAATAAGAAAAATGATGAGAGCAAACATGTAGTGTAACCGAGGTGAATATTTTTCATATAAAATTTAAATCCTTAGCATAGTTGCCTCCCTATATATATATGTGTATGTGTGTGTGACACACACCTGAATCAAAAGGCTCACATGCTCACATTATTTCAAAGTGGCCCAAGGAGTACTTGTCTGTAGAAAAGATTCTTATTTGCAATCAAAATAAAGCCTTTGTTTTAAAAAACATGTTAAATATTTGTTTAATAAATTTTTATAACATTGGTTTTATTTTTAATTAATTTATTGTGGTGACATTGGTTAATAAAATTATATAATTTCAAGTGTACAATTCTATGATACATCACCTGTATATTGCACTGTATGCTCACCACCCAAAGTCAAGTCCTTCCTCCATCACCATATATTTGGTCCCCTTTACCCTTTACTAACTCCCTACCCCTCTTCCCTCTGCTAACCATCATACCATTGTCTGGGTCTAAGTTTTTTCCTTCTTTGTTCATTTGTTGCTTTCAGTTTTATATCCCAGATATCAGTGAAATCATATGGTTCTTGACTTTTTCTGATTTCACTTAGCATGATATTCCCAAGATGCATCCATGCTGTCACAAACAGCAGTATTTCATCTTTTCTTATGGCTGAGTCGTATTCCATTGTATATACATGTATATCTTCTTTACCCAATCATTTATCAAAGGACACTTCGGTTATTTCCATGTCTTGGCCACCATGAATATTGCTGCAGTAAACGTAGGGATGCATATATCTTTGCAAATAAATGGTTTCAAACTTTTCAGGTAGATACCCAGAAGAGGGGTTGCTGAGTCATATGGTAATTCTGTTCTCTTTGAAGAACTGCCATGCTGTTCTCCATAGTGGCTGTACCAGTTTACATCACCACCAGTAGTGAATGAGGGTTCCTTTTTCTCCACAACCTCTCCAACAGTTATTACTTGTCTTGTTAATAACAGACATTCTAACAGGTGTGAAGTGGTTTTGCACTGTAGCTTTGATTTGCATTTCCCTAACAGCTAGTGAAATTAAACATCTTTTCATGTATCCTTTGGTGATTTGTATATCTTCCTGGGAAAAGTGTCTGTTCAGACCCTCTGCCCTTTTTTTTTTTTTTTTGTATTTTTCTGAAGCTGGAAATGGGGAGAGACAGTCTGACAGACTCCCGCATGCGCCCGACCGGGATCCACCGGCACGCCCACCAGGGGGCGACGCTCTGCCCCTCAGGGGGGTTGCTCTGTTGTGACCAGAGCCACTCTAGCGCCTGGGGCAGAGGCCAAGGAGCCATCCCCAGCGCCCGGGCCATCTTTGCTCCAATGGAGCCTCGGCTGCGGGAGGGGAAGAGAGAGACAGAGAGGAAGGAGAGGGGGAGGGGTGGAGAAGCAGATGGGTGCTTCTCCTGTGTGCCCTGGCCGGGAATCGAACCCGGGACTTCTGCACGCCAGGCCGACGCTCTACCACTGAGCCAACCGGCCAGGGCTGCCCATTTTTTTAAACTGAATTGTGTGTTTGGTGTTGAGTTGTGTGAGCTCTTTAAGTATTTTGGATATAAACCCTTTGTCAGAGCTGTTGTTTGCAAATATCTCCCATTTGGTTGGTTGCCTTTTTGTTTTTTTGGCAGTTTCTTTTACTGTGCAGAAGCTTTTCAGTTTTAAATAGTCCCATTCATTTTTTTCCCTCTACTTCCTTTATCTTTGGGGTCAAATTCATAAAATCCTCTCAAAGACCAAGATCCACCAGTTTAATAGTGCCTATGTTTTCTTTTATGTAATTTATTGTTTCAGGTCATATATTTAGATTTTTGATCCACTGTAAGTTAATTTTGGGGAGTCTTTCATTCTTTTACATGTAGCATACCAATTTTCCCAGTACCATTTATTGAAAGCTTTCTTTTCTCCATCATGTTTTTGGCTCTTTGTAAAAAATTATTTGTCCATACATATGTGGATTTATTTGTGGGCTCCTAATTTTGTGCCATTGGCCTCTGTGTCAGTTTTTCTGCCAATACTATGCTGTTTTGATTAATTGTCGCTTTGTAGTATAATGTGAATTCAGAGAGTGTGATACTTCCAGCTTCGTTCTTTGCTACCAGGATTCCTGTGGCTATTCAGGGTCTTTTTTGGTCCAGTACAAATCTGATGATTTTTTTGTTCTTTTTATTTTTAATTGCTATTGGGATTTTGATGGGGAATGCATTAAATCTGTTTAATGTATTTACTATACATAAAATTTACTTATATATTTAAAGTATAATGTTGAGAAAGTAAAATGGTATTTTCCTCTTAGATAGCTTAGAAAAACAATTAAGACAAGACAAAATACTGCAAATAAAAAGAAAATGTTTTATTCAAAAATAAAATTCATTCAAATACACCATTATAACTATATCATAGTAATATAAGGTGTTTCTAAAATTTCAGCAAATAGAAGCACCTACTCAGAGATGAACATGTAGTGAAAGAATGTTCAATTATATACTGAAGATACATATTTCCTGACCCAAAAGCATCTAATTTTCAAAAACAAATACAGATATATGCAACTTTATAACCTTTTTATTAATATGCATACAGAAAAGATTAGTGATTACTGCTTTAAACTAATGAATTGGCCTTGATAATGAGAGTGATTATAATTCTAATCACGAATGTGATATCCATCTTCCATTTTTTTCATATTAGCCCTTGTTCCAACATTCTACTCCTTTTCATTTCTTTGGTGACTTAACTACATTATCATGATTGCTGAATTTGATCTGTTAACAACTATGTAGAAAGTCAACTTTTTACCTTTGCTATATACTTAGTCTATTTTTCTCTTTTTCCCTGTGCATATAAGTTACAGGTAGAGGGCTTTATTATTTACAGTGTGTCCTTAAAGTCATGGTGCACTTTTGACCAGTCACAGGAAGCAACAAAAGACGATAGAAATGTGAAATCTACACCAAATAAAAGGAAAACTCTCCCAGTTTCATACCTATTCAGTGCAGTTCAATGTGGGCTCACGCACAGATTTTTTAGGGCTCCTTAGGTAGCTATCCCGTAGAGCAGGGGTCTCCAAACTTTTTACACAGGGGGCCAGTTCACTGTCCCTCAGACTGTTGGAGGGCTGGACTATAAAAAAAAAACTATGAACAAATCCCTGTGCACACTGCACATATCTTATTTTAAAGTAAAAAAAAGGAGGGGAACAAATACAATATTTAAAATAAAGAAAAGTACATTTAAATCAACAAACTGACCAATGGGAACTATGGGCCTGCTTTTGGCTAATGAGATGGTCAATGTGCTCCTCTCACTGACCACCAATGAAAGAGGTGCCCCTTCCGGAAGTGCGGCAGGGGCCAGATAAATGGCCTCAGGGGGCCGCATGCGGCCGTAGTTTGGGGGCCCCTGCCGTATAGCCTCTACAGACTCGTCACTGACTGATGGCCTACCAGAACGGGGTTTCTCCACCAAACTGCCGGTTTCCTTCAACTGCTTATCCCACCAAGTAATGTTATTCCTATGTGGTAGTGCTTCGTTATAAACGTGCCGATATTCACGTTGCACTTTGTGACGGATTCGAATTTAGCAAGCCACAGAACACACTGAACTTTCCTCTGTACCGTCCACATCTCGACTGGCATGACCGTGGGCTGCTCCACTGTATACACGGTGTTACATCATCATCTGCGCATGCGCACATGCTGCCACATCATCCTACAGAAACTGGGAGGGTTTTCCTTTTATTTGGTGCAGATTTCACATTTCTATCGTCTTTTGTTGCTTTCCTGTGACCAGTGAAAAGTGCACCATGACTTTATGGACACACTGTATTTATTTATTTATTTCGAGACAGACAAGAAGGGAGAGAGAAAGAAAAGCATCAACTTGTAATTGTGGCACCTTAGTTGTTCATTGACTGCTTTCACATACATGCCTTGTCTGGGGGGGGGGGGGAGGGCTGAGCCAGCAACCTTTGGGCTCAAGGCAATGACCATGGGGTCATGTCTATGATCCCATGCTCAAGCTGGCCATTCAATGCTTAATGGTGAGCCTGCACTCAAGCTGGTGACCTCGGGGTTTCGAATCTGGGTCCTCAGCTTCCCTGGCTGACATCTATCCACTGTTTCACTGCCTAGTCAGGCTAAATGACTTTATTTTTAAATGATTCATGAGGGATTTCTGAAAGACTCCTAGATGGATCAATCTGTAAACTGATGGCCATTTGGAAAGTAAATAACAAATTATAAATTATCAGGTAGTAATTCATTAATTCCTAATTTTTACAAATTTTCATTTAAACTGGCCATTCTTTCATTTATTAATAGGTTCTGAAATTAAAATTAGAATATTAGTGCCCTGGTTAGTTGTCTCAGTGGACAGAGAACTGGCCCAGAGTATAAAAGTCCTGGGTTTTATCCCTAGTCAGGCCACATAGGAGAAGCTAACACCTGCTTCTCTCCCCCTTTCTCTCCCCTTCTCTCTAACTCCCTCTCCCAAAGTGGATTGATTGTTTCCAGTGTTTTCCCTGGCACTGAGGATGGTTCGTTGGTCCAAACATCAGCCTCAGGCACTAAAAATAGCTCAGTTGATTCGAGTATCAGCCCCAGACAGGGTTGCCAAGTGGATCCCTGTTGCATGAGGGAGTCTGTCTCACTATCTCCCCTCTTCTCACTTAAAAAATATATTTTAGGTTATATAAACAAGCAACTCACTGAAATTAGAAAGTCAGAAAGAAGTGTGAATTGAAATTATAATGATAAAGTTCATAAAAATGTGCAATATTTTCCCTGTTCTATAAAATAAAAAATATTTATTTCCTTTAATTAGTAATATTTGAACATTTCAAGTGATCAAAACTGCCTGACCAGTGGTGGCCCAATGGATAAAGCGTTGACCTGGAATGCTGAGATCGCCAGTTTGAAGCCCGGGCTTGTCTGGCGATCAAGGCACATACAGGAGTTAATGTTTTCTGCTCCTTCCCCCTTTCTCTCTTTCTCTCCCCTCTCTAAAGTGAATAAATAAATAAAAGTAAAGTGATCAAAACTATTGCTGAAACTATGTGACCAAAAAATTAACAAGAAGGCAACTTTTATTACTGAAGAGAAATAAAATGTGATTTGATAATTCCAAGAACTGTAAGTTGCTATAAGCTAATTTGTAAAAGTTGTAAGGTCAAACTGGAAATGTCACATTATTTTTCTGGCAGAAACCCAAAGAGCTGCAAATACAGATAAACAAACAAAAACATGAATTACCATCAGAGACCATCAATTCATGCTAAAACCCCAAATTTGGAACACCTGGTATTATCATACATTTCATTAACTCTCTCATACATAACATTTTAAAAAGACTTTAAAAACAATATTAGGCAATTTTATCAATAGTAGAAACTATTTTTTTTTTAAATTTTATTTATTCATTTTAGAGAGAGAGAAAGGGAGGAGAGAGAGGAGAGAGAGACAGGGGGGAGGAGCTGGAAGCATCAACTCCCATATGTGCCTTGACCAGGCAAGCCCAGGGTTTCGAACCGGCGACCTCAGCATTTCCAGGTCGACGCTTTATCCACTGCGCCACCACAGGTCAGGCATAGTAGAAACTATTCAAGTTTTTTTTATTTATTCATTTTAGAGAGGAGAGGGAGAGAGAGAGACAGAGGACAGAGAGAGAGAAGGGGGGAGGAGCTGGAAGCATCAACTCCTATATGTGCCTTGACCAGGCAAGCCCAGGGTTTCGAACCGACAACCTCAGCATTTCCAAGTCGACGCTTTATCCACTGCGCCACCACAGGTCAGGCTATTCAAGTTTTTTAAATGGCATTTTCTTTATATGGTACTTCCACTCAGAAATAAAATCTAAATTTGGAATCCCTTCATTTGGAGGGGTTTAAAAAGTAAAGTTCACGTAAAGTCTTGAAAATGCTCCAGGTATAACAAAGTTTACAACATTAATAAATATCTCTGAAAATATTTCAATTTGGAGGTTAAAATGACTTCCTGAAAATTGTGGTTTGATTATAAAATATAAAAACCATTTTTTCTGTATCTTCTAATAAATAAGTACAAATGGTTGAGATACTTTTCTTTCTCTTTACCCAGATGCAATAATTCATTGTAGTATGACAATAATACAGTTCCAAACAGAAGCAAATAACCACGTATTTAGGAATTGTGTATTTTAGAAATTTAGACATTCAAAATTATATAAAACATTACAAAATTGAGACAAGAAAAATATTTTAGATATTACAAAACAAATAATTTTTAAATAAAATGGTAAGCATAAAATGAGAAAATAAACTTCTAATAGTAATCATGTAAGAAGACTAATAACAGGGAAGAAAAACGTCATTATTGATAAAAATGGATTATATAAAAACTAGTTTCATGTGATGTAAATACTTTTTTTCTATTCTAGGATAATTAAGAAAATCAGTCCACAAAAGGAACAGGCAACGGTCATAATCAGGAAATTAGGGAAAAAACATTAATAACCATAAAAATATATTAATCCCATTTGCAAATACATATCAATTAAAATAACAAAATATTTTATCTATTTCATACTAATAGATGGCCAAAGAAGATATTTTCCTTTTATCAATTTAGAATTTGAAATATTAATAACAGTACAATGAGTATATGAGAAAAATAACAATCATATATATCATATATATTATTTTTTTACTGTATTTTTCTGATGTGAGAAATGGGGAGGCAGAGAGACAGACTCTCGCATGCACCTGACCGGGATCCATCCAGCATGCCCACTAGGGGGCGATGCTCTGACCATCTGGGGCATTGCAACCAAAGCCATTTCAGCACCTGAGGTGGAGGTCATGGAGCCATCCTCAGCACCTGGGCCAACTTTGCTCCAATGGAGCCTTGGCTGTGGGAAGGGAAGAGAGAGAGAGAGAGAGAGAAGAAAGAGAGGAAAGGGTGGAGAAGCAATTGAGCGCTTCTCCTATCTGCCCTGGCTGGGAATCAAACCTGGGACTTCCACACGTGGGGCCGACGTTCTAACACTGAGCCAGCCAGCCAGGGCAACAATTATATATATTATTGTTGGTACAACCTTTCTGGTAACAACATATTTAAACAAAATATAGTACATAAATCTAAATGTGTATACATACCCTTGATTTCAGTAATTATAATTCAAAAAATTAATTAGCTATTATTAGTATGAAATAATTTGAAAGAAATTAGAAACTAGGTAAAGATAAATGTTCAGTGATATGTAATAGCTTTTTTGAAAATTTGGAAAATAATAAACAACATTTTTTTTTTCTGTATTTTTCTGAAGCCAGAAACGGGGAGAGACAGTCAGACAGACTCCTGCATGCGCCCGACCGGGATCCACCCGGCACGCCCACCAGGGGGCGACGCTCTGCCCACCAGGGGGCGATGCTCTGCCCCTCCGGGGCGTCGCTCTGTTGCGACCAGAGCCACTCTAGCGCCTGGTGCAGAGGCCAAGGAGCCATCCCCAGCGCCCGGGCCATCTTTGCTCCAGTGGAGCCTCGGCTGCGGGAGGGGAAGAGAGAGACAGAGAGGAAGGAGAGGGGGAGGGGTGGAGAAGCAGATGGGTGCTTCTTCTGTGTGCCCTGGCCGGAAATCGAACCCGGGACTTCTGCACGCCGGGCCAACGCTCTACCAATGAGCAAACCGGCCAGGGCTCAATAAACAGAACTTGATGGTTCACTCATACTCTGGAATATTATGCACTTGTTAAAAAGAAAATGGCAATATACTCAAGAATAGAAAACATATTGAAACAAAAACTTGTATAGAAGCAACCATCTGCTTCTCCATCCATCATTCTCCCCTTGCCTCTTTCTCTCTCTTCCACTCCTGCAACCATGGCTCAAATGGTTCAAACAAGCCGGCCCCAGGCGCTGAGGATGCCTTCATGGCCTCGTCTCAAGGGCTGAAATAGCTCTACTGCCTAACAACAGAGCAGCTGCCCCAGATGGGCAGAGCATCGCCCTGGAAGGGGCTTGCCGAGTGGATCCGGGTTGGGGTGCATGCGGAGTCTGTCTCTGTCTCCCCGTCTCTCTGACTCTCACTTAATAAAAAATAAAACAAAATAATTGCATAAGTTTTAAAATGGTTAGTGAATTTTATGTCATGTAAATTTAATTTCAAGTTTTAAGATAAAAAACAAAATCAAATGGAAAATACTGATGGCCAATATACAAAGAGCAAAATACAGATCATAACAAAAATATAAAAATATATACACATTCATAGGCGTGTGTGTGTGTGTGTGTGAGAGAGAGATAGATATGTAAAGTTACCAGCTATAATTATATCTGGGATTTCTGAAGTTTATATCTATACTTTAGCTTCATAACTTGAACCTCTTGTCATTTTTCTGAGGATTATGGAAAAGAAGGAAGACAGAAAATGACTCGTAGCCCAAGAAGAAAAAGGTATATATACACAGAAAGAGGTTAAAGTAAGGAATTGTAATAGAGCTTTATTTTTTTCTTTCCTTCCTTCCTTCTCTCTTTAAAAAAAGAATAGAGCATTAATATGAATGCAAACAAAATCAAGTAGTCTATCTGTATGGCTATTATGGGATAAAAATCTTAAAATAATTGGCTTTTCAAAAGTCATCAGAGAAACAAGAAATGATGAGGCTTACAAGTTTAAGAATAAAGTACTGAAATATTACCTCAACTGGAAAAGATACATAATGAGTACTGAAATTTGAGTGCTAAATTTTTCCAGTTACTAACCTTTTCCACCATAATTGGCTTAGAGACCAAGGCTTTCTTTATTTAGAATCCATGTACTTATTTACTGCTGAACCTTAAACTCACTATATTCTAAATAGGTTAATTTTACTCCCTATGCAATTTAAAGACATTGAACTAAATTTGCCATGCTACATATAACCTTGAATGTTTCATGAATTCCTCAAATATTATGATTTTTGGAGATACAAAATCTGCTGAAGATTTTCTAAATTTCCAAGTACATAACTTAAAAGGGTGTTTCTCAGAGTGGCGGCCTTGTCCATTGTCTAAAAGCCAACCTCGGGTAATCTTCAGAGTCATTTTCTTATCTACTGTATCTTGTTTTGGCCTGAGTATATGGCTTTCTATTGGGTGAGTTGTGTTCATATGTTACTACAGTAACTATTCAAAGCCTCATTTTGTGTGCAAACCAAGAATCAAAAGTTGGAAAGCCTTCAAAAATTAACAAAGAAAATTCAAAAGCGAAATGAACAGGTTTATCTTGATCCATTGTTTCTAAAGGTGTTTATACTGCACTTCAAAAGGTGGCCCCCTGGGGAGGTAACTGTTTACCATCTAAGACAGGAAGAGCTTTGAGGTTCAAGCCAGTGTTCCTGAGAAATGCTTAGGTATCATAACAGTTCAGCTGGGTTGGAGAAATTCTGAAATGTCAAGTCATAGACGCTCTGATTTTAAGAGTCTGAATCTAGATGCTATCAGAAAAAACCCCAGAGATTACATTATTGTCACATCGAGAATGCTATTTTCCAACAAATATTCACTGAGTGCCTACCATATCCCAGGCACTATTCTAGAGATTTGAGATACATCAATGAAAAAAAAAAAAGATCTTTGCCCTGGTTTAGCATACATTTTAGTGGAGGTAAAGAACGACAATAAACAATAATCATAATTAGTAAGTCACAAAGTATATTAGAAGTTAAGACTTAAAAAATAATAGCACAGGGAAAAGAGGTTAGGAGTGCCTAGGATGAAAGGAGAAAAGTGAATTATAATTTAAAATATGGTGAATAGGTTTAGGTCTCAATGAGCAGTTTCTGAAACAGATGGGGAAGGTAACAATGCATATCTAGAAGTGTTTTTCATGCAGAGGAACAATCAGTACAATGTTGAACTACTGCAGGGCTGTGTCTGGTACAGTTAAAAAAAAAAAAGCAAAAGACCGATGATGCTAAAGCACAGGAATTTAGAAACAACAAAAGAACTCACTGTACAAAAGTATAACTGGAAAATGTTCAGAACCAAACCAAAATCTAAACTGAATGTGAGTCAGCAAGCCCAATGTTAATAAGTATAATTAGCACGTTATTTCATAGGAAATTTGATACAGTGTCTCATTATACTCGATCACCTTTTTTTTAGTAAGTAGCATATTACTAATTGATAGTCTTTAATCTTCTATGATATTTACTACATAGTTACTTATTTACCAGTGAAACTTTAATTTACTATATTCTATACTGGTTGCTTTTATTCCCTATGCAATTCAAAGACACTGAACTAAATTTACCAGGCTACATAGAACTTTGGATGTTTCCAGATGTTCTTTCTATATTTTTGTTCTAATCAGTTATTTTCCACAAGACCTTTACCAATATTTACTACTGTATCCCATCCCCATAGCCCCTAGCTTAAGATTACAAGATTGTTTCCTATCACTTTACTGCTCAATTTCATATTTTTCTTAAATTGTCTGGCCTATTAGTCCATAAAGTCACAGATAACATTTTAAAGAGTTACCTTTTAATTTTCATTGGAGCAACCTTTATGTCTTTTTCCTGTGTGAAGCCTTCCTTGACTCATCAAAGCAGAATGAATTATTCACCCTTTTGTGCTACATCACGCTCATTAATACTTCTATTATGACTCAATGACATTATTATACACCATTACTAGTTAATGCATCCTCCTTCAGTCCTCCAAGACCATTTCATGTGAAAGCATGCCTTAATAATCTTTGCATCCTAAAACATTGGCACAAGGCCAAATATTGCTAAATAAGAAAATCAATGGAATAAATACTGTATGCATGTATGGAAAAGATTAGGGGGAAAGGGAAAAGTGAAAGAAAGAAAAAAGAGGAAGGCATATGTGAAGTGCCAATTTAAGGCATCGGCCCCTGAGAAAGTGTACGGAACACAGGCTATGACTCATTTACAAAGCAGAGGAAAAGTAAAAGTTACATTTAGTCAAGAAAAATGTAGAAGGGTGATGGTAAATGTTCCTTGAGGTTTCTTTTTACTGGGTGCTATGAAAAACTACCTAACATCCTGAAGTAATGGGGGAAGGAGTGGGAATTTTAAGTATTATAATGAAAATGTAGGATCCTCCTGATTTTTAAATGTTTTAATGGGTAGCAATAAAATTTGGGGAAGTTATATATTTTTTAACTTACAGTAAATTTGCAAGGAGTCGTGTAACCAGGACCATTAGACCAGAGGTACCCAAACTATTGCCTGTGGGCCACATGCGGCCCCCTGAGGCCATTTATCCGGCCCCCCCACAGCACTTGCGGAAGGGGCACCTCTTTCCTCTTTCATTGGTGGTCAGTGAGAGGAGCACATTGACCATCTCAGCCAAAAGCAGGCCCATAGTTCCCATTGAAATATTGGTCAGTTTGTTGATTTAAATTTACTTGTTCTTTATTTTAAATATTGTATTTGTTCCCGTTTTGTTTTTTTACTTTCAAATAAGATATGTGCAGTATGCACAGGGATTTGTTCATAGTTTTTTTTATAGTCCAACCCTCCAACGGTCTGAGGGACAGTGAACTGGCCCCCCAAAAAAGTTTGGGGACCCCTGCATTAGACATATAACAATTCGACCACCTCAAGAAACTCCTTCCTATCGACACTATACAATCAAGCCCCCCACCCCAGATTCTAACCCCTGATAATTACTGATCCTATTCTCTGACACTATAATTTGGCCTTTTCTAGAATGTCATAATAAATGGAATCATATAGTATATAACCTTCAGAGTTCTGCATCTTTCAGTTAGCATAATGCATTTGAGATTCATCCATGTTGGTGTATGCAGAAAAGGTCTTTTTTTATTGCTGAGTTTGTCCACTGTATGGACATATAACCATTACTTTATCCATTTATCATGGATGGACTTGAAGGACACTTGGGCTTTTCTAGTTTTTAATCATTATGAATAAAGCTGCTATAAAGCAAGTCTTTATGTCAACATAAATTTTCATTTCTCCTGAGTCAAGGAGTGATCCTGCATTCATTCTCACCATTAGAGAATTCAAATTTCCCCACATCACCACCAGCACTTGGTATAAGTGTGTACCAGTACCAGACTCTGGTATTAATTGCACTTCCTGAATGACTAACGATGTTGAGCAACTTTTTATGTGTTTACTTGTCATTTGTATACTTTCTTTGGTAAACTATATTCAAATCTTTTACCCGTTTTTAGATTGGGTTAGTTGTTTTAAGACTATTATATCTATAGAGCTCTTTGTATATTTTGGATATAAGCCCTTTGTCAAATACATGATTTGCAATTGTGATTGAAAAATTTAAAAATATTTTTAAAAATCATGTGATCTGCAACCATTTTCCTCTCAGCCTATGGCTTGACTTACTCTCTCAATGGTATCCTTTGGAGGACAAAAGTTTTTAATTTTGATGACATTCACTCTATTATTTTTTGCTTTTATGGGTTGTGTTTATATTGTTATATCCAAAATGTTTGTCTAATTGAATGTAAAAAAGATGTTCTATATTTTAAGATTTTTATACTTTTATATTTAGTTTATGATCCATTTTGAAATAATTCTTGTATATGGTATGAGGTACAGGTCAAAGTTCAAAGGTATCCACTATTCCAGCAGTATTTGTTCAAGAAGATGCTCATTCCACCAGTGAATTGCCTTTCATCTATGTCAAATACTGATCAAGGATATCTCTGTGTTATTTATTTTTGAACTCTTTATTCCATTCTATTAATCTATAGGTATATAAGCTTTCACTAATAACACAGTGTCTTAATCACTATCTTGACAATTAAGTCTTGAAATCAGATTTAAGTAGGCAATTTTGTTCTCCTTTGTGGAACAATTTTACCTATTCTAGTTACTTGTCTATCCAAACCTATATAGAATTAGTTCAATATATACAAAAAAGCTTGCTAAGATATTGAGAATGCATTGAAAGTATAGATAATTATAGAGATAACTGACTTTTTGTGACAGAGACAGGGAGAGAGACAGATAGGAACAGACAGACAGGAAGGGAGAGAGATGAGAAGCATCAATTCTTCATTAGTTGTTCATTGATTGCTTTCTCATATGTACCTTGACCAAGGAGCTACAGCAGACCAAGTGACCCCTTGCTCAAGCCAGCAACCTTGGGCTCAAGCTGGTGAGCCTTGCTCAAACCAGATGAGCCCATGCTCAAGCTGGCAACCTTGGGGTTTCAAACCTGGGTCCTCTATGTCCCAGTCTGATGTTCTATCCTAGCGGTTCTCAATCTGTGGGTCGCGACCCTGGTGGGGTTGCCTAAAGCCATCGGAAAATACATAATGCATATCAGGTATTTACATTCCGAATCATAACTGTAGCAAAATTACAGTTATGAAGTAGCCACCAAAATTATTTTTTGGTTTGGGGTCACTGCAACATGAGGAACTGTATTGCGGGGTCACGGCATTAGAAAGGTTGAGAACCACTGCTCTATCCATTGTGCCACTGCCTGGTCAGGCCAGAACTGATATCTTTTAACCACTCATCTACTGATGGGCACCTGGGCTGTTTCCAGACCTTGGCTATAGTAAATAATGCTGCAATGAACATAGGTACACATGTATTCTTTCGAATTAATGTTTTGAAATTATTAGAGTATATTCCCAGAAGTGGGATTGCAGGGTCAAAAGGCAGTTTCACTTAATTTTCTCTTCTTTAACTTCTTAAGGTGGAATCTTAGATTATTGACTTTAAATCCTTCTCTTCTAGTATAAGCTTTTAATGCTTTAACTATCCCTCTCAGTACTGTTCTAACTGCATCCCATAAACATGAATATAATGTTTCCATTTTTCATTCAGTTCAAAATACTTTTAATTTTCCATAAGACTTCTTCTTTGATCCATGAGTTATTTACAAGTCTTTTTTAAAATTTCCAAATATTTGGTGATTTTTTCAGCTCTTTCTGTTCTTAAATTGATTTTTTGAAGAAACTGCATACTATTATGATAGTGGCTGCAAGAAAGCTGAGGTACATTTACACAATGGAACACTAAATGGCTGCACAAAAGAAGGAAATCTTACCTTTTGCAACAACATGGATGGATTATTATCTTAAGTGAAATAAACCAGTTAGAAAAAGACAAATACCATACGCTCTCACTTATATGTGAAATCTAATGAACAAAATAGAAACATAGGCATGGATTCATGGAACAGATGAATAGCTGTCAGAGGGGAGCGGAGATGGGGGACTGGATGATAGTTAACGGGATTAAGCAAAAAAAATACATATAGTATATAACACACAGATACAGACAACAATGTGGTAACAGAGGAAAAAAGAGTGGGGGTAGCTGGAGTTGAGCAAAGGGGTGGGAGGAATGGAGATGAAAAAGACGTTGCTTGGGGCCATGGGCACATGATGTAGTGTGCAGATGATGTTTTATTGAATTTCACACCTGAACCGGTACCCCAATAATTTTGATTAATAAATAAATAAATAAATAAATAAATAACTGACCTCTTAACAGTGTTGAGTTTTAAAAGAATTATCCCATCAAAAATGTCAATAAAACTGAAGTTGAAAAACCCTGATGTAGATTTCTGAAAACACCTGCTACAGACTGAGTAATGTGTCCCCTCAACAGAAATTAGGGGATGTTGAAACCCAATTCTCAGTGTAACAGTACTTGGAGGTAGGGTCTTTGGGCAGTGAACCCTCCTGAATAGAATTAGGGCCCAAAAGAGACCCTAGAAAGCTCTCTCACTCCTGCCATGTGAAGACACAGTGACAATATGGTAGTCTATGAACCAAGAAACAGGCCCCACCAGACACCACAACTGCCAGTGCCTCGATTTGAGTTAACCAGTGTCCAGAAATGTGAGAAATAAAATTCTGTTCTTTATAAGCCATCCAGTCTATGATATTTGGTTAGGGAAGCCCAAACAAACAAAGACAAACCCTTTTCAGGCCCTGGCCAGTTGGCTCAGTGGATAGAGCAATGGCCTGGTATATGGACATCCCCATTAGATTCCCGGTCAGGACACACATGAAAAGTGACCATATGCTTCTTCCCCCCCCCCCTTTCCCCCTTCTCTCCCTCTTCCCCTTCCGCAGCCAGTGGCTCAGTTGGTTCAAACACTGGCCTCAGGTGCTGAGGACAGATTGGTTGATTTGAGCATCAGCCCCAGACGGGGGTTACAGGTTGAAACCCAGTTGGGGCACATGCAGGAGTCTGTGTCACTATGTCCCCTCCTCTCCCTTAAAAAAGTTCTTTTCAGTACCTAGTTTCCAGAGAGGTTTTATCATGAATGGATGTTCCATCGCGTCAAATGATTTTTTTATGCATCTATTCAGATGATTCTGTAATTTCTAGTTTAAGTCTGTTATAGTCAGAGAACATACTTTGCATGGTTTCAATTCTTTTAAATTTGTTGAGGTTTGTGATGTGCCTCAGAATAAGATCTTTTATATGTTCCATTTGCCCTTGAAAAGAATATATACTCTGCTGCTGTTGGAGTGATTTACAACTATCTACTTAAGTCGGTTGATAATATGTCGTTCAAATATGTTATATCCTTACTGATTTTCTGTCTACTTGATCTATTAATTATTATAAGAGAGTTGAAGTTGCCAAGTATTATTGTGGATTTTCTATTTCCTAATTCTCCAGTCACTTCTATTAGCTTTTGCTTTTTGAAGCTCTGTTGTTATTATATACATTTTATGAAGTTTTGTTTCCTCAGCAAACTGACTCTTTTCATTATGTAAATATTTAATGAGAAAAATATGATTAATCTAATAATAAAAACATAAGTACAAAACAAAAGAATTATAAATTTTACTTATAAATACAGAACCTAAAATATTAGCAAACTAAATCCTAAATCTGACAAAGTATATTAAAACAATACATAAGGTTCAAGCTGATTTATCCTGGAAATGAATAGATGATTTAACATTAGAAAAAATACTGAGGTAATTATTCATATTAAAAATTTAAAGAAGATTTCTGTTTCCAGACAATATAAAGTATGTCTGGAACATCTAAATATAACTAAAGATAGACCAGGCGGTGGGGCAGTGGATAAAGTATCAGCCTGGGATGCTGAGAACCCAGGTTCAAAATCATCCTGCTTGAGTGTGAGCTCACCAGCTTGAGGGAAAGGTGACTAGCTTGAGCATGGGATCATAGATATGATCCCATGGTTGCTAACTTGAGCCCAAAGGTCACTGTCTTGAGGCCCAAGGTCGCTGGCTTGAGTCCCAAGGTCGCTGGCTTGAGTCCAAGGTCACCGGCTTGAGCAAGGGGTCACTCACTCTGCTGAAGGCCCGCAGTCAAGGCACATATGAGAAAGCAATCAATGAACAACTAAGGTGCCACAATGAAGAATTGATGCTTTTCATCTCTCTCCCTGTCTGTCCCTCTCACTCTCTAAAAAAAAATAAATAAATAAAATTAAAACCTCAATGTTATATACAGACTGGGGCAAAAGTAGGTTTACAGTTGTTTTATGGAAAAAATAATACAATAATTAATAAATAATAACCCAAGAATAAACTCTGTGTTTCAGGTACTCACAATTGTAAACCTACTTTTGCCTCACCTCGTCTTAAACAAACATAAAAAAATTCTGATATTGGAAAAGAATAGAAAGACTTGTTAGAGACCTTGGAACTCAAGAAAAAGTAGAGTAGAAAGTTCCCTTGCTTCATGTATCCCAGACTACGTGCTGGACAAACCAGCAACCCCAAACAACAGGCTGGCCTTCTCCTCCTGAGTTTTCTATATTGTTTGATGGTGAGAACAAAAATTATAACACTGTCTAATGTGGTTCAAAACATACCTAGGGGAAATACTTAAAGCAATTATAAAGGGAGAGAGTAACGGGACATAAAGAAAGGTAAGATTTTTAAATTTCAGACTGGAAAATGGTGACGCTGGTAGAATGTGAAAAGTTACATATATCTGACATAATACCTAGATTAGAATAACCACTCAAAATTATACAAAGATATACTAAAAAATGTTGTAAATAAAAATGGAATTCTAAAAAATATTCAAGTAACCCATAGGAAGACAGAAGTAAACAAAAAAATCAGAAGCAGAGAGAACAAAATAAAAATGACAAGTCCATATATTTGTTTACCATTGTCTTTATTCCTTCCTAAAGTTCCTTCTTTTATCATCTCCTTTATCCTCAGAGAAGGTCTTTAGCCATTATTTTAGGGTAAGTCTGCTGGCAAAAATTGCCCTTAGTTTTCCTACTTCTGAGAGTGTCTAGATTTTTCCTTCATTATTAAGATAATTCTGGGCCCTGGCCGGTTGGCTCAGTGGTAGAGCGTCAGCCTGGCGTGCAGAAGCCCCGGGTTCGGTTCCCGGCCAGGGCACACAGGAGAAGCGCCCATCTGCTTCTCCACCGCTCCCCCTCTCCTTCCTCTCTCTCTCTTCCCCTCCCACAGCGAGGCTCCATTGGAGCAAAGATGGCCCGGGCGCTGGGGATGGCTCCTTGGCCTCTGCTCCAGGCGCTAGAGTGGCTCTGGTCGCGACAGAGCAACGCCCCGGAGGGGCAGAGCATCGCCCCCTGGTGGGTGTGCCAGGTGGATCCCGGTCGGGTGCATGTGGGAGTCTGTCTGACTGTCTCTCCCCGTTTCCAGCTTCAGAAAAATACAAAAAAAAAAAAAAAAAAAAGATAATTCTGGTGGATATAAGATTCTGTGTTGACATTTTTCTTTCAGCACATAAAAGAAGTGCTCCTATAGTTTCTGATCAGAAATCTGTTTCATTTCAAGTTGATCTTGTTTGCAGTGATCCCTCCACTAGGTGATGTTCTTACTTTCCTGGAATGTAGCTGAGAACCAGGAATTAGATACAGAGTATAGAATTCAAAGAAACTTTTAGTTTAGGTCATCAGTTTATTAATTTTTATTTTATTTTTTAAATTTTAATGACAGTTTCTATTTAATATTATTCTACATTAGTTTCAGATGTACAGCATAGTCAATCATGTATTTTACAGAGAGGTCCTCCAATATTTCACATGCTCACCTGGCCCATACATAGTTGTTACAATATTATTGACTATATTCCCTGTGCTGAACTTTACATCTCTCTGACTGTTCGGTAGCTACTGATTTGTACTTCTTCATCCCTTCTCCTTTTTCACTCTCCCCTTCCCTGAACTCACCTCTCTCGGGCAACTTTCAGTCTGTTCTGTGTATCTGTGAATCTGTTTCTATTTTGTCCTTTAGATTCCACATATAAGTGAAATCAAAAGGTACTTAGGTATTTGTCTTTCTCTGTATGACTTATTTCACTAGCATAATACCTTCTAGGTCCATCTATGCCATCACAAAAGGTAAGATTCCATTTATTTTTATGGCCGAGTAGCGTTTCATTGTGTAAATATACCACAGCTGTTTTATCAATTTGTCTATTGATAAGCACTTGGGTTGCTTCCAAATCTTGGTTATTGTAAATAATGCTGCACTGAACATGGCGGTGCGTATATTCTTACTAAATAGTGTCCCGAGTTTCTTTGGATATATTCCCAGAAGTGGAATTACTGGGTCATAAGGCAAGGAACCTCAGCACTTGCTTCCACAGTGGTTGCACAAGTCTGCATTCCCACCAACAGCGCACTTTCCTCCACGTCCTCACCAGTACTTGTTTGTAGATTTATTCATGGGAGCCACCCTGAGGTGTGAGGTAGTATCTTGTGGTTTTCATTTGCATTTTGCTGATGATGAATTATGTTATGTTGAACAATTTTCATGTCTATTGGCCATCTGGATGTCTTCTTTGGAGAAGTTCCTGTTCAGATCCTCTGTTTACTTTTTAATTGGGTTATTTTTCTGTTGTTGAGCTGTATAAAATGTTTATGTCTTGGATTATTAACTCCTTATGGGATGTATCATTGGCGAACAGCTTCATTCGTTCAGTAGGTTGTCTTTTTATTTTGTTGATGGTTTTCCGTGCTGTGGAAAAACTAGTTGGATGTAATCTCATGTGTTTCTTTTCTCTTTTGTTTCCCTTGCCTGAGAAGGTATGCCAGAAAATAAAACTGCTAAGAGAAATGTATGAGATTTTATTGCCTATGGTTTTTTTTTTTTTTTGGGGGGGGGGTTATGATTTTAGGTCTTACATATAAGCCTTTAATTCATTTTGAGTTTATAACTGTATATTGTGTAAGGTGGTCTGGTTTCATTTTTTTAACTTTTATTTTAAAGCATAGTCTTTCTTTTGAATCCCCTCCCACCTCTTCTACTAAAATCAAACATAAATGCTGGATATGTAAGTGGGATGTCTTGTTGAAGGGACACAAGGAAATTGCTGGTCAGCAGCAACTGCACACACACACACACACACACACACACACACACACACACACCCATTCTTCTCTGGACCTCCACAGCACCACCTTCGGGTAGCCCCACAGATAACAGGTTAAAAATCACTACTTTAGTCTCTCTCCTAATGAAGCAATCTGCTTAATGATATTTCTAACTGGATATGCAGCCTTGGTTTTAATACTTCTGATATTTGGAAGCTAAGTATTTCATATTTTTGTGCAGTTCAGATTGTTAGAAAATTCTGTGTGTGTGAAGCCAAACTACTGACTGTGCTTTCTGCCACTTTTTTTCAATTGTGAGGCTCATAAATATGAAAAGATTGCTACTGCATAACACTTTCTCCGCAGTTCCTCTTCTGCTTTCTTCCAGGTAAGGTATCCCTAGTTTCTTCAATCTTCTGGAACCGCTGGAGTCTTAAGTATCCTTCTGGTTTATCACTACTTTGTTAGTATCGCTCTTAAAGTCTGGTATATAGAGCTGAGTTAAGTGCTTCAAGTAGGTTAACCTTCTTGTATTAGTCAGAATTTAAGATTTCATTCACTATGATCCCACTTTACTGTTGGTTCTTACTGAAATTAAGACCAAAACCCCAAGGCTGTTTAAAGTGAACTATTGCTTATCTTATGTTTTAGGTTCTCTAAATTAGTTGTCTGAGCTCAAGTTTAATAGGAATAAATGCAGAATTATTTCCTTTATAATTCATTCTTTAGAGATGCAGGAGGTGTTGTAAAAATAAAATTTAGGAGGCCTTCTACTTCCTATAATATTAAGTGGACATACTTTTCCTTGTTTTTCCCATTAAGTATAACCAAACCCACTGGAAATTATATATAAAACAAACACAAGAAGACTGAAAGGTAGAGAGGAGATCCATTGTCTAGGGACCTTAGAACCTTAGGAATGACATGATAGGAGATTCCTTAGGTATTTTGGTTGCCTTTTACATCTAAAACTGGGCACTGAATAAGCCAGTAGACTGAAAATGTCTATGGGCATAAGAAAAGAAAATAATCCACAAGGGCCTCTTTTCTAGCTATAGGAGCAGGAATAGAACAGCCTAACAAAGACTGAAAACTTCAGACAGTAACTGCTCTACTTTAGCGAAATACAGCAGCAAAACTAAGGCCAGAAAAAGCTAAATGGGAAACCTAGAATTCTGTTCTCATGAGGCTGTAGCAGAGTGCCCCAATATACCATCATAGTATTATCAGAGAGAGCCAAGCAGAGAGCTGGGGCTTGTTCCCTCCTGGTTGGCTGTGAGCCTTCTCTCGCACCTATCCCCGCAGAATGTCAATGGGGAATCTGGACTTCCATCCTTATCGAGCAATGAGTTATCACTTCCCTGCCACACTGAAGTTATGTTAGAAGAGGTCTATTGGAGAATTATGTTTTTCAGCATCATGCACTAGTTATGAGGCTACCCTCAGTACTCAGTGGAGACCATTTGGAAGCCTACACTCCCACCTTTAATCAGCTCCAATGAGGAGGCCAGCTGGGAAACTTAGACTTCTCTCTCCCCCCTTCTTCTGCTGATGGAGCAGTATTACAGACAGCTAGTTAAAACAGAAGGTTTAAATAAGATTCAGAGTCTTACAATATGAACAACATGAATAGGTTTCATATGAAGATCACTCATAGCAAACCAGGAAGATCTCAAATTGCATAACAAAAGGTAACAAGATATCAACACTGAAAGGATGGAGATGTTAGAATTATGGACAAAAATAATAAATTAGTCATGATAAAAATGCTTCAATGAGCAATTACAACATGCTTGAAACAAAAGAAGAAATGGGAAACCTCAGCAAATAAGTAGAAGATATAAAGAAGAAACAAATGGAAAATTTGATACTGAAAAATACAAAACCAAAATAAAAAACTCAATGGATGGGATCAACAGGAAAACAGGTAAGAAAAGAAGGAATCAACGAACTGGAAAACAGAGCAATAGACATTTCCTAAACTAAATTACAGAGACTAAAAATAATCTAAAATTAGACTAAAAAAATAAATCAATCAACAGACCCTCCGGGACCTGTGGGACTATAACCAAAGATCTAACACTCTAGTTATCAGAGACCTTGAAGGAGAGGAGGAAAATGAAGGGGCTGAAAATGTACTCAAAGAAATAGTGTCTGAAAATTTCCCAAATTTGGCAAGAGACAAACACAGATTGAAGAAGCTGAGTGAATAACAGATAAATCCAAAAAAGCAATACCAAGACACATCCTAATTAAGCGTTTGAGAAATCAAGGCAAGGAAAAAGTATGGAAAGTAGCCAGAGTAAAACAACACCTTGTCTACAAGGGAAAATCACACCGCGTGTGATCTTAAAGCTGCCTTTTCTTCAATAGTGGAGCTTTCAGCACAGCCTATATTGTACCTAGATTTTATCTTTCTCTGAAAAAATGAATAATTAAACTAAAAATTATTTCAAAATAAATTTATTTCAAAAATAAAAGCTGAAGAAAAGTATATCTTATAAACTCACAAAGTTATATATTTAAAATTTGCACTTGGAAGAATGAGTTGCTATATAACTAAATTTTAAGTGAACACAGTGTACTATCTTCTCCAACAGTAATCATGTAACTTCTCCAAAAGTAAGAGCAACTTGCTACATTTAAGAACACTAAAAATGGGGAAAAAACATAAGAAACTCTCTACACATTGAATCTTTAAAATATTTTATCTTGAAAGTTGTAGATTATTTAATGATTCATATCTATATTGGTAACAGTGATTATAATAGTTGATCTACAGGAAATGTTTTTAAAAGGTTTTAAATTAATAAATGTTACCTAATTTATAAAATTTACAGACATCTCAGAGTATATCATCTTTTGTACTGTTTTAGTTATACTAGTGAATTCTTAGCCAAAAATCAATTAGAGATTCTATTTTCAATGTAGTATTTAACTGGCTTCTCAGAATTAACCTTCATTGTTAGATGACTGTACAACATAATCAATAGTTCAAATGCTATAGAAATACTTATCTGAAACCTGTGTACTCTTATTGATCAATGTCACCCTGTTAAAAGTTAATTTTCTAAATAAAATTAAAAAGAAAAACAAAAAGGTACATATGACCAGCATAAATACATGAGCATATATGGGAGTTACTGAAATAATCTAAAATAAACTTATATTATTTTTAAAATAAAGTAATTCTGAAGTCTATACTCTATATTGTGCTGAGGCACGACTCAGAAGATGGCAGGCCGGTAGGAGTGCAGAGGGCCATTTGTGTGGTAGAGAGTCTACCCGATCGCTCAGCATGGAAATCTCAACATGGCCCAATTGTTTCTGTTGGTAGCTGTTTATGTATTTTATGAGTGAAACATATGTTAAATGGTATACCACAGGAATTGAGATCTGATTTAAAAAAACCTTAAAACATTAGAAACGTGTTTTTTCTTTTTTTTTTCAGTCAGGTACTATTTTATAAATAAAATGTAAAAATATGACCACCATACAATATAGAAACCATGGCAGTATTTCAAAATACTCTCATATCCTTTGTTTTTATAAAAACATATTTTTAAATAAAAGGTAACATATCTGCAGAAAACTTAAATAGAAAACAGCAAACATAAGAGAAAATAACCATACTTAAATGCAAAATAACCAACTTCTAACAGAAAAACATTAGTGATTATATGGACCCCAGTTTAAACTTAAAGGGCTGACTGAATTCAGATTTTGCTTCCCCGTGTAATTAAATTCAAATTTAATTTAAAAATAAGACCACAGGATTGATACACTGTGATTTAATAAACACTTATAGTAAAACTTGCTGTTTTCAGCATCAAAAAGCACAGAATTAACTTTCAGGTTAAACTTGAAATTCTCATAAATTATATTAACAAAACATATTACTGATTTGAAACTATACCATTAAGATTGAAAAGATAATAAAAACTTAAGTGAAAATATCTAGTGATCAAGTTTCCTTTAGGAAGACTAGAATATAGAATTAATGTAATCAAGTATAATTATTTTTAAGATTTATTCTACATAATGTCTTGATATTATCAGCTATATTTTGCAGATCTATATTTTTAATTTAAAAATGTTTTATAATTCTGAAAGAAATATAGTTCCCATCTTCATTTTAAATTTTGAGATTTATGTTTCTCACGTAAATGTATTTACTGATTTATTTTAAGAAAACCAAAGTGGAACACCTCTTTTACATACCTCTTTTTAACCTACTTACTGCTAAAAAATTTTCAGATTCCAAAGTTTAATGAAGTAGAGATTAAGCAAACAAATTTAATGCCTAGATGCTTCTTTGTAAATTAACATACCATCTGTAATCTTTGGAGATGGGCTACCTTTTATTTTACGCTTTTATCTTAATTACTTACAGAAAGTGATTCTGCTAATTGAACACAGCAATTAATACACATTATTTTTATAGTAAACACACAAAATGTTTATTTATATTAAGAGCAGAAAGAAAACAATATAAAAAACAGAGTAAAAAGGGGTCACTTATAATGATTAAAGTTTCAACTTATCAGGGATTCTTTTTTTTTTAATGAGAGACAGAGACAGAGAGTGGGGGGGGGAGAGAGAGAGAAACAGAGACAGACAGGAAGTGAGAGAAATGAGAAGCATCAATCTTTAGCTGTTCATTAATTGCTTTCTCATATGTGCCTTGACTGGGGGACTCCAGCAGACTGAGTGACCCTTTGCTCAAGTCAGAAACCTTTGGGTTCAAGCCAGTGACCATGGGGTCATGTCTATGATGCCATGCTCAAGCCAGCGACCCGGTACTCAAGCTGGATGAGCCTGCGCTCAAGCTGGGGAGCCTGTGCTCAATCAAGCTGGTGACCTCAGGGCTTCAAACCTGGGTCCTCAGCATCCCAGGCCGATGCTCAATCCACTGCACCATTGCCTGGTCAGGCTATCAGGGAGTCTTAATAAATTTAAATTTCTGGGTGCTTAAGAACATGGTATCAAAAAACAAAAAAAATATTTACAGTATATAAGGAGTAATAGAGAAATTCACAATCTCGGAGATTTTAATATGCCACTGTGTTGGTAATTAATACAAGTCGAGTTTTAAAAATTAGTAAGACTATATAAGATTGAAAGAACATGATTTATGAATAACCCAACCTCTAGAAAATTATAATTTACCAAACCTGAATAGTATTATGACAAAGAGGAAACACTCCTTATTTTATGCATAATCTTGATATCAAAACCCAATACAGTATGAAAAAAGAAATTAAAGCCATTCTCATTCATAAACATGTACATACATATCCCAACTTCATTATGAAACACTATAGCAAAAGGGGTTCTGGGAAAACTACAGTACAAAGACAAGGAAATGATTCTTCTCCATCAGGAGAATGGTTCCCCTGGAAGGAGGGACAAGGCTGTGATCAGGTGAGAGATCTGAGAGAGCAGGTAAAGGGAGTGGAAGATTGGGAGTTTATACGGTAATTATTTCCAAACTCAACTTATATATTGTATGTACTTTTCTGTATATTCATTATACACATTTCATAACAAAAGTAGAACAAAACAATGTTTTAAAGTAATCTGAATACAGTAATTTTATGGAAGTTACACATTCTATTAACATCTGAAGTTGGTATTTAGAGAGCTAATAGGCTAAGGACATTATTTAACCCTTTTCTTATAAATTCTTACACTGATTTGTTTTGTTGCACATATGTTCCTTTTTCTAATGAAAAAATTTAATGGATCAGAGCTTAAAACATTATGACTAAAAACGTTTTAAAGATACACTCAGTATTTTTAATCCATCCCTGAAATGGGTATATTCCAAGAACAGAGATTCTTTTCTAGGAATGTAGCCCAAAAGATCACACATTCTAAAATCAGTTTTATGCTTTTCATGATTCAGCGTGGCTACTATCTAAATCACACCAGACTGTATAGTTTCTAAAATGCCAAGCTTATTAAAAAGATAGCTGTTGAGAGTATAAATAATATATTAGAGCTATTACCTTTTAGCCGGTGACTTAAAATCTGCTCCAAAATAGCTGCAAAATTGTTAAATTCAGGAGAAGAATCATCAATTGTCTCAAAGCAGGACCGATCAATCAGAGTCTTTACAGAAAACCTGGAAAGGAAAGATTATTATTGTTTTCAAGCAGAGTTGATTTATTTACCTAAGCAGTAAAAATGGAAGGAAAGCAATTTGGGAATGTATTCAGAAATACCTTCTACAATTATATATTTTGAAAACACCATTTATTCAAATTTACTCTGTAAATAGAAAAATTTACAGAAATATCAAGCTTTTCACTTATATATTTATAGCTATTGACTACCCTAAGACTTAGGAATAACTCATTGTCCTCACAGCCATTAAAATCAGAATAAAAAAATGACCTAAATTATTAATTCCAAAATACTCGAAAGCCATACTACTACTGGTAAGAAATTTAAGCACCAGACCAAAATGCTTTTAAGAGTATTGGAGTACAAAATTCAATAAAATTGGATGTGAGTATTCATGAAGTGTAGAGCCAAAGATTTTATGAGCTATAAATAGCAAAACTTAAAAAAATCTGTAAAGTGTGCTATATTTTCCCATCATTAGTGTACTTTGTCTCTAAAAGCAACACATTTTTCAAGACTCAACTCAAATGCCATCTCTTCAGTGAAGTATTATTCTCCTACATATTCCTAGCAGAAACTAGTATTTTGTTTGTCCCCTTCAGGGACAGTTAAAATTTATCTTACTGCTATTATTTGCATAGTCTGTCTTTATCATATTAAAATATAAATTCCTTCAGGGTAAACCATATCTCCTGTATGTTTATATCTACCTCAACACACAGGTCAATGCTTGAACACTGTTACTTAGTACTTACTGATTTATTGGTAAACCCTATTTTGAAAGAAACATTTACATGCCAATATCATGGCAAGACATAAAAATTTTATGATTTTTAACATACATACATTTGTATAACCCTCATCAAAATCAGGATGCATAACAGTCTGTCACCCCATGCTAATCCCTTTATAGTGAGTGGTACCCTATAAAGAGTAATAGATGAGTGCATAAGTAAAGACAATTAGGGGAAACGAAGAGAAGATAGTAACTGTGTCCCAGTAGAGCCCAAGCGCTACGTCAATCAGGCGTCCCTGATTTGACTTCCCTGTGCAGTGGGACACTCCTGCTTATCAGCAAGGCTGGCAGCCTCTTCGAGACTACTCTTGAGGCAGCTATTAGGATGCTACTGTTAAGTGCCACCAGAGGAAAAACACAACTGACACACAAATTAGTTGCAATAATCACACAGGCAATTTATTACTAACAAATCCTTTTGGCATGCCTCACTACAGCTTAAGGGGGTCCCGTCGGCGTGCTCCTCTCGGCTGTCTTTAGTCAGAGCTCAGAGTGGCGTGGAGACAGTCCACATCAATGTTGGAGTCTGGGCGACTACTGCAGCACCGGGCCCCTCAGCCTTAGTACCTTTTCTGGCCAACGCCTTCTAAGAGGTGTCAATCTACAGGATTATCACCTCAAACCACCTTTTTGGGAGTTCCTCATAGGGAATCCCCACTATGTCAATCTACTGAAATGTACATTAAACCACTTTTTAAGATGTTCTTATTTACATCAATTTACAAAGTTAATGTAAATAACACCAAGCCACTTATCTATGTATAATTTCACACACATACTAACTGGGCCTTGCTTATAAGTCAGAGTCTATTTATCACATTTAAGAGTTATGGCACTAAGCCACTATATTAACTCCTATCCAAATGGCATAATTTTATTTAATTTTAATAATTATTTTAATATCATTTTAATTACTTTTATATATCTTCCATATTTTTATATTTCTATATATTTAATTACTATAACCTTATATTACTACAACATTATGAGAGTCATTAAATAATTAGAAATATAAGCTACGAGGGAGATAAAGGAATACAAACTGTTTCTTGGGTTTTAGGTTTGTGGGCGATCTACTTAATTAGGACATAAAATACAGGAGACAAGAATAAGGGGAATATAGGAGATTTTTTATATACATATTTATTAGAAATTATATATTAGAAATGAAACTGAGAAAAATTTTAATTTAATTTAAATTGAGGCAGCCCTCAATTTGCACAGTAAGGCAGGACCATAAAAATGACTATGTAAGCTGAAACCATGCAGAGTGATTTATGAATTAAAAGAAAGAATTAACTGTTTTATGACCTTTACAAATCTTTGTTAAAACCTTAATAATGTTCTCACTTGCCAGTTATAATGTATAGGAAAATGAAAAGAATAATAAAACATTTATTTAGTACACTGTAATTTAAAACATTAGAAAACACTGAGGGCTCAGGTTGCAGACATGCCCTCAGCAGTAACGAGAGCACGGGCGACCTCAGCAGTGATTCCAGAGGGCACACACGACCCCCGAGGCAGCCGCTGAGATCTGAGCCAACCGAGACAGCCCCGGACGCTTCCAAATGGGTGCATTGGCACGCGCGAGCCCGACCAGGGCAGCGGCAGTCGTGGAGGTGGGCTGGAGCCAGCAGCACCTGAGCTCAAGAGCCCAGGGCAGCAACAGCGGCGGTGGCCTGGTAGACAGAACACACAAAGGGAGCTAAAATGTCTGGATAGACTGACACCTGAGTGTCAGAAGCCAATCAACAGCTGCTGGTTGACATAGTCACAGAAAAGATCAACAGCTACTGGTTGACACAGTCAAAGCAAAGAAGAGCAATGATACTTCCCCCTTTAACCTTTTGAATTAATTTGGTTTTATGGGTGTGTGTGCTATCATTTATGGCACAGGGATAATAGCACCATGCTTTCCATGCAGATTCATAGTAATTTCTTTGGAAATGAGACAGAGGGTGTGAATTCCACAGAAAATCCTATAAACCCCCTTGCCGATAGATATAGGAGGCTGGCTATGAAATCCCTCGAAAGGGGCCAAGTCTGTGGGAAAATTCCCTTCTATAAATCATGTTAGGGAAAAATAGATTGTGACTTATGAATAGGTAGGAAACAGTAACTATACACAAAAGCACCTTTTAGCCTTCACCTAATCCATTACCTCCCTAGCCTTTTCATATAATAGAAAAATAGAAAAACTTTCCATTCCTCTTACATACCTGACCTTCAGGTAATGGAACACTGTGAGAAAAATAAAGTTAGAACTTAACTAGTATATGAATATAGTAGACAAATAAAATTTGACAAGACAATAGGCCATTAGGTAAGGTAGAGTTACTAATCAATACTGACCTTTTAGAAGCTTGCATAAAAATCATTGTTGCTGTTTTCAAGTTATTGTATAACTGTACTTAGAATGGCTTACCACCTGATTTATAGCTTAAAGAAATGTAGTAACCGTAGTAACCATTGCCTAGAATATTTACCCACATTGAAGCAAAAATAACTATTAATCAATGTATTTTGCATAACATGTCATTGTAATTGAGTGTATAAAAATAAAGCTGTACTAGCCATTGGCAAAAATGCCTGGCAGTTAATGCTAAAGCATTTGGCTCTCTCACTTGTTTCGTGCCTATGCTGTCCATTCCTGTGGGACCCCTGGATCCACCCCAGGGGCGGGACCCCAGCACCTGGGGCTAAGAAGTAGGCCACATCTAATACCGTACCTAATCACTGAATTACAGTACTGAGCCCAACAAGTAGCCAGCAATAAAAGACAACAGAAAGTAGATTTTAGGAGAACTTGAACTTTTAAAGTAACTTCTCCCAGGCCAAGAGTAGATAAAAGCAAGCCTAGGAGTGCAGCTGATATTTACAACGGCATCTGGACCCAGCAGAGGCAGCCACAAGATCTGGATAACCTGTAGCTCCCAAAAAGAGGATAAGAACCAGTCACAGGCAGTGACCCCCACTGACCTGCCCCAAGCCCCAGCCAGGGAAGTGCAGGGTAACACAGACAAAATGAAAAGACAGAGAAGTGCAATCAAAACGACTCAATAAGAGAAACCCTCAGAAAAAGAGCTGAGTGAGACGGATATAAGCAAACTACCAGATGCAGAGTTTAGAATAATATTATAGTTATTAGAATGCTGAAAGATCTTAGAACAACAATGATGGTCACAGTGAGTACATAAATAAAGAAATAACAAATATTAAAAAGGACATTGAAATAATAAAAAAGAACCAGTCAGAAATGACAAATACAATATCTGAAATGAAGACTACACTAGAAGCAATTAAAAGCAGGCTGGATAAGCAGAGGATCGAATCAGTGATTTAGAAGATAAATGAAAACACGGAAGCAGAGCAGCAAAAAGAAAAGAGAATGAAAAAATTTGTGGAAACTCTAAAGAGAGCTCTTTGACAATCTAAAGAGAAACAACATCTGCATCATAGGAGTTCCTGAAGAAGAGAAAGAACAAGGGATAGTGACCTTGTTCAATCAAATCATAGCTGAAAACTTCCCTAAATTGATGCAGGGTAAAATGTCACACAAATTCAAGAAGCACAGAGAACTCCATTAAAGAGAAACCCAAAGAAATTCACACCAAGACACATCATAATTAAAATAGCAAAGCTAAGAGATAAAGAGAAAATATTAAAAGCTGCTAGAGAAGAAAAGGCCATCACCTACAAAGGAGCCCCTATAAGGATGACATCTAACTTCTCAACAGAAACACTTGAGGCCAGAAAGGAATGGCAAGAAATATTCAAAGTAATGCAGAACAAGAGCCTACAACCAAGACTACTCTATCCAGCAAGGCTATCATTTAAAATCGAAGGAAAAATAAAAAGCTTCCCAGACAAAAAAAAAATATATCAAGAAATTCATTACAGCCAAACCAATGCTGCAGGAAATGTTAAGGGGCCTGTTGTAAACAGGACAAAGGGGGGAAAGAATATAGCAAAAGAGGAATACAGCTTTTATTCTTTAAGAATAAAATGGCAATAAATAACTACATATCAATAATAACCTTAAATGTAAGTGGATTAAATGATCCAATCAAAAGACATAGAGTAGCTGCATGGATAAGAAAACAGGACCCATACATATGCTGTCTACAAGAGACACACCTCAAAACAAAAGATACACATAGACTAAGGTAAAAGGATGGAAAAAAATATTTCATGCAAATGGAAATGAAAAAAAAGCAGGAGTAGCAATTCTTACATCAGACAAAATGGACTTTAAAACAAAGGCTATACTAAGAGATAAAGAAGGTCACTACATAATGATAAAGGGAACAATCCAACAAGAAGATATAACCATTATAAATATCTACGCACCTAATATAGGAGCACCTAAATATATAAAGCAGACTTTGATGGATACAAAGGGTGAGATCAACAGCAATACTATAATAGTAGGAGATTTCAATACCCCACTAACATCACTAGATAGATCCTCAAGAAAGAAAATTAACAAAGAAACAGCAGACTTAAAGGACACACTAGATCAACTCGATTTAATAGATATCTTCAGAACCTTTCACCCTAAAGCAGCAGAATATACATTCTTTTCAAGTTCTCATGGTACATTCTCTAGGATAGACCACATATTAGGACTCAAAAGTGGTCTCAACAAATTTAAGAAGATTGAAATCATATCAAGCATCTTCTCTGATCACAAGGGCATGAAACTAGAAATCAACCACAACAGAAAAACTGAAAAATACTCAAACACATGGAAACTAAATAGCATGCAATTAAATAACGAATGGGTTAACAATGAAATCAAAGAAAAAATTTAAAAAAATTCCTACAAACGAATGATAATGAGCATACAACAACTCAAAATTTATGGGACACAGCAAAAGCAATTCTGAGAGGGAAGTTCATAGCACTACAGGCATTCCTTAAGAAGCTTGAAAAAGCTCAAATAAACAACCTAACCCTACATCTAACAGGGGTCCCCAAACTTTTTACAAAGGGGGTCAGTTCACTGTCCTCAGACCATTTTGAGGGCCGCCACATACAGTGCTCCTCTCACTGACCACCAATGAGAGAGTTGCCCCTTCTGGAAGTGCGGCGGGAGCTGGATAAATGGCCTCAGGGGGCCGCAATGCGGCCTGCGGGCCATAGTTTGGGGACGCCTGAATTCTAAAAGAACTAAAAAAACCCACAAAAAAACAGCAAGTAAAACCCAGAGGTAGTAGAAGGAAGGAAATAATAAAGATCAGAGTAGAAATAAATTGACACAGAGGCTAAAGAAATAATACAGAGGATCAATGATACCAAGAGCTGGTTCTTTGAAAGGGTAAACAAGATCGATGAACCTTTAACGAGACTCACCAAGAAAAAAAGAGAGAGGACTCAAATAAATAAAATTAGAAATGAGAGAGGAGAAATAACAACTGACACAACAAAAATACAAAATATTGTAAGAAAATACTATGAAAAACTGTATATCAAAAAATTAAACAACTTAGGTGAAATGGACAAATTCCTTGAAACATATAATCTTCCAAAAATCAATCTGAAAGAATAAGAAAATCTAAACAGACCAATTACAACAAATGAGATCAAAACAGTTATCAAAAAACCTCCCAAAAAACAAAAACCCTGGGCCTAATGGCTTCACTGGTAAATTCTACCAAATATTCAAAGAAGAACTAACTCTTATCCTTCTCAGGCTATTTCAAAAAATTCAAGAGGAAGGAACACTTCCAAGTTCCTTTTATGAGGCAAGCATAATTCTGATTCCCAAACCAGGCAAAGACAATACAAAGAAAGAAAATTATAGGACAATATCCCTGATGAATTTAGATGCTAAAATCCTCAACAAAATATTAGCAAAACGGATCCAGCAATACATGAAAAAAATCATACATCATGATCAAGTGGGATATATTCTGGGGAGGCAAGGATGGTACAACAATCGCAAATCAATCAATGTGATTCATCACATAAACAAAAGGAAGGAGAAAAACCAGATGATAATTTTAATAGATGCAGAAAAAGCATTTGATGAAATCCAGCACCCATTTATGATCAAAACTCTGAGCAAAGTGGGAATACAGGGAACATACTTCAACCTGATAAAGGCCATCTATGACAGACACAAAGCCAACATCATAATTAATGGACAAAAATTAAAAGCAATCCCCCTAAAATCAAGAACAAGGCAGGGGTGCCCCCTTTCACCACTCTTATTCAACATAGTAATGGAAGTCCTACCTACAGCAATCAGATAAGAAGAAGAAATAAAAGGCATCCAAATTGGAAAAGAAGAAGTAAAACTATCATTATTTGCAGATGATATGATACTGTATATAGAAAACCCTAAAGTCTCAGTCAAAAAACTACTGGACCTGATAAATGAATTCAGCAAGGTGGCAGGATATAAAATTAATACTCAGAAATCAGAGGCATTTTTATACACAAACAATGAAATGTCAGAAAGAGAAATTAAGGAAACAATCCCCTTCACTATTCCAAAAAAAAAAAAAAAAGTACCTAGGAGTAAATTTTTTTTTTAATTAATATTATGATTTTGTTTATTTACTTCTGCTTCCAGCAATCTAACAGATGCTGTTAGCTATATCTACTTGATTATTTAGTATATTCCCAAGTTTTTGGTTTTTTGTTTGTTTGTTTTTTTTATTTTATTTTAATAATTTTATTTTTTTAATGGAGTGACATCAATAAATCAGGATACATATATTCAAAGATAACATGTCCAGGTTATCTTGTCATTCAATTATGTTGCATACCCATCACCCAAAGTCAGATTGTCCTCTGTCACCTTCTATCTAGTTTTCTTTGTGCCCCTCCCCCTCCCCCTTTCCCTTCCCTCTTCCCCCACCCCCCGTTACCACCACACTCTTATCAATGTCTCTTAGTCTCACTTTTATGTCCCACCAACATATGGAATAATGCAGTTCCTGGTCTTTTCTGATTTACTTATTTCACTTCGTATAATGTTATCAAGATCCCACCATTTTGCTGTAAATGATCCGATGTCATCATTTCTTATGGCTGAGTAGTATTCCATAGTGTATATGTGCCACATCTTCTTTATCCAGTCATTTATTGACGAGCTTTTTGGTTGTTTCCATGTCCTGGCCACTGTGAACAATGCTGCAATGAACATGGGGCTGCATATGTCTTTATGTATCAATGTTTCTGAGTTTTTGGGTATATACCCAGTAGAGGGATTGCTGGGTCATAAGGTAGTTCTATTTTCAGTTTTTTGAGGAACCACCATACTTTCTTCCATAATGGTTGTACTACTTTACATTCCCACCAACAGTGTATGAGGGTTCTTTTTTCTCCACAGCCTCTAGGAGTAAATTTAACCAAGGAGATTAAAGACTTGTATCAGAAAATTATAAAACATTGATAAAAGAAATCAGAAAGACACAAACAAGTGGAAGCATATACCATGTTCATGGTATATAGACATTCTTATGCACAGCTAAAGACAATATGAACAGAATAAAAAGACAAACCACACAATGGGAGAACATATTCGACAGTACATCTGATAAGGGGTTAATAACCAAAATTTATAAAGAACTTTTAAAATTCAACACCAGGAAGACAAACAATCCAATCAAAAAATGGGCAAAAGAAATGAATAGACACTTCTCCAAAGAGGACATACAGATGGCCAAGAGACAGATGAAAAATGTTCAACATCACTAATCATTAGAGAAATGCAAATTAAAACCACAATGAGATACCACCTCACACCAGTCAGAATGGCGCTCATCAACAAAACAACACACAATAGATGCTGGCGAGGATGTGGAGAAAAGGGAACCCTCCTGCACTGCTGGTGGGAATGCAGACTGGTGTAGCCACTGTGGAAAACAGTATGGATATTCCTCAAAAAAGTAGAAATGGAACTGCATTTTGACCCAGCCATCCCACTTAATAGGAATATATCCCAAGAACACCATATCACCGACTGAAAAAAGGAAATGCACCCCCATGTTCATGGCAGCATTGTTCACAATAGCGAAGATCTGGAAACAGCCCAAGTGTCCGTCAGTGGACGAGTGGATTATAAAGCAGTGGTACATATATACTATGGAATACTATGGGACCATGAAAAAGAAGGAAATATTACCTTTTGCAACAACATGGATGGACCTGGAAACTATTATGTTAAGTGAAATAAGCCAGGCAGAGAAAGAAAAATATCATATGACCTCACTCATTTGAGGAATCCAAGGAACACTGTGAATTGAGGAACGGAATTAAACCTGAAGGGAAGGGGAGGAGGGAGCTGTTGGGAGGGGGGTAAGGGCGATGTTGAGGGGATTACGGAGGAGGGGGGATGCTTTTGGGGAGACACTAGAATCTATATAAACACAATAAATAAAATAAATAATTTAAAAACCCAAAACATTGAGAAAGTTTCCCCTTTGTAAAAAGCTTATCAAGAGAAGTTTGAACACTATGTTGTACAACTGAACTACTACAAAATAAGAGATTAGATTGAACAGTGCTTGCCCTCTTCTCACTGCATAACTTAAAACATAGAATAAGCGTATTTTCTATGCCTTGAAAATGGTCATATTCCTAAATTTCAATCAGTTTCCAAGATTTTATCCTTTGCACATTCAAAGTTGTGAAAATCTCGGAGAGGACCTATTATGTGAAATGGTTTGTCAATGTCCCTTCCTCTAGGACATCTTCATCCATTCATCACAACCGCTTTACTCATTTACATCAATACATTTGCCTTCTGTAAGTTCCTCTGGCTGCATAACTAACTTCTCGGAACGGTAGCATTGTCAACATTCCTATGATCAAGTATTTCTTCCCTAGGTCCATTTGTGTCTGATTTAAATTTCTCTTCTAGCATTACCACTTTCTGTTTCTTTGCCACATTTTCATCTTTGTTGGCCAATTCATTATCAGTAATTCATTTTCATAAAACCACATGTGGGGTTATCACCAGGAGACAAGAAGGTAACACAGCTACAGGCTTTGATTTCTGTGCATGAACTAATAACCAATGCATAGTGACCAATCCTAGACAGACTTTGAAAGAAGTGATATGACTGGTCACTGATCATGACCTGTATTTGTTATTTACATAGAGATCCACACTAGAGTGTTAGCAGCAAAATTTTACTTTATGCAATTACTCAGTTAGCATACAACAGTATTATAATTGGGACCATGTTCTGAGACCGGTATTATGGTATTTGTGTAACTGAAATTAGTGCATTTTGAAACCGTGCAAAGTGAGGACTGACTTGTTTGTTTATTAATTACAAACAAAAGAAACCCATTACATGTTAGCATAGATACTATATTTTAATAAAAACTGTATTTCCAAAACAACAAAATATTGGGAAGAATAGCACAGTTTTCCACTTTGAAAATACATTTAATGTTATGTTTAATAGAAGATAACCAAATTCTCATATCTGTTTCTTCATTCAATCTATTTTAATATTATATACCATGTAGTTTCTGGAAAACTCCAAAGTATACTTGGTAAAAAAAAAAAAAGAACAGGAACCAAAAAAAGCAGTATCTTAGAATTGTAAGGAAAGAATTTTGACCTTGCAGACCTCTGAAAGGTCTGGGTCCAAGAGTACACTCTAAGAACCACCACCCTAAAGCAGTCTTTGCAGGTAATGAAATCATTTTATCTTTATACAAATAGAGTAAGAGTAATTACATATCCTTGAGAAAATTAAGAAAATAGTTATTCAAATAATTTTCAATCTTTTTTGGTTCCGATGAATAAACCCGAGACAGGCTAATTTAGTACTATGTAGTTAAACAGTGATCTACAACAACGAGTTCAATGGAGGAAGATATCGAATAAAACAAAAATGTAGGAAGTAACACTTATGGAAGCTGGTTTCTTGTTCCTAAAACATAGTCAAGTTACAGAAACACTAGATGTAATGCATGACTAAATGAAAAGAAACAAAAAGAAGGTAAATAGAAGCCAGATTAAAGAAGAACTTGAAAACTCATTTTCGTTTCATATGTCCATTTCAATAACATGAGAAAATGCTGCAAACTTTTAACAAGAATAAATAAGTATAATGTTCTTATTCAGTAAGAGTATATATTGGAAAGTGTTCCTAAAATGAGAAAAAACAAAACAAAACAAAAAAAAACCCCACAGTCTTCACCTTCACCTTTGACTTAATAACAGGAAACTTCTGAGAGTATATATGTTTCTCTAATCTTTATAAGATAGAATAGGACAGCTGATTCAGCAATCACAATCTAGACAGGAGTAATCTACTGCTTTAGGAAATTATAGCATCTAAGTCATTAATGCACATTGGTGAAGTAAACTAAAAATCACATTTAAAAAAAAATAAAACTAACACAGTACTTACTTCATCAAAAAGGGTAGGTCAGAATTCAACCACCTGTAACAGTCTGATAAGATTTTAGTCACTACTGTCCTTCAGGAATAACAGATGATCTACTTTGTAAAATATAATGGGAAAAAGAAGCCATAGAGAGTAATACACATTTTTGTAGCATCCAGAGCCATCTACAGATCAATCAGTAGTCAGTAACAAAGGAGTCTTCATCATGTTATTAATAGTTTATATTCCTATAGAAGACAATATCAGCATGACAAAAACCCAAGACGGTGTCTCAGAGCACTAAATTACTTTTAACTCAACATCTCCCTAAAAACTAAAACATAAGCAAACTCTTAATACACATAATTTGTTATTTCAAAGCATAAATATATTTTAGGGTGACAAAAGTTTAAATAATTTATAATATATAAAAATTAATAATGAAGAAAACAAATTTATTTCTCAGCTTTGTTTTATCATTTATACTCTGCTCTTCTCCCAACACAAACCTAAATTTCAGGTGAATTAGATCCTAGTCCATGTTTTACTTCTAACTAGCCAAGTTTTCCCACTTGACACTTCTCTTGAATCATACCGCTAGCTCCATGATGCCAGAATAATGTGAATCTTTTCCTCCATAACACAGTAACTAGCTAGTATGTGTTGTAAAAACCAAGCCTGTAAAGTGGATTTTAATATATCTAAAAAATATCAGATGCGGAACTGTTTCTTGATGATGTTAATATTAGTCATCTATTTCTTGAAGACTGATTTTCAAATAATAAAATGACAATTTTGTGAATGTCTAAAAATATCAAATCAAGTTGAAGTAATAGTTTACATAAGTACTTGAAAAATGAAAAATTTACATCAAGAATTTTTATAATTAAGTACAGCTTTTATGTTTTTAAAAAATATTTTTAATTTTTCAATTACAGTTTATATACAATATTATATCTGCTTCAGGGTCACAACCCAGTGATTAGAGATTTATGTAACTTGTGCAGTGATCACCCTGATAACTCTAGTACCAATCTAACACAATGCACAGCTATTGCCACATTACTGATTATATTTCCTAGGCTGTACTTAACATCTCCATGACTATTCTGTAACTACCAACTTGTCCTTCTCAATCCCTTCACCTATTACAACCATCCCACCAAGCCCCTCCCATCTGGCAACCATCATAATATTCTCTGAATCTATAAGCCTGTTTGTGGTCTGCCTGTCCTTTTATTTTTTTTAGATTGTACCTATAAGTGAAATCATGGCATTTGTCTTTCCCGGTCTGACTTACTTAACGCAGCACAACACCCTCTACTAGGCCCATCCATGTTGTTACAGATGGCAATATTTCAGTCATTTTTTATGGCTGAGTCATATTTCATTGAATAATATGTACCACTTTTTTTATCCATTCATCTATTGATGGGCACTTCAATTGCTACTATTGTAAATAATGGTGCAATAAACATGTGGATGCCTATGTCTTTTTGATTTAGTGTTTTGGAATTGTTTGGATAAATACCAGAAGTGAAATTGCTGTGTCCTTTGTCTCTTGTTATAGCCTTTACTTTAAAGTCTGTTTTGTCTGGTATAAGTATTGCCACTCTGGCTTTTTTTTTTTTTTTTTGTATTTTTCCGAAGCTGGGAACGGGGAGAGACAGTCAGACAGACTCCCGCATGCGCCAGACCAGGATCCACCCGGCACGCCCACCAGGGGGTGACGCTCTGTCCACCAGGGGGTGATGCTCTGCCCTCCGGGGCGTCGCTCTGTTGCGACCAGAGCCACTCTAGCGCCTGGGGCAGAGGCCAAGGAGCCATCCCCAGCGCCCGGGCCATCTTTGCTCCAATGGAGCCTCGCTGTGGGAGGGGAAGAGAGAGACAGAGAGGAAGGAGAGGGGGAGGGGTGGAGAAGCAGATGGGCGCTTCTCCTGTGTGCCCTGGCCAGGAATCAAACCCAGGACCCCTTGCATGCCAGGCTGACGCTCTACCACTGAGCCAACCGGCCAGGGCCACTGGCTTCTTTTGTTTTCATATTCATAAAATATTATTTTCCATCCCTTTACTTTCAGTCTGTTTTCTTTTATATGCACATGATTTTTTAAATTAATTTTAATTTAATGTTAACACAAATTCAAGTGTCCCACTCAATATAATACCATTACCACCAACAACGAGCCCCCTATTATACTCCCTTTGCCCCCTCCCCCTAACTCCCTCCACTCTTCCCTCTGGGATTTGCTGTCCTGTGATCTATATCGTTGTTATGTATACACAGTTTCACTAATCCCTTTACCTTCTCTGATCCCATCCCCTATCCCCCTTCCCTCTGACTGCTGTCCCTCTGGTCCCTGTGACCCTGCCTCTGCCTCTATTCCATTCCTCAGTTCACTTTGTTCATTAGATTCCACATATAAGTGACATCATATGATATTTTTCTTTCTCTGCCTGGCTTATTTTGCTTAGCATGATCATCTCCAGGTCCATGCATGTCATTGCAAAAGTTAAGATTTCCTTCTTTTTCACAGCTGCATAGTATTCCATTGTGTTAATGTACCACAGCTTTTTATTCCACTCGTCCACTGACAGACACTTGGGGCTGTTTCCAGATCTTCTCTATTGTAAACAATGCTGCAATAAACATGGGGATGCATTTCTTCTTTTGAATCAGTGTTTTGGGATTCTTAGGATATATTCCTAAAAGTGGGATAGTGGGTCAAAACGCAGTTCCATTTTTAATTATTATTATTATTTTTTCCTTTTGCACTTTTCCGAAGCTGGAAACGGGGAGGCAGTCAGACAGACTCCCGCATGCATCCGACCGGGATCCACCCGGCATGCCCACCAGGGGGCGATGCTCTGCCCCTCTGGGGCGTCGCTCTGTTGCATCCAGAGCCATTCAAAGTGCCCGAGGCAGAGGCCAAAGAGCCATCCTCAGCGCCCGGGCAAACTTTGCTCCAGTGGAGCCTCGGCTGCGGGAGGGAAAGAGAGAGACAGAGAGGAAGGAGAGGGGGAGGGGTGGAGAAGCAGATGGGCGCTTCTCCTGTGTGCCCTGGCTGGGAATCGAACCCGGGACTCCTGCACGTCAGGCCGACGCTCTACCACTGAGCCAACCGGCCAGGGCCCATTTTTAATTTTTGAGGAAACACCATAGTTTTCCACAGTGGCTGCACCAGTCTGCATTCCCACCAGCAGTACAGGAGGGTTCCCTTTTCCCCACATCCTCGCCAGCACTTATGTGTTGTTTTATTAATAAGCACCACTCTGACAGGTATGAGGTGATATCTCATTGTGGTTTTAATTTGCATTTCTCTGAAGATTAGTGATGCTGAACATTTTTTCATATGCCTACTGGCCATCTGTATATCCTATTTAGAAAACTGTCTATTCGTTTCCTTTGCCCATTTTTTAATTGGATTGTTTACTACAAATAATTAAAAAACAAAATCAAAAATGAAATTACATCTTGGTTAAATTTTTATACTTTTAATTGGAAAGAAACTTTAAAAAGTGGAAATTCACCTTCAATATTTAAGGCTGTGCCTAAGTAATATATGTATAAAATATATATACTTGCATGCATATAGGAACACAATCTATTTTTGTACATTGATCTTATATCCTACAACTCTACTATATTTATTTATTGTTTCTAATAGCTTTTTAAGATTTTATTTATTGATTTTACAGAGACAGGAGGGTAGGGGGAGTGAGAAGTATCAACTCCTAAGTTGCCTCACATTAGCTGCTCATTGCTTGTCATATGTGCCTTGACAAGGAAAGCCTGCGGCTTCAAACTGGAGACCTCAGCATTCCAGGTCGACACTCTATTCATGGCACCAACACAGGCCAGGCTTTGGTGGAGTCTCTAGCTTTTCTATATAAAGAATCATGTCATCTGTAAAAAGTGAGAATTTTACTTCTTCAATCCCAATTTGGATGTCTTTTCTCTCTGGCCTGACTGCTCTGGCTAGGATTTCCAGGACTATGTTGAATAACATAGTGGTGCAAGTGGGCATCCTCATCTTGTTCCTGATCTTAGAAGAAAAGCTTCCAATTTTTCACCATTGAGAATATTAGGTGAAGGTTTGTCATATATGACTACATATGGCCTTTATTATGTTGACATACATTCCTTCTACACCCATTCTATTGAGTATTTTAATCATATATGGATGTTACATCTTGTCAAATGCTTTTTCTGCATCTATTGACACAATCACGTGGTTTTAATCCTTTCTTCTGTTAATGTGGCATATTGCATTGATAAATTGCATATGTTGAACCATCCTTTTTTACCTGGAACTGTGCCCCCTTGATTGTGATGTATTATATTTTTTTGCATTGTTGTATTTAATTTGCTCGTATTTTTTTTTAGGATTATTTTGCATCCATATTCATCAGAGATACTGGTCTGTAATTTTCTTTTTCTGTGTTGTCCTTGCCAGATTTTGGAATCAGGGTTATGTTCGCCTTATAAAACAAGTTTAAAAATACTGTTTCTTCTCCAGGTTTTTTTTGGTAGAGTTTGAGAAGAATAGGTACTAAATCTTTGAATGTTAGGTAGAATTCACTAGTTAAGCCATCTGTGCCTGGACTTTTACTTTTTGGGAGGATTTGATGACTGTTTCAATTTCCTAATGTTGGTTAGTCTATTTAAATTTTCCAGTTCTTCATGATTAAGTCTACGAAGGTTATATATTTCTAAGAACCTGTCCATTTCTACTAGGTTATGGAATTTGGTGGTGGATGGCCTATCATAGTATTCTTGTTAGCACACATCCCCTTTCTTATTATAGCATCATCCTTACACTGAACATCTAAGCATAGAAAAAGAGAAGCAGGAATTTCAAGTACCTGCAAGTAAACTGATTTTTTTAAGAAGCATAATCTATAGTGATCATGGTTTATCAACAACAGAAATGCCAAGAAAATAAACGTTTCTCTTTCTAGTTCTGTGGCTCAAATATGAACACACACACATGTGCACACATGTATGTTCATATGCACATAAACACACAAATTAGATCCAGTTGACCTGTCTGTCATGGAGACTTAAGGCAGCATAGTGCAAAAGGAACAGTATAGGTTTTAAAACCAGATATATTTGGGCTTGAATTCTGGCAATGTTAGCCTTAACTATAAAATAAATCTGTATTTATTATTTCTATATGCATTATAAAAACTATATAAATGTATTTTTTTCAGATGTGAGAATCAGATGATCTGTGGTTTTATAATTTATTAAAATTTTAAATTGTATTTTCTTTTTCTTTTGTATTTTTCTAAAGTGAGAAGCAGAGAGGCAGAGAAACAGACTCCCTCATGTGCCTGACTGGGATCCACCCAGCATGCTCACTAGAGGGCAATGCTCTGCCCATCTGGGGCATTGCTCCATTGCAACTGGAGCCATTCTAGCTCCTGAGGCAGAGGTCATGGAGCCAGCACCCCAGCCAACTTCGCTCCAATGGAGCCTTGGCTGAGGGAGGGGAAGAGAGAGAGAGAGAAAGAAAGAAGATGGGAAAGGATGGAGAAGCAGATGAGTGCTTCTCCTGTGTGCCTTGGCCAGGAATTGAACCTGGGACTTCCACATGCTGGGCTGATGCTCTACCACTGAGCCAACTGGCTGGGGCCAAAATTTTAAATTCTATTTTAATATTAATTTTGAGACTACGTCTGAAATATAATAAAAGATTTCATTTTATAATTGCAAAAATTAAGAGAAATTTTTAAATTTCAAAATCAAATGTTAAATTGATTATTTGGGGGATATTTGCCTTCCTATCATCTTCTAAAGTCACTGTAACTGAAGAAAAAATGGATAATGTCATTTTACTTAGCCTCAACAACAAAATGTGTACATTATACACATTTCCCATTTTTTTATAAAATATGTTCAAAACAGTAATGCATTTTAGACATTTAACCTACTTTTTTGAATATTATTTTTTATAAGATAAAACAATTCAAGTATATTGCTTTAGGAAGGTAAATGTCACAAGCATATTCATTAATTTAGTTCAGCCTTTACCATTCTGTTTTTTAAAATTCAAACATGGAAGAGATGAATTTTTATTTTTCCATTTCCGTATTAAATTTCAATTAAAATAACTCCATTCAAAAGATGCAAATTCTACTGCTAAAGCTATCAGATACTTAAACTTTACTATCATCAGAGATTAGCCATTAGGGTGACTTTCAGAATAAGTGAGTATGGTTCTTTAATTCAGCCTTCAATCTTATTTTGAAAATGTTCTCAGCTTTTATTCTTGACTAGTTTGAGAGAATTACCTCATTGGTTAAATGTGCCTATTATATACTTGATTCTGGGAATAAACTAGATTTTGAATATTCTATGATTCCTGTACTTAAGAAATTCACATTTTAGTTGAAGATACAAAAGATAGCTAGGTGAATGCTGTATTTATTTATACAACCTATTCCAGAAAAGAACTGAGATACTTACGGGGGCAGATAAAATATAATCAGTTATAATTTATACATAAATTATAACTCGGAAGTTGAAAATTGTGGGTAAGGACTTCCACTTCCAAATAGGATGGAGAAAATACTAACAGACCAGTGCTCCCACAGAGTACAACTAGAAAAACTGGGGAGTGGAGGAGTAAGATTACAGAACTCATATAAATGAAATGTACGCATTCCCAGAAGAGCTGGCTGAAACTGAAAGAAGAAACAGGAATTCTGAATTGTTCAGCATTTACTAAAGAAATTAAGTTTGTTACTAAAAGACTTCCCACAAAGACAATTTACAGTTCAGATTTCTTCCCTAGTGAATTCTTCTAAAAGTTTAATAAATAAATCATATTAACTTTACACAGCTCTTCTACAAAACAGAATAAAAGAATATATTCCAACTTGTTATATAAGGTCAAATAATATTAATAACAAAACTCGACAAAGACACGTAAGAAAGCACAATTACAGACCAACCTTCCATGAACAAATATTTTAAAAATCCAAATAGACAATTATCTCATCAAACTCCAAGATATGTAAAAAAGATGATAATATAGCACAACTTTTTAAAAAATTCTAGAATGGTTTAACATTCAAAAGTCAATCAATATAAACAGAAAAAAGAGGAGAGAAATCATTTGCTTGTCCTGCTACACAGAAAAAAACATTTGACAATACAGTATTCAGTATCTCCTTATGAAAATTCTTGGCAATCTAGAAATACATGGGAACTTAAAAAAAACCCACTGCAAACATCCTGCTTAATGGTAAAGTTATTAACGCTTTCTGCAATACTGTGGTCCTGGCCAGTGCAATAAGACAGGAAATAAAAGGCATGAAATTTGAAAAAGGAAGAATAAAACAAGCAGATGACGTGCCTATGTATGTAGAATGTTATAAAAAAAACCCTGCAGAAATCTGTTAGAACAAATAAATCTGGTAAAATTACTAGATTACAAAACCAATATTTTAGAAGATCAATTTTATGTCTATATATTAGCAAAAAATGAAAAAGAAAACTATTTTAAGTGTTATAATAACATAAAAATATCAAATATGGAAAAATAAGTCCAAAAAGTTGTGTATTATCCATGTTTTTAAAATATTTTTGAGAAAAATTTCAAAGTAGTTAAATACATGAAGGGATATATTATGTTCATGAACTGCATGCAAGTTTTAATATTATAAATATGACAGTTTCCCCCAAACTTAAAGATTCAGTGCAATTTTAATAAAAATCCCAACAGATTTTTAGTGGAAATTGACAAGGTGATTCTAAAGTTTAGTTTGTAGAGGCCAAGAACAGCCAAGACAATCTTGAGCAATAAAGCTAGAGAACTTATACTGACAAATATGAAGATATATTATGTAGTTATAATGTCAGTATGATATTGGCTCAAGATAGGCAAATAGACGAATAGAACAGAAGAGAAAGTCTGGAAGCAAACACATAAATGACCCAGTTACCTAACTTACAAATGTGACAGCTGAGTGCAGTGAGGAAAGCATGGTCTTCTAAATAAGTGGTACTAAGTTAGCTGGTTTTCCTAAAGGAAATAGTAAATCTTGACCTCTGTATATCACAGCATAAACAAACATACAAACAAAAACTACAGGTGAGTTGTTGAAATAAATGTAAAAAAAGGAAAACACTACATCTTTTAAAAGAAAACAGGAGAATATTTTCATTACTCTGGAGTAGGTTGATTCCTTACGCAGGTCATAACAAACACTAACCATGAAGAAAATATATGGATTACTTTACAATTATAAACTTCTATACATCAAAACACACTACACAGAGAATAAACACTGGGAGAAAATACCTGCATTACACATATCCAGTATAAGTTTTGCATACAGAATGTACAAAAACTACACATCAACAAACAGGTCAGAGATCCCAGTTGATAAATGACTTGACTTGGCACTTCACAAAAGAGCATTTCCAAATGGCCTGCAAACTTAAGGAAAGGTGCTTAACTTCATATAAACACATATTAATACCACCATATCACACCCAACAAACACACCAGAATGGCTAAAACGACAGAAATTAAAAAATATTAGTGAGGCTGTACAGCAGCTGGAACTCCTACACACTGCTCACTAGTATATAAATTAGTACAACTCCTTTGGAGAACTCTACCTACTGAAGCTCAACATATGCATGCCACATGGCCCAGGAACTCCACTCCTAGGTATGTATATACATGACAGAAATATGTACATATAGTTTCCAAAATACAGATTCATGATTATTCAATTAGCAAGAGTCAAAAGTGAAAACAACTCAAATGTCCATCAGGTAGAATGAATCAATTGTGTTATATTCATACAATGGAGTAACATTTATATAACAGTGAAAATAAACTACAGCTACGGCAATGAAAAGGATGAATCTCACAAACATGTTGAGCATAATAAACGAAACAGAGAAAAGTATATACTGTACTGTTCCATAAATTCAAAAAGAGGCAAGACTAAATCATGGTGTTGAGAGCCGGAAGTGTGGTTACCCTTAGTAGGGGTAGAAACTGAATGAAGGCAAGAAAAAGGATTCTGGGGATTTGGGTAATGTCTTTGTTTTTAATTATTATTACATCCTCAGGACTTACATATTTTAAAACTAGAAGTTTGTACGTTTTTGACCACCTTCCCTTTTACCCATTCCCCACCTTCCACCCCCACTTCTGGTAACTGCCAATCTATTCTGTTTCTATGAGTTTGATGGCTTTTAGATTCCACCTATAAATGACATCAGACAGTATTTGTCTTTATCTGACCTATTTCACTTAGCATAATGCCCTCAAAGTCATTCCAATCCTGCAAATGACAGAATTTCATTCTTTTTTTATGGCTGAAAATATTATATTGTGTATATATACTACATTTTCTTTATCTCTTCATCCGCTAATGCGCATTTAGATTATTTTCCCGTCTTGGTTATTGTAAGTAATGTTGCAATGAATGTGTACGCACAGCTATATTTTGAGACAGTGATTTCCTTTCCTTTGAGTGTCCTTTTTCTTGTTACAATTTGTGTCCTCTGAAAAAAAATTCACTGAGCTGCACACTTATGCTATATGTGTTTTTATATGCATTTTGTAAATTAATAAAAATGTATAAGAAAAATAGGAGCAAAGTGTAGCTAGGAATAGGCTAAACATATTACTATGATAATCTATACTTGTTTTAGAGATGGCCATAGATTTAACACTAAAATTTCAAACAGCTATATGAGAAAAAGAGAAGTCACTTATAAATTGCCTAGAAATACAATTCTCAACATTAAAATAAGACAGATATTTCTCATAGAATCTTCAGAAAAGGAAGCTTTTTGAAATAATAAACAATGTCTTTGACAACTTCAAGAAGACCCTCTGTGATTGCTTCTTCTGATGACCCTCAATGTAGGCAGGTGGAATCTTAGCAATGCACAACTGGGCAAAAGGAACTGGAGATAAGGGAGTGTGAAGCAATGCAGTCTACATATCCAGGGGCTCTCTGAGGATTTGGACTGACCCAAATGTATTCTGTAAGCCTGTAAGACTGAATACAAGAGTGGATAAGCTGCACATATTCCTCCGTGAATATCTTGTCTCTCAGCTGAGCTTCTGACATTTATCGATCAGCAGTGAAGTGAAGACAATACCTTCTAAAAATGTGTGGGGGACAGCTATTCCGTCTTGTCAGCTGAATATGAACCCAGTTTAGCCAATGACCGTCTGTGGCTGAGAAGCCTACCTAGGACCATTAGCTGAAAAGAGGATCACCTCCTTCCATTGTGAACACCTACTATTAGAACCCTAGGATCCTTAGAAATATTGAACCTCCTCCAAAGCAGCTAAAGCTGATCAAAGTCCCAACCCAGTTCTACCACACACTGCATGTCAGAGCTTCACCCCAAAATGTAATTCACTGTAGCCAAGGGATGAAGTCTTATGAGGCATACTAAAGCAAACAAGTAAAGTAAGTCAGTGAAGTTAAAGTTAGAGAATTGTATCACCAATAGCCAGTCACATTTCACATATCTGCATTTCACCCACCAACTTCAAGCAAAGGAACATTTTTTCTGATTATTCAGCAGCCAGAATGTTAAGTTCAGAGTGCTAAAAGTTCACATTTAACTTAGGTCTCCAGGTGCCTTATTTTTTATTTTTAACCATGTGATAAATTGACGTATCTGCTTTCCCAGTTCACAACCAATCATAATGAGCAAGTCAGGATGGGAAACACAAAGGAAACAGTGGTTAGAAGTAGGCAGAACCCTAAGAAATAACAGCTAACTTGACAGAGAGAGACGGCAAGTCTCTGCACAAGACACACTCATAGCACACCCAGAGTACAGTCATCACCAATAATTATATTATGTTGCACAGAATCTTTTTAAAGAGAGTAGAAAACTATGCAATCCTTTTCTAAAAGCAATTCATCCAAAATGTCTTAAAATATTGTTTACTGTAATTTAAATTCAAATGGTAACATTGGAAGCTTCAGTTACACAGAATACCGAGTTCCACAGTAAACACTGAATAAAACTCCATAGTTTACAGAATTTTAAGCTTACTCAAACATTAAATTACACAGCAAATGTAAGCACCCCATTCTCTGGCTACAACAGAAAAGTGAGGTGCTACTGTTATTAGAAATAATATTCAAGGTATCAAATAACATCTTGACCAATAGAAAACTAAGAAAAATCATGTACATGATATAAAAAGTTTTTAAATTTGTGACAGAGAGAGGAACAGATAAGGACAGACAGACAGACAGGAAAGAGAGAGATGAGAAGCATCAATTCTTTGCAGCACCTTAGTTGTTCATTGATTGCTTTCTCATAGGTGCCTTGACCGGGGACTACAGCAGACCAAGTGACCCCTTGCTCAAGCCAGAAACCTTGGGTTCAAGCTGGTGAGCCTTGCACAAACCAGATGAGTCCGCGCTCAAGCCAGGGACCTCAGGGTTTTGAAACTGGGTCCTCCGTGTCCCAGTCCGACACTCTATCCACTGCGCTACCACCTGGTCAGGCAAAAAGTATTTTATTTTGAAAATCTTCAATTGTCTCCACTCTGCTTAGCTTATCACACTATCTCTTTCAATTGCTCATTAGTCCTCTAACCACAAGACAAGAAAATTATGCCTCTGTGTGGGGAATTTCTCTTAAAGTATTAATTTAAGAGTTTAAAAATTTTATTTTTAAATCTGTTTATGCACATATACTTAAGTATATGCATTTTAATACTTTCCTCATAAAACAATGTTAAGCCATATAAAGAGAATTTTTATTTTAATTCTCTTTGCCAAAAGAACTAAAATCAAAGTAATATGTAACTTTTTCAATAACCTATGAAACTTTAAGATGTCAGGGAAAAAATGAGTAATACCTGATTTTCTATGGATGAAGAATGGACTTTTAAAAAAATGCCTGATGGTTTATCACTTTTATTTTTCAAAGTTCTAAACGGAAGAGAATATTCAGGAAAAATACTAGTTGGTGTACAGAACCAAAGTCAGTTCATGAATATTTTAGAACTCAGTGTAGAATGTTTGGAGGCCTCAAGTGACCTATTTTCTCTCTACCACAATCTGTGAAAACTTTGATAAAACCATGATTCTTTGCTGAGTTAAGTATCACCCAAGTGTTTTAGTCTACAATATATATTTTCACCAAATAAAACCCCCAGAAAAGAATTATATACACAATCACAATGAACCAAAATTCAACTCGTTTCAATTCCACCCAATACCTGACTATCTTACCTAACCAAACTACCCATTTCCAAAGTCCAAAGTATAGCAATACTGTTCTTTCCCCTCCACTTTCCTTTATGCCAGGAATAAGTGGAATCTGAAATGAAAAACACATGCCATTTAGCATCTCCCAAATGATATACTCTAGACCAGTGGTTCTCAACCTGTGGGTCGCGACCCCAGCGGGGTCGCCTAAAGCCATCGGAAAATACATAATGCATATCAGGTATTTACATTCCGAATCATAACTGTAGCAAAATTACAGTTATGAAGTAGCCACCAAAATTATTTTATGGTTTGGGGTCACCACAACATGAGGAACTGTATTGCGGGGTCACAGCATTAGAAAGGTTGAGAACCACTGCTCTAGACTTATTTTATGGGGCTGTGGTAGTGGCTGGGCTTCCGACAGCAGGACCCACAGCCCTTACTCCAGCCCACAGCTTTCGGCCCCCTTCCCAGGGCCCACCTGTCCCTTGTGGCTCTACCACCAGACTCTGTCTTGTTCTTGCTCCCACCTTGGAGGTCCTCCTGTCCATGGTGACTTCCTCAGCACCTGCAGGTGCCTGGCTGCAGCCACAGCTGAAGGGGTTCTATGAATGTGGCTTTCGCTAGCCACAGGAATCAGACAAGAAAAAAGAAACAAAAGGCATCCGAATTGCAAAGGAAGAAGTAAAACTCATTATTTGCGGATGACATGATACTGTATAGACAGAACCCTAGAGGTTCTAGCCAAGTACCATTAGAACTGTCAACCAATGGTTATTGGCACCAATTCAATCCCAATTTCGGGTGGGGTGATGAGGGAAACTTTCTTCAGTGCAAACACCTCAATTGTGCTACAACAGTACTGTGAGAACAGCACCACCATGGAACAGCTCTGTGAGGAGGCCAGGGGCGAGGAGGGCCCGGGGTGAGGACCCTTCGCAGACAGGCATCTCGGCTCTAGTCTGGTCTGCTCCAGGAGTCAGGGTTTCAGCTCCAGCCCCAGGAGGGGAAACACAGCCCTTCTGGGTAGAATGGAAAAGTGAACTCCAGCAATAGTGTTCTTTTTAAAGATATTTTTAAACCTGAAGAACTGTGTGGTTATACAATAAAGTTTTAAACCTAAATGAAGAGTATGCCTAAATTGTGTAAGGAGTAAAAAAGCCTTACTGTAAAATTATCAATAATATATATACCAGAATGAGAGTGTACGTGAGAGAGGAGGAAGAGTTTTTTTTTGTTTTGTAAACTGTTCAGAACATTATTAGAGAATTACAAAATGAAATGTTTTTGTTTACAGACAAAATTGCACATGCCTCATCTATCTACAATTAAACATATGTCTACCATTACTTGCTCAGATTTAGAGAAATTCAAACCAAATATATTTTTCTTGAAGACTATTTGCTGTCAATTTTAGGGGTCATTGAAGGTTAGCAAAGATCTAGTCCAAGGTTACTTTAGAGATGAGAACACTGGAAAAGGGGAAGATTGCATGGCTCTCTAAAATACACATATTTATAAAAAACTTAGAACTGAATTATATTTCCACTAAACCAGCTTCCCAATATATATAGTAAACCATTGCTGATTTGATATGTAAAAATTAAAAAATGAATTCATTAAGCGACCTAGATGAGAATCTCAGGGTTTGGTAACTCTGAAAGACAGAGAAAACCGACAGAGACACGTTAATATTGATTTGTTCATTTTGCTGAATTTGAGGTGGGGTGACTTAAAACAGCCTAATGGACTACAGTGACTTTTTTTCCAAAAAGTAATAACCTTTTAGACAACACCTATCAAATAGATCCCATTACTAGACATGGATGATAATTCATATGCACCATCAAACTATTTGGACATAAAAAACAGACTTAGTAATATTATCCATATACAAAAATACACAATTGAAATCTAAGTCAAAAATTGAAATTTATCCTAGCTACAATTCTAAAATTAAGGATAAATTGTAACTAAAGACAGCACTTATATTCATTTCATAGTAGAAAGGAATAATTATGCAAGTAAAAATGTAAATATGGCTAGCTCAGAAAGCTGTCCACCCAAATCAGTGCTAAGTGACTGAAATTTCTTAAACAAACAGTAACTTAAAATGTAATTTAAATAAGGCTGAGATACAAGTCCCTTTCTTTTCCTAAACTGCCACTGAAGAGGGAGCAAATGAACATTAAATGACCTAAAACCAGTCATGAAAAAAGAACAGTACCAACCACTGAATTTACTCATTCAATAAATATTTACTGAGTGTCAGATTCTATAGTAGGAAGAGTTAAAAACAAAATTCAGCAAAAAGCTTTCCACAAGGTTGCTGACCTTAAAGCTTAACTCTGATGAAGCTTTTATGAAATACATTACCCAAAAAGCATTGTATTTTTTTAGCTTGTTTAAGATCATCTTAAAACACACACACACACATACACACACACACACACACAACTAATTCTTTTTAATATATAAAATAAAGGTAAGAAAATTGTTCTATTTACCCAACTTAAAAAAATGTCCTAGGTTAAAAAAATTTAAGACAGCCTATCTTCATTAAAAGGCTGCATCCTAGACATCACAAATTTGTAAATAAAACAGATTTCATACAATTTTACTGTTTACAATCCCAAGTGCCATAACAGTCAGTGAGGCAGGTCTTTCTTCCAGGTTAAAAAAACATTAAGTCACTTAAAGTTACTGAATATATATCCTAGTATAAATGTCTTCTGCATAATATGCTAAACACATTTTTACACAAAGGAAAAAATACAGATGTAAACTGCAAAGGAGAAAAGGTTTCATCATTCTCTGATTTTTTTAGGATTATCATTGGCTGATGATGACTTGATCGAACAAAGTAAATTTAAAACAACGTAATTGTTCAAAGAAGTTCTTAAATGGATGCCTACGACTTCAATATTTTAATACTCAGAAATAAGACAAAGAAAATTTATCAGCACATTAAAATAAGTTACTATACACAGTAATTACTCCTTTTATAGACAGTTTTTATATATAGTAATTATACTTTTATGTTTCCATATTTTGTAAAGGAATACTACATATATAATATAATCAGAAAACATGTAAGAAAGGCAGACCCTGAAATAAACCATGGAAACGTGAACTAAGTATCCTCCACAGTCCTACTCCTGGTAACAACTGCAGCAACAGCTCTAGCACGGCAATTCAAAGCGGAGAGAAAACATACACACGCATATGCAAACACACACACACACACACACACACACACACACACACACACACACACGGCTGGCATGTAGGCACTCAACTGTGGCATGAAATGACTGAATACATATGCAAAAAAGTCAAAACAAAAACAGAATGCACTCTGATTTTGAGCAACGCAGTAAACAATAAGAGTAACGACTACTTTTCCAGAAGCTGGCTGACAGCTGAAGATGCACTAAAGGAGTGAGCTCTTCCTCCCTGACCCGAGATGGCACGTTCAAAACAAACCCTTCCGAGCCCCGCCCCACGCCGTCCCCTCAGCTGCCTCCAGCCCTGGAACCGACGGACAGTGCGGGGCTCAGCAGCGCCCAGACCCCGAGCCCTCTCGGGGCGCTCGGGCCCGCAGGCAGGCCCGGGGCTGGGGCGCAGGGCCCACGCCACCGGCAGGGACTCGCGCTCGCCCAAGCCCTCAGCCCGCGCGCGGCGGCGCCCCCTCCCCCGGCCCGGGCCCGCCGTACCTGCACACGGTGATCAGGTTCCTCCTCTCCACCGCAGCGTTGCGGGCGCTCAGGCTCTTCCTGCCGCCGCCGCCGCCGCCGCCACGGCTGCCGCTCAGGCCCCCCAAGCTCCGGGAGGCCATGGCGGGCTGACCCCGCACCCCTTTTGTCTCCTGCGACCCCGCCCCCACCTGCTTCCGGGGCTCTCGCTCTGTGTGCGACCGTGGGCGCGCGGGGACCGCGGGAGGATGTGGATGACCGCGGGGGACTCGCACGAGCTACTGACGACTCGCACTCCGCACCCGAGCTACACACGCGCACACACGCACACCCTCACCTACACGCACTCGCGCGCGAACACGCACGCAGCACCCCCTCGCGCACGCCGCCGACTGCGGGGCGGCGCGTGCTGCTTGGTGCCCGGAGCTCCGCTACTTCCTGCGGGACCTCGCTGCCCGCGCGTGCACGTGCCCGCCGACCCCCACACCCGATCACCCACACCCTGCTCGCGCCGGCTCCCTGGCCGCCGCCGCCGCCGCGCGCGGCCCCGCCCTCCCTGCACCTATCAAGCCAACGCCACCCACCTGGAGCCAATCATGGGCCTCAGGGGGCGGAGCCGGCCGCGCGGCCCTTAAAAGCAACGTGCTTCAGCTCCGCCCTGGCGCGTGGGCAGCTGTCAAGACTCCGGGCTCGCCAGCCATCGCTGTCCGCTTGGTGATGACAGTCGGCACGCAGGAGAGCTGCGCGGCATTTTACACGGGGATTGCGGGATGCGTGGCTCAGGAGTGACCCGAGCTGATTACTGACCCTTACCTGGAGCCTAGCTTTAATGGCTGGGATCCCGAGTTTTAAACAGCTGATTATTACCTTGGAAACTGACTCCCAAATTCTGTGGCATCCGTAGCTACGGCGCCAGGAACGCAGCAGCGCCGGCTCTCGCACCCGACCCGAGGGCCTGACGGTCTCCTCCGGACGGAAAAACGGCGACAAAACCCAAGGAGGGAAATTACCCTTAGAATATCCCTCCTGGGCGTCTGGTGGTGGGACGTCTTGACCCTCCAGGCCACGTAGCCCCTCGTCTATTCCCGCCCTATTCCTGCGGCCGGGACTGACTGCCCATGTACAGGCGCGGTGCGAGGGTACGGTCTCCCCCTGCGCCCTTCTAACTGCTGGCCAGTGACCTCGGAATGGGGGGGGAGGCGGTGAGCCTAGGGGCAGTTTGACCTACCCCTGGGCTTCTCCCTGAGAGAAGCCGCCCTGGCCATGTGTTCAGAACCTAGCACCCGCTTTTCCAGAGCTTTTCCATCGCCCCAGTCTTCGCAGAGAGGAGGTCCTAGCTGCGGGGCCGCGTTCTCTGGCACTCATCTAAATCGCCCTGGCGGTTCACCTCTCTTTTCATTTCCCTTTGTATCCATGTGCCCAGATTTCATAGTGATGTCCTTAAACCCTGTGGGGCCTACCTAGCACTGTGCTGTGCATAGAACAGGTTCTCAATGAATGTTTATTACTGAACTTGAAGTTACCTTTGACATTATTTTACTAAAATTTGGTTTTGGTGGCTCCAAAATTCCAAGTAACTTCCACCTCTGGTTTTGCAGTTTCTGTCAAAGAACGTTATAGGATAGTTTAATGTAGAGATATCTCCGTATTTCATGTATATTATACAAAATACTAAAGGAGGTAGTTAGAAACTCTATGTTGAATGCTTTTAAAATGCAGAATTTTGTATAATAATTATGTAGTTTACTCATTTCTGAAATGAAAAGTTTTTTAAATCTATATTTAAAATCATCAGGGCAAAGACTGAACTCTTTTAGCTACTAAGTCTAATCACAATAGAATTAAGTTTGTGCAGGAAAAAAAATTGTCCTAATTTACTACAATAAGCATTCACACATTAATATGACGAGAAAATAATTTAGACTGACTTTAAATATTATCTTTCACCAATAAAAGCAGGAGGGTTCTCTAGGTCAATGCACTTGTTCCAAACATTTCTTGTCTGCTCTATAGTGACATTGAGCCTTGTAAGGAGGATTACCCTCCTAGGAGCTCCAACTTGTCTTTTCTTGCTACCCAAAAGGTTTGAATTCAGAAGTAACCATCAGGAAACAGAGGCACTGACTGTGCAGGCAGTCTCAGCAAAATATTTGCACTGATAATGAAAAATAGTACTTAAGTTCAAATTGTTGTTATTTAAACACGGATTGAAACTGCATTGGGAGATGAGTGGAAAGCCATAAATTATCAAAAAAATTCTTAGACACCCACTTTGGTTTGTCCTGGAGGAGAGAGAGAACACACACGTGCCTGAAACACCAAAAAGACAAACCCAAGGCCCTGGCCGGTTGGCTCAGTGGTAGAGCGTCGGCCTGGCGTGCAGAAGTCCCGGGTTCGATTCCCGGCCAGGGCACATAGGAGAAGCGCCCATTTGCTTCTCCACCCCCCCCCCTCCTTCCTCTCTGTCTCTCTCTTCCCCTCCCGCAGCCAAGGCTCCATTGGAGCAAAGATGGCCCGGGCACTGGGGATGGCTTCTTGGCCTCTGCCCCAGGCGCTAGAGTGGCTCTGGTCGCGGCAGAGCGACGCCCCGGATGGGTAGAGCGACGCCCCGGATGGGCAGAGCATCGTCCCCTGGTGGGCAGAGCGTAGCCCCTGGTGGGCGTGCCGGGTGGATCCCCGTGGGGCGCATGTGGGAGTCTGTCTGACTGTCTCTCCCCGTTTCCAGCTTCAGAAAAATACAAAAAAAAAAAAAAAAAAAAGACAAACCCAAAGGATCATGTCAACTAGAGAACAGTGAGGTGTCATTCTCAAAATTAGCCTTCTAGCCTTTAGTACGTATTCATGTTATTGTCACTATGAATTCAATACTTATGACTGAAGACTTAGCAAAACGTCATCTTAGATGATTAGGTCATAACGTTATTTTTCAAATCTACTTTTAGGGGGATTCAGTTGATATTGGTACTTGCTGAACAAGATTTCACCTTAAAATGAGCCTTTTTTTTTTATTTGTATGTACAGCTTGTCATTAAACTGCCACATGGGGGCCTTATTTGATAAAGTTTTTTTCTTAATTACCCTGAATAATATGTCCTGGGTTGCATTCTTTCTCTGGATTACTATTCTGGAGGTAATGAATCAATTATATTCAGTACAGAGTATAATACTATGAGTTTTCACCTACTTTTTGAACTCTTTTTGGCACCTATTGCAATTATTTATTTTATTTATCTGAGCATGTGCACAGAGTTTATTCAGACATGTAAAAAGACTCACAATAAAAATAATGAAGACTGGGCCCTGGCGGGCTGTCTCAGTGGTAGAGCTTCCGCCCGGTCTGTGGCAGTTCTGGGGTTTGATTCCTGGCCAGAGCACACAGGAGAAGAGCCCATCTGCTTCTCCACCCTTCGCCCTCTCCTTCCTCTCTACCTCTCTCTTCCCCTCCCGCAGACAAGGCTCCATTGGAGCAAAACTTGGCCCAAGCGCTGAGGATAGCTCCATGGCATCTACCTCAGGTGTTAGAATGGCTCTAGTTGCAACACAGCAACACCCCAGATGGGCAGAGCATTGCTCCCTAGTGGGCAAGCCCTGTGGATCCTGGTCAAGTGCATGCGGGAGTCTGTCTTTCTGCCTCCCCGCTTCTCTCTTCATAAAAATACAAAATAATAATAATAATAATAATGAAGACTGTAGATGCCAACTTTAACCTATGAGAGTTTGGTAGAACTGAATGAGCAGACCATATTTATTTCTTGTTTTCCCAACCTTCTCTTTCTTCTCATCAGAAGAAACAAAATTACAACTCCAACATATAAAGTGTCCTAAAATCTAAAATGCTATAAACCAGAGATATTACCAAACGATTATTTATTTTAATCTCAAGGAAGTGATCTTTCTAAGTATGTCCAAACCCAGTAGCCATATAGAAAAGATTGATAAAATTGAAGACACAAACTTTTTAAAAAATCCACAAAGCAAGTTTCTCCGTAAACAAAAGCTAAAGTGAAATGATGGGCTCAGAAAACATAATTGAAACTCATATCATGGACAAAAAGCTAATTTCCTTTATATACACGGATCAAGAAGCACTGTCTCAGTAGAATAATGAAGGTAAAAACCAAATAGCAAGTAAAAACCTCAGTGGGAAGTAAGAATTATATAACTCTCAAAAAATTGTGAACGAGGAGAAAAAAGAGGAGTAGCAGTGGGGAATGTTGAGGAGAGGGATGTTAGTATTTTATTCCTACTGTATTGCTACATTTTACAGAAGTGACTTGAGCACATTTTAAAGCTGGTCGAATGAATCCACTGGGAGGGAAAGGTTAGTAAAGCAAGAGAGAAAAGCATGATTAGACGTGAGAATGCAGAAAAGCATTGTATTGAAGGCACAGATGGATGGATTGAGCTTTGATTAAAGGTACCAATTCTCAATTGTATCCAGAGAGAATGGTGGGAGTATGGGTGCCGATGTAAGTACTTTTTAGTTTTCATTATTAGAAAGTTGGGAGGTTCCTGTCTGATAGATTCTGCTTTATCTAGAAATGTCAACAGCTAAAAGTTTTAAATACTTCTTATAGCAAGTAGTAAAATAAATTGACTAATAAAATTTAGGACTTCTGGTCAATGTTCGAGAAACCATTTAAGATTGGTAATGATGAATTTATGAGACACATCCACTCTTTCTTTGACATTGTTAGTGTCCTAGCACTAACAATGTCCTGCCAAAAAACCAAAAAACAATAGTCTGGGTTGCTTAAACAACAGAGATTTATTTTTTCACAGTTGTAGAGTTCAGGGAGTCCAAGATCAAGGTGCCAGCTGATTTGGTTCCTGGTGAAGACTCTCTTTCAGGCCACCATCTCCTTGTGTGTGCACATGAGCTCTTCTTTGTGTGCAGAAGGTGAGGTAGGGAGTGAAAAGAGAAAACAAGCTTTCTGATATCTCTTAGAAGGACACTAATCTTGTTATTAGAAACTACCCTCATGATGTCATCTAACCCTAATATACCTCCCAAAGGTTCCATATCCATGTACCACCACAATGAGGCTTAAAGCCTGAATGTGTAAATTTTGGTAAACACAAGCATTTGGTCCAGAACAGTTAGAATGCAGGCATGCAGGTAATAAAGAAGATGTTGATTTCATGCCGGACTGAGATGTCATAGAGAGTAAAAGGAAAAGTCTTAAATACAAGGCGGTTTGGGTTATTAACAAGTGTGTGATTCTAATGCGATTTAAGTTGAATAAAGAGGAAAAGAAGAGAGAAGTGATGGATTGGGATAGAGAAGAGTAGTCAAAGGACTGGATGATCTGTTGAGTTCAAAGAATAACCATAATGTATTTGGTTAAACAAGTTAGGAGATGAAAATAGAGCTAGTGGTCAGGGAGTGGTACACTTGCATGAGCAGTTTTGGAATTAGAGCAGTTAATGGGCGATAGCAAAATCAAAGGTTTGGAATCATAGTAATGTGCGGCAGTATAGGGGTTTGTCTGCACTGCTGGGAGTCAAATAATTTAACAACTGATTCTCTGCCCTAATGACCATTTTTTCCCCACTTTTTAAAAATTTTTATTAATTTTAATTTATTGTGTTCACTTGGATTCAAGTGTCCCACTCACTATAACTCCTTTGCCCCCTACACCCATGTCCCGCATTAAACCCCCTTTGCCCCTCCCTCAAATCCCTCTGGGATTTGATGTCCTGTTATCTATATCACTGTGTTATGTATATAGAATTTCACTAATCCATTCATCTTCTCTGATCCCATTCCCTCATCCCCCTTCCCTCTGACAGCTGTCCCTCTGCTCCCTGTGACCCCGCCTCTGCTCCTTTCCTCAGTTCCCTTTGTTCGTTAGATTCCACATATAAGTGAGATCATATGATATTTGTCTTTCTCTGCCTGGCTTATTTCACTGAACATAATCATCTCCAGGTCCATCCATGCCATCACAAAAGGAAAGATTTCCTTCTTTTCACGGCCACATAGTATTCCATTGTGTATATGTACCCTACCATTTTAATTCACTTGTCCACTGATGGACACTTGGGCTGTTTCCAGATCTTGGTTATTGTAAACAATGCTGCTATAAACATGGGGGTGCATATCTTCTTTTGAATGAGTGATTTGGTATTCTTAGGATATATTCCTAACAGTGGGATAGCTGGGTCAAAAGGCAGTTCGATTTTTAATTTTTTGAGTTTCCATACTGTTTTCCACAGTGGCTGCACCAGTCTGCATTCCCACCAGCAGTGCAGGAGGATTTCCCTTTCTCCACATTCTTGCCAGCACCTATCGTGTGTTGTTTTGTTAATGAGTGCCTGACAGGTGTGAGGTGGTATCTCATTGTGGTTTTAATTTGCATTTCTCTAATCATTAGTGATGTTGAACATCTTTTCATATGCCTATTGGTCATCAGTATGTCCTCTTTGGAGAAATGTCTTTTCAGTTCTTTTGCTCATTATTTAATTGGATTGTTTACCTTTGTGGTGTTGAGTTTTAGAAGTTCTTATAAATTTTGGTTATTAACCCCTTATTATACATATTGGTCAATATGTTCTCCCATTGTGTAGGTTGTCTTATAATTTTATTCACAGTGTCTTTTGCTGTGCAAAAGCTTTTTAGTTTGATATAGTCTCATTTGTTTATTTTGTCCTTTATTTCACTTGCCCATGGAGAAAAATCTGCAAAAATATTGCTACTAGAGATATTGAAGAGTTTACTGCCTATGTTTTCTTCCATGATGTTTATGGTTTCGCTACTTACATTTAAGTCTTTTATCTATTTTGAGTTTATTTTTCTGAATGGTGTAAGTTGCTGGTCTAGTTTCATTTTTCTGCATGTCCAATTTTCCCAACACCATTTATTAAAGAGACTGCCTTTATTCCACTGTATGCTCTTACCTCCTTTGTCCAATATCAATGGACCATAAAGACGTGGGTTTATTCTGGGTTCTCTGTTCTGTTCCATTGATCTGTATGGCTATTCTTATGCCAGTACAAGCTGTTTTGAATACAATGGTCTTTTTTATTTTATTTTATTTACTCATTTTTTAGAGAGGAGAGAGAGAGAGAGAGAGAGAGAGAGAGAGAGAGAGAGAGGAGAGAGAGACAGGGGGGAGGAGCTGGAAGCATCAACTCCCATATGTGCCTTGACCAGGCAAGCCCAGGGTTTCAAACCAGCGACCTCAGCATTTCCAGGTCGACGCTTTATCCACTGCGCCACCACAGGTCAGGCCTACAATGGTCTTGTAGTATAAATTGATATCAGGAAGTGTGATACCTCCCACTTTATTCTTCATTTTCAAAATTTCTGAGGCTATTTGTGTTCTTTTTTGGTTTCATATGAATTTTTGGAATATTTGCTCTATATCTTTGAAGTATGCCATTGGCATTTTAATAGGAATTGCCTTGAATTCATAGATTGCTTTGGGTTATATAGACATTTTAATGATGTTTATTCTTCCTATCCATGAACACAGTATATGCTTCCACTTGTTTGTATCTTCCTTGATTTTTTTTTCAATAACTTACAATTTTCCGAGTGCAAGTCTTTTACCTCCTTGGTTAAATTTATTCCTAGGTACTTTATTTTGTTGTTGTTGTTGCAATAGTGAAGGGGATTGTTTGTTTCTTTTTAACTTCTCTTTCAGACAGTTTATTGATGTATAAAAATGCTACTGATTTCTGAATATTAATTTTATATCATGCCACCTTGCCAAATTCATTTATCAGGTCTAGTAGTTTTCTGACTGAGACTTTAGGTTTTCTATGTACAGTATCATGTCATCAGCAAAAATGATAGTTTTACTTCTTTTTCAATTTGAATGTCTTTTATTTCTTCTTGTCTGATTGCTGTGGCTAGAACTTCCTGACGTATGTTGAATTAGAGTGGTGAAAGGGGGCACCTGTGCCTTGTTTTTGTTCTGAAGAGAATTACTTTTAATTTTTGCCCATTGAGTATGATGTTGGCTCTGGGTTTGTCATAGATGGCCTTTATTATGATGAAGTATGTTCTCTGTATTCCCACTTTGCTGAGAGTTTTGATCATAAATGGGTGCTGGGTTTTATCAAATGCTTTTACTGCATCTATTGATATAATCACGTGATTTTTATCCTTCCTTTTGTTTATGTCAGTGGTAGTCAACCTGGTCCCTACCACCCACTAGTGGGCATTTCAGCTTTCATGGTGGGTGGTAGCGGAGCAACCAAAGTATAAATAAAAAGATAGATTTAACTATAGTAAGTTGTTTTATAAAGATTTATTCTGCCAAACAGTGAAAATATGATATAAAGTACTTGGTAAGTAATTATTATTATATGTTTTAACTTGCTGTAACTCTGCTTTATAAATTTTATAAAGTGAAGTTACTTCCCTACTTTATAAATCACCATTACTGTGGAACCGGTGGGCGGTTAGAAAATTTTACTACTAACAGAGATACAAAAGTGGGCAGTAGGTATAAAAATGTTGACTACCCCTGGTTTATGTGATGAATCACATTGATTGATTTGTGAATATTGTACCAGCCTTGCCTCCCCAGAATAAATCCCATTTGATCATGATGTATGACTTTTTTTTAGTATATTGCTGGATCTGGTTTGCTAATATTTTGTTGAGAATTTTAGCATCTATGTTCATCAGGGATATTGGCCTATAGTTTTCTTTCTTTGTAGTGCCTTTACCTGGTTTTGGAATGGGGATAATGCTTGCCTCATAAAAGGAGTTTGGAAGTCTTTCCTTCTCTTAAATTTTTTGAAATAGCTTGAGAAGGATAGCTGTTAGTTCTTCTTTGAATATGTGGTAAAATTCGCCTTCTAAGCTGTCCTGTCCAGGACTTTTATTTGTTGGGAATTTTTTGATAACTGTTTCAGTTTCATTAGTTGTAATCAGTCTGGTTAGGATTTCTGATCTTCTTGATTGAGTTTTGGAAGATTGTAAGTTTCTAGGAATTTATCCATTTCACCTAGGTTGTCCAATTTTGTGGCATATAGATCTTCATAGTATTTTCTTAAAATCCTTTGTATGTCTGTAGTGTCAGTTGTTACTTCTCCACTTTCATTTTAAATTTTATTTATTTGAGTCCTCTCTCTTTTTTCTTGATGAGTTTGGTTAAAGGTTTGTCAATGTTATTTACCTTTTCAAAGAACCAACTCTTGGTTTCATTGATCTTTTGTATTTTTTTTTAGCCTCTATGTATTTTATTTCTGCTCTGATCTTTATTATTTCCTTCCTTCTACATCCTCTGGGCTTTATTTGTTTTTTTTTTCTAGTTCTTTTAGATGCTGGGTTGTTTATTTGAGCTATATTTTGCTTCTTAAGGTATGCCTGTAATGCTATGAACTTCCCTCTTAGGACTGCTTTTGCTGTGTCCTATAAATTTTGAGTTATTGTATGTTCATTTTCATTTACTTCAAGGAAATTTTTTATTTCTTCCCTGATCTCGTTGTTAACCCATTCATTATTTAATAACATGTTATTTAGCCTAAGTAGTTTGAATGCTTTTCAGTTTTTCTATTGTAGTTGATTCCTAGTTTTGTGACATTGTGATCAGAGAAGATGCTTGATATAATTTCAATCTTCTTAAATTTATTGAAACTTGTTTTGTGACCTAACATGTGGTCTATCCTAGAGAATATACCATGAGCACTTGAAAAGAATGTATAATCTGCTGCTTTGGGTGAAAGGTTCTGAAGATATCGATTAAATACAGTTCATATAGTGTGTCATTTAAGGCTGCTGTTTCTTTGTTAATTTTTCTTTCTAAAGTGAGATGCAGAATGGTAGAGAGACAGACTCCCACATGTACCCGACCTGGATCCACCCAGCATTCCCACCAGGTGGTGATTCTCCGCCCATCTGGGGCATTGCTCCATTGCAACCAGAGCCATTCTAGCGCCTGAGGCAGAGGCCATGGAGCCATCCTCAGTGCCTGGGCCAACTTTTCTCCAATGGAGCCTTGACTGCAGGAGGGGAAGAAAGAGACAAAAAGAAAGTAGAGGAGGAAGGATGGAGAAGCAGATGTGCGCTTCCTCTGTGTGCCCTGTCCGGGAATTGAACCTTGGACTTCCACACACTGGGCTGACACTCTACCACTGAGTTAACTGGCTAGCGCTCTCTGTTAATACTTTTTTAGTGAGGTATTAAAATCCCCTACTATTATAGTATTGCTGTTGATTTTGCCCTTTATGTCCATCAGAATCTGCTTTATATGTATATATTTAGGTGCTACTATATTAGGCGCATAGATATTTACAATGGTTATATCCTCCTGTTGGATTGCTCCCTTTTTCATTATGTAGTGACCTTCTTTATCCCTTATTATAGCCTTTGTTTTAAAGTCTATTTTGTCATATATAAGTAATGCTTCCCCAGTTTTGTTTTTTTTTCATTTCTATTTGCATGAAAAACTTTTTCCATCCCTTCACTTTCTGTCTATGTCTTTTGTTCTGAGGTGGGTCTCTTGTAGACAGCATATGTACAGGTCCTGTTTTCTTATACGTGCAGCTACCCTATGTCTTTTTATTGGAGTACTTATTTATTGCCATTTTATTCTTTAAATCTACAATCCCCTTTTTCTCGATTTCTTTTATTTTTTCTTTGCTCTTTTTATATCAGATACCTTAACATTTCTTGCAGTACTGATTTGGTTGCAATGAATTCCTTGAGTTTTTGTTTGTCTGGGAAGCTTTTCATTTATCCTTCCATTTTAAATGATAGCCTTGCTGGATAAAGAAGTCTCGGTTGTAGGTTCTTGTTTTGCAACCCTTTGAATATTTCTTGCCAATCCCTTCTGGCCTCAAGTGTTTCTGTTGAGAAGTCAGATGTCATCCTTATAGGGGCTCTTCTGTAATTAACTGCTTTTCTCTTGCAGCTTTTAGTATTCTTTCTTTGTCTCTTAGCTTTGGTACTTTAATTATGATGTGTCTTGGTGTAGGCCTCCTTGGGTTCCTCTTTAATGGGACTCTCTGTGCTTCTTGAACTTGTGTGACATTTTCCTTCATCAGTTTAGGGAAATTTTCAGCTATGATTTCTTCAAATAGTTTCTCATGTTGTCACAGAGCTCTCTTATAGTTTCCTCAGTCTTTTTGAGCCTCTTTTCTTTCTGCTCTGCTTTTCTGCTTTCATTTATTTCATTTATCTTGTCCTCTAAATTGCTGATTCAATCCTCAGCTTACTGAGGATTCCTTCTAGTGCATTCTTCATTTCTGATGTTGTATTTGTCATTTCTGACTGGTTCTTTTTTATAATTTCAATGACCTATTTGATGCTTGCTATCTCTTGATTTAGGTGCTCATTATGTCCATCCATTGTTGCTTTAAGTTCCTTGAGCATCCTAAAAATCATTATTTTAAACTCTGCATCTGGTAGTTTACTTCCATTTCATTTAGTTCTTTTTCTGGGGATTTCTCTTGTTGATTCATTTGGGTCATATTTCTTTGCCCATTTTGTCTGTGTATTAGGTAGCACTGCTTGACTTTGAAATTTTTGTGGTGTTTTTACAGGAAGATGGGCTAAGTGGTATTGACCTCCAGGCTACCTGTTTTTCTTAGTCTAGGAATGCTTCTTGAGGGTACTATTATTCTTCCTGTTGTATGTGAGTATTGAATTCAGTTGTTCCTTTCGTGGGTACAGTTATCCCTTCCAGCTGACTGGCTCTAAGGGTCAACCTTGATCATGTGTGTAATGATCACACTGTGTAATGACTGTCCTGTTGGGAATTTTTATTCTCCACAGTGTCTGGTGCCTGCTAGACTCATTCATTGGGCGTGCTGCTTGTGTAGGTAGCTGAGTCTAGGTTTGTTGCTGTCTGCCACCCACTACCGGTTATGTTGGCTCTAGAGCCTCTTGGGTTGGCATCAGCTGTTGTTTGTAACTTGGTGTGGGCTACCTGTCTGCAGCTAATACACTTTTTGCTGTTTGTGTCAGCGTTTTCTATGCCTGGGTAGTGTGGAAGGGGCTAAGACATGTATAATGATAGCTTTCTCTTGCTTAGAGATGACAGCAGTTCCATAAGAGCCCCAAGCTCCATAAGATTTGTCTCCACTTTTCAGCTGCTCCTTCTCCTCTTGCAGCTACTTGGTCTTCCCTCAGAGTCTTCTGTAGAAAGACTGGAGTGTGGGCTCAGACTAGCCTCACCCAACCAACCCCTCTACACACTGCACACTTCATGGGTTAGAGCAGCTGAGGTTGTGAATACTATGTTAGGGGTACCCTCTACTTCAGGGGTCTATTGGTTAGGAGCTCAGTATGGGGAATGTGGCCCCTACTTCAGAGCCTAATTTCTCAGCCACTGCTGGATGCTTCAATTTTATTTCTCCCCAACAAGGTGAGCATCAGGTACAGATCAAGTGTGGCCGTCATTCCCCTCTGAAGAAGTTCTAAAAGCTAGTGAGACCCTGGTTTCAGGGAGGAAGACTGAGACAGTCCTCTCCTGAGGCTGAGTGTGCCTCCCAGAAGGTGGCTAAGCCCCTCGACCAGATCCAACAATACGCTCACAGGGACCCACACATTAAATGTCCATGCTCTAAGCCTCTCTCTCTTCCTGTGGAATCTAGCCCAGTAGGATGGGATATCCAGCACCTAGGCTGGCTGGCTATGAAGCTCCACCCTATTCAATGCACATGTGCCACTGTGCCGGTGCTGATCACAGAGAGCAGAACTTGCCTCTGCTGGGCCAGGTGTGAGGAGCCCTTCCTTAGGATACCACTCTAGCAAGGGTTGTTAGGTCCTGAACCAGTGCTTTCTGCAGCTCGCCACTGGATGTGCCAGCCCTGGGCCTCCCTTGCAGAAACCCGTGCAGACCACTGGGAGAAACTGCTCGTGACTGGCCCTCAGTAACCTTCTTGGAGCTACAAGCAATCCAGAGTTTGTGGCTGCTTCTACTGGGCCCAAGTGCACATGGAAATACCACCTGCCCCGCCTGTGTTACCAGACAGAGTGGCAGACAGAGCCAGAGGTCTTTGAGTGGGCGGAAAGCCCGCCTGATTATGCTAGCAGCTCTGACTGACTGAGCCTTACCCAGAGCCCTGTGCTGAGTGGAAATAGAGTGGGGAGTTGCCAGCTCTTTGAGCCTCTTACTATCCAGGCAGAGGCAGCAGCAACCCCATAGCTGGATTATCAGGCTACTAATTGAGGAAGGAAAGACTAGGAGAAAGGCTCCAGGAACACGGACTCTCTCACTGTCGGAGCCTATAAATGCTAATGAGCCTCGACTGCCAACGAGACTAAAGCACAATACATGACATTGCCATAGAGACTTATCAACTGCAAACCTCTACCTGAGCGTGCCAAAGGGGCAGAACCCGGGGTACAGAGTCACCGACCAGGAAGAGGGAGAGAAAAGAAAAACCAAGAAGATAACCTCTCAAAATCAAGAATAATCTGCAGACTTTATAACCTATCCCATTTTATTATATTTGTTCGTTTGTTTCTCTTATCTTCATTCTTGATACTTTTTTTCCTCCTCCAATTTGGCCGATTAACTCTCTGCAGGTCTTACTCTCTCCTCTCCTTGAACTACACTACCCATAAGTGTTACATCTCCCATTATCTTTTCTCTTCTCTTCCTTTCTCTCTATGAGGGTTGCACTCCAAAACCCTTAACTCTCTCTCTCTCTCCTTTCTTTTTTCTTCTTTTAGTGGTTCCCTCTTTTTTTCTCTCTCTCTCTTTCTTTTCTCCCTCTATATTAGTTTCTTCCTTTCTCCTTTACATCTCCTCTCATTCAAACCTCAATAACAAACAAATTATCTTATCTGGGACTCAAACTTATGTTTGTGGCATTTTGGGGGGTTTTTACTTCACCTTTTTAACTCACTAGCAGTGCTCCCATCCCTGGCTCTCCATTTTATCTAGTTCTTGTTCCACTAAATACAATAGTAATTTTTTAATTTGTCCCCCCATTTTTCCGTTTTCCTCTTATTCCTCTCATCATAACTCTTAGACAACCAACACCTAAAAGCAAATCATTTTATTCTTGACCCAAATTTTTTCCTTATTTGCTTTTTGTGGGTCCATACGCTTTTTTTTTCTTTCTTTTTTTTTTTTTGTTTTTCTTTTTTTTTTTTGCCCCTTTATTACTTTTCCCCAATTCAGGCCCTCCATCACAGGCATTGTTTGTTATAATTCACAGTTCACCACAAGATTTTCTCAAGAAAGAGGGGAGAGGAGAGGAGAGGAAAAAAGGAGGGGGGGAATAATTTCCTTTTTTAAAAATTTTTATTTTATTTTATTTTTCTTTATTTCATTATTAATTTAAAAAAAAAAAACTCTTTTCGATTTTTTATTTTTTTTATTATTTTTTTAACTTTTTATTCTTTATTAAATCTCATTAATACTATCAACAAAACCACCCTCAGATGCCATTAAGGAAGAGAAAATCGAATATCATGGATACAAAAGAAAGAGAGGTAACACAGCTAGATGAGGAAAAATCTATGGAGAAAAAATTTTAATATATTGGAAACCTTGGAGTTAAATGACAGAGAATTCAAGATAGAAATCCTAAAAATCCTCCAAGATATACAAGAAAACACAGAAAGGCAATTTAGGGAGCTCAGAAAACAACTCAATGAACACAAAGAATATATGTCCAAGGATATTGAAACTATAAAAACAAATCAAACAGAGATGAAAAACTCAATTCACGAGCTGAAAAACGAAGTAACAAGCTTAGCTAATAGAACAGGTCAGATAGAAGAGAGGATTAGTGAAATAGAAGACAAGCAACTTGAGGCACAACAGAGAGAAGAAGAAAGAGACTCAAAAATTAAAAAAAATGAGATAGCCCTACAAGAATTATCTGACTCCATCAAAAAGAATAACATAAGAATAATAGGTATATCAGAGGGAGAAGAGAGAGAAAATGGAATGGAGAACATACTCAAACAAATAATAGATGAGAACTTCCCAAGCCTGTGGAAAGAACTAAGGCCTCAAGTTCAAGAAGCAAACAGAACTCCGAGTTTTCTTATCCCCAACAAACCTACTCCAAGGTATATCATAATGAAATTGACACAAACCAACAGCAAAGAAAAAATTCTCAAGGCAGCCAGGGAAAAGAAGAATACAACATATAAAGGAAGGCCCATTAGATTATCATCAGATTTCTCAGCAGAAACTCTACAAGCTAGAGGAGAGTGGACCCCAATATTTAAAGTCCTGAAAGAGAGGAACTTTCAGCCACGAATACTATACCCATCAAAGCTATCCTTCAAATATGAAGGAGAAATAAAAACATTCACAGATACAGAAAAGATGAGGGAATTTATCATCAGAAAACCCCCACTCCAGGAATTACTAAAGGGGGTTCTCCAATCAGATACAAAGAACAAAAAAAAACAGAGCCACAAGTAAAAGCTCCAAGAAGAACACAATAAAACCAAATTTAAACTGTGACAACAAAAAGAAAGGGGGGGAGAAGATGGAGATTAACAGTAGCAAAGGACGATGGAGTGCAAAAGTACTCACAAAATAGTTCGCTACAATGAACAGGGTAGGGACCCTTTTCATTACTCAAAGGTAACCACCATTGAAAAAACCACCACAGAAGCACATGAGATAAAAAAGATAGCAACAGAGGAAAGATGTATGGAATACAACCAAATAAAAACAAAAGATAGAAAAACGAAAGAGAAGGATCAAACAAGACACAAAACTAACAGAAAGCAAGATATAAAATGGCAATAGGGAACTCACAAGTATCAATAATTACACTAAATGTAAGTGGATTAAACTCACCAATAAAAAGGCACAGAGTAGCAGAATGGATTAAAAAAGAAAATCCAACTGTATGCTGCCTACAGGAAACTCATCTAAGTAACAAGGATAAAAACAAATTCAAAGTGAAAGGCTGGAAAACAATACTCCAAGCAAATAACATCCAAAAAAAAGCAGGTGTAGCAATACTCATATCGGATAATGCTGACTACAAGACAGGAAACGTACTCAGTGACAAAAATGGCCATTTCATAATGGCTAAGGGGACACTGAATCAAGAAGACATAACAATTCTTAATATATATGCACCAAACCAAGGAGCACCAAAATATATAAGACAGCTACTTACTGATCTTAAAACAAAAACTGACAAAAACACAATCATACTTGGAGACCTCAATACACCGCTGACGGCTCTAGATCGGTCATCCAAACAGAGAATCAACAAAGACATAGTGGCCTTAAACAAAACACTAGAGCACCTGGATATGATAGACATCTACAAGACATTTCATCCCAAAGTGACTGAGTATACATTTTTCTCCAGTGTACATGGATCATTCTCAAGAATTGACCATATGTTGGGCCACAAAAACAACATCAGCAAATTCAGAAAAATTGAAGTTGTACCAAGCATATTTTCTGATCATAAAGCCTTGAAACTAGAATTCAACTGCAAAAAAGAGGAAAAAAATCCCACAAAATGTGGAAACTAAACAACATACTTTTAAAAAATGAATGGGCCAAAGAAGAAATAAGTGCAGAGATCAAAAGATATATACAGACTAATGAAAATGACAATACGACATATCAGAATCTATGGGATGCAGCAAAAGCAGTGATAAGAGGGAAGTTCATATCACTTCAGGCATATATGAACAAACAAGAGAGAGCCCAAGTGAACCACTTAACTTCCACCTTAAGGAACTAGAAAAAGAAGAACAAAGACAACCCAAAACCAGCCGAAGAAAGGAGATAATAAAAATCAGAGCAGAAATAAATGAATTAGAGAACAGAAAAACTATAGAAAAAATTAATAGAACAAGGAGCTGGTTCTTTGAAAAGATCAACAAAATTGACAAACCCTTGGCAAGACTTACCAAGGAAAAAAGAGAAAGAACTCATATAAACAAAATCCAAAATGAAAGAGGAGAAATCACCACGGACACCGTAGATATACAAAGAATTATTGTAGAATACTATGAAAAACTTTATGCCACTAAATTCAACAACCTAGAAGAAATGGATAAATTCCTAGAACAATACAACCTTCCTAGACTGAGTCAAGAAGAAGCAGAAAGCCTAAACAGACCTATCAGTAGAGAAGAAATAGAAAAAACCATTAAAAACCTCCCCAAAAATAAAAGTCCAGGCCCTGACGGCTATACAAGCGAATTTTATCAAACATTCAAAGAAGACTTGGTTCCTATTCTACTCAAAGTCTTCCAAAAAATTGAAGAAGAAGCAATACTTCCAAACACATTTTATGAGGCCAACATAACCCTCATACCAAAACCAGGCAAGGATGGCACAAAAAAAGAAAACTACAGACCAATATCTTTAATGAATACAGATGCTAAAATACTAAACAAAATACTAGCAAATTGAATACAACAACATATTAAAAAAAATAATACATCAGGATCAAGTGGGATTCATCCCAGAATCTCAAGGATGGTTCAACATATGTAAAACGGTTAATGTAATACACCATATCAACAAAACAAAGAACAAAAACCACATGATCTCATCAATAGACGCAGAAAAGGCTTTCGATAAAATATAACACAATTTTATGTTTAAGACTCTCAACAAAATGGGTATAGAAGGAAAATATCTCAACATGATAAAGGCCATATATGATAAACCATCAGCTAACATCATATTAAATGGCACCAAACTGAAGGCTTTCCCCCTTAAATCAGGAACAAGACAGGGTTGTCCACTCTCTCCACTCTTATTTAATGTGGTACTAGAGGTTCTAGCCAGAGCAATCAGACAAGACAAAGAAATAAAAGGCATCCATATCGGAAAAGAAGAAGTAAAGGTATCACTTTTTGCAGATGATATGATCCTATACATCGAAAACCCCAAAGAATCCACAAAAAGACTACTAGAAACAATAAGCCAATACAGTAAGGTCGCAGGATACAAAATTAACATACGGAAGTCAATAGCCTTTCTATATGCCAACAATGAAACAACTGAGAAGGAACTCAAAAGAATAATCCCCTTCACGATTGCAACAAAAAAAATAAAATACTTAGGAATAAACATAACAAAGAATGTAAAGGACTTATATAATGAAAACTATAAACCATTGTTAAGGGAAATCGAAAAAGATATAATGAGATGGAAGAATATACCTTGTTCTTGGCTAGGAAGAATAAATATAATCAAGATGGCTATATTACCCAAAGCAATATACAAATTTAATGCAATTCCCATCAAACTTCCAATGACGTTTTTTAAAGAAATAGAGCAAAAAATCATCAGATTTATATGGAACTATAAAAAACCCCGAATAGCCAAAGCAATCCTAAAGAAAAAGAATGAAGCTGGGGGCATTACAATACCTGACTTCAAACTATATTATAGGGCCACAACAATCAAAACAGCATGGTCTTGGCAGAAAAATAGACAATCAGACCAATGGAACAGAATAGAAAGTCCAGAAATAAAACCACATATATATAGTCAAATAATTTTTGATAAAGGGGCCAACAACACACAATGGAGAAAAGAAAGCCTCTTCAATAAATGGTGCTGGGAAAACTGGAAAGCCACATGCAAAAGAATGAAACTGGACTACAGTCTCTCCCCCTGTACAAAAATTAACTCAAAATGGATCAAAGATCTAAACATAAGACCTGAAACAATTAAGTACATAGAAGAAGACATAGGTACTCAACTCAGGGACCTGGGTTTTAAAGAGCATTTTATGAATTTGACTCCATAGGCAAGAGAAGTGAAGGCAAAAATTAATGAATGGGACTACATCAGACTAAGAAGTTTTTGCTCAGCAAGAGAAACTGATAACAAAATAAACAGAAAGCCAACTAAATGGGAAATGATTTTTTCAAACGACAGCTCAGATAAGGGCCTAATATCCAAAATATACAAAGAACTCATAAAACTCAACAACAAACAAACAAACAATCCAATAAAAAAATGGGAAGAGGATATGAATAGACACTTCTCCCAGGAAGAAATACAAATGGCCAACAGATATATGAAAAGATGCTCATCTTCTTTAGCTATTAGAGAAATGCAAATCAAAACTGCAATGAGATACCACCTCACACCTGTTCGATTAGCTGTTATTAGCAAGACAGGTAATAGCAAATGTTGGAGAGGCTGTGGAGAAAAAGGAACCCTCATACCTGTTGGTGGGAATGTAAAGTAGTACAACCATTATGGAAGAAAGTATGGTGGTTCCTCAAAAAACTGAAAATAGAACTACCTTATGACCCAGCAATCCCTCTACCGGGTATATATCCCAAAAACTCAGAAACATTGATACGTAAAGACACATGCAGCCCCATGTTTATTGCAGCATTGTTCACAGTGGCCAGGACATGGAAACAACCAAAAAGCCCATCAATAGATGACTGGATAAAGAAGATGTGGCACATATACACTATGGAATACTACTCAGCCATAAGAAATGATGACATTGGAACATTTACAGCAAAATGGTGGGATCTTGATAACATGATACGAAGCGAAATAAGTAAATCAGAAAAAACCAGGAACTGTATTATTCCATACGTAGGTGGGACATAATAGTGAAACTAAGAGACATTGATAAGAGTGTGGTGGTTACAGGGGGGAGGGGGGAATGGGAGAGGGAAAGGGGGTGGGGAGGGGCACAAAGAAAACAAGATAGAAGGTGACAGAGGACAATCTGACTTTGGGTGGTGGGTATGCAACATAATTGAATGACAAGATAACCTGGACTTGTTATCTTTGAATATATGTATCCTGATTTATTGATGTCACCCCATTAAAAAAATAAAATTAAAAAAAAAAAAAGCAATTTTGAAAGCTAAAAAAAAAAAAAAAAAAGAAAGAAAGAAATACCAGCTGCACACTTAGGCTGGCTTTACCCATTCTGGGCTGGGGGAAGGTCCCCTTCAAAGGTCAAGGTTCCCTGAGTCCAGCCTCCTGCAGCCTCTTTCTGCTGGCTGCTCGTTGGGCTCGGCCACTGAAAAAAATCTCTGCTAGAGTCTAGAGCCTGTGGCAATTCAGGGATTAGGAAGGGTGGTGGGTGTGGCTCCGCCCCTTGGCCCCAGGTGTCAGTCTGTCCAGGCTTTTTTCAGAGACCTCAGGGGGGTGTGGCCCCAGGAATCTGGTGAGTGTGGCCTCTGAGACCCAGAGCTGTGGTCTGCCGGCATTCCAGACAGTTTCTACTGAGTCTCCTGTGAGGTGGAATTATCAGTTTTAGACCTGGGAACATGTTGGAAAAAGCTTCGGCCCCAACACCAGAAAACTGAGTCATTGATGCACCCCCTACTTCCTGGCCTCTCAGAACGACCTGTCGCCATCACTGGGGTAGGAGAGACTCCCAAGGGTGCAGCAGTTGCTTTTCCCCAGGCTGATGCCGCTCAGAGGGGATGATCTGCCCAAGAAAGATGGTGGTTGCAGTATTGGAGAATGACTCAGCACGGGCATTCCGGTGACTGTCCCCCACAGTGTCTCTCCCTGGGCCTCCAACTTTACACCTTCATCATGAAACTCCAATCCTCTCTGCTCTCCCTTCACCAGAGCCCCAGGTAAGTGGTATGAATGAGATTTCCTGCATGGGCCCTTTAAGACGGAGTCTGTGTCTCAAAAATTTCAGTCTCTTTCTCGCAGACAGAAACCCTGTTCTTTTTATCTCCAAATGCTGTTTGGGTGCCTCTTCTAGGCTCTGGAGCTCTAGGCGGGGGTTCCGGGCCTGGGGCTGAGCACCCACACCTCTTAGGGCGACCCTCCCCGCAGTGAGAGTCCCTCTGAACCCTCAGCCGCAGCTAGCTCCTGGGAGTGGGGCAGCCTTTTCCACGTCTCCGCCCTTCCTACCAGTCTCGGTGTGACTTCTTCTGTGATGCTTGGTTATAGATTCCTCTCCTTTTAGTCCAAAGTTGGTTTTTCAAGATGACTGTTCTTAAATTAATTGTAATCCAGTTTTATCCTGGGAGGTGGCTGTTGGAACATCCACCTATTCCATCACCATCTTGGACTATCAATGACCATTTTAAGTATAAAATAATGATATACTGAAAGGTAGTTTATTATTTCATGCATTTAATACTTAAATAACAACAATAAAAGAGGTGTACAAAACTAGATTATGTTATAAAAAAGTTTTATAATATTAATAAAAAACATTAAATAATACTTTAAACCAGTGGTCCCCAGCCTTTTTTGGGCCACAAACCAGTTTAATGTCAGAAAATATTTTCACGGACCAGCCTTTAGGGTGGGATGGATAAATGTATCACGTGACCAAGACAAGCGTCAAGAGTGAGTCTTAGACAGATGTAACAGAGGGAATCTGGTCATTTTTAAAAAATAAAACATCATTCAGACTTAAATGTAAATAAAACGGAAATAATGTAAGTTATTTATTCTTTCTCTGTGAACCGGTACCAAATGGCCCACGAACTGGTAACGGTCCATGGCCCGGAGGTTGGGGACCACTGCTTTAAAACAATAAAACTGCTAAGCTATTTCTAATGACAGTTTGTCACCCCCTGGTTGTTTGGCATATATTTACATTATATGTTTGTTTACTGAAGTAACAAACGTGAAAGAATTAAGATGTATTTCATCAATGATATAATGAGTTTTATAAAATAAATAAATAAATATTAAAAGCATAGTTCTGTCAAAATTTTTCATCTATGGATGGAATGACTATTACCATGGGCACTTAGAATACACAATCATGCAGATGAACGTTAAAAAAGAATAAAGAATGTAAATTTGTGATTTCCACATTGGGCAGCTGCCCAGGCACCCACCTTAGAGAGAACTCTGATTACAAGTGCCATTTTAACAACCGGTTTGCCAAACTCAACAAAAAATTAAGTATTGGTTCTGCCGACCTGGTGTGAACCAGCTAAATCCTATCACTGTATGTCTAGTGATAAAAGGAGGTAAATAAAATTCAGAAGTTCAGAGTGTTGAACATTTATGTTACGAAGTCACCCAGAATTGTGGCTGAATTCAGAATACACAATAGCTGCTATGTTATTTTGAATAATTTAGGGGAAGTAAATAGGAGATTAGTAAATGATGGTACTGTCAAATTATCTAAAACTCCAGGACTAAGAGAAAATTATGTTGGTATGCTTGCTTTTTTACCTGATGGTGGAGAAATAATGGTCTAGAAGTGACGACAGAAACCAGGTTGGACACTATTCATCTGTCCCTGTGGTACGAAAGGGGTAAAAATATTTAAAAACAAAACAAAAACATCCGTTTGAAAGTACAAGGGAAGTGGAGCCATGAGGGGCGATCCAGGTTTCCGTTCAGGAAAAAGGGTGGGGTGGCCACTCACAAGTAGAGACTAGAAGGTAGCATTGGCCACAGAGCTAAAGTTCCAGAGGGCATCCTGGAAGTGGGTAGCAGACAGGGTCATGGTCAAGACAGTACAAAACTTGTTGGTGTAATAGGGAATGGCTGGTGTGACATTACAGGCTAATTGGTGAGACAGCCAATTCTCACAAATTGTTTTTTGTAAAAATGTTTACTCTTTGGGTAATCAAAGACTGATCAAAACAAGGTATAGTTGGTCTTACAATTTCTTTAAGGAGAGCAATATAGGCCCATACATCTGAAGAGGGCTTTTTCTTTCTTTTCCTTTCCTTTCCTTTTGGAGAGGGGGTTAATAAACCAAAACTTACAGACTCCAGACACTACATGGAATAATATCATCAATTTATCTTCAGAGCCATTCTCTAAAGCAGGGACTGTTATATTCTGCCATTTACAAACAAGGAAACAAAGACTTAGGTTAAGTAACTTGCAGAAAGTCACACAGTTAAGTGTCAGAGCCCAGATTAAAATATTGATCTTTTAAATACAAAATAGATCTATTAGATCCATTATTTTTCCTAACCTGTTTTATTGCTTTTTTTTTTTTTTGAGAAAATAATTCTAGGTGAGTCTTAAACACAGTACCTCTGCTTTTCATACATAGTGCATAAGAATCAAGGAGAGGGTTCTGACTGACTTGCTCAGTGAATGGAGCGTCAGCCCAGCATGTGGCCATCCTGGGTTCGATCAGGGCACACATGCACACATGAGAAGCAACCATCTGCTTCTCTTCTCCTTCCTCTCCCCACTTTCTCGTTCTTCCCATTTTGCAGCTAGTGGTTTGATTGGTTTGAACGTCAGCTTCAGGCACTGAGAATAGCTCGATTGATTCAAGCCTCTGCCCAAGATGGGGGTTACCAGGTGGATCCCAGTTGGAGTGTGTGCAGGAGTCTGTCTCTGTGTCACTCCTCCTCCCATTTAAAACAAATCAAAACAAACCCAAGAATCAAGAAGGGTTGCATATGATGACCAATTGCATCATTTGTGGAATGTAGTCTCTAAGAGAATTAAGAGGCCTCCATAATACTTTCTAAAACTGTGGAATGAGACTGACCAGGTGGTGGCGTAGTGGTGGTATGCTGAGGACCCAGGTTCAAAATCCTGAGGTTGCTGGCTTGAGCAAGGGGTCATTGGCTTGGCTGGAGCCCTCTGGTCAAGGCACATATGAGAAAGCAATCAGTGAACAACTAAAGTGCCACAACTATGAGTTGATGCTTCTCATCTCTCACTCTTCCTCTGTCTCTGTGAACTTTTAGCATGTTTTCAATTATGTTATCATAAACAGCATTAGCACTGCAATATCTGCATATCCATGATTATTATTTCAAGATAAATTATTGCATTCAATTTTGGATTAATTTTTTTTTTAATTTTTAAAAATTTTTTTAGTGAGAGTAGGGGAGGCAGAGATAAACTTCTGCATATGTCCCAACAGGGATCCACCTGGCAGCCCATCTGGGGCCCTTACTCTGTTGCAACTGGAGCCATTTTTTAGTGCTTGAGGCGGAGGTCATGAAGGCATCTTCAGCATCCTGTGCAAACTCACTCTAATCAAGCCATGGCTGCAGGAGGGGAGGAGAAGAGGGAGAGAAAGAGAGAGAGAAGCAAGAGGGGCAAGTTTGGAGAAGCAAATGAGCACCTCTCCTGTGTGCCCTGAATGGGAATTGAAACCCAGAACATCCACAGGCTGGTCCAATGTTCTACCACTGAGCCAGCAGGCCATGGCCATGGCCTACATATGGTTTTGAATAAGAAAGTATGTTGAGCCAAAAGATATGAAAAATTTTAATAAATGCAAATCAAATTTTCTCTAGAGATGTCTTATCAATTTACATTTCTATTTTCAGTACACAGGAGCATTTTCCTACACCCTTGCTCACTCAGAACTACCACTGTTTTTGCTCTTTCTCCATATAATAAACAAAGAGCAATATCTTATTTATATTTTTATCAGTAGCAAAATTGTATATTTATTTCATGTGCTTATTGGTCTCATATTTTGTCTTTCAGTTTTACATATTCATATCTTTTGCCTATATTTCCCAAAAAAGAATGTCTTTTTTATAGTGGCTTATATTCATATTGGTCTACTCTACTGTATGTAAGGCAAATACATTTTCTAGGTTGTTGTTGCCATGTTTGTGGTACCTATTGAGTTCTTGTATATAGAGACCTTGCAAATGTTTTACATAAATTAGTCCTTTCTTTGATTGGTTTTTCCTTTGGTCAAAACTTTAGAAAGGCTTTTTGCTACCCCCAACATTATACAGATATTTTTTTGTTTCTTTTTTTATATCAAAACCAATTCCTCTATTGTTCTCATTTAAAAACATGTTCCTGCCCTGGCAGGTTGGCTCAGGGGTAGAGCGTCGGCCTGGCGTGCGGGGGACCCGGGTTCGATTCCCGGCCAGGGCACATAGGAGAAGCGCCCATTTGCTTCTCCATTCCCCCCCCCCCTCCTTCCTCTCTGTCTCTTTCTTCCCCTCCCACAGCCAAGGCTCCATTGGAGCAAAGATGGCCCGGGTGCTGGGGATGGCTCCTTGGCCTCTGCCCCAGGCGCTAGAGTGGCTCTGGTCGCGGCAGAGCGACGCCCCCTGGTGGGCAGAGCGTCGCCCCTGGTGGGCGTGCCGGGTCGGCGCATGCGGGAGTCTGTCTGACTGTCTCTCCCCGTTTCCAGCTTCAGAAAAATACAAAAAAAAACCAAAAAAAAAACCACGTTCCTGTAAAAACTTACATGCACTCGGGCTCCAAGCAGACAGCTATTACATACATTATGTTTAGCATCTGGCATGTCGTTGTTAGTATTTAATATACATTTTTTGAATGAAAAAGTGTTCATCTACATGAAATTCATGAAGCTGTGAAATTAGAATATAATTTTTTTCCCAAATGATGAGCCATTTGTCCAATTCTACTTATTAAATGATCCATCTTCTGCATACTAATTTGAAATATTAAATTTATCATGTGATAATTTTTATTTTTATTTTATTTTATTTTTTTGTATTTTTCTGAAGCTGGAAACGGGGAGAGACAGTCAGACAGACTCCCGCATGTGCCTGCCCGGGATCCACCCGGCACGCCCACTAGGGGCGACGCTCTGCCCACCAGGGGGCGATGCTCTGCCCCTCTGGGGCATCGCTCTGCCGCGACCAGAGCCACTCTAGCGCCTGGGGCAGAGGCCAAGGAGCCATCCCCAGCGCCTGGGCCATCTTTGCTCCAATGGAGCCTTGACTGCGGGAGGGGAAGAGAGAGACAGAGAGGAAGGAGGGGGGGTGTGGAGAAGCAAATGGGTGCCTCTCCTATGTGCCCAGGCCGGGAATCGAACCCGGGTCCCCCGCACACTAGGCCGACGCTCTACCGCTGAGCCAACCGGCCAGGGCCGATAATTTTTAAATAGTAATTTTGTTTGTAATAAAGAGCTGTGCTCATGATAATAAATCTACAGAGACAACTAACATAAATGTATTGCAGTATCTTTCCTGGTATTTCTCCAGATATACAATAGAGATATATGTACTTAATCTTATCGGGATGGACTCATGCTACACACACTTGATGTATATATTTACCATCTGTTGCTGTTTATAGGGCGGATAGGGAAAGCCCAGGCCCAGATAGAATTTTTCACTCAGTCACTGGCTTCTGTCCTCCTCAGGAGAGCCCCCATCATGTACTTCTCATAGTTGGAGTCTATGTACTCCGGGAGCAGCTGGATGGCCTGAACCAGACTGCGGTGTCCAGCAACCCAGCGTCATGGCCACCATGCTGGTTTTTCGCGCTCCAAGTGGTGGGGTTTTTGTGGAGCTGGTTTGTAAAATATGATCTCTCATCTAAGTACACACACACACACACACACTTTTTTTTAAGTTGGTGAATTTTTATAGTTTTTCTTATAGAGTTCGAGATTGATATTATGACTAGATGTTTTTCTTCCATTATGTTTCTAACTAGTTATAATTTTGGCCTAGGGAAGTCATTCATTGTTACATAATTACCTTCCTAGCAGTACTTATTATTTTTAATAGTTTTTCAGTAGACTCTCTTAGTTTTACAGGTAAACAGTTATATCATCTGAGTTTACTTATATAGCAGTAATAATATTGAGAGTCACATGGTAAGTGGTCACTAAATATTAGTTATAATTATTATGATTGTTATTATTATATTAGTATATAATCAGAAAGAATAGACTTTCCATGATGAAGTAAGTGGGTTTACATTTTCAGATTTTGGCAAAATCATCTGCAAGTATAAACATGCAGATATGATAGAGATCATTTGGTAAGAGTAACAAAGGATGACTTCTTTTATCAGATATTAAAACACATTATAAAGTATATAAAAGCATAGTATAAAATAGCAAGATACTACTCAAAAACAGAAAGATTAACAGTGAGGTTTAGTGAAGTTATACACAAACCCCTTTAACATCAAGAATTTATTTTTAAAAGAAATCTAAAAATAAAAAAGAATTTATTTTTATAGCTAAAAATGTGTGCATAGCATTCTACAAAGTAATATTTTATCATCTGTCTTGGGCAACTCAAAAAATAATCATCTTGGGAATATTTTGTTAAAGTCTTAAACATTAATTAGAAATGGGTTACTCACAAACTTTAAAAAATTTTATTTTACAGCCTGACCAGGCGGTGGCGCAGTGGATAGAGTGTCGGACTGGAACTCAGAAGACCCAGGTTCGAGACCCCGAGGTTGCCAGCTTGAGTGCAGGCTCATCTGGTTTGAGCAAAGCTCACCAGCTGGACCCAAGGTTGCTGGCTCAAGCAAGGGGTTACTCGGTCTGCTGAAGGCCCGCAGTCAAGGCACATATGAGAAAGCAATCAATGAACAACTAAGGTGTTGCAACGAAAAACTGATGATTGACGCTTCTCATCTCTCTCCATTCCTGTCTGTCTGTCCCTATCTATCCTTCTCGCTGACTCTCTCTCTGAATCTGTAAAAAATAAAATTTATTTTACAATTACAGTTGACATATAATGTTATATTTGTTTCAGGTGTACAACACAATGATTACATATATATGTACCTTAAAAAGTGATCCCTTTGAGAAGTCCAGTTTCCATCTGACACCATACATAGTAATTACAATATTATCGACTACGGTATGTGCCCTATGCTGTTGTTTACATCCTTGTCACTATTATTATAACTGGCAATTTGTACTTCTTAATCCCTTTCACCTCTATAACCCACACAAACTTCTAAATAGGATTTGAAGTCATGATGTCAGGAATATCAAAACATAATGCTTCAATTCTTCCTGTAGATAACTAAATGAGACTTATCTTTCCTAAAATAATTTTCAAGAAAATTTCTCCTGATAGAGCCATCAAGTCAAGAGAATTAAAACACTTTTTTGTATCAATTTATGTCCAGAGCTGAATTTTTTTAATGCAAATTTAAAATATATCAAAGTGGCAATAATAATAACAGTAGCTCCTTGTATGTTGAGGGTCAATTTAATCATATATTGATACATTTATTCAAAGGACTTACTGTCATTTGGGTTAATAATAATAGTTAATATCCTCTACTTGCTTGATCCTCATTTAAACCAGAGTATTTTAAATGTTTTAGGAATTTTTTATTATTTGAAGTTAGTTCTCGACCCTAAAAACAGAAAATATATTTATAATGTGATGAAAGGGAGAAAACCTGATTGATATTTATGTACTGAGGCTTACAACATTTCCTAGTATATAGCGTTTCAAAGTGCATGTGTGACCTTGCATTACAAAGCATCAGATCAAATAAAGATATGCTTCAAGGTAAAATGGTGTATTGAGTAAGAAGAGGGTTGCAATCTAAAATAAACTAAGATTTGTTAAAAGTCAGCCAGTTTATAATAACTACTTATATGGTAATGGAAAATTATTTAATTTGGGGTGATGGGTATATAACATAATTAGCATTTCAAATGTTATAGAAAGGTCTCCCTGAAACCTATGTACTTTTATTGATCAATGTCACCCTGTTAAAGTTAATTTTCTAAATAAAATTTTAAAAATATATAGTAATTTTGGTTTTGCCTTTATTTTTATTACTTGTTTATTTCTTTTCTCTCCTGCTACGCTGTAAATTCACTAAGGAGCGAGCTACATCTTATCTGCTTCTATAATCCCCCAAAGCCTCTTCTCAATGTAGGGATTTTGTATATATTGGTTAAAAATAATTAATAAGATTGAGCTGTGTGTTTACTCCACTGAGAGTTAACAAAAGGCCTAGAAATTTAGAAGGCAAAGATGGAGAGTTAGTTGCTCTAACAATCCACTTGCTCCTTGCCTCTGATTTCAGTCCCCTCCCATTCATGTTTAAAATTGCCACTAAAGTGACATTTCTAAAGTTGCTTTAAAAAGAAATCTGACCATGAGACTTTCCTAACTAAAACCTTTCAGTGTCTGTCAACTACCCAAATAGTGCAATCCAAACTCTTTTACAAACGAGGTCTTCCAAATTCTGGCTTCTATTACCCTTTTCAACCTTCTCTCTTGCCATCCCTAGTATTACCTAACCAATCTAGATATTGCTATCTTAGCATTTTAAAGGCATGACTTTCTTCACATTTTATATTTGTATAACAAAAATAAACTCACTAATTATTCATTGTATGCTAGGCTATTTTCATAATTATTTCATTTAATTCTTATAAATTCCTTATAAGAGACTGCTTTATCTCCATTATAAAGATGTGGAAATTGAGACCTAGTAGAGTAATATATAGATTCCTTACCTTAGTATGCTCACTTGTCAGTAAAGTTATTAATGTTTTGTCTCTTATATCTTCTTTAAACATTTTCCCTAAACTGGTTTGCCTTTTAACTATTTTTACATTGTTACGTTGTCAAACCATCAAACTTTTCTTTAGTGAGTTTTTTCTATTACTTCTAAATGTAGAAAGTCCTCTTTTATGGTGGCTTGATACAAATCTAATATAGCTAGTGCTCGACTTATGACCACGATTGGTTCTGACAGACCGGTTGTAACATGATTTGGTCGTAAGTTGAGTAGTCTATATGTACAATACTGTGAAATGATGTTATAAAAATCTTTAAGCCATATTTTACCATAATTTTCTTTCATTATTGTTATATATCATAATTTTCTTTGTTAATTTTATGCCATTTGTATCATCTCTACACCATTTTGTTTCTTATTTTTACATTTGTCAGGTTTAAGTAAAACACTGCATTACCAGTACAACTGGTTTAATATTTGCAAAGACAATTTCCTCTTGGTAGACATCTTGGGAGGAGTTTGATGAAAAATATCCAAGACACAAAACACAAATTGCTGTACCGAGTCTGGGATAACAGTTGAAATGGTTCATGTGGAGATGGTAGTGCTGCCAGAAGCTGGTCTGCACTGTCGTTCACCCAGCTAGGCAATGCTTGCGCTGCCAGACATGGAGCAGTTGTGGCTAGCTGGCTAGCGATTGTGGTCGTAAAGTTGAATGGTCATAAGTTGCATAGGTAGTAAGTTGATCAATATTTGTAGTCTCTTTCAATTTACCTCCAGTGTTTTTTTCTGTCTGTTTTAATATACATGGCCAGAATTACCTTGGTAGGTGGTATATGTAAAAAAAAAAATCTAAATGAGTCAGTCTATTATCATACAAATAGCCAATTCTTAAATACACACTATTGAAAAATCCCCTTTCCACCATTACCTGTGATGCTTCTCTTACTATATGTTATTTTCTGATATATAACAATTTATTTCTGAGTTACCTGTTCTGTTCCCTTAATCTGATTATTTAGTTTTGTAAAACTACCACATTGCTTTAACTATACTAAGAAGTGCTATTACTTCCTTAATAGTTTGTCATCAGATTGGATACCTTCCAACCTTCAGATATTAGTATGTGACTTTTATGGATAGAAACTAAGGAACATGTATGCTTCTTTTATGACCAAATTATATTCTATAAATAAACACATTTCAAAGACCTATTATATAGTGACTATTATCTCTTATGTTAATATTTATTATATAGTGACTATTATCTCTTATATTAATATTTGAAACATACTGCTTTAGCACATTCATAAACTGTAGGATATCTGGGAGGCAAGATTTTCACTGACAATCTGATTGCAGAGATTCAGCCAGATAGATAGTGGTATCATTTTATTAAGTGTGTGGGAGTTTATCATTAACTTTTCTGTAAAAAAATCATAGTTACTGTTATCTTCCTTGAGAAAAGGTCTACTCTTGGCTGAAGTTTATTTCTTGCTAAAGTTTTCTTTCTTACTATACATCATGTTTAGGACAGTGGCAATATGAATATTATAGTTGTAAAAACATTGTTTTCCATCAATCCATTAGTGAAAATTATGGGCTTAAGGAATGTCAGAATGTTTGGGGGGGAAAAGAAAAGACCTTAATATATACACATTTATCATTCTCTGTCTTTTCACGTTCTCCCCATTATCCCGATTTCCTCAGACACTTCCTTTGCTTTCTTTAAAGGAAATACTCACATTAATTCTGTAATCCTCTTGATGTAAAAGACTTATTTAGAAAGAATAGATTTTTTTTTCCTTTTAAAATGTCTAACTTAATTTATATACTGGCTTGGACTGCCTTATCGAACAGATAAGGCAAATTTTAATGAAATTCAATTGTAAGACTGAGATTCTTAGAGTAGGATGTCCTCACTGCCACGTTGGTTAACAACTCCTTTATACCTTTCTTATGAACCCCACCGTGAACCTCGCATTGTGGATGAAGGATAGGAGCAAGGATACTCTGAGAAAACTGATGCCTAGATCCTCCCTTGAACTCTCCAGGATTTTGTCCCTTGACTTTCTTTCTAAACTGTAGAATTTCATCATGAAGCCACTAAAGTGGGAAACTGGTGTTCCTTCACAATCCTAGATCCTAGAATCAGATAGAAGATACTCTCTTAGTTTAAATTCAAGAAAACATCAAGGAATACATGAAATTTTACAAGCCAGGCCTCTAGACTAAGGATTCATGCCATCACTACTAGGATTTACTAAAAATTCTCCCCCCATACACTCTACCTATAGAGTCCCTGACAGTGCCTTTCTAGATTTAATTGCCAATCCTCCCATGTCCTAAGGCTACCTTGAATGCCAGGTCATCCAGAAAGTAGCTCTGAAACGGGCTCATCAAATCATTCAAATCTATTTCAGCTCATTATTTTTAACAGCCTTAATTTAACTTTTAAGAAACGGTTGAAAATATGGAACAATTGCTGGTTCAGGTTGGTTTGAAGTCTTCATGAATTTGAATTTATGAAGAATATTTTAAGTTCTTTTTCAACAACAAAACAATGCACCTCAAATATTTATCCTTTCAAACTTTAAGATAGCTGCACTTTGCATTAACTTATGTGATTTATTTCAGGGAAATACTTAAATGTGGAAATATAGGCTCACTAATATATAATGTGTGTGTGTGTGTGTGTGTGTGTGTGTGTGTGTATGCCCTTAAGCAGTAGAATCGCTCTCTGAAAAAATCTGAATCCCACTTCTTGAACATATAATGTTGCTCTGAACCATAGAGAGCATAGAGAGGTGGTTAAAGATATGGGTTCTAGAGTTAACGTTTCTGTATGGGGTCCTGGGTTCAACTTTCTGTTCTCCCACTCACTGACTGTAAGGTGTTATATAAAATTTGATTTCACTGAATCTTAGTTTTCTCTTCTTTAAAATGACTGTATTCATAGCTCTACTTGTGTCAAGATTAAGAAAACATCTGCTTTATAGCTCAATAAATATTAGTCATTATTTTTATTTTCTTCTCTCAAAAGCTTCACTGAGGGCAAGGACTAAATAATTTCTCTTTATATCTTGGGTGCTCAATGCAGTTGCTTAATAAATATTTGTAAATATTGTTGTTATGGGATTGGTAGGTCTGAGGAAACCACCTGCAGCCTGCTGTAATTTTTTTAAAAATAATGTATTTCCTGTGGAGCAAGAGCAGGAAACTCCTTCCAATACTGGTCGCAAATCTTGATCGTACCATTTCCAAATTATATAACAGCTTTCTCTTTAGTAAAAGTGATTTGCTAGTCAAAACTAAATGTGATTAATTTATACCTTTGTAACATTTTCATATGCAGAAAACCATAAATCAAAAATGAGTCCTTTGTGAAACCCCATGTCCTGATTCTTTAATTTGCAACATGTGTACAAAACCGAAAATCAAATCTGCATAAATCAAAGATTTTCAGACATGCATTAAGCATTTAAAAATATGAAAGCATTATTTTCTTTATAATCTCAAAAAATGGGACTGTTTATGAGAATGTAAAATGAAACTAGTGATGTTGCCAGATAAGGCCTTGTGATATTGTATAAATGTGAAATAAGGATTGAAAAAGAGGAGTGCACAGTAGGATGTGATGAGGGAAAAAATGAAGGGGATGAGCAGTGATATTAATTTAGCCACTCGATTTAATAAATACTTATTGAGTGCCTACTATGTCTCTTTTGCTGGGAAACAGAGCAAAGCTGAGGTAGGCTGCCTTTATAGAGCTCACATCTCAGTGAGAAAGACATATTTTGTAGTGAGCAAAAATTGCAACTGTGATTTATAATAAGGGGAGAAGTACAAGGTACTTTGTGAACTATTAACAAGGCGACTAAATCAGGAAGCATAGGGAACTTTTCCCTGAGGAAGTGACTTTTAAACTAAGCCCCCCAAATGAATTCATGATAGCTGGTGTTTGTGTGTGTGTGTGTGTGTGTGTGTGTGTGTGTGTGTGTGTATGAAAACGCATACTGGGGAATTGGGAGGGGTGCGGGAGGGTGGGGAAAGACAGCATCGGGGCCGGGCAGCAGGGACAGTGCACAGCAAAGCTCCAAGGAGCTGGCAGAGGTCAGTGTGGCTGGATCACAAAGAAGCAGGGAGAGAAGTAGCTTAAGGCTATAGAGATGAGCAAAGGCCAGACCCTGGAGGGCCTTTGGAATTGAACCTGAGAGCCACATTAAGCCACTGCAAGTCGGTGTGACAAGGTTATATGTGCATTTTTACAACTTACTTTGGCTTCTGGAGAGGAGTGAATTAGAAGGGGTGAAGAATGGATATGGAGAAACTAGTTAGGAAGCTCTGACTGTAGCCCAAATAAGAAGGATACAGTGGGTTAGACAAAGTTATTGTCACTGTTGAGAGGATAGGTTCGGATTGGACAGAGGGAAAGGCAGAGGGAGGGGTTGCAGGACCACTCCTTGCACACACACCCAGGCTCACGACACGAGCAAAGTGCTTCTGTGTACTGAGAGGTGCACACTGACTGAAAGAGAAGCCAATATGAGAACAAAACCAAAAGTTTAGTGCTCAATGAGAGACGTGTGGAGTCATCCAGGTGGCGATTTCCACAGCATGATCTTTAGAATTTACTGTCTTTAATCGCAGCAAAGATTATGGAGAATGAAGAAAACTTGACCATAGAATTCTAAGAACATTAGCCTTTACCATATGATGAAATGGTAATGCGAATAATATACTTGGCTTAGATGTGCACTAATTGTAATGCATAATAATCTGTAAAATAAAAAGCTAGAAATGACAGAAGAATATTAACTGCAAACTAAATGCCAGTTTCTTAAAAAGAACACTGCAGTATAACTTGCCAATTAGAAGGAACACAACTACAAGGTCATGACATGGCATGTTAAGCAACAGAGACAATACAGGCAAATATTTGTCAGAATCACAATACTTCACCATGAAGGACTAACACAAGAAAAAACAACTAAAGATAAGAAAAGACATTCATCGGTGTCTCATGAAAAGGTCACACAATAAAAGTTTTGCAAATTTTTTTACATTAGTGTGATTAGCATCATCCCTTCATTTTCTATGTGTTAATATCATTTAAGGTGTTTTAATAGATAATTTTATTATTAATCACACACATAAAGAAAAGCAACCTGTGGCCCTGGCCGGTCAGCTCAGTCGGTTGGAGCATCTTTCCAAAACACCAAGGTTGCAGTTTCATTCTGGGTCAGGGCACATATACTATAGGAAGTGACTATGAATGCACAACTAAATGGAACAACAAATGAATGCTTTTCTTTCACTCTCTCTCTGTCTCTCTAAAATCAATCAAGAAAATGCAACTTGTGAGAAGCAATATTTATTCTACCCTTTAAAAAGCATTACACAATAAAATAAACCTTGGGCTTCAGTTGGCCAGCTTCAGAATTCCAGATAATTGGACTGCAGGTATTACTAGGGCTAACAGAATGCACTGTAGAAACTATAGCCCTTCTCCTGGGTCCTGAAGAATGACAATTATAACAGGCTATTCTGACTGATCAATCTCAAAAAAAAAAAATCAAAATGAGAGAAACTTTACACAAGGATGAAGTAAAACTACTAGAGAATATGATCATACCTGTCCCCCTAATGAGGGTCCCACGCTGGCCAATCTGAAGTCCCAGCGTTAGAATCCTCTCTCTATAGAAAGAAGAGCAAACTCACCTGAGAAAAGCTACAATGTTAACACTTGACCCACTTTCTAACTGATTTGGGGCCTTGGTTCATTTCCTTAGCATTTCAGGGACTTGGTATAATGAAGGAACAGTATAAAATGTCTTCTAACTACCCTTACAAGCCTAAACATACATGAACCTAGAGAGAAACACTGGAACATGAGAATTAACCTACAGAAAAATCATGCTACAGAAATAATTTTGTAACCATTATATATAGTATATAACCAAGATCTTAATGGCACCATTCAAAACTTTCCTCTATTCTGTTTTGGCACAAATGAGGACCTCCGACTTAAAACTGTAATCTTTCCCTGGACTGGAACACCCAGTCTCCTTCCTCTGCTGTTTCTCCCCATAGCACTTTATGCTTTTTAACATAGCAAATCACTTACTTTTTGTGCTTTAGTCAATCTGCCTCCCCTACCACCAAACATAAGTTCTTCCTGGGAAGGAAATTTTGTTTGTCTTGTTCATAGATGTATGCCAAGAACCTGGAATAGCACAAAACATATAGTAGGTACTCAGTTAATATTGTTGAATGACTAAATTCCTAAAACAAATTTAAAATGAAACATTCCCAACTTAAGTAACAATTGTGAAAGAAGATCTAACCAACTAGACATTGGTCTATTATCACAGTGTTCCTTTTATATGGAAATATATTTTAAGTAGATTTGCCTTTTGAAATAATACAAACTTAAAAAAATAAGCATTGAATATTGACTCATTGAACTGATTTGACCTTGTTCCCAGGAGAGAGTTCATTGAAGATCAGGAAAGTTCAAAGTCAATGAATCATAAAGCAATTATAAAACTAGAAAGGAAATGACATCTTTTATGAACTCTGAAAATTCAAAACCATTTAGGGTAATATTATTATGTAAGGAATTCCTTAAGGCTGGTGTCTGAAGGTGAAAGGCTTGGCTATAAAGTAAGATGATAAATAGATATGTACTAGGATTGATCCAACCAAATAAATATTAAACTACAAAGGAATTTCCCTTTATGACTAATCTTCAGAACAAACTTGCTAGGCACGCAAGAAAATTGGGCTTATTACTTTATATACATATTTCATTTTTAACTGAAACTTCTCTCAAATAAGTTGCTCACTAGTCTATTAATTACAACAGTAACAGCAAGAACAACAGAAGTAAAGGTTCAGAACTTACATATTTACTGTTTCATTTTTAAAAATGAGTCATTTCAGTTGTAGTGAGAATAAATTCTTCAGTGTCAAATAACCAGAATTTAAACTCGATCTGTTTAATGCTATAAAGCCCATGTTTGTCACTGAAGTGCCAGCTTGTCCCTTGTTTCTAAAACTCAAATGTATTACTAAAAAACAATATTTGATACCCTTGAGAACATTCAAAACTTATTTCTATATATTCTTTTTTTTTTAATTTTTATTTTGTCATTTATTTCTAATTTTATTGCATTGTACATAATATACTTCATAGAATTTACTGATACTCTTTTTGTGACCTAACGTTTGATCAGTTGTTATGAGTGTTCCATGTGCAATTAAGAAGAAAGTGTATAAGGGTGTGAAGTTCTATATATAGTCATGAGATGTGCCTTATTGAGTATGTTGCTCATGCCTTCTGTGTTGTATATTTATTTTTTTGTCTACTTGACCTGTTTTGTTCTGAGAGGTGTGTTTTAAAGTTTTCTATTATTAGTGTGCTTCTGTTTTCTCTTCTATTTCCTGTAGTTTCCGCTACATAAAGGTAGTTGCTGTGTTATTTGGTGCATAGATATTCATAACTATTATATTTACATTGTAGATTGTGGCTTAAGCCTTTAAATCTATCTTCCCTGTCACTTTTTTTTTTATTAAATTTAATGCAGTGACATTGATAAATCAGGGTACATATGTTGAAAGAAAATATCTCTAGATTATTTTGACATTTGATTGTGCTGTATACCCCTCCCCCAAAGTTAACTTGTCTTCTGTCACCTTCTATCTGGTTTTCTTTGTGCCCCTTATTTCTATATATTCTGAAGACAAATACAAAACAAAGTTTGAACTACTTTATTTCTTGGCAGCCCTCCTTGAAATTGATTCACAACTCCCTTTGGTATTTTCTTTGAAAAGAGAATAGTGCTCATTTTAACTATAACTGTTCAGTTTTGTTTGTAAAAAACAAAAACAAAACAATTACTCTGTATATTAAAATTACACAAATTTTCATTCCCCAAAACACGCACACAACTTGAGGGACTGTGTGCCCGTTCATCCTCATGTTGTCGGCATCTAGCACAGTGCCTGCCACTTAGTGCTCAATAAAAATGTTAAGAAAAGAAGAATTGAGAAAGAAATAATTGCTCCAGCTAAGTCCATCTCTGTGTGGATATGCTTTAAAATGTCAAATAATGCTATTAATGGGAATTTCTCTATGTCCATCGAACAGAGAGAAATTGAGTAGCTACTATCTATGCTCTGCTTTGTATTAGGCACTAGCAGCACACCATAAAAAAAGAGACAAGATTCCTACCCTTATAGAAATCTGTGCCTGCTTCAGCAGCATATATACTCAAATTATAGCAATCTACTACTCTTCAGGGGAATGACAAGCCCTAAGCTGGTCTTCTCTCATTATTCTCTTCAGGTGGAGGTGTGAAATGGTTTAAAGGAGAAGGACCTCCAGACTTTCGATCTTCTTAATGATCTTTGAGGTTGACAGGGAAGAGCAATTAGATAAAATGCATCCGTGTTACACAGACAGATGACGGCAAAACCAAAGCTAGAATCGTTATTTCAGTCTCCTACACACACACACACACACACACACACACTGCTTAATTATCATTTCTGGTTTTACCTCTGTCTTTCTTTCCTTAGAAGCATGCTACAGAAATTTTCAGGAATGTGGGAATTTTCAAAGAAAAGTAGAACATTGGGAGTTCCTAATATTACTTGTGTTAGCCAGTTAATTTTGGCCTTCTCCGAATTTGACCGTAGGCGCTTTAATAAACAGCCAATTCCACTGAGAGATGAATAGCTGTACCGAGGATCCTGGACCCTCTTACTTATTCCTCATGCCTTGTGAAAATTTAATTTTTTTCCATTCTATAAACCGTGGACTTTTAACATAGAAAATTTATAAAATAAAGAACTTTAAACAAACAAACAAAAAACCGACTTAACTTTCATCACCAAAAGACAACCATTTTTGTCTAGCTGCTGAACTTCTAGTCAATCTTCCAAACCCAACTGTGCTATAATAAAAATTTGCCTCATCTTGGTCCAGGATTGCTGATATGGAGCTCCTAAAAGCCTTGGAAATTCTTGAGTGATGTCTAATGAGGTGTTTTAATATTTAAAATAATTATTTATAATTATTTTCATATCATTTATTTTCACTGCTCATAATTAGCCCTTTTTAGTATTAGAAAACAAAATTCAACTGAGTAAATTTGAAAACTAAATTTGACTTTATTAAGTGATTTTGACTTAAGTGATTAATGAATCAGGCATTATCATTTCTAGCATCTAGAAAAACCCTCTAGAACTGTTCAAAATGGAAGGATTTCTTAGGAAGAAAGGTAAGGCAAATGAGTGATTGGGGCAGGGATGGGGGAGAAAAGATTATTTTGGGGATTTAACATATATATTTTCTTTGGAGGAATAGAAGGGAAGGTTTTTTTAAAAATTTTTTTAATTTATTCATTTTAGAGAGGAGAGAGAGTGAGAGAGAGAGAGAAGAGGGAGGAGCAGGAAGCATCAATTCCCATATGTGCCTTGACCAGACAAGTGCAGGGTTTCGAACCGGTGACCTCAGCATTCCAGGTCGATGCTTTATCCACTGCGCCACCACAGGTCAAGCGGGAAGGGTTTTTATTAAACATATTGTCTCTTCTTTCTATGGGGCATAGAGAGGGCCTACGTAACAGATTACTGATGCTTGACCAGATTGAGATTATGGTTGATTAAGATTATGTTTCTGGGAGAAGTTGAAATTGCAATTAGATCAGGTATTGTGGGCTTTAGCACAAGCGACACCATTTGGGGCCTGTATTTTAGTTATAGGACTCATTATAGTAATTCATCTGTTTTTTTTCCTTTAGCACTAGTCATTATACCTTTATTTTTAAATAATTAATTTTTATTCCTTTTGTGATACTTCATTGATTATCTTTATTAGGATTTCCGGGTAAAAATACTACTTACTCAATAGCAAACACTTTTCAATGTTAACCTGATTTATTTCTTACAAAAACTAGGTGGATTCTGTTATTGTGTCCATTTTGACGATGCAGAAATGAAGGTTTTAAAAGGTTGAGTAACCTATCCAAAGCCAATCAGCTAAGGGATGAGGTTGGAATTAAAACCATCCTGAGCCCCACTTTATTCTCATTTTTTTCCTTGATCCTACTCCTTTGTCCTCTTTCCCATTATTCCATAATTTATTATTTATTTTTATTATTATTTTTAGCTACAGAGACAGGAAGAGACACAGAGAGGGACCAATAGGGACAGGCAGGCAGGAAGGGAGAGAGATGAGAAGCATCAATTCTTCGTTGCAGCTTCTTAGTTGTTCATTGATTGCTTTCTCATATGTGCCTTGACTGTGGGCTACAGCAGACCGAGTGACCCCTTGCTCAAGCCAGAGACCTTGAGCTTCAAGTCAGCGACCTCTGGATTCAAGCCAGTGACCATGGGGTCATGTCTATGATCCCACGCTTAAGCCAGCAATCCTGTGCTCAAGCTGGTGAGCCTGCACTCAAGCCAGATGACACGGTCCTCAAGCCAGCGACCTTGGGGTTTCGAACTTGGGTCCTCCATGTCCCAGCCTAGTACTCTATTCACTGCACCAATACTTGGTCAGGTGGTAATTTATTTAAATAGAGAACAGGGACTTATTCAGTGTTTTAAGGATGACAGAGGTTATAGAACGTTCAAAGTGCTCTAATGATAACTTACGCAGCTACCCTACTAGTCTAATTTCTATAAAGTTGTCTCTGATATCAGATTCTTGACACTTAATATTTCAGCAAGAATTTATTGAATCTTTGTTTTTTGATAAGTTGCTGTACTGTTTAAAATAAGAAGAAAGGTTAGAAATCCATTCAGACTAGGGGAGACGGAAGTATTCACAGAGGAATAGAAGTGAGGCTTTTCTAAAAAATTGAAGTTGTTGGGCTGCTCTGGATAACATAATCATACAGGTTTCAGGTGCCTTATTTCACATTCACTTGACAAATGGCTAAGTCACTTAATTTTAAATTAAGTCAATTTATTATCATCTGACTACCATTTTAATGTAGTGTTGGCTAAATGATATTAAGAAATAACTTGGGAGATGATTAGAGTATTAAAGTTACATTGAGAGCCACTGTTGTTTTATTTAAGTGCACATGTGCATAGAATCAATCTGATGTAATCCCACATGAGTTTAGATACAGTCATTCACTGTTCTTTGTCATCAGGACAGTACATGTCCTTTATAGGTAGAAATCTACTACACCTAAGTGGGTGGAGAGTGTGTGGATCCTTTCCTGTTGCCACGACTGAGTCATGTGTCTTGCTCCTTGGACTGGAAATCCCAGGTATATTTTTTTCTCTTACTCAGGTCAATAAAGTACATCAAAGTGAACTTACATTCATTCTTTCACAGTGTTGAGCCTTTAATTCAGACTCAGATTGGCAAAACAGAGGAGCAAGGAGGAACAGGGGAAATGAATTATAGGAGTAATCAGGGAAAGAAACACACAGGATTTATAGAAGAGGCACGAAAAGACACTCCTGAAAGAAAGATTCCCTTTTTAGGAGAAGAAGGAAAAGTAGGTGAAAAACATAATAGACAAGTTGTAAGAGGGGCTTGAGATAATAATAAAGGGTTGAGGAAGTCAGGTATTTTCAGTACCCACCTGGCACCATCCATAGTTATTGCAATATTATTTATTATATTCCGTATGCTGTATTTAGACCCCTGTGACTATATCATAACTATCAATTTGTACTTCTTAATTCCTTCACCCTTTACACCCAGTCCCCCAACCAAACCGCCCTCCCCTCAGGCAACCATCAGTCTGCTCTCTGCATATGAAACATTTTGGTTAATGCTTATTGGGATAGAAACACATGTAATGGCAGAAACACTGATGGCAGAATTGAAAATCTGAAAACTCTACATTAAAGAAATGTAAACAATTATTAACAACACATTTACAGAGATTAAAAGGGAAGAAATTGGAATTAAGATTTATTTGTGCATTGTTTAATAGGCTATAGGATAAAGAGAACTAATGAGTGTAGCTAAAACACTGGTGGACCTTTCTCATCTAACATCTAACATTTCAATGCACTGGGAGAAACTCACTGTTTATGGAATTTATATGACAAACACTCTTTACCTTTAAAATTGAGGGTTTTTTTTAGATATTTGCATATTATATGTGCTTGAGGTAGGGTAGAAAGGTATTTTTCAGAAAAGGTTAATGTTATTTGGGTGGCAAACAGATTCAAAGAAAATAAGGCAATTAGCCCGACAATAACGTTTATAGAATTTTCTACCACTGGAAAAGCACTGTACTAACTGTGACACAAACAAGGACAAAGACACAATTTCAGTCTATCTGGGACAATAAAAGTGCTACCAATAAAATAATCTATGATCTCCTCTAGGTGGAATATAATGTTTAATTCCTTTACCACTGTAATTTAGCACAATGTTTAACAAATATGGCAAGCACTTAGTACATGTTTGTGGAATAAATATTGACTGAACTAAAACCCATATTTATGAAGAAGTATCCCAATAAGTATAAGTTCACATAATTAAAAGTATATATATATATATATATTTTTTGTATTTTTCTGAAGTTGGAAACGGGGAGAGACAGTCAGACAGACTCCCGCATGCGCCCGACCGGGATCCACCCGGCACGCCCACCAGGGGCGACGCTCTGCCCACCAGGGGGCGATGCTCTGCCCCTCCGGGGCATCGCTCTGTCCCGACCAGAGCCACTCTAGCGCCTGGGGCAGAGGCCAAGGAGCCATTCCCAGCGCACGGGCCATCTTTGCTCCAATGGAGCCTTGGCTGCGGGAGGGGAAGAGAGAGACAGAGAGGAAGGAGGGGGGGGGGTGTGGAGAAGCAAATGGGCGCTTCTCCTATGTGCCCTGGCCGGGAATCGAACCCGGGTCCACCGCACGCCAGGCCGACGCTCTACCGCTGAGCCAACCGGCCAGGGCTAAAAGTATATTTTTAAATGTTTATTGATTTTAGCGAGAGAGGAGGGGAGAGAGAGAGAGACAGGAACATCAGTCTGTTCCTGTATGTGCCCTGACCGGGGATCAAACAGACAACCTCTGTGCTTCAGGAGGATGCTTGAGCTATCTGGCCAAAGCAATAACTTAAAACATTTTAAGCAACAAACAATGTTCTATCTTAGTATCAAAGCCTTTTAAAATTATTTTTATTTATTTTATTTTATTTTTTTACAGAGACAGAGAGAGAGTCAGAGTGAGGGATAGACAGGGACAGACCGACAGGAATGGAGAGATGAGAAGCATCAATCATTAGTTTTTCGTTGTGCATTGCGACACTTTAGTTGTTCATTGATTGCTTTCTCATATGTGCCTTGACCATAGGCCTTCAGCAGGCCAAGTAACCCCTTGCTTGAGCCAGGGACCTTGGGTCCAAGCTGGTGAATTTTTGCTCAAACCAGATGAGCCCACACTCAAGCTGGCGACCTCAGGGTCTCGAACCTGGGTCTTCCGCATCCCAGTCTGACGCTCTGCACCACCGCCTGGTCAGACAGTATCAAAGTCTTTATATATAATTTTACACTTAGACCACACTTTTTCAAATCAACCTGCTCGCTCTTTTATCCCATTCATTCACTTTATACATATTTATGGAGCATCTACTATGTGCCAGACACTGTTTCTAGGTGGTTCAAGCCACAGAGCATGACATTTGAGTGAAGATCCACAAAAATGAGGAAATGAGTTATATTGTACAGCTAACTTAAGAGGAAAGAGTTTAAAGCAAAGAAAGTGTTAAGTGCAAATGACCTAAGCTGAGAGCATACTTGGATCTTCAAGGAAAAGACTGAAGAGATTGGAACAGAATTAATGAGAAAATAGTAATAGGAGGTCAGAGTTAAGAGGAGGCCAGATCATGTAGGTACTTGGGGAAAATCTTACATTTTACTCTGACTGAGGAGGGCAATGGTTGGATTAGTGACAGAATTTGACTGACTGACTAAACAATAGCCATGCTAACATAGGGTTGGTAAATTTCGTGCCAGCCACCGCGGTCATACGATTAACCCAAATTAATAGCTACCGGTGTAAGGCGTGTTTAAGGCAATAATCCAAAATAAAGTTAAACTCTGACTAAGCCGTAAAAAGCCCTAGGGAGGGGAGGATGGAGAAAGACTGTTAAAGGATAAAGGTAGAAGCAGAGAGACTAGTGTTGATATTATTGCAATATTCATAGTGACAGATGCTGGGGGAGAGGCAGTGAAGGCATGAAATGGAATTGTATTCATTTTCTTTATTATTTAGGTACTGGCTTTTCCCCCTTTTATTATTCCATTGAGCATTAGAGAGAATATGCATGGCTACATACATGAGGGCTAAAAAATGCCAAGAAAGGCCAAAAATAAATTGAGATACAGTATTATCACTAATATGTGACAATTGTTGATTGTTTAGGCTGTTTTGGATGTTATACAAGCCTTTTAAATAGATAAATCACTTAATCTTGTAGTAACACTATAAGGTACAGTTAGTCCTCACTTAACACTGTTGATAGGTTCTGTGGCTATATGCAAAATGACATACAACAAAACAAATTTAACTGCAGGCTAATTGATATAAATAAGTTATAATTTATATAATTATAATTAATTATATAGTTATAATTTCTAGAGCATCTCATCAACATTATAACTAAACTACACTGAACAAATTGGTGTTGAATGAAATGACGTTATTCAAGACACTTCTGTACCATTATTACCACCTCGCTACCAGAGAGAGAACTGAGAGACAGAAAAATTAGGTAATTTGTTCAAATTCACATAGGAAAATAGCAGAAATGGTATTTGAATCTAAGTTTTTCTGACTCTAAAGTCTAAGCTGTGTAATAAAGTCAGGTACTGAAGACAATTGTAAATTAACTTAAAGATTTACATGTAGAAAGGCACCGAGTGAAAAAATAAAAGAGCAAATCATCTGAGAGGTGAATTGGCTGAAATGGAATGAACATGTACGTATGCTTTGCGGCAAGGAAGAGAGTATAAAAAAGGTAGGTGGGTGAAGATGGCCAGAGGGGAATAATACGTTGTAGTTTTTGAAAGCTAAGTGGACACTCTTAGATCTGCTGTAGTTGGTGGTAGGGAGCATTGAGCACTGCAGGTTTTCTAAGATGGAGTCATAATATGGAAACATAGTGTAGGCTAATAGTTAAGAGTGTAGGTATGAGGGCTGTACTGCTTTCAAGTTCTGGGTCAGCTGCTTACCCACCATGTGACTGGGCAAATAACACAAACCTCAGTTTCTTCCACTGTAAAATGGGCATAAAAATATTAGTAACTACTTCATGGGATTCTTGTGAGGATTAAATAAATTAATCTTTCAAGTGCTTGGGTCAGTTTCTGGTACATGGTCAGTGCTTAGGAAATTATTATTATTATTATTATTATTTCCACAGATACATATAGGATAGACTGCAGCAGGGATGCAAATCTTGGGTATTGGGAGACCACATACAAAGCTGTGCAAAGTCTACATGCTGATGGAGGACAGGAAGTTGCAGAATTCTGGAAAGCGCACCTCAAAAATGAAAAACAGCTGCTTGAATGAAAGTGTGTGAGTCAAGATTTGGAAACATTGGGTTTCCCTCAGTCACGGCCAAGTGCAGCTGCAACCTATCATCAGAAGTAGTGGGCAGTAACCTAAAACAGGAGTCAGTCTTTAAAGGTCAAGGACTGTGGCTGGGAATTAACTAGAGCTGTGTACTATTTTAGGTCCTTCGTCTTTTATAGTCATATTTTCATGACAGTGGAGCAAAGAACGTAAAAAATATATAATAGACAAACAGAACTTTATTGAAAACTCTGGGCTGTTCTGATCTTTAAACTGTGTATGTCCTTGATAGAGATTTTCACCTGAAGCTCAAGCCTGTAGACACAGTATAATCAGCATAATATTATACTTTTTAAAATATCCTGCATGTTTTAGGTAGGATTTAAAAGTTTATATGTATACATACAGTATAACAAGATCACAAACTAAAGATGGGACCAAACGTGGCAACAGAAGAGAGGCATAAATCAGATTAAAAATGCAAGTGCTGAAGAGGAAAGCTTTTCCCATTTGCCCCCTGTGGACCACAGGGCTTGTTGTAACCCTTTAAGCAGTGAACCTGTGCTGGACACATGCATATCCAATTAGAACACAGAGAACATTAGTGGCGTGTTAGAAAGTCTAATTAATTAACAGTTTGTAAAGAAAGAAACCCGACTGTATGGCAAATAAATAAATAAATAAATAAATAAAACCAAGGCACGAAAAATTTGGAGTAAAGGATGGAAAAAAAAATGACAGTTTTGAACATGATGTAAAGAAAGCAGGGAAAATACACGGTGCTGTAAGAAATAAAAGCGTTTTCTTTTAAACTTTTGTAGTGTGCGAAGAGGCAACAGGTGAAAGGCAGAGAATGCAGACTGAAGGTCACTAAAATATGTTGCCCCTAGGTTTATAAGCAGGAAAAACTTCTTTAACACTGCTGTATGAGTTTTAATTGTGAAGATTACTTACTATTCATCAACTTGAGGAAGATAGTGGACAAGAAAAAATGAGTAAGATTGTAGCAGTAAAATATGAAATTAAATTACAACTAAAGTAATATGCCAAAATACACAATACATCTTTAATAATCCAAATTAAAATGTAAGAGTTTGGGCCCTGGTAGGGTAGCTTAGTTGGTTAGAGTGTCGACCGGATACCCCACCGCTCTGGGTTCGAATCTCCAGTTGAGTGGAACAAATCCCTGTTTCTCTTCCTTCTCTCTCTCTAAAATCAACCAATAAATTTAAAAATATTTTTAAAAAATGTAAAAGGTTTGCAACACCTTGGGAAAAACAAGGGCATTGATTTGATAGCTAAAATTTGAAAATATTACTTTCAAATGCTATTTCTACCCTGAAAATTCCGTTTAACTTACTTATTAATTTTTCCTATTTATTTCCTTTCCTTTATCTTCAGTTAAAAGGTCGATAAACAGATAACCTCAGAAATTGCCAAACATACTTAAGAAAGACTTGCAGAAAAATTTCACCTGGCTTTTTTAAAAGTGCTATTAGGAAGTGAAGTTTAACTCATTTTAACCACAAAATGAGAGAGGTCGGAGACTGTTTTATTAACTGTATTAGATGCAATGCCAAAGAAAGTTTCTCTTATCTACTCGAGCCCCGGGGAGCCAAGTATGTGACTATCTATCATCTATCTCTCTATCTCTCTATCTCTCTCTCTATCTATCTACCAGATATATAGACATGGAGACTTTTCTGGACTTACTGAGACATAACTGTAAATGTAAGCGCCACGGATGATTCAGCTGGTAGGCGGTTCTCCACTTGCTGTTTTGCGGACGCCAACGGTAGCAAGGACATTCCTCCTGGAAAGTCAACCTGTTTCATAACTTGTCGAGCAATCAGCATTCAATCAAGCAGGGCGGGGAGCAATACTAACTACCCTGGCTGATTGGTCGAGCAAAAGAGACCCAGGGCACGGGCTGCGCACTGCCGGCTCACTCCCCTGGCTGCCGGGAGCCGGGCGCCGCCGAGCTTCGGCTCCTCCTAGGTCCCGGAAGCCGGGGCTTCAGCTCGCGTCCGCCTGGGCTTTCCGCTAAGGTCTGCCTCTTTTCTAACAAAATTCACGTCTCGGGGAACGATCCGAGGAAAGGCCAAGGTAGGGGCGTGCGAAGTTGGGGACCGGACGGGGACCGTTAGCAGGAAGAGTAGGGCTCTCCAATTTCTTGAGGTTGGTCCTTGTAGGAAACAGGCTTCGGAGGGCATGGAGGGGGAGATTCCAATGGAGAAGTCCAAGTGGGGGTGGGATTCCAGGTGGTGGTGGGGGACCTAGACTCGCTCCGGGAGCTCCTGGAGCATCCCTGGCCCAAAGCTTTCGGCTCCGGCCGCGCGTACTGGATCCCTTTGTCCCGAGCGCGCAGAGCCAGCGCCGGACGGAAAGCGGGTTCTGAGCACGAGGGCGGGTGGACGGAGGAAGCACTGCACGTCGCGCGGGGACCGTGGAGGGAGATCCTCCTTGGCGGAGGGCAAAGTCCAGGAGGCACTGCTTTCCTGCAGCGCTGCTCGCGTGCAGAGGCTGGAGGCTGTGCGCGCAGGCGACCGTCGCGGCCGGAGCAGCTGGGGAGCGTCGGGGCTGGCGCACCGCCCACCGCTCGCCCGGCTCCGCGCGCGGGGCTCAGCCTCGCCTCCGCCTTCAGCGGGTCACACCCGTGGCTCATTGGCTGTGGTTTCTCCTCAGGTCGCGATGGATCCTGAAGAAGGCCGCAACGGAGGAGCAGGGAAGAAATTCTGGGAAATGAACCCGAAAAGGTAGCCAGTTTGTTTCACTTTCATACTTTCTGTAGCCTGAGAGATTTGGGCGATTTGTTTCTAGCCTCCTCCAGTACTGAAATCAATGAAGAGGTGATGATGATGACGATTTTAACCTTTAACACTAGCAAAGGTTCTGCGGAAGTCCACTGGCAGGGCTGAGCAATGCGTTTGCATTCTCCTTTGGCCCTGGTGAACTTCTTCCTCACCTTTGGGCGTTTGTACAGTGCTCACTCACATCCTTTTTCTGTGTTTTATATCCTGCTTTACAAGCCATGTTGTTGAGCCATTATCTTCATGCCTGCATCCTGTGCAACTTGTGAGCTGTGTTCTGTGGTCCAGGCTCTTGCTTCTGGTAGAGCAGACACAAGCTTTGCATTGTTGGTGGCATGACAGGTGGGACAGAAGGCCAAAACTACATTTTGGTGTTCATGGTTTTAAAAGGGCAATAAATATCTGACCCTCGTAAAAGAAATTGTGAAAAGAGAAGACTGCAGTACCAAAGAAGCTACTAGCATGGTGTGAAAATATCCCGATGTGTATGGAATTGGTAATGTAACCACTCAGGGAAACAATTTAAGTAAATTTAGGTCGCATTGCAGTGTCTACCCTGGGAATTTTAAACTTCACACAATAGGTTCATTGTTGGTAGACAATGGCAATGTAAAAGAAATATGTTAGAAACCGAGCTTTTTCAGTGTAAGAGAAATGAAATACAAATGTCACTTCAAACAAGTTTTTAAAAAATAATGTTAAATTTAAATTGGAAACTTCAGTATGAACTCATGATTTTTTAATAACTCTGTCCACTGAAAGGGATAATACCAGTGAGCACACTGAATACCAGATCTTGGTTTCTAAGTACCATTCCTCATTAAAAGGACTGTGAACCCCTAGAGAAGTGGCTAAGTCCAACCAGTACTGGGGCAGGGGAAAGGGGGGACCTTGAATATCTTGTACCATGCCAAAATTGGGAAGTTGTCAAAGGACATAGAATTTGGCTTGAAGGGGGTTCCACTGGCCAAATATGGTACAGTATGAGAAACAAAAAGAGAAGTGACTGAACTTGATTGTGAAATACTGAATACAATCCATGAATCCTAATAAAGTTGAGAGGAGCAGAAAACTAACAGGGTGAGAGAGGTAGAGAGAATAAAGGTACATTATTTAAAGAAAAAATGCTAGTTGTCATTTTTGAACCTGCTTTGTTATAATTGATTCAGGCTAAGATTGTTAATGGATACTAAACCACTCAGAAAAAACATTGCATCTAAAAATTATCTAAAATTCTTACTAATTGGAAAAAAAATGGTGATGATCACACTGTGTTAGTGACAAAACACCATCCAGAAAGTATGTTAGGAAAAATATTTAGTCTGAATCCAATCAAGCTTCTAGACTGTTGTTGTCCAGTAGAAATATAATGAGAGCTACCTTGGTGACCATTACTTTTTAGTAGCAACATTAAGAAGTTTAAAAAGAAACAGGTGAAATGAATTTTGAAAATATAATGTAAGGAACCCAGTATATCCAAAATATTATTGTTTCTGCCTGTAATCAGAATTATTAATCAGATAGTTTACATTCTTTTTTCATATTCTAGTCCTCTCTTAACTGTGGGGATATGTTCCAAGACCCCTGGTGGATGCCTGAAACCAAAGATAGGACCTGGCCCTTTGGTCCTGGCCAGTTTGCTCAGTGGATAGAGCATTGGCTCCATATATGGATGTCCTGGGTTCAATTCCTGATCAGGACACACAGGAGAAGCAACCATATGCTTCTCTCCTTCTCCCTCTCCCCCTTCTATCTCTTTTCCTCTACTGAAGCCAGTAGCTCCATTGGTTCAAGCATTGGCCCTTGGCACTGAAAATAGCTTGGTGGGTCCTAGCATCAGCCTCAGGTGCTGAGGATAGCTCAGTTCATTCAAACATTGGCCCCACACAGGGGTGGCTAGGTGGATCCCTGTTGGGGTGTGTGCAGAAGTCTTTCTTGCTATCTCCCTTCCTCTCAAAAAAAAAAAAAAAAAAAAAAAGGAAGAAAGAACCTTACCTTTTATATAGAATTGACCCTTAAACAGCACAAGTTTGAACTACATAGGTTTACTTATACTCTGTTTTTTCATTTGGCCCACGCAGTTCAAAACTGTGTTGTTCAAGGACCAGCTGGCGACTGGGAATCTGACTATGTAGGGGGTGACTAAGGGTATACTCAAATTTTACGCAGGCAATCAGTGTCATTAACCCTCCTAAGCTGTTTAAGGGTCAGCTGTACTATGTTTTTTTCTATACAAACACATAGTAAAGTTTAATTATAGGCACAATAAGAGTAAAAGATTAACAACAATAACTAATAATAAAATGAAGCAATTATAACAATATACTCTAATACAAGTTACATGAATGGCTTTGGATAATTATTAAATAAAATAAGAGTTACTTGAACAGAAGCATTTGGCTACCATGACAGTAGATCTGATAGCTACTAAGTTAACTAACAGGCTGATATACAGCATGGAGACTCTGGACAAAGGGATGATTCATGTCTCTAGTGGGTGGGCGCTAAATTTTACCACTCAAAGTGATACACAGTTTAAAACTTATAAATTGTTTATTTCTGGAATTTTCCATTTAATACTTTGGAGCACAGTTGACCACAGGTAACTGAAACCACGGAAAGTGAAAGCACTGATGTAAGGGAAGATAGAGTCTTCAAATTTGCTGCGTATTTTGTACTTAGTGCACATCTCAATTTGAATTCAATGTGAAACAACATATCCAAGATGTGGGGCATTCTAGAAGACATCTGTTCTTATTCTTACAAAACGTCAGTGGGGCGAGGGTGAGGAGCAGTACTTCTAGATTTAAAAAGGAGACTAAAGAGACAAAACCACCAAATGTAATGTATGGACCTTGAATGCATCAGACTTCAAAAAAGGAAAACCTAGAGAAAACTTGCTATTGATTTTTTAAAATGTGATAACAGTGGGAAAGTATATGAAGTACCACGATATTTGCAACTTCCTTTGAAGTGCTTCAGCAAAATTCTAACGCTGATAATCTTCCTTATAGAGATAAAGAAAAGATGGTCAAACTGTTAACAATTGTTGAATCTAGGTGAATGTTATATGGGTAGTCATTATTACTATTTCAATTTTTCTGCATATTTAAAAAACTTATAATAAGAAATTTTCATATACACAAGAAGAAAGAAGACTCCATAGAGTGGAAAGTATATATTTTCTCCTTGTTTTTAACTTTAAAAAATAACTTGGTTCATACTTTAAAGACTTGCTGACACAAGCAGGGATGTTGGAGGAAGAGTTATTGAGGGCGTATGGAGAGAAGTGGTGAAGAGATTGGTTCAAGGCTGCACGCACCTTTATTTTATTACTGGTTCTTATTGTGGCCTATAGACTTTTCAAACTAGAATTATTTTTAGTTGAGTAGTTCTGATTAAATTGTGCTCATCATCATTGATATCAATCTGTTCTAAATAAAACCATACATTCCTTTCCCCCCAGTTTTATTAAGATTTAACTGACATGCAGCACTATATAAGTTTAAGGTGTACAGCGTGGTGGTTTGACTTACATAGTGTGAAATGATTACCACAGTCAGTTTAGTTAACATCCATCACCTCATGCAGATACCATAGAAAGAAGTAGAAAAACATTTATCCTTTTGACAAAAACTCTTAGGATCTATTCTCTTAACTTTCCTATATATTATAGAGCATTGTTAGTTAGAGTCATCCTGTTGTACATTACTAGGATGTTGTACATCCCTGGTACTTCATCTTATAACTGGAAGTTTGTACCTTTGGACCACCTTCCTCAAAACCTCCCCTCTCCCCCAGGTAATCACAAATCTGATTGTTTTTCCTATAAGTTTTGGGGTTTTTTTTTCGAACTATATATTTTAATTTGTAATTGTAAAAAGCATGTGGCTTTGTTAAGAGGTGTAATACTGGGATGATTGTGCCATTTGTAGTATCTATACTATAAAAGGTCTTAACTAAGATGAGGTTTGATGGATGACTTGCCTTTGGTCAGCCCTGTGCTTCGAGCTGGTGGGGTAAGTGAGCAGTCTAACTGGTGTGAGAGCCATTGTGCAGGTGCATGTCCTTGCCGTGCAGTGGCTCAGAGGGCTGAGGGTGCTCTTGATATCTGGTGTCAAGGGGATAGGCTTTTCAGTTTAAATCTTGGCTTTGTTCTAGCTCTGTGACTTTGGACAAGCTAGCTAACTCCTCTCACCTGCAGTTTTCCTATCTCTATAAAGGCAAAATGTGCCTGCCTCACAGAGATTAACATTAAATAATGTTGGATGGTGAACACACAAAGCAATATACAAATGATAACACCTATATAATTTTATTAAGTAATGACACCCCAAGAAATTCAATACAATTTTAAAAATATTAAATGAGATCCTGTAGGGGAAGTGGTTATGTAGCCAGTGCCGCAGTAACATTATAAACTGTGAAGAAGCAGCAGTTTTAGAGAAGGGAGAGATAAATAAAAAGCTTCGGTTGATATTCAGCCATGGATGGCTATTTTTCTCCTGTCATCCTGGCTCCAGAGTTACTGAAACCGTGCCTTCACTAAGAATAGGGTGGGACCGCACTGGAAGAGTCATGTTTGTGTATTTTGTGTGTTTATGTCCGTCTAACGTCACTCCAAGCCAAATACGGGGTAAACTCTGGATTTTTTTCTTTAGAAGTCTCTTCAATTCTTTGACCTTGCTTAGTGTAAAGAACAAAGACAAAGATGAATTTACTTTTTGAACTTGAAAAATCTCTGTAAAAATAATGTGGTTCTTCTCTGAAATAGTCTTTTTTTTTTTTTTTTTTTGGTATGTTTTAAAATATAGATATGGAGGCTGGTAATGGTTGGTTTGTCTTCATTCCTAGGTCATGGTTACAAAAAGTGGGGAAGGGGTTAGATTTATTTGAATGTAGGCTCAAAATAATAATTTATTATTATGCCTGAGAACAGCTTTTCTGTTTTGCAGTTTACAGACTATCTTTCCTGACCTTGACTGTAGCTTTTCTAGGTTGCACTTATTGCCAGAAGCGTCCATTTAGTTTCAGACATCCTTTCAGAATTAGATTTGCTCATAGTGATTTAATTACTTTTGTTTTTAGGTTAGTTTATACTCAGCATCTGATTGCCACTACCCTCCATTGGTAGAGAGAATGATTAAGGTTAATATCTGGGTAGTAGACTATCTACTTCTAGAATTACTCTAATGATAACTAAGGGGATTAGGTTGGGAGAGAGAGCAGGAATAATTTACAATTTAGTGTAAAAACAGGAAGCTCTTTCTTTTTTTAGTATTTTTTTTTCTTATTGCAAGTTGCGTGTCTGTGTGTATTTATTATATAAAATTAAGAACTATCAAAGGCACAAGAAAGGAAATATTTTCATAAAAATCTCAACACCCAGTGATAACCACACAGATGTCTAAGTTACATGTGAACATGTTTAAACTTCATAAATGGGATCGTACTATTTACCTGTCTTTGTACTGAATACTACTATATTGCAGACATGTTATAAGCTCTAAGTTAATTTGGTAATTTAAAAATGTATATAATTTTAGCCTGACCTGTGGTGGCGCAGTGGATAAAGCATCGACCTGGAAATGCTGAGGTTGCCGGTTCGAAACCCTGGGCTTCCCTGGTCAAGGCACATATGGGAGTTGATGCTTCCTGGTCCTCCCTCCCTTCTCTCTCTGTCTCTCTCCTCTCTCTCTTACCCTCTCTCTCCTTTCTAAAATGAATAAATAAATACAAAAAATTAAAAAAAATGTATATAATTTTAAAAGTTTTGTGTAATTCTTTTGCTATGTTTTTCAGTAAAAATGAGAAGAATGAAAAGAAACCAACTGTCAGTGTACTTACAATGGTGAGTTTTGAATGTATTCACTGTTCAGAATACCCTAGGAAACTGACATCTCCTTACCTATGGAAGAGATGTTTTACCTCATATAGTTATTTCTTGGAGAGTATATCAATAGAGAGGGAGCATGTATTGGTTTAATGTAGCTTATTTTTAGGGTATGCCAGTCATAACTTGCCATGTGCATTGAGCCTCAGTAGCTACCCTACGTCTCTTAGATTTCAGTGTTCTCCTAATTAGTTATGTCACCAGCGATCTGTTATCTGCGGCAAGCCCTGGGAGAGGTAGTTGCCATAGATAACAGATCTCTCAGCCACCTGGATGAGACCAGCCGCATGGAGTATGGTTCAGATAGAACACAAGGTTCCCTGTCATCAATGGCTCTGAAGTCCTGAACGTTTGAGGTCGAAGTCCCAGGTACTCACTCATATATAAAAGTTTACAATGGATAGTTTATTACTATGACTTAGTACCTGTAATCATCATTTCTCTCTGATGAATAACCAAAGATTTAGAATTTGAAAACCTTAATATAATTTTTTATCTCATTTTCTGTTTGCACAGTGGTTGCTTAGAAACATTTCTTTAGTCATTTGGGAAGAATATGGGTTTTATACATGTGGCTGGTTCCTTCTGTTTTTCTAAGAGTGCAGACTTAGGTGAACTATGGAATTGGAACCTGAAAGACTGCTGAACCAATTCAATCTTTATAATTCAGTCTTAACACACAGACATTCTCTTTAAAGGAGTTGGGGAAGGATAGGCTATCTGGTAAAATGGATATTAGTATGTTGAATATAAAAAGAGTTAGAGGCAGGAAAGCACAGATTGTTTTTTACATTGAGGACTCAGTGGTTTTCATTTTTAATTTTTTTAGTTATTGATTTTAGCAAGAGAGGAAGGGATGGAGGGAGGGAGGGAAGGAGGGAGGGTGAGAGAGAGAGAGGGAGAGGGAGAGAGAGAGAAAGGAACATCCAGTTGTTTCTGTATGTGCCCCGACTGGGGGTTGCACTGGAAACTTCTGCAGGTTGGGACAATGCTCTAACCAACTGAGCTCTCTGGCCAGGGCGAGGACTCTGTGGTTTTCTCACGTGATCTTCATCTTCCTGAGCTACGTTGCTCTGGCTACGTCCCACCTTTTATTCTATCTGCACACTCTTTGAAATTTCTGGGAGATGAGACTACATACTTGGGTTGTTCTCAGAAAGATTACTCAAGTGACCAAGTAACAGTCTTTATTTGTTTGAGATTTCATTCTTGTGTTCTTGTACTGAAAGAAGCTTTTATGTTAAAGCAGAGTGTATTCACAAGATTTAATTTCAATTCTATCATTTTGAGACCAAAACATTTCTGTCTTTTTAGTTTAGTTTTTATTATTTGTAGCTAATTTTTTTTTAATCTTATGTTTTAGAAAATTTAATAGACCTAATAAACAGAGGTAACACTATCAATACAATTCAAGCCACAAAAGAATAAAAATCTAGAACTTTAATGTGACGTAATAACAATAACCCACATACAGCTCTCTATGCCATGTCAGTTTCTTCACATGTAAAATAAAAATAATAATAGTATCTATCTCAGGGAATGGTATCTATCTCTGTAAGAAAAAGAACATTTTTTTCTTACAGAGATAGATACCATTCCCTGAGATAGATACTATTATTATTTTACATGTGAAGAAACTGAGACCAGGCATATTAACTCGTCCGAGGATACACAGTGGGGCCAGGATTCAGACCTGGGAAGCTCATGTTCAAACTCGCAGTGCTCAGGATGGCATAGAAAGAATACGTTCTAAGCCATTTTACACAGTACTACTCTGGCTTTCCTTTTGGCTTTTTCCTGAAGAGTTGGCAGAAAACTTCAAACGTAATGTGTATTTAAAACCTGTAAACACAGGGACACATTAAGAGAGTTGAACAGCCTGACCAGTGGTGGTGCAGTGAATAGAATGTCTACTTGGGACGCTGAGGACTGAGGTTCGAAACCCTGAGGTCGCCAGCTTGAGCACCGGCTCATCCGGCTTGAGTGCAGGCTCACCAGCTTGCCGGCTTTAGTGTGGGATCATAGATATGATCCCGTGGTCACTGGCTTGAGCCCAAAGGCTGCTGGCTCAAGGGGTGTCACTGGCTCAGCTGAAGTCCGCCGGTCAGTTCATGTGTGAGAAACAATCAATGAACAACTAAGGTGATACAACTGCAAGTTGATACTTCTCATCTCTCTCCCTTCCTGTCTGTCTTTCTCTCTAGCTCTCTCCCTCAGTAAGAAAAAGAAAAAGTATAACAGTAAAATGCTTATGTTATTGGCATTGCTTATTAATAACAGTATCCAGCCAAGAAAAGAACTCATGTGTGTCAGGGCTTCCTGAGAACACCAGGTTTGATGATTCACTCGAAGAACTCACAGGTCTCAGCACATAATTACACTCATGGTTAAGATTTATTACAGCAGAAAGGTACAGAGCAGAACCAGCCACAGGAAAAAGCACCTAGAGAGGCATGCAGGAGAAACCAGGCGCCAGCACCCGGAGTCCTCTCCCAGAGGAGTGCCCCAGCCGTGAGTCGTGACAACACATGAGAAAGGCTGTCTATCAGAGAAACTCTGAGTCGGAGCTTTTACTCGAGGCTCATCCTGCAGGCAAAGCACATACCAAAATTCCAGATCAAAGAAAGAAGGCAGGTTTTCAGGATAAACCACATAGAATGAATAGTTCTGACTGCTTTATCAGTTGGGGTGTCATAAACCTTCCAAAATCCAAGCTATAGGGGCCAGCTAGGGGCCAACCATGTATGTAGGCCTGTCTAAACATCACGCTCTCAGGCTTGCAATGTTAACTGTGTTCTGCATCTCATTCCTGTTCACTTATTTCTACCAAGAAACTGTTTAGAAGTCTTGAGAAAGTGATACCAAAAAAAGGAATAGACTCAAATTTTTCTACTAGCATTTATTTTATTTATATCAGACTGTGTTTCAATATTTACAAAAATACAAAAGTAGAATAAAATTGAAAGCAGGTGAGGAAGTGGGGACAAATGGAAATATGGGCAGGAAAAATACAAGTGAGGCTGCAGATCCTAATCAAAGCTTGCCAGGATTATGCTCTAGATTCAGCTGTAAGCTTTTGTATCTGATTGAAACATTCATTTCTTTTTAAATAGCTAATGGCCAGTGATGGTAGGTGCTTCCACTCTGTCAGGCATTTGTTAAGCACTCCATTTATATATACAGTGTGTCCGTAAAGTCATGGTGCACTTTTCACCGGTCACAGGAAAGCAACAAAAGACGATAGAAATGTGAAATCTGCACCAAATAAAAGGAAAACCCTCCCAGTTTCTGTAGGATGATGTGGCAGCATGTGCGCATGTGCAGATGATGACGTAACACCATGTATACAGCGGAGCAGCCCACGGCCATGCCAGTCAAGATGTGGATGGTACAGAGGAAAGTTCAGTGTGTTCTGTGGCTCACTAAATTCGAATCCGTGACCAAAGTGCAACGTGAATATCGGCGCGTTTATAATGAAGCGCCACCACATAGGAATAACATTACTCAGTGGGATAAGCAGTTGAAGGAAACCGGCAGTTTGGTGGAGAAACCCCGTTCTGGTAGGCCATCAGTCAGTGATGAGTCTGTAGAGGCTATACGGGATAGCTACCTAAGGAGCCCTAAAAAATCTGTGTGTGAGCCCACATGGAACTGCACTGAATAGGTATGAAATTGGGAGAGTTTTCCTTTTATTTGGTGCAGATTTCACATTTCTGTCGTCTTTTGTTGCTTCCCTGTGACCGGTCAAAAGTGTACCATGACTTTACGGATACACTGTATTTAACTTAATCCTCACAATAATTTGCTAATGCCACTTGTGTTATCCTTATGCTCCAGATGATGAAACAGTCTCAGAAAAGTTAAGCAATACATTCAAAGTCACAAAGCTAGTAAGCGGGCAAGCCCAAAATTTTTGCCCAGATCTGCATAGCCTTGAGCTAGATAAAGCTTTTTAACAACTGTAATTATTTCTGACAGTTTATGACTAGGTAAGCTTTTATCTGCCTGGAATGGAAGAGTTCTTTGTTGATACTGTTATCTTCTGATCACATGGTCAGTTCTCAGTCATTGAAGGCCACCTGGGTCCAGCGTCTCCCTTTTCACCCCTGGTGCCCCTGCTACCTTGGGTGACCTTTCTGGTGTATGGATAACCACCGCTTGACCTTCACTGCTAAGTAATCTTTTCCTCCCCTTCACTCCAGCCATCCACTCATATACTCACATCCTGGATTTTGTTACTTGAAACTGTTCTATCCCCAGAGTGACCAGCTGGAGCAGCCAGCTTGAATGAGGCAGCCCTCTCCTCCCTTTCAATCTGCTCACCCTTTTCTCTGGATCTTCAGCCCACTGACCCATCAGTTTCCCCCAGCCCCTTACTGTCTTCTTTCTCTTTCTTATCCAGCCCAAAGTAATGACTCTTTAGTTACCCCCTTGCCCAAACTGTAAGCTTTTACCTGTCATTTGTCACATATGGCCCAGGCTAAATCAGCCACCTGCTTTCTTGATGCCTGAACCTACATCTGATTGGTGCTGGAGACAAGCTCACAGCAGGGTGTAGCCAGCACAGACTGGGTGCTGTTCCCCCATCCTTTTCACTCTGTCAGACCTCTTCTCATTTCCCTCTGCTTCCTGCCTCACCCTCAACACCTCCTCTACTCTTGGTGGATAACCTCTTCTTATATTTCACTAACGAAATGGAAGCTTCCCGACAGAAGGTTCTCCGCTCTTCTCTTCCAGTCTGCAACAAAAGAAGTACCTGGTCTTTCAGACTCAGGACTCACTTGTACTTCGGCTCCTCAAGAACCTTATTTATTGTCCTTTCTTTTCTGTGTCTTCAGGGAGGGTCTCCCTGAACACACCACAAGTTCCAGCCTTAAAACACTCTAATGCCTTTCCTTTATGGAAAACGTGGAAAGTTTAGAGTAAACCCAGACACCCTTCTGTGGCCATAAAAGGCCCTCCACCCGACCTCTCATCTCTGACTTCACCACGAACTCTTCTCCTCCACTCTGCTCTTGCCACAGTGGTCATTCTGTCTGGTCCTTGCAGCACACCAAACTTATGTGTCCCAAGACAAAGCTTTGCGTTTGCTCTTCCTGTCTCCAGATTGTCACGTGGCTAACTATATGTATCCTTCCTGTCGCTGAGGTCTCAGCCCAGATGTTGCCTTCTCAGAGAGATGTCCCTGATCAGCCCATCTAACCAGCTAACCCTGCCTGTCACTGGTCCAAGCTCCACGAGGGCAGGAGTTTTTAATGTTTTCTTCACTGATATACTCCAAGTGCCTAGAACAGTGCCTGGAACTTTAATAAGTACTTAGATATTTTACTGTCTGTACTAGAATGCAAGGCTTATGAGGAGAGGTATCTTGTCTTACTCACTGTTGTTGCCAGTACCCAGAACCAAACATGACCCTTATTAGGTGCTTGATAAATACCTTTTGAATGTTAAATGAGTGAGTGAGTGAGTGAATGGATTCACCCTCTCCAACTCAGGCACCATGGTAAGCTCACGTTCACCATCTAGGCTGCTGAATAAATAACACCTAAAAGTGCCTCCTGCCAGCACTTTTTTTCCCTGGGAAGCCCAGCCCCAGTCTTTCGGTGCTGATCACCTTCCCTCTGTGTGGTTCTGGTTCACCCCCTTCTTCCCGATCTCCAGCTAGCCAAACATTTTCCATTTCCTTGTATTTAAAGGGCTTCAATTATAATTAGTTTATACTTCTGTCTTACGTTTCACCTGATGTGTTACAACGTTTTTTGTCTACCTGCCCCTTCACTGTAATCTCCTGAAAAGTCTTATTAATGTTTACATTTCTAAAACCGTTAACAGTACTTGCTTATAAGTTTTTATATTATCTGCCTAATTAAAATGTCTTTTAGTAAGTCATTTTTATCCTCACAACAACTGTGGGAGGCTTACTGTGTATATGAATGTCGTCCTTATTTTATAAATGTAGAAACTGAGGCTGAAGCTTATTGACAGAGCTTTATCCTCCAAAGTCTCCTTCCTTGTGAGTGACAGAGCCGGGACATTTCAGGACATTCCATTGAGGCCTTTGGACTACTCAGCATAATGTTATCACTTTCCTCAAATCTTATCACTTTCCACAAACGACTTGCCTCAAGTCACAAACAAATGTGAGGTTCTGATCTCTCTCGACTGTGTCCAAGATTTCTAAAATTCCTGGAGACTTGTTTGTATCTGTGCTCATTCTTAGCATATTCCTTCTAGCTTGAGATGCAGAGATTCACCTGTGCCTGTTTGAAAACCATCCTCCCTTTACCAAATTTTGTCATGAAAACATCCAAACATATAGATAGGTAGAATAGTAAAATTCATGCTCCTATATTCATTGCCTGGATCTAATAATTGTTACCTTTTTGCCACACCTTTCACCGGAATTTATAGATTTCCTGATGTTTCATATGTAACTACTGCAGTTTATATCACAAAAAATAGCCTACAAAACATTTTTCTATGAAACTTAATAGTGATTATAATTAACAAAATAAATAAGTCCTTAATATTATGTAATGCTCAGCTCATGTGAAAAAATTTCCAGTTATATCCTAAAAATGTCTTACAATTGACTGTAAGATTTATTGATGATGACATTTAGATATTGCATCTCCTGAGTCTAGACAGTTTTCTCCTCTTTGTAAATGTCATTGACATATTGAAAAGACTGTACAAGTTCTGTCGACTGTCTCACCTTCTGGACTATTTGTATTGCTTCCTTACCATGCCTTGCATTTCTTATATCCTGAAAGTTCTAAAGATTTTGAGATATTCATGGTAAATATTTTCATTAAGAAAATTGCATAGCGGGTGCTGTTTACTTCCTGTCTCATCACATTTAAAAACATCAAATGCCAGGTAATTCCATTTCTTTTCCCTGATACTGAATTTAGGCACTTAGTTTAGTTGACAGAATGGAATGATAGGGAATTTGAGGCATCACGGGGTATCTTGTTTCACCTAATAGTTTTAGAATCCACTAATGATCCCTCACCTTGGTTCTTAAAACAACTGTTTCCTTTATCCTCTAGGACATTGCTACATTGCTCCATCGGTTTCCTTCCTGTATTTTCACTAATCATCTCTTTGCGTGATATACCTATCAATATAGTAACAATTAAATAATTATTCCTGGACATTGCATTTCCATCTAGTAACTATCCTCTCTGTCCTTTTCCCCCCAAGGTCATCAAAAGGACATTCAACATGGTATTTCTAGTACTTTATCTATAAATTATTCTTAATCCTGCTCACTCCTGATCTCTTCCTGGATAATTTTATCTACTCCCATGACTTCTGTTACATACACATACTGGTGTCACAAAACTACACCTCAGACTCTGAATTCTCTCCATCATTGTTGCCAGATAGAACTTCCAGGATGGGCAGTCAAACAGGACTAAGTGAGGCTTCTCTGCCCTCTTTTCTTAAACCCTGCCTCTTCTGCTTTGCCCTATGCAGTGAAGAGCGCTTCTTGGTCACCTTTTTCCTGCTGGTTCTATACCTTGCACCCCAAGCTTGAGAGACCACTGTCCTCTCTAGGTACAGGGTTATTGCTACTATTCTGCTTGTTGTTCTTTCTGGCTGTAATTCCTTCATCCTTGCTTCTAAACACTTGCTGAACTTTGAAAGCTGGGGGAAAGCAGCTTTTGCACAAAGGATGGAGTGGCCATTCGCTCAGTTTTGTGTCTGTCTACTCTGTACACCATGCTGTCAAAGCATGTAGAATCTATATTGTTTACTTTTTTCTTTGCCTTCCTCCTTCTGTTTAAGCACTGAAGACAAGCATTCTATCTTTTCTGTTTACCTCTGGCTTTTATCAGTCATTGATTGAGTAGGCATTTAGTAAATGTTTATATTCACGACCTGCTTGTTTTTTCAATTTTTTAATATTGTTTTTTGGGAGGGAGAGAGAGCGAGAAACATTAATTTGTTGTTTCACTTATTTATGCATTCATTGGTTGTTCCTTCTATGTGCCCTGACCAGGGATTGAACCCACAACCTTGGCCTATCAAGATGATGCTGTAACCAACTGAGCCATTTGGCCAGGGTCTGGCCACATGTTTTTATTATGGCTAATGATTATTTTTGTAGAAAAAAATGTCTTGTGGGTGTGGCAATGAGAGACCCCCTCATCATGATAGTTGCCTGTTAACCATCTTCTCTTCCTTTACTTAAAAATTTATTATTTTGTCCACTTTAATAAAGTCTCTAAGTGCAGATAAGTGGTTTCTGCCCATCTCTTCCTCCTTGTTTGTGGTTTTTGGTTGTTTTTTTTTAGGATGTAGATGAATGCTTAGTTAAGACAAAGTAAATAATGGTAAAATGTAGCCATGTTTCAATGAAATATAAAAAAATTGCCCCCCAAAGCTTCCTTAAATGTTTTAATTTGTAAAGCTGACAATGTTTTTATATTATATAGACTATATCATTAACCCAACCTTAACCTCACTCAGCTGCATTTTTAAGAGCTGGAAAAATTTTACTGTGAATAGCTAGCTAAGTATGTATTAGACATCCTTACACTAGACTTCAGTTTATACTTATTTTATAACTCAGCTTCACCTCTTCTTTTCTGCTTTCTGGACTGCTGTTAATTACCTCCAATAACTATTCTGCTCTTTATTTCTCTGCTTGTAATTTCAATATTTATTCCCACTTCTTATTATTGTAAGTTCCTTGTTAGTTAACTTTTGGATTGGTTTCTGTCTCTTTGTGGGGTATGTGTTAGTTCTAAAATTTTACTTTCTGTTGCTGTGTCCTTTATCTCGATATTGATCTTTCTTTTGGTTTATGTGACCTGCCTAGACCTGTGACTTTTTACCCAGTTTCCTCCCCACAAACCTGCTGACAGCAACTGCGTTATGTATCCACACAAGAGCACCTGCCAGAGATACCCACAGCTGGCTTCACCCTGTTTCTGTTTACTTTCATTTGTTTTTCTTTTGGTCCTTAGCTAATTCCTTCAGTTACACAGGTGAAAGGAATTGTTTCCCAGGTGAGCCTTCCAAAGAGGACCAAGCTCATTTCCCTTATTGTACCCTCTTTTTGTCACCTTTTAGAGTCAGAGAAGTCTTGCTTTTCCTCTTGTGATTGGTCTCCAATGAAAGAAATGTAGTTCTACACTTGTCAGTCATGATGGCCATATTCTTTTTATTTTATTATTTTATTTTTTAATTATTTTTTAATATTTTTTTATTTATTCATTTTTTCAGAGAGGAGAGGGAGAGACAGAGAGAGAGAAAGGAGAGACAGAGAGAGAAGGGGGGGAGGAGCTGGAAGCATCAACTCCCATATGTGCCTTGACCAGGCAAGCCCAGGGTTTCGAACCAGTAACCTCAGCATTTCCAGGTCGACGCTTTATCCACTGCACCACCACAGGTCAGGCCATGATATGGCCATATTCTGTCTTCTCAGGACATCTGTTCTTTGACAAGCATGCATCTTAAGTCATTATTTTCTTTTTACTTCTCACTACTGAGGCCTAAGTACATTAAAATCATTTTACATTTATGCTAATGCCATTATGCAGCAGATCTGTGACTTAAGGCATTTATTTATTTATTTATTTATTTATTTATTTATTTATTTATTTTTGAGGAGGGGAGATAGTGAGATAGACTCCCATAGTGCCTCAAGCGAATGCACCTGGCAACCCCCATCTGAGGCCAATGCTCAAATCAACCAAACTATTTTTAGTGCCTGAGATTGATGCACTCAGACCCAGTGAGCTATCCTCGGCACCCAGGGCCCACACTGGAACCAAGTGAGCCACTGGCTGCATGAGGGGAAGAGAGAGACAAGGGAAAGAGGGAGAGGAAGAGAAGCAGATGGTAGCTTCTTGTGTGTGCCCTGACTGGGGATCAAACTTGGGACATCAGCATGCTAGGCTGTTGTTCTACCCACTGAACCAATCAGCCAGGGCCTTAAGCCACTTTCTTAAAGTAACAAAATGTGTTTGCTCCATAGGGTCCTCAGAGCAACCATTGACAATCAAGATTTTCTTTGACTAAAAACTCTTGAGATAGAAAGTAGCTCCTACTATTGGAAATCAAAGCAACAAATATTATTTCTGTTACTGTACCATTAAAGATTTTTATAGTTTCCCAGAGAAATGTTCAGTCCTTCTCATGAAACCTCATATGTAGGAAAAGAAGACATTCTCAATTCTATATGAACCTGTAGGTCAGAACTCAATAGAAGATCCAAGTGCCCATTTCTAATTAGACTATTGCAATAGTTTGGCTTAGACCAGGGTGGTAGCAGTAGTAGTCAGAGAAATGTTTGGATTTGGGGTGTATATAAGTAAAGCAAACCATTTATGAAACTGTGCTAATTGTTCCAATTCTCTACATTTTCTCTTAGTTTCGCTATTCAAATTGGCTTGATAGGCTGTATATGTTGCTGGGCACTATGGCCGCCATCATTCACGGAGCAGGACTCCCACTCACGATGCTGGTTTTTGGAGACATGACGGATAGCTTTGCAAATGCAGGAAAACTAGAAAACGTAACTTTTATAAACATGACCAATCAAAGTAAGTATTGTTTATGGTACTGATATTATTAGAAGCTTGAAGAAAAGTCAACCACTCAGTGATATTACTAAATATGCACTAGTGTGTTTAATGGCGGGGTCTGAGCTATAGTTCATATTTGCAATGAGTTTGATAAGATAATATTCACAAGCATTAGGATGTACAGTGGAAGTGCTGGTAGAGATATGTAGAAAAAGAGAGAAGTTCTATGAAGTCTGCAATATCCCAAGAAGTTTCAGGAAGAAGAATAAGAATCATTAGGAACTCAGTAAAACTCTGACATACTGGATATGAGTGTAAGACACAGAGGTCCAGGACAATTCTAAAGTTTATATTCTGGTAAGGTGGATGCAGTTACCATCAAACTAAGATGAAGAAGGTAAATGGGAAAGCAGGTTTGGGAAGTAAATATCAGAAATTTAATTTTGGACCTTGTCATAGGCTGGGCTTTTTGGAAACAGATGCTAAAATGGAGAATTGGAGCTTCAGAAGAAGAAGAAAAAGAAGAAGCAGAAGAAGAGGGAGAGGGAGAGGGAGGGAGGGAGGGAGGGAGAGAGAGAGAGAGAGAGAGAGAGAGAGAGAGAGAATTTAGGATGGAAGAAATGTTAGCTTGTTTCTGTGCTAATGGAAATGATCCAAAAGAGAGAAGAAGGCGATGCTTTGAGAGCGAGGGCAGAGATTTGCTTTCTTCAGTGATATCTGTGAGAAAGGACAGGATTGAAGGCTCAAGAAGAAATATTTGGTTTAGGTAGGAGTGTGGGTAGTCAGTCACCTGCAATAGCAGGTGGGAAGAGAGGGTATCTGAGTGACAGTGCCCAAAGATGGATAGAGGAGGAGGTGAGAATTTGTGAAAGTTTCCTTTTGATTACTTCACTTTGTTTGGTGAAGTTGGAAGCAAGACATTAGGGTGATAAAGAAAGGAGATATAAAATATCCTCTAGGACAATGGGAAAGTGAGTGGACTGTTAGAATACTTTGGGTGTGAACATATATACTCTCTCACTTTCACACTTGATGGAGGAGGGGCTGGTGAACCTTGGAGCTTCCACATCAACTTTGGTCAGGCATTGAATGATTTAAATGAAGCTATTCAAAGACTTAAAACCTGTGTGCACTCAAGTGGTAAAAATGTTGCAAATGCCTGTTTGAAAATACACTTGAGAATGCGGTGATACCATGTAGCTTTCACAATGCCTTCAGCCTTTCAGCCTTATGTCTCTGATGAATACCATGAATCCGTTCTCCAGGAACAGCCTGTAAAATATTCATAACAATTTGGGGTATTTATGGATCCTTTGATACCTGTCTGTGGATCCTTAGAACCCCTTCTTTATATTCCTAAAGAGCACATAGTTTATACTAAGATAGGGCTTCAACTCTGTGGATGCCCAAAAATTTTATTGTATGTCTGAGGTATGTAAAATCCTTGAACATTTATTATGTCCCTTCACGGGATTCAAAGGAACCTACCAGAAGAGTGGTGCCAGCTCTGAATTGGCACCTTTTCTACCATTCACCCAAAGGGGAGAGAGCAGCAAAGGTTTTGATGCTGGTCCTAGAAACGAGGGCAGATGAATTCTCGGATGCTTCTGGAGGGAGATCAGCCTACTAACTCCTGGGGCTCCAGACTCCTTCAGACCTCCCCCAGTTGGAACCTCAGAACTTTTCCATGTGGTTAGACGAGGTTCCAGAGACTCCTTGTTGGACAAGAAGTACTCCTTCCTTGAGATTTGCATTTGCTAAGTAAGGTTCTTGAAACCTTGAGAGTTTTAAGCTAACCAGAGGATTTAACTGGTTTCTAAATCCTATTTGAGAGCCAATCCTTCTCTGCTGTGCACTAGGCCCCTCCTCAGCTTTCCCATCTGACCCCTCGCCCTGCTTATCAGACACCTGCCTTTGTCCTGCTGTAATATTTTTGTTGTGGACCTGGTTTTCTGACACTCAGCTCCCAATTGTCGCAAGCCTTTGTCTTTGCCTTAGCCTTAAAAGCTCTGATGACTTTGTCCTAGGGAACTCCACTCTGTGAACAAAGATTAACCATTGCTGAGGTCTGGAAATGAGCTAAGATAAGGTGACTGTGATTTTAGGCATTTTGTGTTGAAGGTGACAGGTTAGATACAAGTGTCAGTGACATTCAGGCAGCTGAAGAAACGAGAGTGAACTTTGGTACAAAGAATAGGACTAGAAACTTGGCAGTGTTTGAGCTGAGGGGATGCGAAATCTTCTGGGACAGGATATGGAGAAAAGTACAAGGAATGGGGGAGCCCTAAGCTGTGAGGAAAAACTCAATTAATAGCAATAACGAAAGCGAACATTTAGTGAGTGATAAATAGATATTTCAGCAGTGGTACCTTGTAATGTGAGGGTTGACGCCTGAAATTCAAATGGTTTCCTGCTTGTGCAGAATCCAGTGAGATTAGAAAAAAATAGATGGTCTCCCCACTGTCCAGAACAGCTCCTAGCAGAAAGGCTCTGTGTAAGCTGCTTTGAAAACCACCTTTTAATATAATCTCATTTAAATGATTATGAAATCACAAATCTATCCATGTCACATACATTCTATTTATACTGGTCTTAAATATTCATTGAGTAGTTAGAACTACTAAACATAGTGAAGTATAAATATTTGGGTCCAGTGGGATCTGTAAATGGCACGGAGTCTTTAGTCAAAGTGGTGGGTACTGTTTAGTTGTAGGTTTCCTTGAAGTCTTGCTTGGGTTTAGAAAAGATTTTCCTTGCCAGGTACTAAGGTAATGGTCTACTGCACGTTTTTTAATCTTAACATATATGAGATAATTTTATATAAAATAGGAGACCAGTTGGACTATTCTGATATATGGTCTACATGTGTGATGGTTCTGTGAAACCACTTGTGACTCTTTGGAACAGGCTAGGTTACAGCAGAGAGAGCAGGCTGCGCACTGAGGATACAAAAATAAACAAGACCTCCAGTTCTCTAGGCGCTCACACCAATGGGTGTGATATAAACCATCACACTTCTAATATTGACTTTGTAAATTGGATCATGTGTCAATTATGATGGAATTCTATGACAAGGTTAGTTCACCTGCTAGGGGAAAGCCATTCGAGAGGAGGTCATATTTGAGTCCATTCATGGAAGGAGGAGTCTTTTCTAGGAGAAAAATTATGATAAAGGCACTCCAGGTGAGAGTGCAGAATGAATGAGGGCGTGGAGGAAGAGCTGTCATCAGTTCTCTAGGGCATCTCTTCTCAGGATTTGGAAAATATTTTTAGTCTAAAACAGTAGAGCTTGCAAAGAAGTCAAAGACCTGTATTCTGAAAACTATAAGACATTGAAGAAAGAAACTTAAGAAGATGCAAATAGATGGAAGGCTATAACTTGTTCATGGTTTGGAAGAATTATACTGATAAAATGTCCTTACCTAAGAAATATGCAGATTCAATGTGATTCCTGTTAAAATACCAGTGGCATTCTTTTCAGAATTAGAACAGCTAATCCTAAAATTTATGTGGAAGCACAGAAGACCCTGAATAGCCAAAGAAATTTTGAGAAAGAGGAAAATGGGAGGTATTATAATCCTTGACATCAGACTACAGTGTAAAACTACAATAAAACAGTATGGTGCTATGGTACTGGCATAAGAAACAGATATCTAGGTCAATGAGAGAGAGAGCTCAGAAATAAATCCTCACTTATATGATTAATTAATCCATGACAATTTAGGCAATGGGGTAAAGACAGTCTCTTCAATAAGTGATGTTGGGAAAAATGGAGATATACATGCAAAAAGAAGAAGAAGAAGAAGAAGTTTGGACTACTTTATTATATACCACATACAAAAAACAAGCTCAACACGTATTAAAGACTTAAATGTAAGATGTGAAACCATAACACCCCTAGAAGAAAACATAAGCAATAAACTCTTAGACATAGTTATTAGCAATAACTTTTTGGAAATATTTTTTGCTGGGGCAAGGGATAAAAAAGAAAAAAATGGGGCTAGTTCAAACTAAAGTGTTTGCACAGCAAAGGAAACCATTAACAAAATGAAAAACAACCTACTGAATTGGAGAAGATACTCACCAATGATACATTTGATCAGGGGTTAATATCCAAACTATATAAGGAATTTATACAACGTAACACCAAAAAAAGAAAGAAACCAATCCAGTTTAAAAAAAATGGGCAGAGGACCTGAATAAACATTTCTCCAGAGAGGACACACACACGGCTAATATGCATATAAAAGGACGATCAACATCACTAATCATCAGGGAATTGCAAATTAAATTCACAGTGAGATATCACCTCACACCTATCAGAATAGCTTTCATCAATAAGGCAACAAATAACAAGTGCTGGTTTGTCTAGATTTGGTAATGATACACACTAGTGATAATTAAAATACATTTTAGAAACATTTCTTGGCTAGCTTGTAAAGATAGAATATCCCTAATGAGAGATCTTCCAGGACTGATTAGGAGAAAAATCCTTACTCAGCTACTTAATATCCTGTTTTATTTTTGAGAATATGGAACAGAAGCAATCTTAAAACTGATAAGGAAAAAAATCAGTCCGGACACTTTTATTGTTGCACTGACATAGCCTGAAACCCTCAACTCTCTTTGCTACGTTTGCTGTCGCTGCATCTCTAATGCTTCCTTACTTTCTGTGTTACCCCGAACTGCGGCCTTCCCCAGGGTTCTTTCTGTGCTTGGTTGCCATGTTCTCCTTACCTGCCATCCTGTCCTCACAGATAGGGAGAGATTTTTTTTTTCTTTCCTGAATTTAGCAATGGCCTCTAGCACATGACTCCTAAATCTTCAGACCTAAACTCTCTCCAGAACTGGAGAGCCAGTCTGAATTATTGGCTATCTTCAATTGAATGTCTCAGGTACCACAGAATAAAAACCTTCAAAACTGAACCAACCTCTGACCTCCTCTGTGGCTGACTTCTTATTTCCCACCATGATGCCACCATTCTCCAGGTGCTCACACTTGAGATCTTGATTGATTTTTATTTTTACTTCTCAATTTCTGTTCCACCAGTACTAGGATGTGTAACTTCTCCCTGTCTAAAGCTTGCGGGTACTGTCCATCTTTTATCTTTTGTATTCTAATTTCGGTCATCTTCCCTTACGTAATTACAGTCCCTCAAGTCTCATTCTTTCCTTGTTTTTGTTAATCTTTTGACAAAAAGATTTGCTGGCAGCTAAATCATCCTAGACCACACCTCTAATTATGTTCTTTCCTGCTCAAACCACTATATGACTACCAGTTTTTACACTCCATACCGGTGGGGCCCAGATTATCTTTCCAGCTACATAGCCACTTCTTTCCATTCCCACACCACCACCCACACTCCATTTGACCTTGATAACTCATTCTTCAAACTTGCCATGGACTTTTGTCCATGTTGTTTCCTTTGCCAGAAAATGTTTTTCTCCCCTTTCCCATCCCTGTCAAAATCAGAATCATTGGAACCAGCCCTTCTCATATTTATTATAACAAATTTTCTAAGTGATTACAAAATTATAAGTGTAACTCCCCAAAGATCCAGCAATCTTGGTTATGATGATCCTATAAAAATATTTACCATATACTTATATACAGTGTGTTCGTAAAGTCATGGTGCACTTTTGACCGGTCACAGGAAACCAACAAAAGATGATAGAAATGTGAAATCTGCACCAAATAAAAAGAAAACCCTCCCAGTTTCTGTAGGATGATGTGGCAGCATGTGCGCATGCGCAGATGATGATGTAACACTGCGTATACAGCGGAGCAGCCCACAGTCATGCCAGTTGAGATGTGGACGGTACAGAGGAAAATTCAGTGTGTTCTGTGGCTCACTAAATTCGAATCCGTGACCAAAGTGCAACGTGAATATCGGCGCGTTTATAACGAAGCACCACCACATAGGAATAACATTACTCGGTGGGATAAGCAGTTGAAGGAAACCGGCAGTTTGGTGGAGAAACCCCATTCTGGTAGGCCATCAGTCAGGGACGAGTCTGTAGAGGTTATACAGGATAGCTACCTAAGGAGCCCTAAAAAATCTATGCGTGAGCCCACATCGAACTGCACTGAATAGGTATGAAACTGGGAGAGTTTTTCTTTTATTTGGTGCAGATTTCACATTTCTATCGTCTTTTGTTGCTTTCCTGTGACCGGTCAAAAGTGCACCATGACTTTACGGACACACTGTATATGTATGTAGGTATGTTGAATGCAGCATTGCTTATAAGAGTAAAATATTGGAAACAACTGAAATAGATGTAATTTTGAAAAAATAGATATGCATATAAATGTCCATACTGACATGAATAATTGGCCACTGAATTTGGACTGTAATTCTATTTTTAAAAATAAACATGTATATGTATTTGTGTATTTGTACACAGGTATACAGAAAAGAAAATATGAAAAATATACACCAAAATATTGAACAGTGATTATTACGTGTGTTGGTAGAGGAGGGGTATTAATGTTTTAATGTACCTTATCTGACAGTGTTAACATTTGCTAATACTATGTGATAAATTCACTGGGGTTTATTATATTATTCTTTATATTTTATTTATTTTAAATAAAAATATAAACTGCAGAAAAGCAGTGCTAGATTTTAAATACTAAGTGTTTTAGTGTCAATTATACACTAGTACTTATTTATCAGGACAGATACCCTAGAAAAGATTTTTCTGTCATCTGTGAGCGATACTTCGTATATTCAAGTATACCAGTATTGCTGCTTACAGACTGTTTCTTAGTAAATGTTGGTTTTCTCTTGCAAATAAACTTCATTGGATTTAGTTTGTGTGTATGTGTGGTTGGTTGCATATGGCCATCAGCAAAGAATTGGAATGGATGTTGTAATGTTTGCACACAATTGAAACCGAATCAGTTTGAGCTATTTTTGTATAAATTAAGTAACAGAAATTTGATTTATTTTTTCATATGTTTATTTTTTTATTATTATTATTATTATTTTTGTATTTTTCTGAAGCTGGAAACGGGGAGAGACAGTCAGACAGACTCCCGCATGCGCCCGACTGGGATCCACCCGGCACGCCCACCAGGGGCAATGCTCTGCCCACCAGGGGACGATGCTCTGCCCCTCCGGGGCATCGCTGTGCCGCAACCAGAGCCACTCTAGCACCTGGGGCAGAGGCCAAGGAGCCATCCCCAGCGCCCGGGCCATCTTTGCTCCAATGGAGCCTCGGCTGCGGGAGGGGAAGAGAGAGACAGAGAGGAAGGAGGGGGGGTGGAGAAGCAAATGGGTGCTTCTCCTATGTGCCCTGGCCGGGAATCGAACCCGGGTCCCCCGCACGCCAGGCCGATGCTCTACCACTGAGCCAACCGGCCAGGGCCTCATGCTTATTTTTTTTTTTTTTTTTTTTTTTTTTTTTGCATTTTTCTGAAGCTGGAAACGGGGAGAGACAGTCAGACAGACTCCCGCATGTGCCCGACCGGGATCCACCCGGCACGCCCACCAGGGGGCGACGCTCTGCCCACCAGGGGGCAATGCTCTGCCCATCCTGGGTGTCGCCATGTTGCGACCAGAGCCACTCTAGCGCCTGGGGCAGAGGCCACAGAGCCATCCCCAGCGCCCGGGCCATCTTTGCTCCAATGGAGCCTTGGCTGCGGGAGGGGAAGAGAGAGACAGAGAGGAAGGCGCGGCGGAGGGGTGGAGAAGCAAATGGGCGCTTCTCCTGTGTGCCCTGGCCGGGAATCGAACCCGGGGCCTCCGCACGCTAGGCCGACGTCATATGCTTATTTTTAATGGAGAACAAAGGGTCATAATGATATATGTGTTCTTTTTTTCTTTCTTCCTTTCTTTGGTGCTCTAGGTATGCCTGACAATATACAACTCTTCAATGATCTGGAAGAGCAGATGACCACGTAATTCGACATTTTTCTTACTATTGTTAAGCTTTTCAGAACCTAGACTGATGTGGCAATGTTTAAAATTTTGCATATAATCAAGTTTTGAAGAGACAAATACCATTGTTAGTTTTCTAGAAGGATATAATATAGAATTTACTTTTAAGAAAATAATTTGCCACATACAATATATATATAATACTTAAGTTAGGGTTAAGCCTAGATTAGATTCATATATGCATTGTTAAATATTAGAATATCGTATACAGGGAAATTAGATTTCAATGTGTTCTTTTAAAATGTAAAATTAAATTAATCACATTATCGTCAATGGCTTTGTAAGTATTAGTTTGCTTCTTGGATATTTTCAGTAATAATATGATACAATAATGAGATCAACCAACAGGATTTTTTTTTAACAGCATGTAATTCTATTCAATGAAACAAAACATTTTAGAATAAATTTAATCACTCTAACCCTTAGTAACCTCAGGGAAGCTTTTGTTAATGATTTACATATTTTGTAGTTTATACTGAAGAACAGTTTATAAAAGATGTCCAAAGGTATGAATTGGTGAGTCAGAAGATAATAATTCCACGTTTTCCTATAAGTGATCGAGTAGTTTTAAACAGACAGGAGACACTTGATCAGTTTTTGAAAGATGAGAAGCAAGTTCTTCCAATATTCATATGGATAGGCTTTTTTTTTTTTTAATGTTGGGGAAAATAAAACTGTCCTATAATCATCTTATAAATGCTTAAACATAAATATATTTTGTTTGAGTAAACAGACATGATTAAAATTACATTAACTGATTCTCAAAGCATGAGTTCTACTTGTAAAATAGGATTTCTAAGCTGTCTTGCCAGATCGTTAACACTTAGATAATATGTAATTATTGAGTTACCTATTAACTAAAATATAATATTTAAATTAATATTTGAATTACACCTTTCCTGATAAACATTGTAAATTACAAGGTGTAGCTCTGGGAAGATATGTTTGCCAGGATTCCTGCTGAGTTGGACACTGAGTTGTAAACAGTAAGGTTAGATACTATCTGGTTATTACATAACCATTTTTATAGCGTTCGTATGGTTCACACAAACATTTTTATTTGAAGATGCCAAGTAATGAGCTTTAAAAAACTAGGAATATTGATATATTATCATTCATTTTAGATTGTCTAACTTAAAAATTAATTGCTTAGTAAAACCCAAGAATTGTTTGCATTCTTAAAAGAAGACTCACAGCAAGGAAACATACATTTAATATTTCTAGGTGAGCAAGGGTCTAGTTTTAGAAGATGCTCATGTTTTTTATTGACTACTATTTGATCATTAAGAATTTTAGGATAACTCATGATGATCAGTTGGGCAGATGATATAAAAATACTTTATCAACTTATATTTGCAGCACTTTAGTTGTTCATTGATTGCTTTCTCACATGTGCCTTGACGGGGAGGGGGGTGGTATTGCTCCAGCCAAGCCAGTGACCCCTTGCTCAGTCTAGTGACCTTCGGCTTCAAGCCAGTGACTTTTGGGCTCAAGCCAGTAACCCCACACTCAAGCCAGATGAGCCAGCCCTTAAGCCGATGGCCTCAGGGTTTCAAACCCAGGTCCTCAGTGTCCCAGGCCGATGCTCTATCCGCTGCGTCACTGCCTGGTCAGGCTATATAAAAATACTTTTTATTTTCATTTGTTTTGCGGCATCCCAGCTCTGCCAGATTAATAGCAAAAAGGCCAGGGGACCATTTTTATCTCTTGGTTCCACATTCTGGCAAGTCCTGTCATTTCTCTCCAGTATCCAAAGTGTGGAGAACACCTCCAGGTGCTCAGCAGCTGATTCTGAGGTGATACAAGCAGATAGGACAACAATGGTAGATGTTAGCTGATGCTGTCATGCTTCAAGGTGCCACACAAAACCTTCACAATAACTGGCATTCTCTGAGTGCATACTATGTGCCAGGCACAGCCCAAGTATACTACATGCATTACTGCGTTCCTATTCTTATATCCATTTTACCAGTTAGAAAACTAAGCCTTAGAAAGGTTCAGCAGCATGCTAAGATTACACAGCAGGTAAGTGAGGAACTAGAGCCAGAGCCAAACCACCCCTCCCACACTTACAATGTCACAGACGTAGCTGGATGTCAACCATCAACTCTGTTCATTATAGCCCTTCTTATTTGTTAAGGATGGCAAGATAGCCAGATAGCGGAAAAAGTAAAAATGACTGGTCTCTTTGGAAAAGATGCATTAATGAGGAAACAGTCTGTGCAGTGTTTTTGTTGTTTTTCAGGTATGCCTATTATTACACTGGAATCGGTGCTGGTGTGCTTGTTGCTGCTTACGTGCAGGTTTCATTCTGGTGTCTGGCAGCCGGAAGACAAATATATAAAATTAGAAAACAATTTTTTCATTCTATCATGCGACAGGAGATAGGCTGGTTTGATGTGCATGATGTTGGGGAACTTAACACTCGGCTCACAGAGTAAGTACCTAGTTTTATGTTGATCTCAGACATGGTTCTTATCAAAGTGAAAGAGATGTCATGAGATCTGTTAGGAGATGTTTCTGCATCACTTAGAAGTAATTAATTAGGAGACTAAATTCCTTCTGAGCAGCGACCATGTCGTATGCATCTTCTTGTTCCTGGAATAAGAGGCAGGACAGGAGGGGACCTGCATGACTAGCACTGAATGAGGAACTGCACTCGCCAGACAGAGAGTCCTCTGAGAGCGTGCAGTAGAGCAAAACAGGATACTTTCTGGGGCTAGAGCTGAGCAAGATCCTACATGTAAACTAATCTGTCCCACACTCAGGCAAACCGGGAAACAACTGGATTGAGGAGAAGAGGTTTGTGTTTCCAGTTCTGACGTTTATCTCTAACACTATCTTGTCCTTTTAGTGATGTCTCCAAAATTAATGACGGAATTGGTGACAAAATCGGAATGTTCTTTCAGGCAATAGCAACGTTTCTCACTGGCTTCATAGTAGGATTTACACGTGGTTGGAAGCTAACCCTTGTCATTTTGGCCATCAGTCCTGTTCTGGGGCTGTCAGCTGCCATCTGGGCAAAGGTAGGTGACGCCTGAGAATGCGGGCTCTCAGTTCTTCCTGCCCACTCCCACCCGGGGAAGCCTGTTTTTACCAAATGATAACATTGACTCTGTACTTGATATGTGGTCTCAAATCTCCTGTTCATACTCAGTGGAACGAGCAGATGCCACCTCACTGAGTTCTGCCCCTCCTAGGACTTCATGCCATCCTGGGCCATGGGGTTATTTGGGGAGGAGATGAGAAAGAAAGGAGTAGGTCTCATATCTTGTCCTTTGCCTTCTTTTAAAAGGTACGCTCAACTCTTACAGAGCTGCGTTCTTTAGCTGACAATTCCACATTCACACGGCAGAGAGAGACTCAAGTTCAGTGAACAGCACGTGTCCCTATCAATTAACCGTATTGGCTTTCATGTGTTCGAGTTTGTAGATTTTGATCTGTAAATCAGTGTTACAGTTTTGTCATCACTGTAAATGGTTGTTCTAGGTTCCTATATATTTAAATCCATTGGTATGAAAATGATGTTAAGAACTACTTCCTAGTCTCACATGCTTGTAAGTCCTAAACCTGCAGTTCTCTCTCTCCTTCACAAAAGCAGAGTAAAACTTATTTTCCCTTTTAAGGCTGGGTGTGATGTTCATCTGAAACTAATTTGGTGGTGCAGAGATTGGCCAAGTATGTCATTTCTGTTGGGTTCACAATGTAAAGAAGGTACTACACATTCATGTGGCAAAAGAATATCAAATACAAGAAGGCCAACCAAAGCCAGCGCTAACAAAAGATTAATCAGGCTATAAGGCATTAAGAAGTTTTGGATTTTTGACTCCACAGGATGGATATTGTTTTGTTACTGCAAACAGTAACTACCATTTATCGAGCATCTACTATATCAGGCAAATATGTGTGTTATCTTTCTGCAGTATAGCGATTAGGCCATTTTACAAAAGGAGAAACTGAAGTTTTGAGGAGTCTGTTAATTTGTTGCTCAGAGTAATGTAGGGTTTAAATGGTGTTCTTGGTGGTTAAATCGCATATCTATTATAGTCAGCTGATATATTTGGCAAAAGCTCTCCATGTTAATCAATTTTTCTATTAGAATATTAAGCAAGCCTGACCTGTGGTGGTGCAGTGGATAAAGCGTCGACCTGGAAATGCTGAGGTTGCTGGTTTGGAACCCTGGGCTTGCCTGGTCAAGGCACATATGAAAGTTGATGCTTCCAGCTCCAACCCCCTTCTCTCTCTCTCCCTCTCTCTCTCCTCTATAAAAAAAATGAATAAATAATAAATAAATAAATAATTTAAAAAAAAAGAATATTAAGCAAGTCAGGTGGCCAACTGTTTGTACCAGTATTTGTTGATAAACTGTTTAAAATGTATTGATGTCCATTCCAGTTAAGTGAGGAAAACAGACAGTAAGTTAATCTTTTATTAATTACTTATGCAGTGCTTCAGATACTGTTTGTTTGATAATATTGAGCCCTAGGCTTATTAATAGAGACATAAGTTTTAATCCTCACTCTGCCATAAATTTTGATATAATTTCAAACACCTTTCTTCAATTCTCTGGTTGTCAGCCATTTTAAAAGAAATGGGGCCCAGTCTGGGAAGCCTCTTTGTCCCTGTGAGCCTGAGGCTCTCCTTCCCGTCCCAGAGGCACCAGAACAAGAAGGCAGAACAGGAAGGGACCCAGTCACAGCAAGCTTCCTGGTCCAGGAAGCCTTTCAGATGTGCACTGGGGACCCCTTCCCTCTCCCAGAGACACTGGAGCAGCTAGAGGACACAGAGAGCAGAAACCACTGTGCTCCGCCCCCAGCAGAAGCTGCCTGGTGGTCTGACCTTGAGAAACCGCTTGCACGTGCTCGGGTAGCAGGAGCAGGGGTAGTAAGAGTCCCCGCAGGTTGGGATACATCATGCTGACCAAGAGAACACCGCAAAGCCTCTGAGTGCTAAGTTGCCACTAGAACCACAGCTCCCAAAAGTAGGCCAAAATTAGTACAAAATAACGTTGAATGGGAACTGTAACTGACAGTTCTTTAACAAAAAAAGTAGGCCAAAAATTGCATGCTAAATCCAAAGAGGGTTACTGCTTGCTAAAATAAAAGGTTTGAATAGGACTCAGAGTCTCCTAATAATAGTAGTCAAATTGTGCAGGATACAATGAAAAGTTACTTCTCACACCCAGGACCAAGAAAACCACAACTTGAATAAGAAAAATATAAGAAACAATTAAGAGACACCAATATTGACATAAATCAGATGCTAGCATGATTTGCTACAAAATTTAAAATAGCTCTCATAAAAATGTTGTACTAAGCAATTACAAATTCTCTTGAAACAAAAGAAAAAATAGAAAACATTTGCGATAAAATGGTTATAAAGAGAACAAGGCCCAGGCAGGTTGGCTCAGTGGTAGAGCGTCGGCCTGGCGTGCAGGAGTCCCGGGTTCGATTCCCAGCCAGGGCACACAGGAGAGGCGCCCATCTGCTTCTCCAACCCCCCCTCCTTCCTCTCTGTCTCTCTCTTCCCCTCCCGCAGCCAAGGCTCCATTGGAGCAAAGATGGCCCGGGCACTGGGGATGGCTCTGTGGCCTCTGCCTCAGGTGCAAGAATGGCTCTGGTTGCAGCAGAGCGATACCCCAGATGGGCAGAGCATCGCCCCCTGGTGGGCATGCTGGGTGGATCCCGGTCAGGTGCATGCGGGAGTCTGTCTGACTGCCTCCCCGTTTCCAAAATCAGAAAAATACAAAAAACAAACAAACCAAAAAACCCAAACAAACAAAAAAAAGAGAACAAAATGAAATTAGGGAACTGAAAGATACAACAGCAGATATAGAAGTCATGATGGGTGAACTGTCTCAGTGAGTGGAGACAGTAGCATAGGATCACTGTATCTGAGGATCGAACAATAGAATTCATCTATTCTGAAACAGAAAATGGAAAGACTCAGGGACCCCTGGAACAATAACAGAAGAACCAAAAGACAATAAAATTTATTATCATTGGAGTCCAAAAAGAAGAGGTGAAAGAGAGTGGGACTGAAGGAATACTAGAAGAAACAGTGACTGGAAACATTGACTCAACAATAGCAGGCTGTCTTTCAACAACTAAGTGATAAACCAGACTGTGCTACGTGGATACCGTGAAATGCTACCCACCAATAAAATGGAAAGAACTCTTGATACAGAATTATCACCATTCTATTATTAGACTAACAGTGGAAGTTGCCTTTTCATACCCCTAAAAATAGTTTGGAAAGTTTTTTTTCCCTGTTAACAGACACGATCTCTTAAAAAACAAAAACAAAACAAAATAATGAAGATTCTGCCATACGTAGTCTCCCTATGCATATGCTTGTCATTATGGAAGGTCATAGAGGGGGGAAAGAGCCAGGTTTATAGAATTTGGTATGGTACTTGACATATTTAACAGTAACTTAAAATAGCATATTTTGAAACTCCTAATTCAAAAATATTCCTGGTAATCTTGTTGGCTGCCCGGTGTGGGTGATAGTTGTCAGGTAATACAAGCAGAGAAAAATAGCTGAAGCATATTGCATGTGCCTCTTACATTACGCAGACGTCGTCCCTGACTGAGACCCAGCGTTGTGAATGATTCAGGCAAGTGTGGCGGGCAGCCCTAGAAAGATTCTGTGGGAAGCCAGGAAGGTCTGTGTGTCACGGGGATATGAGAGAGGTACACGCAGCACAGTATCTGCATGGAGAACATAGTTAATGATTAACGAATGTTCACCTGCTTTCACCCACCCCTTCCCCTATTTACCATGGCTCCTTTTTACTTTCACACACAGTGGAGGAAGAAATGCATTGTCCAAGGCAAAACAACTTTGAGCTTTTTGTAACAAGAAGGAATAGACTGGTAGGACTTACGCAAATGAGCCCACAAAGGCCTGTAAATTATTTATGAAACCGTGTAATTCTTTTAATCAGTATCTTATTATGAATTGCTTGTGTGTAATCTTTAGTTAGATGGCTGACTACGTGGGTATTCCAGGTATAAGTAGTGCCCTTAGCTCTTTGCGCATGCCAGTTGGTTAGATTTTCATAATAGGGCCCTATGGGGCCTGAGTTCACATGTCAGTGACTGGTTTCAGGGAGAGGATCACTCCAGCGGCTGTTAATTCAGGCTTTGAAGCCATATGGAGTCAGGCTTGAATCCTGGGTATTTCATGTATTCCTGAGATTATGTAGCCTTTTCATCCCTCCATTCCCTCACATAGAAAGTGGGGGAAATAGTGCCTCCTTCACTGTGCAGTTGAGAAGAATAAATGAGATCCTATGTATATGAATTTCCCAGAACTGCTTCTCCCACAGAATAAATGCTGAGGCACCAAACAGAAGGATCAAAGAACACCCATGAAATGAAGCCTTCCCTGGTGGCTGTGTGCCTTGTTTTGCTCAGAAGTGCCAGCTTCCCCTGGCATGAGAAACTTTCGTGAGGTCCTGTCCCCACACAGTGCTTGGTCCCCAGCCTTCTTCTGGCCTCCCACGTTGACGTTTCTGAACCAGAGTACCATTAGCAATTGCTGTGTTTCCTTGACATACTGCCTGTTTCCTACGTTTGTTTATGACTATAGAATATACCTTCTTTTGTTTAAGACCTTCCCAAACTCCTAGTTTTATTTATTTAGATGAGGATTCATGAAACAGTTAATGAGAAAATAAGGTGTTTTTTTTTTTAGATTTTATTTGTTCACTTTCAGAGAGAGAGAGAAAGTGGGGGGAGGAGCAGGAAGCATCAACTCCCACATGTGCCTTTAAGCCAGGCAAGCCTGGGGTTTCGAACCTGAGTCCTGCGTGTCCCAGGCCAGTGCTCTATCCACTGAGCCACCACCTGGTCAGGTGAAAATAAGGTTTTTAATTGAATTTATTATATATCATATTCCAACTGAAGTAACGTACAAGTGAATATATATAAATATATATATACACTAAAAACAAGTAAAATACAGATTTTGTTCTATGCCTAAATTAACATACAAGCAGCATTACTGTATATTTTTTACTTTACGAATGATAAAATTTACTTGTTAAAATGTACTTGATCTAAAATTGTGTTTCTGAACAGATACTGTCTTCATTTACTGATAAAGAACTCCTTGCATATGCGAAAGCCGGAGCAGTAGCTGAAGAGGTATTAGCAGCTGTCCGAACTGTGATTGCATTTGGAGGTCAGAAGAAAGAACTTGAAAGGTTTGAATCTTTTTGAAGTTGATAAAGTTGTTAAATTCTATGTCATTGTTTATGCCCTTCAGGTTGACAGTGTTGATTATAAGGGTTTTTTCCCAAATATGCATGTTTCTTTAAATAGCTTCATTCATATTACAGCATATCTAATATTCTGGAAAAGTTATCATTCTAGTTGTATTCTTTTTGTTAATGTCATTTACTTGTGTTTTTTTAAACCATTTTTTTCCGTTATATTTATGTTCAATATTATTCTGTATTAGTTTCAGGTAGCTTATATACTTTACAAAATATTCCCTGAATACTTCAAGTAGCCACCTAGCCCATACACTCTTATTACAATAGTGGCTGTATTCCTTACTGCTGTACGTGACATCCCTGTGACTAGCCTGTAATTGCAATTTATACTTTTTCTGGCCCATACACTCTTATTACAATAGTGGCTGTATTCCTTACTGCTGTACGTGACATCCCTGTGACTAGCCTGTAATTGCCAATTTATACTTTTTCCACCCCATCCCTTCTGGCAACCATCAGTCTGTTCTCTGAATCTATGAGTTTCTTTTTGTGTGTGTGTATATTTTTCCGAAGCCAGAAACAGGGAGGCAGTCAGACAGACTCCCGCATGTGCCCCACCGGGATCCACCCAGCATGCCCACCAGGGGGCGATGCTCTGCCCATCTGGGGCGTTGCTCTGTTGCAACCAGAGCCATTCTAGCACCTGAGGCAGAGGCCATAGAGCCATCCTCAGCACCCGGGCAAACTGCTCCAGTGGAGCTTTGGCTGCAGGAGGGGAAGAGAGAGACAGAGAAGGAGAGGGGGAGGGGTGGAGAAGCAGATGGGCGCTTTTCCTGTGTGCCCTGGCCAGGAATCGAACCTGGGACTCCTGCACGCCAGGCCGACGCTCCACCACTGAGCCAACCGGCCAAGACCGAGTTTCTTCTTATATCTGCTAATTCAAAGCATTTTCTAGTTTCCTAGGTGGGTAATGACATAAAAATAGTTTCCTAGGGCTCTATTTTTTTTTATATTATTGACATATACCATCCTTGATTTCCTAAGATTGAATGAGTGTTTTGTGTAAGATCTGTGGAGACATGTTAATTTATGGTTTGTTTCTTCTCTCGCCCAGCCCCGGTCAGTAGTTAAACTCCATGATTTAGAAGAAAAAAAATATACCTTAAAAGTACATTTATGCAAAAGCTCAAAATCTGTTTTACTCTGCTTTGTTTAATATTTTCCTTGCAACTGTTCCCTTTTATTAGATTTCTAAGAGTACAGTGGTCCCTCGTCTGTCCTGGAGGTCAGGTTCCAGAACCCCACGGGACAGGTGAAAGTCCACGAAGTAGAGACCTTATATTTATTTTATTACTTACACATATTTTAAGGCTTTATGAACCCTCTTCACACTCTTATAAACCTTTCCCACACTTATTTTGCTTATTTTACTGCAAAAATAATTAAAGTAATAAATATATAAAAATACCTAATACTGCAAAACCCTGCAATATAGTGAAAAATCCGTGGTACAAAATTAGATGTATGCAATTTAAAAATCCGTAATACAGTGAGACTGTGAAAAGTGAACTGCAGTATGGCGAGGGAGGACTGAATAGGTGGTAATTAATTGAAATTTATGATATCGGAACCATTGATTTCTGAGCAGCAACAGAACTTATTTAAATTAACATCTGATATTAGAGAATATTAGTTTATGAATATATATATTTTGGAAAATAGGAAAAAACTAAACTATATTATTTGGGAGATTGTACATTGTTTTGGTAAAGCCATGAAGAAAAACAAGGGAATTTTTTAAGTCACAATAATGATTACCTCTTCAGGAGATGAGGAGTTGTGGGTTCCGAGTGGGTCATTAAGGGAGGTTTCTGTGGTCCCGGCAGTGTTTTGTTTCTTGACCTCAGCTGTGCTTACAGGATTCTACACTATATAATTATTCTTTTAACTGGGATTAGAGTACCCTTGTTCATATGATATGTTTTATCCCACAAAGATGTCCTCTGAGAATGATTTGTGATGATATAATATATATAATAATTCAAAGAAAAGACCTATCTCAATTTTTTGCAAGGTTTTTTGCTTTTCCCTTAAAATATGTCTGACCACTAAACTGAGAAGTCTTCCCTAATGACCAGGCAAATATGCCGTCAGATGAAGCCCCTCCTCTCCTGGAGCTGAAATTCTAACGGGCAGAAGAAGGGTGCAGACCACCACACAAAACAAAATACCTAATGTGGCATTTGGGGTAAATATTATTGGGAAATAAACACTGTTTTGAGAATCATAGGGGCTTCTATGGAGAGCTAGTAATCAGAAAGTCCTTTCTGATTAGATATTCCTCATCAGACACAGAATGAAGTTTTGAACTTAGGATTCTTTCCAGTTTTCCTTGATGGGAAGCTGGGCCAGAAAAATAACATGTCTGCCCTCACAGGGAAACAAACAAGGCTTATCTGCTTCTGCCTGGTTTCTGAGATGGGGGAAGGCATCTCCCCGAGTAAATCAAAATCTTACTGGTTGGGAAAGAAGAAGCAAGATTTTCATTATTCACAGATGATATGATTATCTGCACAGAAGTTCTGGAGACTCTGCAGACTAACAATGTAAAGTAAGATCTGGGCACCTGATCACGAGTCAGAAGAAGTGACATTCCTGTGAACCAGAGTCAACGATTAGAAAATACACATATTTCATCAGTTCTCACATGCACATTTTTCTGTCACAATTCATCATCTCTGATATTAAGGTAAATCCTACAGTCAGTGCAGTGGTGGATTTCAAATAATTTAACAACCGGTTCTCTGCCTTAATGACCATTTTAAGTATAAAAAAAGATATAAGAAAGGCAGTTTATTATTTCATGCACTTAATACTTAAATGAGAATAAAAGAGATACACAAACCTACCCTGGCCAGTTGGCTCAGCGGTAGAGCATCGGCCCAGCGTGTGGAAGTCCCAGGTTCAATTCCCGGCCAGGGCACACAGCAGAAGCACCCATCCATCTGCTTCTCCACCCTTTTCCCTCTATTTTCTCTCTATCTCTCTCTTCCCCTCCCACAGTCAAGGCTCCACTGGAGCAAAAGTTGGCCCAGGCACTGAGGATGGCTCCATGGCCTCCACCTCAGGCGCTAGAATGGCTTTGGTTGCAATGGAGCAATGCCCCAGATGGGCCGAGCATCACCCCCTGGTGGGCATGCTGGGTGGTTCCAGTCAGGCACATGCAGGATTCTGTCTGACTGCCTCCTGGCTTCTCACTTCAGAAAAATACACACACACACAAAAGAGAGAGGGAGATATACAAAACTAGATTATGTTATAAAAAAGAGTTCTAAAATATTAATGAAAAAATATTAAATAATACCTGACAAAAACAATCCAGGTGTTCACCCCTGGTTGTTTGGTACTTTTTCTCTTTACATTATGTGTTTGTTTATTGAAGTTAACAAATGCGAGGGAATTAAAATGTAGTATCTCATCAAAAGATATGAGTTTTATGAAATGAATAAGTATTACAAGCATAGTTCCGTCAAATTTTTTTCACCTATGGACAGAATGAACATTACGATGGGCACTTAGAATATGCTGTTGCGCAGAAACTTCAAAAAAGAGTAAGGGATGTAAATTTGTGATTTCCACATTGGATTGCTGCCCAGACACCCACCTTACAGAGACCTTTGATTTTAAGTGGCATTTTATTTATTTTTTTAAATTAATTTAAATTAATTGTGTTACCATAGATTCAAGTGTTCACACAATATAACACCCTCACCCGCCAACATGACCCCATTACACCTCCTTTGTCCCCCTCCCCCTAACTCCCTCCCCCTTCCCCTCTGAAATTTGCTGTCCTGTTATCTGTATCTATGTGTTATATATATATAAATATGTATGTATATAATATATATACATACAATATGTAAATATATATATGTATATAAAATTTTATTAATCCCTTTACCTCTGATTCCGTTCACTCATCCCCCTTCCCTCTGACAGCTGTCCCTCTGGTCCCTGTGACCCTGTCTCTGCCTCTATTCCGTCCCTCAGTTCACCTTATTCATTAGATTCCACATGTAAGTGAGATCATATGATATTTTTATTTCTCTACTTGGCTTATTTCACTTAGCATAATACTCTCTAGGCCCATCCATGCCATAACAAAAGATAAGATTTCCTTCTTTTTTGTGGCTATGTAGTACTCCATTGTGTATATGTACCACAGCTTTTTGATCCACTTGTCCACTGACGGACACTTAGGCTATTTCCAGATCTTGGCTACTGTAAACAATGCTGCAATAAACATAGGGATGCATATCTTCTTTTAAATCACTGATTTGGTATTCTTAGGATATATTCCTAAAAGTGGGATAGCTGAGTCAAAAGGCAGTTTCATTTTTAATATTTTGAGGAAACCCCATACAGTTCTTCCCAGTGGCTGCACAAGTCTGCATTCCCAGCAGCAGTACAGGAGGGTTCCCTTTTCTCCACATCCTCGCCAGCACTTATTCTGTGTTGTTTTGTTAATGAGTGCCATTCTGACAGGTGTAAGGTGGTATCCCATTGTGGTTTTAATTTGCATTTCTCTGGTGACTAGTGATGTTGAACATTTTTTCATATGGTCAACTGTATGTCCTTTTTGAAGAAGTGTCTATTCAGTTTTTTTGCCCATTTTTTAATTGGATTGTTTACCTTCCTGGTGTTGAGATTTGAAAGTTCTTTATAAATTCTGGTTATTAACCCCTTATCAGATGTATTGGTGAATATATTCTCCCATTGTGTGGGTTGTCTTTTAATTTTGTTCCTGGTGTCTTTTGCTGTGCAAAAGCTTTTTAGTTTGATATAGTCCCATTTGTTTATTTTGTCCTTTATTTCACTTGTCTGTGGAGACAAATCGGCAAAAATATTGCTACAAGAGATGTCAGAGAGCTTACGGCCTATATTTTCTTCCAAGATGTTTATAGTTTCATGACTTACATTTAAGTCTTTTATCTATTTTGAGTTTATTTTGGTGAATGGTGTAAGTTGATGGTCTAATTTCATTTTTTTGCATGTACCTGTCCAATTTTCCCAACACCATTTATTAAAGAGATGTCTTTACTCCATTGTATGCTCTTACCTCCTTTGTCAAATATCAATTGACCATAAGGCGTGGGTTTATTTCTGGGTTCTCTGTTCTGTTTAATTGATCTGTATGCCTGTTCTTATGCCAGTACCAAGCTTTTTTAATTACAATGGCCTTGTAGTATAACTTGATATCAGGAAGTGTAATACCTCCCACATTATTCTTCATTTTCAAGATTGCTGAGGCTTGCCTGACCAGGCGGTTGTGCAATGGATAGAGCGTTGGACTGGGATGCGGAGGACCCAGGTTCAAGACCCCGAGGTCACCAGCTTGAGTGCGGGCTCATCTGGTTTGAGCAAAGCTCACCAGCTTGGACCCAAGGTCACTGGCTTGAGCAAGGGGTTACTTGGTCTGCTGAAGGCCTGTGGTCAAGGCACATATGAGAAAGCAATCAATGAACAATTAAAGTGTCGCAATGAAATACCAATGATTGATGCTTCTCATCTCTCTTTGTTCCTGACTGTCTGTTCCTATGTATCCCTCTCTCTGTCTCTGTAAAGAAAAAAAAAAGGATTGCTGAGACTATTTAGGTTCTTTTTGGTTCCATATGAATTTTTGGAATATTTGTTTATATCTTTGATGTATGCCATTGGTATTTCAATAGAAATTGCTTTGAATCTATAGATTGCTTTGAGTAGTATAGACGTTTTAATGATGTTTATTCTTCCTATCCATGAACATGGTATATGCTTCCACTTGTTTGTATCTTCCTTGATTTCTCTTTTCAATGTCTCATAATTTTCTGAGTACAAGTTATTTTACCTCCTTGGTTAAATTTATTCCTAGGTACTTATTTTTGTTGCAATAGTGAAATGCATTGTTTTCTTAACTTCTCTTTCTGACAATTTATTGTTGGTATATAAAAATGCCACAGATTTGTGAATATTAATTTTATATCCTGCCACCTTGCCAAATTCATTTATCAGGTCTAATAGTTTTTGTGGGGGTTTTTTCTGTATTTTTCTGAAGCCGGAAACGGGGAGAGACAGTCAGACAGACTCCCGCATGCGCCCGACCGGGATCCACCCAATACGTCCACCAGGGGGCGATGCTCTGCCCCTCCGGGGCATCGCTCTGTTGCAACCAGAGCCACTCTAGCGCCTGGGGCAGAGGCCGAGGAGCCATCCCCAGCGCCCAGGCCATCTTTTGCTCCAATGGAGCCTCAGCTGCGGGAGGGGAAGAGAGAGACAGAGAGGAAGGAGGGGGGGGGGTGGAGAAGCAAATGGGCGCTTCTCCTATGTGCCCTGGCCGGGAATCGAACCCAGGTCTTCTGCACGCCAGGCTGACGCTCTACCGCTGAGCCAACCGGCCAGGGCTAAATGAAGTATTCTTGCCTGTTCCTGATCTTAAGGAGATTGCTTTTAATTTTTGCCCATTGAGTATGATGTTGGCTGTCAGTTTGTCATATATAGTTTTTATTATGTGGAGGTATGTTTTCTGTATTCCTGCTTTGCTGAGAGGTTTGATCATAAATGGGTGCCAGATTTTATCAAATGCTTTTTCTGCATTTATTGTTATATCATGTGATTTTTATCCTTTCTTTTGTTTATGTGATGAATCCCATTTATTGATTAGCGAATGTTGTAACAGCTTTGTTTCCCTGAAATAAATTCCATTTGATCATGATGTATGATCTTTTTGATGTATTGATGGATTTGATGTGCTAATATTTTGTTGAGAATTTTAGCATCTATGTTTATCAGGGACATTGGCCTATAGTTTTCTTTCTCTGTAGTGTCTTCACCTGGTTTTGGAATGATGATCATGCCTGCCTCATAAAAGGAGCTTGGAAGTCTTCCCTCCTCTTGAATGTTTGAAATAGCTTGAGAAGGATAGGTGTTAATTCTTCTTTGAATGCTTGGTAAAATTCATCTGTGAAGCCACCTAGTCCAGGATATTTGTTTGCTGGGAGTTTTTTGATAACTGTTTCAATTTCATTTGTTGTAATTGGTCTGTTTAGGTTTTATGATTCTCCTAGATTGAGTTTCAGAAGATCATATGTTTCTAGGAATTTACCCATTTCACCTAGGTTGTCCAACTTTTTGGCATGTACATCATCATAGTATTTTCTTACAATCCTTTGTATAATATTTCTGCAGTGTCAGTTGTTACTTCTTTACTTTCATTTTTAATTTTATTTTGGTCCTCTTTTTTACTTGATGAGTCTGATTAAAGGTTCATCAGTCTTGTCTACCTTTTCAAAGAACCAGCTCCTGGTTTCATTGATCTTTTGTATTGTTATTTTAGCCTCTGGGTCATTTATTTCTGCTCTGATTTTTATTATTTCTTTCCTTCTACTTCCTCTGGGCTTTCTATATTGTTTTTTTCCTAGTTCTTTTAGGTGCATGGTTAGGTTGTTTATTTGAGTTTTCTCTTCTTAAGGTATGCCTATGATGCTACAAATATCCCTCTCAGGACTGCTTTTGCTGTGTCCCATAGATTTTGTGTTGTTGTATGTTCATTTTCATTTACTTCAAGGAAATTTTTTATTTCTTCCTTGATCTCATTGTTAACCCAATCATTATTTAATAACATGCTATTTAGCCTACAGTTGTTTCAATGTTTTTCAGTTTTTCTATTGTAGTTGATTTCTAGTTTCATTCCATTGTGATCAGAGAAGGTGCTTGATATGATTTCAGTCTTCTTAAGTTTATTGAGTCTTGTTTTGTGTCCTAACATGTTGTCTATGCTAGAGAATGTACCATGAGCACTTGAAAATAATGTATAATCTGCTTGGGGTGAAAAGTTCTGAAGATATCAATTAAATCCAGTTGATCTAGTGTGTCATTTAAGGCCGCTGTTTCTTTGTTAATTTTCTGTCTGGAGGACCTATACATTGATCTTAGTGGGGTATTAAAATTCCCTACCATTATAATATTGCTGTTGATCTCATCCCTTATGTCCATCAAAACCTGCTTTATATATGTAGCTGCTCCTGTATTAGGCACATAAATATTTACATATCCTCCTGTTGGAGTGTTCCCTTTATCATTATATAGTGACCTTCTTTAACCCTTACTATATAGCCTTTGTCTTAAAAGGCTATTTTGTGAGATACAAGTATTGCTACCCCAACTTTTTTTGCATTTGGCAGTATTTCCATTTGCATGAAATACTTTTTTCAATTTCTTCACTTTCAGTGTATGTGTATCTTTTGTTCTGAGGTGGGTCTCTTGTAGACAGCTTGTTTTCTTATACAGGTCCTGTTTTCTTATCTGTGCTGCTACCTTATGTCTTTTGATTGGAACATTTAATCCATTTACATTTAAGGTTATTATTGATATGTACTGACTTATCACCATTTTATTCCTTAAATCTACAATCCTCTTTCTTTCAACTTCTTTCTTTCTTTGCTCTTTTTATAGAAGGCCCCTTGACATTTCTCACAGTACTGGTTTGGTTGTAATGAATTCCTTGAGTCTTTTTTTTTTTTTTTTTTGGTCTGGGAGGCTTTTTATTTCTCCATCAATTTTAAATGGTTGCTTTGCTGGATAAAGAAATCTTGGTTATAGGTTCTTGTTTTGCATCAATTTGAATATTTCTTGCCAATCTTTTGTAGCCTCAAGTGTTTCTGTTGAGAAATCAGATATCATCCTTATGGGGCCTCCTTTGTATGTAATTAACTCTTGCAGCTTTTAGTATTCTTTTTTTGTTTCTTAACTTTAGCTTTTTAATTATATGTGTCTTGGTGTAGGCTTCCATGGATTCAATGGACTCTCTGTTTCCTTAACTTGTGTGACTTTTTCCTTCATCAATTTAGGAAAGTTTTCAGCTATGATTTCTTCAAACGGGTTTTCTAGTCCTTGTTCATTCTTTTCTCCTTCAGGAACCCCTATGATGCGGATGTTGTTTCCCTTTATGTTGTCACAGAGCTCTCTTAGAGTTTCCTCAGTCTTTTTGAGCCACTTTTCTTTGCACTGTTCTGCTTCTGTGCTTTTGTTTATCTTGTCCTCTAAATTACTGATTTGATCCTCGCTTCATCCAGCCTGCTTTTGATTCCTTCATTTCTGATGTTGTTTTTGTCATTTCTGACTGGTTCCTTTTTATGATTTCAATGTCCTTTCTGATGTTTGCTATCTCTTTGTTTAAGTTCTTATTGTGACCATTCATTGTTGCTCTAAGATTCTTGAGCATCCTAAAAAATCACTATTTTATACTCTGCATCTGATAATTTGGTTACTTCCATTTCAGTAATTCTTTTTTCCTAGGGATTTCTCTTGATTCATTGAGTCATATTTCTTAGTCTTCCCATTTTTTCTGTGTATTAGGTAGTGCTCTCTGACTTGGAGATTTGTTGTGGTGTCTTTATGAGGAATATGGGCTCGGTGGTACTGATGTCCAGGCTACCTGATTTCCTTGCTCTAGGAATGCTTCTTGAGAGGGAGGGATAGAAGAGTCTTCCAGATTTCCTGAGGTGGCAGTTACCTTGGTATGTTCTAAGAAATATCAATATAAGGCTTGTATGATTGAAGCTCAGCTGAGAGAGGGGAGACTAAGGTAAAGAGAGACCATTAAGGCGAGTTGGGCCATTATGTGGAGAATTGCAGGCAATGGTGAGGAGTTTGAATTTTATTTCGAGGGCATAGGGAAGGGGCTGTGGGTTTTAAACAAGGGAACAAGAGTCCACATTATGTTTAAAATTGTTTCTCTATCTATAGTTGATCTGGTGAGTAGATGAGAGCAGTTAAAGAGTAGAGACAGGTAGAACAGTGGGAAGGCTACAGTAGTGGTCCTGGTGAGAAGGCTTATTGTAGTCTGATCTAGACTGCTAGCAGGAGAGGGGTGACAAGTATATAGATTGGATATAATTTGGATGTAGAATTGCTAAAACTATTCTGAAACCAAATATAACCCTTTACTTTTCTTTCTAGTTCCTTCTTCTTTCCTTCTCTGCTTTCAAATGGACAAGTACCTAAGGCCTCAGTCTTTCTCTTCAGATTAGCAGGTGCAGGAGGGAACTGGCTCTCTTAAAATGAAAATGAACCAGAATTTAAAATGAATTTAATTAATAGCAAAAAATTGTTTTATTCTCCTTAATTAAAATTTTTTTCTATCTGTGTGTGTATTGCAGATGTTTACCTATTCGTATTGCTTTCTATTTGCTTAATCAAAATTGTTATTCCTTGTAAGTGGCTATTGCATTACTATAAATATTTTTATACTATTTAAGAAGAATAATTTTTTCTAAATATTAATGTTCTTGTCATGTTACTTTAGTCTATTTTAGGAACTCCTACCTTAATTACCATTTCATACTAATACTTTTAGTGAATAGATGATTTCAATAGCTGACATTTTATTGTGACATTTTTATTAAAACACTAATTGAAAAGTAAAAGGAGTATTGTTTATGTCTCCTCCCTCTTACCCCCTTTCTTCTCTTTATTTATCTTTTCTGGTATCTAAATGATTTTCTTCCTTGCTGTTGCTTCTTCCTGTGAAAATGTTTCCTCTGGCCTCATGGGACAACAACTTATCAGTAAAATGATTTCTACGTTAGTCTCGGTCAGCAAGAACTGAAATAAAGGAGACAACAGCGTGTGAGTCATAACTGTTAAAGTTCCATAAATATATATATTAATGGAACTAATTTATGCCTAGTCATCTTTTCACCTCTGATCAACTCATGAAGTAGGATATATATATCATATATATATATATCTCCATCAACCCCTCAAACATGTTTCTCAAAAATAAGGTTTTTTTCAATGATTTTAACTGGCAAGTTGGGGATTGACATTTTGGAGGGAAGGAAACGCTAGTGATATGTTACTATTTTATCACTATGAAGTTCTGTTTAAAGTTGGTCTTTAGTGAACATGGGGTTGTGGAAATTTCATTCGGCACACTTTGGTAACTGGTAAAGTAGCTAGTTTAAAGAAAAGTCATGAAGGCAAGAAAGAATATCTGCGCACATCTGAGCAGGACTTGGCCTCTGCTGTACATGCTAATGGAACAAACCTCCAAAAGAAACTTAAAGACCTCAAAATAGGAATTCTATGTGAAAGTAATGTCTTTATTTCAACAATTATGAACTCCTTTCTGTAAGGCAGTGTTCTAAGTTCTGCAGGGAGCTGTGGTTAAGAGGGTAAAACAGATTTAAAGCTTAATTATAATCTGTCCTATCTCCTTAATAATATTACCTTTATTCTGTATTTCCAAAGATCCGTCTTTTCCTTCTGTAAATTGGAGCCCCATTATCATAACCTCCACGTCCCTCTCAAGCAAAATGGTCTGCTCTGTCCCTTTCTGGTGAAGATAAAGTTGCAAACACCATCTCCTTTAACTGTAATGTCAGAAATTAACTGCTCTCCGAGGGTTTAAAACAGGGGTCCCCAAACTTTTTACACAGGGGGCCAGGTCACTGTCCCTCAGACCATTGGAGGGCCGAACTATAAAAAAAACTATGAACAAATCCCTATGCACACTGCACATATCTTATTTTAAAGTAAAAAAACAAACCGGGAACAAATATAACATTTAAAATAAAGAACAAGTAAATTTAAATCAACAAACTGACCAGTATTTCAATGGGAACTATGCTCCTCTCACTGACCACCAATGAAAGAGGTGCCCCTTCCAGAAGTGCGGTGGGGACTGGATAAATGGCCTCAGGGGGCCGCATGTGGCCCGCGGGACGTAGTTTGGGGACCCCTGGTTTAAAAAGTCCTGGAATTAACATTTGGGAGTGAGTGTTAAGTCATTGGAACTGGAGAGAGAAAATCTGTCTGTGGCCTCCAACATTGTTTTTTATTTGTTTCCTTGCTTTTGCCCTCTTTTGTGTAATTTGTAGTGCTATGTAATACCTTTCCATTTAAATAAACTGTACAGTTTGTCTTATTTCTATAGATGTTTATTTTAAAAATCACTGACTTGAAATTTGCTGAATTTCTTGTATTTGCCGTGACAGTTATTAATGGATGTTCTCCAAGTTTGGCTAATATCATAGAGACTTTTGTGCTGTGAACAGTTTACAGAGTTCTAGATGTGCTGAGATTTTTATTTTCTCAGCCCTTGAGGCAGCCAGAAGGACTTGGGTGGCCTGAGCCACCAGGCCAGAGCCCTTTCCTCCAGCAGTGGGCACATGACATGACCATGTCGGGAGGTGTTGACAGAGGGAACAGGTTGTAGGCAATGTTTAGAAAGACTAAGGAGCCCTGGCCGGTTGGCTCAGCGGTAGAGCGTCGGCCTGGTGTGTAGAAGTCCCGGGTTCGATTCCCGGCCAGGGCACATAGGAGAGGTGCCCGTCTGCTTCTCCACCCCTCCCCCTCTCCTTCCTCTCTTTCTCTTCCCCTCCCGCAGCCGAGGCTCCATTGGAGCAAAAGATGGCCCGGGTGCTGGGGATGGCTCCTTGGACTCTGCCCCAGGCGCTAGAGTGACTCTGGTCGCGATGGAGCGATGCCCCGGATGGGCGGAGCGTCGCCCCCTGATGGGCATGCCAGGTGGATCCTGGTCGGGCACATGCAGGAGTCTGTCTGACTGCCTCCCCATTTCCAGCTTCAGAAAAATACAAAAAAAAAAAAAAAAAAAAAAGACTAAGGCAGGGACACGGATACATGATGAAGGATTATTGTATATATTTTAATCCCAATAATTTTTTTCAATTCAATGATTTTAAAAATAAATATCTATGGAAATAAGATAAACTCTACTGTTCATTTAAATGTAAAATGTATTAAATAGCAATTCACACTATCAGAATGCTCTTACATGTGTCGAATAATATCAAAAGAGTCTGGGCACTTTGCTAGAAATAATTGACAAAGATTTATTCAAGGGTCTTAGAGTATGCAAACAAGAAACACAGTAGGTAAAAAACAAAAAACAACAACCCAGAAGTGTTCTGAAGAGGAAAGAAATTTAAGAGTTCTTATAATAGAAGTCATATTTTTGAGAATAACCAGTTGTACATTCTTAGACGTAGGATTGGTCCAGACGGGTTATCAGTCAGATGTCAGGCGATCTGGATGATGGGCGCCATGCGGTGTGTAGGATGGGCGCCAGGAGGTCTGGCTATGTCCTGAGTTCTTTAGGAGATAGAGGGTTATCTACAGGCAAATCAATGTCTGAGCATTGAGGAGCAACTTTAAAGTTCAAAAGTCTAAGTGTCCTGGCTAGTTAAAGCAAGAATAGAAAAGTTCCCTTGTGCCCCAGCCAGCTTGATTTGAACAAATTTAGCAGCTTAACCATAGTGACTTCATCTTATTTCTTGACTCTTTTCCTCACTTGTATTCTTTCATTGGTCCTTCCAGTCGTCCCAGAGGGAGACAGGATGGGGTGCAAACTGTCTCCAAAACTAATATAATGTTCATAGATTTAAGGGACTTACTTGTGTTGAACAATTTTTAGCATTGTATCTTCATTGTATTAATAAATTTTAAAAGCATGCAGATTTTAAAGGGAAAGCACAATGATCATAGCATCTATTTTGTCTTGTATATGAAGCAATGCTAGTTCTAGAAGTTTGCTAAATATTACTCCACTTATTTCACTACTGCTAAGGCCAGAGAAGAGGCTCTTAGAAGATTCCCCCACAAACCACTTGATCTCTGTAAGCCTCAGTTTCCTCTTCTACAAGAAGAGATTAAATAGTCCTAACAATGTAGGGTCAATGTATGGACAAAAGGAGAAAGATACATCTAAAACACCTACCACAAGGCTGAGTACATTCTAAGTATATTGATCTATTCTATAAGATTGATGACTGTATGTAATAATTTTTGTTACTCCTCCCAGGTACAACAAAAACTTAGAAGAAGCTAAAAGAATTGGGATAAGGAAAGCTATTACGGCCAACATTTCTATGGGTGCTGCTTTCCTGCTGATCTATGCATCGTATGCTCTGGCATTCTGGTATGGGACCACGTTGGTCCTCTCAGGAGAATATTCTATTGGAAAAGTACTCACTGTAAGTGATGTTATATAGTAAGAGAAGAATCACTACTAAAAATGCCAATGAAATTGAGTGTGGAAGGATATATTTTGGAGAACAATTGAATAACAGAGATATGAACTCTTTGTGTGGAAAGGAAATTAGATGTATTCAATAACCAGTTTTGTCTTTTTTGTAGTCCCCATTGCAGAGTTTATCCTGTGGCCTACATAATATTAATGTCATCAGTTTCTATACCATGAACTTCTCATTTGTTGTGATTATTCCTTTGTGCTAGACCCCATGCTAAGAACTTTACTTTGATTTTCTGATAACAAATAATGGCAAAGTACACTTTAACTTCTTTTTAAAATCGTGAATGATGGCTAGCACATCTTACCAATTTATGGAAGTATAAAGTATTAGTCTCCCTAAAAGCATGTGCTATTTAGAGGTTCGCTGCCTTACAGAACTCTGTACAGGTAGAGAAGGCTCGCCATTTGATGCTATCCTTTTGTATTTAAAGACAATGAAAAATTTACTAGCCAATCTCAATCTGCATCCTGATCTAATAAAGTACATATTGTTAGAAGTGTCACTCAGTTCCTTTTTCATAGGCCAAGCATAAGTTTATTCAGTTAATGGCAGAGTCTGTTTCTTTGAGTCTGTTAAAAACAGATTCCTTTCTCAAGAAACAAATTGGTAATGTGAGCGTGATAATTGCGTCTTTTGTTTTTTCAGACTGTTGCCTTGCCCACAATGTATGGGGCTAGGTAGTTAATGGTTTTAACGAAAAAGCTTCCATTAGGATAGTGAACCTAGGTTGTGAGAAGGGAAGTATTCTGCTTAATTATGATATAGGCGAGCAGTTTAAGATCCACTGTCCACTGAATTCAGATCTGCCTTACAAATTGGAAGCATCCAGAACAGGGAGTTTTGATTTGATATGAGGCCAACTTGGTTCAAATTCCAGTTGTACAACTTTTAGCTGTATGGCTTGGGGTGGCTGTCTAGACTTTTCAAGCCTTTGTATCTCTTGCCAAATGGAAATGACAATATTGGTGTAAGGACTAATTGATAAAATGAGTGTAGAATCCCTTAGCAAAATTCCTTCTATGTAACTTATTGGGTACTATAATTACTGTGTGATTTAAAAAGGAATGAATAGTGACATTAGTTCTCTTTAACCCTGATGGGAAAGAAAGTTAAGTCTTCACCAATAAGAAACTTATTTGGGAAAAATGAAAGAAATAACGAAAACCTGTTTATCAGATCTCAAGGAGAACACAATTTGGTAGAGAGGAAAAAAAAAAGACATCCTAATAAAGAATAATGCCTTAGGTGTGTGTGCTTTATAATTTACAAAATGTTTTTATATATACTGTTTCATTTGATACACCAGTCTAAGGTTGCTGGGTAGGGAAAACAGAATCTTGCCTGTTTTTGCAAGTGAAGAAATTGAAGCCTAGAAACTCTAGAACAGGGGTTGGGAAGCTTTTTGGCTGAGAGAGCCATGAACGCTACATATTTTTAAAATGTAATTCCATGAGAGCCATACAACCCGTGTTCGTTACACATTATCCAATAAAAATTTGGTTTTCTCCTGGAGGACAGCTATGATTGGCTCCAGCCACCCGCAACCATGAACATAAGTGGTAGGAAATGAATGGATTATAATACATGAGAATGTTTTATATTTTTAACGTTATTATTATTTTTTATTAAAGATTTGTCTGCGAGCCAGATGCAGCCATCAAAAAAGCCACATCTGGCTCGTGAGCCATAGGTTCCCAACCCCTGCTCTAGAAGAATTGCCTGAAGACATATAGCCAGTTAGTTTCAGACCTAGATATTCTGTATCTCTTACTAGAGTTTATCCTCTGCCAATGATCTAAACCAAAATTCTTGGCCATTCAAGAAATATTAAAACATTAGATTATATAATATTCTGATCCCATTGAACTTACACCATTGTTTCAGTGAGCGAGTAAGATTAATTTTGCATTTTAAATTGAAGAGTGCTAAAACTTTGAAAAATATTTTAACACCCAATATTTATATCTTGCCTTGCCATTTTAAAATTGAATCTGTTGTGTTAAAAGAAAGAAATATGAAAAAAGATTGTATGAAATATGAAAAAAGATTGTATGAAACTACCTAAATAACTTAATGGGTTTTCTTCACATTCTTTAGGTTTTCTTTTCTGTATTAATTGGGGCTTTTAGTATTGGACAGGCATCTCCAAGCATTGAAGCATTTGCAAATGCACGAGGAGCAGCTTATGAAATCTTCAGGATAATTGACCATGTAAGTTTGGGCTGGCTATTTATCCAGCTCTTTAAAAGTTTTTCTACTTGGCCCTGGCCGGTTGGCTCAGCGGTAGAGCGTCGGCCTGGCATGCGGGGGACCCGGGTTCGATTCCCAGCCAGGGCACATAGGAGAAGCGTCCATTTGCTTCTCCACCCCCCCCCCCCCTTCCTCTCTGTCTCTCTCTTCCCCTCCCGCAGCCAAGGCTCCATTGGAGCAAAGATGGCCCGGGCGCTGGGAAAGGCTCCTTGGCCTCTGCCCCAGGCGCTAGAGTGGCTCTGGTTGTGGCAGAGCGATGCCCCGCAGGGGCAGAGCATCGCCCCCTGGTGGGCAGAGCGTTGCCCCTGGTGGGCGTGCCGGGTGGATCCCGGTCAGGCGCATGCGGGAGTCTGTCTGACTGTCTCTCCCCGTTTCCAGCTTCAGAAAAATACAAAAAAAAAAAAAAAATTTTTTTCTACTTAAAATTAGATTTATCTCTTCTTCCAGCTCTCCACAAATATCCCTGAAAGTAGTTTCTGTGACTTAGTAATCTTCTGAAATTTTATTCTCTTTAGAAACCAAACATTGACAGCTATTCGAAGAACGGGCACAAACCAGATAATATTAAGGGAAATCTGGAGTTCAAAAATGTCCACTTCAGTTACCCATCTCGAAACGAAGTTAAGGTACAATGATAAATGACTAATCCAAGATTCAACGATGTATTGGATAAAGAGTTTCTGGTACTTTCCTTTAGAGATTGTGAAAGAATATGGTTATTTAAACCTTGTTTTGAATTCAACTGTTAGTTCATAGTCCAATGTCTGTGTATTGCTTTTAAGTGTATTTCTCATTCCTCCTGGTAGATCTTGAAGGGTCTCAACCTGCAGGTCCAGAGTGGGCAGACGGTGGCCCTGGTGGGGAACAGCGGCTGTGGGAAAAGCACGACCGTCCAACTGATGCAGAGGCTCTACGACCCCGCGGAGGGCACGGTGAGCTGGCGCTTGCTGAGCGGGGTGCCGCAGCGATCACGGCACCGCTGCCCATCACACGTCTCAGCTCCACGATGCCCGCGGAGGGCACGGTGAGCTGGCGCTTGCTGAGCGGGGTGCCGCAGCGATCACGGCACCGCTGCCCATCACACGTCTCAGCTCCACAATGTATGACATTTACACGTACTTCTCATTTCAGGTCAGTATTGATGGACAGGACATTAGGACCATAAACGTAAGGTATCTGCGGGAAATTACCGGTGTGGTGAGTCAGGAACCTGTGTTGTTTGCCACTACAATTGCTGAAAACATTCGCTATGGCCGTGAAAATGTCACCATGGATGAGATTGAGAAAGCTGTGAGGGAAGCCAACGCCTATGACTTTATCATGAAGCTGCCCAATGTAAGTCCTGCTTGGACTTCGCCCTGCTAGAGGTTGAAAGAAAGAGTGCCGACCCGATGGGTAATAAGTTAGGATGCTGTAAAAGGGAGGAAGCTGCTAAGAAGGGAATCTAGATGACTTTCAGATGTTAAAGTTCTAGCAGCACCAACTAATTGGTGGTACGCATATAGTTTTAAACTTGAGGTTGACTGTTGCTAAGTTTAAAGAAACTGGGAGGCTGGCATTGTTTAGGGGATTCCTTCCCATCTTAAAATGGAAGCTGAGGCAGCTTGTTCTTTTGCTAAGTCCTCCCGTGTGTTCTATATTGTAGAAATTTGACACCCTGGTTGGAGAGAGGGGAGCACAGCTGAGCGGGGGACAGAAACAGAGAATCGCCATCGCCCGGGCCCTGGTCCGCAACCCCAAGATCCTCCTGCTGGATGAGGCCACGTCGGCCTTGGACACGGAGAGTGAAGCTGTGGTTCAGGCAGCCCTGGATAAGGTCAGGGACCCTCAATGCAAACCAGCCTGACTTACAGACGTCGGAACATCTCGCCATAAATTAGTCTCAGTATTTTTTTCTTATTTTCCAAGTGAGAGGAGGGGAGATAGAGAGATAGGTTCCCACATGCACCCCAACTAGGATCCACCTACCAACCCCTGTCTGGGGCCGATGCTCTGCCCATCTGAGGTCATGCTCGCAACCGAGCTATTTTTAATCCATGAGCCATACTCAGTGCCTGGAGCTAATACGCTCAAAGTGATCGAGCCATGGCTGCAGGGAGGGGGGGCGGGGAGGGGGAGGGATGGAGACGCAGATGGTCGCTTCTCCTGTGTGCCCTGACCAGGAATTGAACCTGGGACATTCACACGCCAGGCCGACACTCTATCAGTGAGCCAACCAGCCAGGGCCTTTTGTATGATTTTAAAAAAGAAAATTCCCAGTCACTTTTAAATTGATCCCTCCCACTAGCAAAATAAAATCATCAGGCCGCTGGATCTCTTTGTTTAATTTCTATTTATTTCTCTCTCTGTGTGTGGTTTTTTTAAAGTAACCAGGCCAGCTCTCTGAGGATGAGAAATGTGGAGACCTTTTAACCTAAAGTGTTCTGAGTTGAAGTCACAGTAGAATTCAAGGATGAACTCATATTTGTTCCAACTCTTCCCCTCACTAATAATAAAAGCACACTGCATGTTCCTTTGAACATCCTGTCATTGTGCTTAATAGATTGTTGAGGGAGGAAAAGCAGGTTATAAAAATTTTGTGATCCAAAATTGTGGCTTTCTTTTCCTTTACTATGCTTATCTGTAATTTTACATCTGTGTTTTCTTATTATCCTACAATAGAAGTGTGGGTTAAATTATAAATAAGAACTATTTTAAAAGGTTGCACTAAAAAATACTTTTTAATTAGACTGTAAATTTTGTGGGGGAATTTCACATCCCCCCTTTTCTTGAAAACAAACAGGCCCTGGCTGGTTGTCTCAGTGGTAGAGCATTGGTCAGGAGTGTGGAAGTCCCAGGTTCAATTCCTGGTCAAGACACACAGGAGAAACAACCATCTGCTTTCCCACCCATCTCCCTCCACATTCTCTCTCTCTCTCTTTCTTTCTCTCCTGCAACCAAGGCTCAAATTAGCAAGTTGGCACTGGGCGCTAAGGATGGCTCCAAGGTCTCCCCTTAGGCACTAAAATAGCTCGGTTGCCGAGCAACGGAGCACTTCCCCAAGATGGGCAGAACATCAGCCCCAGATGAGGGTTGCTGGGTGGATCCTGGTCAGGGCATATGTGGGAGTATATCTCTTTGACTTCCTGCCTTTCACTTGATGAAAACAAAAAGAAGAAAATATCCAAAGAATTGAATCATTCATTGTCTTCTTTCTAGTTGTTACCCATTTAATTTTTTTACATGCATTTTTTTACTTAGAGGTTTTCACTTCTCCTTTTCATATTGATCTTGAGACCTATTTTGTTTGTTTGCTAGTTTGTTTTGAGAATATTATTGCTCATTCCTAGAGAGAAACATAGAGTAAAAAAATCATAAGCTTAGGGAAAGTTGCAAAGCCTAATGAAATATCAGACAAGATCTGGGTATCTGGCTGTGTTTCGTATTAAAGTAAAAATGAGATGGGCATTTAAGAACCTTTACAGCCTGACCTGTGGTGGCGCAGTGGATAAAGCGTCGACCTGGAAATGCTGAGGTCGCCGGTTCAAAACCCTGGGCTTGCCTGGTCAAGGCACATATGGGAGTTGATGCTTCCAGCTCCTCCCCTCCCCCGTCTCTCTCTCTCTCTCTCTCTCTCTCTCTCTCTGTCTCTCCCTCTCCTCTCTAAAAAAAAATGAATAAATAAAAAAAAAAAAATTTTTTTTTTAATTAAAAAAAAAAAAAAAAGAACCTTTACATAGCTCCTTAGTGTTTCCTTTACCGCTTCTACCTAGGCATAAGTGTCATTTATTTACTACTTCCTGTGTGTATGTCACAGTCCTTCATGTGCATTATTTTATTTAGTTATCTTAATTACTCTAAAAATGAGTACTATTATATTATCCCCATTTTATGTATGAATAAAGTGAGTCTCACACAAGTTATAAAATTTGGAATTCATAAATGGCAGAACTAAGATATGAACTCAGACCAATGTGATGCCGAAGTCTGGGTCTGTGCTGCCTCCTACTCACTGTCCGTTATGACCACTCAAATATCCTGTGACATTGCAGGATTGTGATTCCCAGGCCCGATTGCTAGCTGGTGTGCAACAGTGTGACACACTGCTCTGTGTCTGCTCTGATTGGCCGGTGCCTGGGCTGTAGGATCTTTGCTTTGTCTGAGCCCCTGATTATTACTGTAAGCTTAGGCTGATGGAGGTTAAGTGAAATATTTAGAGGTGTACATGATATTAATATGTGATTATCATATTTGTATCTCTATTATAATAAAATATTTAAACTGTTTTCAATTGATTAACTATATATTTATTGAAGCTGGCGACTACCTTATACAGTTTGGATGGTTTTATAATATTCAAGGTATTGATACTCAGTAATTACAAGTTGAATGAATGAATTTTTGCATATAATTTTTCCTGTGTTCAAAAGTCAATTTTTTTTTCTCTTTAGGCCAGAAAAGGCCGGACCACCATTGTGATAGCTCATCGGTTGTCTACAGTTCGTAATGCTGATGTCATCGCGGGTTTGGATGATGGAGTCATTGTGGAGAAGGGAAATCATGATGAACTCATGAAAGAGAAAGGCATTTACTTCAAACTTGTCACAATGCAGGTACAGTCTAACTAGAGAGTTTTCCTAAAGTATTTCAGGTATAGCTATTTTGTTGTGTTTCGTGCTATAATAAATGTTAGTTGACTTGATTATTTTGACAAGTAGGATAAACAATACTGAGGGATTCAGGATAAAATCAGTGTTTTGGATATTATATCTTCTCTTTAAAGGAGAAAAAATAAAGAAGGATAATTAGAGAAAATTAAAGTTTTCAAAGGTTTGAAGATGAACTATATATTGTAGTAGCCACAGGTGGCTATTGAGCACAACAGCAGTTAATCTGAACTGAAATATTTGCAAGTAGAATATGCATGCCACGTTCTGAATACCTAGTCCAAAAAAAGAATGCTAACTATCTCAATAAATTTGTGCATGTTGAAATGCCCATATCTTGGATACATTAGGTTAAATAAAATATATAATTAAGAAAATTCTGTCTGACCTGTAGTGGCACAGTGGATAAAGCATCGACCTGGAATGCTGAGGTCACCAGTTCGAAACCCTGGGCTTGCCTGGTCAAGGCACATATGGGAGTTGATTCTTCCTGCTCCTCCCCCTTCTCTCTCTCTTTTTATCTCTCTTTCTCCTCTCTAAAATGAATAAATAAAATCTTTAAAAAAATTGGTTTTACATCTCTTCTACTTTTTAATGTGGCCACTGAGAAAATTTTAAACGACAGCTGTGGCTCATAGTATGGCTTGTACCGTGTTTCTGTTGACAGCACTCGTCCAAAGCAGACATGACTGAGCCCAAACACCCACAGAATGGTGACGATTAGATCAGCTCCATGCAGTGGATGCTGTTATTCCAGCATATTTAGTCGGTTATCAGCATAGGGTTTTCTTACTTAGTGGTTTTAATTTTTAAATATAGTACAAAAAAAGAAATAGCAGCTTAACTTTATCTTTTCCTGTATATTTACTCAGAGTACCATTTTCCTTGACATCCTTGAAAATGATTCATTTTCATTGGTTAATTGAGCCTAATCAGCTTATGGATATATTTTATTTATAGACAAGAGGAAATGAAATTGAATTAGAAAACGAAAGTGATGAATCCAAAAGTGAAATCAATGCCTTGGAAACCTCTCTGAAAGAGTCAGGATCCAGTCTAATAAGAAGAAGATCAACTCGCAAGAGTATCCATGCACCACAAGGCCAAGACCGAAAGCTTAGTGAGAAAGAGGCCTTGGTACGGAGAGGGCTTGGGCAAGGGCTGGGGGAGGAGTGGGAAGAAGAAAGGGTTACCCAGAATCCTCCTGTCCTCTCCCCCAGAGGTTCCACAAACCAAACTCTCAACATTGTAGACTCGGGTTAGACTTTATGAATGATAACTCATAGGTCAAGAATTTTAGAATTGAAATTTATTGTGGAAAGATTATAATGGGTCCTCAAATACACACATTTCTATTTCATCCCCATTGAAAATATTCTTGTCATGTTCTAAATGTTGCATTTGTGGAAACATTTATTTCTTTAAAAATAGAGGAGGAATGTAACAGAATCTGTCAGTGCTTTTTTTTTAAGCTAAAGAGCCATCAATTGATGAAAAAATAAGAATTAGTTATAGTCATTAAAAATTTTTGTGCATATGGAAGAACTGTTTATCATTAAAATCTATTAAGTATCAATTGTTTTCCTAATTAGCCTGTTGTAATATTTCGTGTTTTCCAGGATGAAAATGTACCTCCAGTTGGCTTTTGGAGAATTCTGAAGCTGAATATAACCGAATGGCCTTATTTTGTGGTGGGTATATTTTGTGCCATTATCAATGGAGGCCTGCAACCAGCATTTTCAGTAATATTTTCAAAGATCATAGGGGTAAGTGTTTATGTTTACTTTTTGGATTTACTGATGAGTCCTGACTAAAGAATGAACTGGTTGTATTCATAACTATACACAAAAGCCACAAGAAACACATACCTTCATCTGAGACTAAGCAGCCTAACCATGTAAGAAAAGGAATCTGGTCTGTGATAGGAAAGCTAATTTCCTGAATCTGCGTTTGTCCCTAGCAGTCAGTTTCTACTAACGCCCAGCAGACCAGGTCCCTGAAGTAGTCAGCAAAACGGACTAGGTGACTGTCCCTTACCTGCCATCACTGCTCCGAGTAAACCTAATGAGCTGTCATGTCACCACTGTGCAGAGAGGTTCCTCATGCATTTGTCCAGCTGGCTTGAGGGGAGCTGTTCTCTGACAGGTACACACATCAGGACGTGAGCTGGCCTAGCCTGCTGCCTCAGTAAGATGTCCATCTCACGTGTTAAGATGCAGGCGGATTGAACAGCTTCCATATGTTGATTGCACCTGCTTTTAATGATGGCATTTTAAACAATAAAGTTACAATCCAGGCAAAAATGCTTTCTGTTTAGTGACATTCAGACAACAAGTTGAGGATACCCTTGCCCTACTCTGTGGAAAAAGAGATTGGTCACTAATGACACAAAACATAAGCCGAACACTAACTTGTGATTCTTTCAAAAGACGCCATTAATATTCAGGTGTCCCCATGCCTGGCTATCTCATTTCAGGTTGATACTCATGTATTCATTAAAAAAATATATTTTTTCAGTGTCTGCCTTGTGCCAGCTACTTGTTCTAGGGGCAGAAAAAGTAGCAAGAAGGAGACAGTGTCTGATCATAAGGAGCATAGGTTCTAGGTCAGAGGTTAGCGCAGTTTTTCTATAAAGGGTAAGATAGTAAATATTTTAGGCTTTGAAGGCCATATGGTCTGTCTGGCAATGTAGTGCAAAAGCAGTCATGTTAAAACTTTACGTAAACATTTGGCTGGTAGCCCATATTTTGCCAATTCCTCTTCTCACATTTGTCTTGCAGGCAGAGAGGTAGACGGTGGCATCAATAGGAAAACATGGAATTGGATTAGTTTGGAATGGGTTTAGCTGTGTATTAGAAAAACTCCATGTGAGGATTTGTTGTTTTTCTCATTTCGCATGTAGCAAAAGGTCTAAAACCAGGTGGTCCAGGACTGACATATTAGCTCCTAGAAATTAGGTAGGCAACCAGCCATCTGCCTCACTGAAGGTTTGTGACACAATGTTTAAGGTTGTGGGCTCTGGGTTAGATTGCTTGGGTTTATATCCTTGGATCATCACTTGCTTAGCTATGTTACCTTGAACAAGTTAATTAACCTCTCTGTGCTTCAGTTTTCCTCTGTGTAAAATAGTAATGTTAAAATAAATCTCAAAGTATTTATGAGGATAAAAGGAATAGTGTACATAATCTCTCTTCGAATAATACAAGGGACAGAGTAAGAGCTCACTGATTGGTAGCTTTTATATTTGGAGGAATGACTAATCAAGAAAAATTCACTTATTTATTTATTTTTTTTGGAAGTGAGAGGTGGGGAGGCAGAGAGACTCCCCCATGCGCCTGACTGGGATTCACCAGGCAAGACCCTACAGGGTGATGCTTTGCCAATCTGGTGCCACTGCTCTGTTGCTCGGCAACCGAGCTATTTCAGTACCTGAGGTGAGGCTATGAAGCCATCCTCAGTGCCCAGGGTCAGCTTGCTCGAAACATTCAAGCCATGGCTGCAGAAGCAGAAGAGAGAGACAGATAGATGGGGCGTGGTGGAGAAGCAGATGGTTGCTTTTCCTGTGTGCCCTACTGGGAATCGAACACGGGACTTCCACGCGCCGGGCCGACACTCTACTGCTGAACCAACTGGCCAGGGCCCATTTAATTTTTTCTGAAGAGCTTTTTCGTTTACAAAGGATAAAGTTGCCTGCGTTGGGTTAAGAATGTGGCCGTGTCATAACACTGAGTGGCTCACTGTTTAGGCTGATGTTTGCTCCTTTCCCTGTGGAGTGGTTATTGTCTGCAGTGTTCCTAGAGCCCAGCACACCCCATTAGCTCTTCTGACCATCTGGAGATGTCTCCATGTGTGGTGCTGGGTCAGCGGGCGGTGGTTCCCACTGGCTTTCTGACCGGCCATCCTACAAGGAAGGCTGGGTCACAGAAACACCTTTCTTTTATTGCTCCGACTGAACGGGCACCTCTCTCAGGTTCACCAAAATCACGTCAGTGGATTCGTCTCCAGACACCTTGGGACAATTTGAAATGTCCAATGTATAAGACATTGATTTGCCATACAATGCAGTTCCCCACCAAAGGAGGAAGAGAGCATTCATTCTCAATTCCCCTTCACCTGGTAGGCGTGGCACCTCGACATGCATTACTCCAGGAGGGAGTATGAGCAGAGCAAGTGTTGGGTCGATTTGGGAATGATGGACCCCTGGCCTCTAAGGAAGGGAATATACATATATCTTTAAGTTTGGGATTAATCAAAGAAGCCACTCTGACCCCCGTTATAGAAAAGCTCTCTTCACCTTCCCCCGAGCCCCACCCCACCTAGAATACTGTGCCAGAAGGAAATGCGTCTGACCCTGAATGACTTCTTCTGTGATTGAATTGAAAACGCTTTAATTATTTTCTTAACAGGTTTTTACCAGAGATGAAGATCCTGAAACAAAACGACAGAACAGTAACTTGTTCTCACTGTTGTTTCTAGTCCTTGGAATTATTTCTTTTATTACATTTTTTCTTCAGGTAAATGTCTCTACCTTTTCACTTTCTTGATTTTGAGAAATGCATCGTTATTCAGCTGTGAGAATTTGTAACATCTATGCAATTTGCTTTTTAGTAGAATTGCTCCTATATTAATCCAAGTTGATTGGGATATTTAGAAAAGCGTTTTACGTCCTCCGGCTCCCTCGGTTGCCTCCTCCTCTTCACTGTTATGTCCCCAGCTGAAATAGTGATGAAATCGGAGGAACCAGAGTGAAGGAGTTCTGTGCTCTAAGAGATTAGTATGGTAAGGGGCCAGAGGAGATTGGTTAGACCTACAACATGGAGTACAAGTTGAACCAGTTTTCAATTTTGTATCCTTGGGCAAATAAGCTAATTGAAACTGTCTAAGCCTAAATCTCCTTATCTGTAAAATAGGGATCATTAACTGCCTGTAGATGATTAAAAGAGATAATGTGACTAAGTTTGCAGGCCCGCGAGAGGCAGGTGCAAGCACTCAATCATGTATTGAATAAATAAATGATTAGCCACGTGGTTTATTAAGACAGACTTCTGAATAGGTCTCTTTATTTAACTTGTTGTAAACATGTATTAATATATTTACTAGAACATTGTTCTGGATATTGGGTAGGAGGTACAAAAGGAAAGGACTGAACTCTGACTAGGTACTTAGGGTCTCATTGGGGAATTTGACCATCCTATAAATAGATGTGACATTCTAGCTCTAGCCAAGACCAATTCTCAGTGCCGTAGGAGTTGGGAGAAAGTAAAGGTTCCTGAGGGTGAGGTTGCATATGGAGTTTGGAGGGAGGGAGGCGTTGAGCTGGCCCCTTAACCTTGAGAGCCTGGGATTGGTTAAAGCAGTACCTTTGTAGCATGATGATGCGTGGAGATGGTGTCTGGGAAACAGAGGTAAGAACGAAGGTTCTGTTTTCTAGGGCCTCAGAAGTGTAGACATGGCAGCAAGCCTAATGCTAGAATGCCCAGCTCTCATTTAGAAACAGCAGGAGGGAGCTCCATGGGTAATGCCGTCTCAGGCTCTGGGTTCCCACCCTGGTAAGGATTCTCACACACCCAGATTCCTGTTGCAGCTGTGCCACCTTAGAACTGTGACCTCTGGTGACTTAGCAGACTCTAAATCTCAGTTCTGTTTGTAAAATGATAATTATAGGGCGGTCATGAGGACTTAATGAGACACCATATGAATAGTGTTAGAGGAAGAAGCACATAACAACAGATGGCTCTCCTTTGTTATATTGTCTCTAATATAAGAACAGTAACATCGCTGTAGAGAGCAAAGTATTTCATATTTCATTCATTCTAATAGCAGAAACCTTAATATGGTCATTTCCAAGTAAATGCAGCCATTTTAGTAATTTCGGGCTTAAACTCAAATAATCTAATTCTCCATGTCCTCCTTCTCCCTGCGTGGCCATCTGTTAGCAGAGGGTACAACATTGCAGTGCACTGTGGAGGACCTCATGCTGTCAACCAGGGGGAGCGTGGCCTCTCTGGCCTTCAGTTACATGGGCCAACCTGGCTGGCCCCTTTATCAGGACCATGTAGAAGAGTTGGTTCTTCACTTGTGCTCTTTGCACCTGCTCCTTCCCTCTATCTCAATAGTGTCCAACACGCTGCTTGGGAGCACACTGGAGATGGGGTTGGTTTCCTCCACGTCTCTGATTCTCTAGGCGACTCGGGGCCGTTAGTGGGGCCTCTCCTCTCTTGATGCACTTCCACTTGGCTTTCGCCAACCACTGTGTGGCAGGTGTCGTCTGTAACCTGCCACTGCCCGGTGCTCCGGAAGGAGAGGGGAGCACTGTACCCCCAAACGCATTGGGGATGAGAGTTCTGTTGCCCTCCCCCCTGGATGTGGCCTGACATGGCCACACAGTCACAGCTTATGCCATTCTTTCCCAGTTCCTTACTTTCTTCCTCCCGGATGCAGAAGGTCCTATATCATCGAGGGGTGGAGAGAGTTGTACAGAAAATTCTCAGTAATCCTTCTTCCCCAGCCTATCTTTCTCCTAGGCTTTGGCTTTTTTAAACTTAGGAACTAAGAATTTGAATTTGATACCTTTGTTTTCTGCATCCTCTGTGGCTGGGGTGACCATATGTTCCCATTTCCCCAGATTATAGTTCAGGTCCTGTCCTGGATGGTACCTTATGTAACCACCCTGTTTAGAGTACCCCTTCCCTTGGGGAAAACTCCAGCTTCCTGAGTGACAGACCCTGGTTCCTTGGAGCAATAAGGAGTGGTGTCCTGCCAGCTAGCTCGGGAGTGACAATGTCAACTTCTGAACGGGCTCTCTGGCTCTGCCACCATAGTCCGCAGTCACTGGCACTTAGCCAACCCTTGAAATCCAGCTTTCTAACTTTGTCTTGTGTCCTCTGTGGCAGTGACCTCAAGTCCCCCTTTTGTGTCATCAGCGTGTTGGTCTCTAAGTCCCCCTCCTTATGTTGTGTTCTCATTCTTCACAGGGTTACACATTTGGCAAAGCCGGAGAGATCCTCACCAAGCGGCTTCGATACATGGTTTTCAGATCCATTCTGAGACAGGTATTTCTAGGGAGGTTTGTGCCCCGGGCTGTGCACAAGTCCTGGGCCCGTGGCCTCAGGCAGTGGGTTGTGGTCAAGTTACTCAGCAGCTCCTGCTTGCTCATCCCTGGGTCTCATCTCACAGAGAGACAGAATGCCACCCAGGGCCAGGCTCAGTGGCCCTGCATCTGTCCGCTGTGGGTTGGCACGGGGGGCGGCGAGACAGTCTCCAGACAGATTCACAGTCTCCAGACAGATTCACTGCCAGCCTTTGTCTCAGCAGCGGGAGGCAGAGTAGGCAGAAATGATCCTCAGTGTGTATCCCTCATCCCTTTCCTCTCTTTCTTTCCTCCTTCCCCCTGGGACGCCCAGGATACTTGGGTTTCTTCCCACCAAGAGATGTCCTCTTTGCCCTTTCTTTCCAGAAATCAAAATTCAAATTTGTCCCATGCCCGTTTCTTCACTGCCCAGGTCCTTTGCTGGGCTGGACAGACAGACTGACTCAAGCTGCAAAGCTCCTAGCTGATAATGACCTAATTGAACGCCTCTCGCATTTCCCGCCTTCAGAACCCTAACAGACAGATGTGCTGCTTTCCTTGCCGAGGAGCAGGGCGATTCAGGGAATGCAGCCCGAAGCAGCCCAGTTCAAACAGGAAAGTTTCTTTAACAGTCATGAAAATTATTGTCTGCTATCACTTGCCAGTGAGCTTGAACCCTGGCTGAGAAACAGGGTTTGGCTGTGGCAGGGTTTCTGGATGACACATTTCCCCGCTGTCTTTGGGTCCTCAGTCCTTTCCCACTCCTACCACTTACCACTCAGCGCCACTTACAACAGAAGACACGGTTTGTTGTTTTTGTTTTTGACAGAGAGAGGGACAGATAGGCACAGACAGACAGGAAGGGAGAGAGATGAGAAGCATCAGTTTTTTGTTGCAGCACCTTAGTTGTTCACTGATTGCTTTCTCATATGTGCCCGGACAGGGGGGCTACAGCAGAGCAAGTGACCCCTTGCTCAAGCCAGCGACCTTGGGTTCATGTTTATGATACCATGCTCTTGCTAGCGACCCTGTGCTCAAGCTCCTGAGCCTGTGCTCAAGCACGCGATCTTGGGGTTTCAAACTTGGGTCCTCCGCGTCCCAGTCCAATGCTCTAGTCACTGCACCACTGCCTGGTCAGGTGGAAGAAGTGATTATCAGAATTGCTAGCTAGTGACCGGCAGAGCCATGACTGAATCTCACGAGTGACAGGGCACTATGTGATGGAGGGCCCTGTCCTAGGACTCTCAGTCAAATTTTGATAGCTGAGATTCCTCTGAGGCTCAGGGCTGACCTCAGTCTAGGACCAAATGCCGCATTACCCCGCCAGCCCCAGGCCAACTCCTGGGTCCGTTACACTTTGGAAGCTGAGCTGGTATATAATGCCCTCTCCATAAATTATTATTACTATTTTTGTGCCCCTCCCTCTCCTCCCCCGCACCCTGTAACCCCCACACTCTTGTCCATGTTTCTGAGTCTCATTTTTTTTTTCTGTATTTTTCTGAAGCCGGAAATGGGGAGAGACAGTCAGACAGACTCCCGCATGCGCCCGACCGGGATCCACCCAACATGCCCACCAGGGGCGACGCTCTGCCCACCAGGGGGCGATGCTCTGCCCCTCCGGGTCATCGCTCTGTTGCGACCAGAGCCACTCTAGCGCCTGGGGCAGAGGCCGAGGAGCCATCCCCAGCGTCCGGGCCATCTTTGCTCCAATGGAGCCTCGGCTGCGGGAGGGGAAGAGAGAGACAGAGAGGAAGGAGAGGGGGAGGGATGGAGAAGCAGATGGGAGCTTCTCCTGTGTGCCCTGGCCGGGAATCGAACCGGGGACTTCTGCACACCAGGCCAACGCTCTACCACTGAGCCAACCGGCCAGGGCCTCTGAGTCTCATTTTTATTAAATTATTAAATTCAGTCATCATACATTTAAATGCCTTCTGCTTATAAGGCATAATACTAAGTGTTATAAGTTATTCAAACTTGAATGGACCCTGTCTTCAAGGAAATTATATTTCAGTGGGGGAGGCACTTAGGGGCTTAACAATTTTTTTAAAAGTATTTTTTCAAGTCTTTGTTCATTTTTTTAGAGAGGAGAGAGAGAGAGTGAACAAGAAAGAGAAAGAGAGAAGGGGGGAGGAGCAGGAAGCATCAACTCCCATCTATGCCTTGACCTTACAAGCCCAGGGATTTGAACTAGCGACCTCAGCATTCCAGGTCGATGCTTTATCCACTGCACCACCACAGGCCAGGCAGGGCTTAACAATTTTTAAAAGCAAATTAATACATGCTATAATAAATTATAATGCTGGGTTTTTCTTCTTAAAATTTTTGGGAAAATGATAGATACTGCTTTATTGCAAATCGCCAGTTAAGATAACTACGTCTTAGGACCATAATTATTTTTGTAGAAGATATAATTTATACCTCAAACATACAGTCTTTTTACAATTTGATATTTGTATGTTTAAAAACATAAGTGGTTTCACAAAGAAAATTCTATTTTATGTTGAGTGTGAAATGTTAATCTAGATTTCTTTTGTTGGTTTGTTTAGAACCCAGTTTATTTATTCTGCCCTGAACTACAGTTATCTAAACTTGCTAGTCAGCTTCTCTGTTTGAACATCTAATAAACATTTCATATTTAACATTTCCAAAATTGAACTGTAGACTCTCCCCTCCACCATAGGGTTCATTCCTTACTTAGCCTTCCTATTAAGTGACAGCTTCATTCCAACAGTTCGGGCTAAAAACCTAGAGACAGCCTTGACTTCTTTCTTTCTGTTCAATACAACGATAGCCTCCTAACTGGTCTCACTGACTCCATCCTTATCTCAGTCCAGAAGGTTCACCTCCCAAGAGCCAGAGTCATTCTTCGAAAATTTAAGTTAGAATGCAGCCCTCTGCTCAAAACCTGCTGAAAGCTATCACTATCTCTCAGGATAAAAATTTGGAATCTTTTACAGTTGTCTGTAATGTCACATGTGATATGGCCCCCACTACCTCTCAAACCTCATTGCCCAAAGCTTCACCTGTTTTTTGATACATAGTCAATATATACCCTAACCTCTGTATAAAGGTATGAGAGGGGAAGAGGGGAAGAGACAAATGAGAAAGGAAATCTATCTAGAGGAAGAAGCAGCTTTTATGAATTCACACCAAGGTGCTTTTCACACTAGTGGCAGCCCTCAAGACATTCTTGCTAATGAATGAACAGATCGAGTAGGCCTTTGCCACAGGGCCTTTGCACATGCTATTTCTATCTTCTTTCAGATATTCTTGTTCATCTCCTCTTTCAGACGTCTTCTCAAATGTCTCCTTAGAGAGGACTTCTCTGTCACCTCCCTAGTCTATAAAGTAACACTTTTCCTCACTTTTTTTCCTTCTTATCCTGCTCTGTTTTCTTAATAGCATTATTACCACCTGGCTTGGTATATATTTACTAATTTGTGGCTTTTATCTCTAGAATCCAGGCTTCATGAAAGCAGCAACTTTGTCTTTTTTTGTTCACCGTTGTACAGATTGAACACTTAGAAATCATGTTTGGAACAAAGTAGGCATTCAAAAAAAATTGACAAATTTATGTGTTTGTCTATTAAGTCCCTTTTCTTCTCTCAGAGTGTCAAATCCTGAGTGCTCCATGCAGCGGATATAAATAATAAACAAAAGTGACCATGTCATTGTCTCTGGAGCTAAGAGTCTTATAAATAGGTCTTCAAGATAATAAAATCACTTTCTGTGCCACAGGATGTGAGCTGGTTTGATGACCCGAAAAACACCACTGGAGCATTGACGACCAGGCTGGCCAATGACGCGGGCCAGGTTAAAGGGGTATGTGCCTCCTGTCCGTGTTTGCCTTAATTGGCCATTTTGAATCTCAGCATGAAAGTAATTTCTTGTTACAGGGGTTAGTTTCCATCATTTTAAGTAAATGTTAAATAAACATTTAACCTACACAGTTTATCTTATACCTTATAGCAAAGATGTTAACTATTTAAACAACACATTCTGTTTAGTGTATATATAACTTACAAGCTTTCTTTCCTTATTTGCTACCTTGTTTATGCTATTAACAATATATAGGTGGAAAGATGCTTATTTAGCAAAGGAAGTATTTATCAGCATATTATGCAGGATCAGTCTTGTTTTAATGTTCAGTTAATCAACAAAATTTTAGTTGCCTCCAAAAAAAAGAAAAAGGAATGTATGTAGTTGCTGTCACTATACTTCAGAAGGGAGGAAAGAAAACCTTTCAAAAAGGTTGAAAGAAATGAATGAGAAACACATTAAAAAATGAAAGCAAGGGTAAAAGAAGCAGCATTATCAGTCTATAAAGCTTAAATTTTGGTACTGTATGAATCTCTTTAATTGATATAACTAGAAACTATTGAACCAGAATGTTTGATTTCTGAATGAAGTGTCAGTTTCTTCTTCTAAAACTACAGTGTTCATTGCAAAAATCCACAAGGTGATGTCGAATTTGAAAAAAAAGCATGTAATCTCTGCTACCTTTTTATTATTATTATTCTTTTTCCAAGTGAGAGGAGGGGAGATAGAGAGACAGACTCCCACATATACTCTGACTGGGATCCACCCGTAACCTCCGTCTGGGGCCGATGCTCTGCCCATCTGGGGCCATGCTCACAGCAGCTGTTTTTAGCACCTGAGGTGGAGGTTCCATGGAGCCATCTTCAGTGCCTGAGGCCAACGCACTTGAACCAATCCAGTCAAGCTATGGCTGTGGGAAGGGAACAGAGAAAGAGAGACAGAGAGAGAAGGGGAAGGGGACAGGTGGAGAAGCAGATAGTCGCTTCTCCTGTGCGCCCTGGCCGGGAATCGAACCCGGGACTTCTGCACGCCAGGCCGACGCTCTACCACTAGCCAAACGGCCAGGGCTGTCTGCTGTCTTCCTTTCCCATGAACCTTATCAATCTTTAGCCTTTACTCTTTCTGCATCATAGTATTATAATAACATTTCTTCTATCTAATGTATGAGGCTTCTGCAAGAATAAATTATGTTATGAAGATATTGGGCTTCTGTAAGAATAGGTTAGCATACAGAGAGTTGAGTTGTAAAATTGCAATATATAAGTCTTAGGAATTGTTTTAATGCAAATTTCTTTGCTTAAAGCTAACAAATCAACAAAAATTGAGGTTTAGATCCAATTGTACAGAACCTAGAAAAACAGAATGTGCACTGTTTGAAATAACTTTGGACTTCTAAAGTAGACAGTAACGCTCACCTTATGGAGTCTGCATGGCATGTCAGGTCGTCAGTAAGTGCTGTGGGAAAAGAATGGCAGCAGGGTATGAAGTTGTCAGGGAGGAAGGCTTCAATGATATGTTGATAGATGCAAGAGGCCTGAAGGAAGGAGAGGTGCCAGCCCTGTGGGGTACATAGGAATGTTCTACAGAGAAGGATGAGCAAGTGCTAAGGCCCTGGGGCAGGGGCATTTCCACCACTATTCCCAAAACGGAAGGAGGATCATGTGGCTGGAGTAGTGAGTGAGTCATAATAGTTGAAGTCAGCATTATGTGGAATTGGATGGGAAACCATTGTAACGTTTTGAATACCAGAGTGACACAATTTGAAACTTTAAAAATTTTTTATTGAATTTATTGAGGCGACATTGGTTAATAAAATTATATAGGGTTCAGGTGCACAATTCTACTATACATCATCGTATATTGCATTGTGTGTTCATGACTCAGGTGTTTCTCCATCACCACCTAACCCCCTCTACCCTCCTCCACCTCCACCCTTTCGCCTTTCCCTCCTGCAGTCCTCACACAGTTGTCTGTGTTTATCAGGGGTTTTTTCTTCACTTAATCCCTTCATCTTTTTCCCCCAGGCCCTGCACCCCCATCCCCTCTGACAGCTGACAGTCTGTTCTCAGTATCTATGAGTCTGTTTCTATTTTGTTCGTTTATTTTGTTCATAAGATTCCATATATATGTGAAATCATATGGTACTAGTCTTTCTCTGATGGGCTTGCTTCATTTAGCGTAATAATCTCCAAGTCCATTCGTGCTGTTGAAAAAGATTTCCGATTGTTACCGCTGATTGAGTGGCACAGCTTTTTTATCCGCTCATCTCCTGAAACATTTTTTTTTTAAAGGAGACAGAGACAGACAGACAGGGACAGACATACAGGAAGGGAGAGAGATAAGAAGCATCAATTCTTCATTGTGATACCTTAGTTGTTCATTGATTGCTTTCTCATATTTGCCTTGACTGGGGGGCTCCAGCAGAGCCAGTGACCCCTTGCTCGAGCCAGCGACCTTGGGTTTCAAGGCAGCAATCTTTGGTCTCAAGCCAGCGACCACGGGGTCATATCTGTGATACCATGCTCAAGCCACCCACCCTGTGCTCAAGAGCTAACCCCTGAGCCAGTGACCTCGGAGTTTTGAACCTGGGTCTTCTGTGTTCCAGGCAGGTGCTCTATCCACTGTGTCACCACCTGGTCAGGCTCGTCTACTGATACTTTTAAATGTTGCTGTTTGAATAGGCTGAAAGGGGCAAGGGTGGAGTCAGGGAGTCTATTGCAGTAATCTGGGGGAGGGACTAAACACTATCAAGTGTTTTAGTCTAGGGTGTTCATAGTGAAAGTGGTAACAAACTAATCAGATTCTGGATATATTTAGAAGGTATAGCCAGCAAATTTGTTCACTGGTTGGGATATGAAAGGAAGGGGATTTAAGAATGACTCCAAAATTTTTAACCTGCAGAACTGCAAAAATGGAGTTGCTTCTTGATGAAACTGGGAAGCCTCTTGGAAGAGCAGGTTTGGGGGTGCATCAAGGATTCTGTTTGGAACATAGTGAGTTTGAAATGCCAACATTTGATGTCCAAGTGGAGATGTCAGAAAGGCAGGTTGGTTTGCAGGTCTTGAGTTGAGCAGAGAAGTCCGGTTTAGAGACATGCATTTGGGGATTTTTCATGCGTTGGTGGTTTTTAAAGCCATCGGACTAGAGATAGCCATGGAAACGTGTAGCTAGAGAAGATGGCAAGACCTGGGCCCTGAGCTCGGGGCTGTCGGTGTGAACCACGGAGGAGAGAGAGGAGGGGCCGGTGAGGGAGAAGAGCAGTGTCCTGCAAACAATGTGGAAAGTATTTTGAGGAGGGAGCAGGCTAGGATATCAAATGCTGTTGACAAGCTTGCAAGATGACCTAACCATTTCCGAGTGCTGTAGCCACGTGGGGGTGTTTATGGTCCTCACAAGAACTGTTTCAGAGGTGTGGGGAACAGTCTGAGGGGAGTGGGCTCCAGAGAAAGGGGACCGGTGGATTGATTGTTAAAGGACTTTATGGTAAATGGGCAGAAGAAAAGGGCGTGTTAGGAGGAGGATGTAAAGTATTCATGTTTATTTTATTTTTTACTTGAGTTGACACAAGAATCAATTAATGAGCTTGGGGTAAATCTATTTCACTTTCTGGAGGAGCTGTTCTGAGGGACAGCGATCACTGTGAAGATTGTTATCTTCACGTTTTCTAAATCCTATATTCCTTAGCTGTACTTAGCTGCCGTAAATGTAGTCCACCTTTCACAGGGACCTTGTCACATGTGCTCACGTGCTTTCTCAGACATACACATCCCCTGTCCCACCTGGTGTGGAGGACACAGTCCTGAGGGAACACCAGCTCAGCCCATTGGAGCCGACCCCTGAGCAGACACAGCCTGAGCATTCTGCCCTGCTCCTTCCTCCCTCCTCTGAGATTCCTCTGGGCTGATGGCTGCGTCAGGCCGCAGTCCTGGAGGGAACACCAGCTCAGCCCATTGGAGCCGACCCCTGAGCAGACACAGCCTGGGCATTCTGCCCTGCTCCTTCCTCCCTCCTCTGAGATTCCTCTGGGCTGATGGCTGCGTCAGGCCGCAGTGCTTTGCTTTATTTGTACAATCGGCAGTCAGTTCCTTCCCTCTCTGGAGTTGTTTGGGAGGCCCATGGCCCCACACGCACGGACTCCTGCATACCTTGGTGAAGCCACTGTGAGCCAGAACTTAAAACCGTGGCTAAAAAAAGAAAGACTAGGGAAGAGGAAGCAAGCCAATTGGTGAGTTTCATTCTGAACTAGGAACGCCCGGTATAGCTGTTATCACAAGTTGGCTGAGACGACAGTTGTAATCACTTTATGCCACTAGCTGACCTCTTTGTGACGGAGGATTTGTATGTGTGTGTTTATAAATATATACATGATATGTACACATACATGTGTGTGTCTCTGTCTAGTCCACAGTGAGAACGAGTGTGGGTAATTGTTTATGTATAAAAAGACCCGAGACAAGCAGTGCTCTCACGAATCTTTGCCACCCAAAGCAAGGCTAACTCAAGTTTGTGTATTAGTGATCCTGTTTATTTAGGTTACAGTTATTTCATGTTTTACTTCACCATCAGTGAAGTGTTTTCTGAAATATATTTTTGACTGAGTAGCTTAATTCTGCTAAACATAAATCAGAAGGAAATGTATCTCAACACTTTGCATATAAAACTGGGCTTTTATATTTTACTTATTCTGGCTTTAGGAATAGAGTTCTGCTGAGAGAAACAGCAAAGGAGAGCCAGACAGAAATCACAAGCAACTGTGTATTTAAAAAAATTTTGTAGGACGGGGAGAAGGTGGTTTAGGGAAAGATGCTTTTAAATGTTTCTAATTTCAAAAAGAGGTCCAGGAAATGTGCTTTTACTCAATAAGAACAAACCTTTTAAAATTGGATTTCAAGCAACATGGTGGTGTTTTGCAGAGGAAATAAACAGCAGGAGAGGGAGAAACGGAAGTGGGGGGAGCCGTGCAGGAGAGGAAGGCGGGTGCAGACACGGAAGCACAGAGGACAGGTGCTGAGGGTCTGTCCGTGTGGGTTCCGATGGGAAGCGTGTCTGTCTAACTGCCTCACATGTGGCCTGTGCTGTTTGGACTGTTACAGCCACTCAGCCCTACTTTTTAAAATTAAAGTAAATTAAGCCAAGAGGTTTAATCTCCCTCCTCCCCAGCTGAAGGTTCTAGATCTTTTAGTTCACCTCTTATGTACATAAAAGAAGAAATAATTTGTCATTTTTTATCCATTTTACTTATTTTTATGGTCTTGACTAGCATCCAAAGCTAAATATTGTTTGTTTGATTGATTGATTGATTGGTTGGTTGGTTGATTTTTAGGAAAACACACAGAGAGAAAAGCATTGATTTGTTGTTCCACTTAGCTGTACACTCATTGGTGTCACATGCGCTTCCTGTATGTGCCGTGACCGGTGATTGAACCCACAACCTTGGCTTTTCAGGATGACACTCTAAACATCTGAGCTAACCAGCTAGAACCCCAAAGCTAAATATTTATGTATGTGAAAGGTTATGTGCTGGGATAACTCATCTGTCCTGAACTTGGGCCACTTTCTGAGTGCTGCTCTCAGTTGGTTGCTATGGAAATGAGCTCTGAGTAGGACTTGTAGATACTGAGAAAAAGAGCAGTCTGCATCCTCCTGTGCTGCAGACTGCAGGTTGTACCTTTGACTTTCAAATTGAAAATGTATAAATACGGAGAGCTGGCTTTGAGGCCACTCTACTCTTTGACTTATGCCAAATTTAGCTCTGCCCCTTTGACAGAAGCTCAGTGACTGCATCAAATAAAAAGAAATGCTCTGTTATTTCTGCTGTCTCTCAGCCCTGGTGCATTCCCCGGTATGGAATTTACTGTACAGAGGCTACTAGTCATTGTAGCATCCTTTCCCCCTGATTACTAGTCTGTTGTTTATATCAATAAGTGTTGAGATTAGTGGGTTGATGTTGGGGAAGGGGGTGTTGTAAAGGATTCTGTCCTAGAATTCAGAGCTGAGAGAAGCTTTAGTTATTAATCACTGTACCTGCTCATTTCGGGGGTTGGAAGAAATTTGTCCAAAGTCACAGAAGTGGCAGTGACCACCCTGGACTTTACTTCACCGTACTCTTTACCTGAGACCAGCCCCTTCAAGCAGAGGAAGTTCTGGGAGTAGAGGATAACATGGGCTGTTTCCAGACAAAGCAGGTCTGGGGGCTGAGGAGGCATTTGAAATGGCTTGTGGCCATTGGCTGTTCCAGGGGGGAGGAAGAGAAGTGAAGAGAGGTGGACTGGATTGACTTTATAGCTTGACTTCTGGTTTTAGAGTTTTGAATCACTGCAGGCTACTAACAGTCATGCTTCCAAAGCATGGAGTGCCATATCCTGATTTACCTAAAGCATGGAATGTAATATCCTAATTTACATTCCATAACTTTCAGCCCTCTGTTTTTTTTCCAGATCAACTGCAGGTTAAATTAAACACAATAAGCCAACATCTCAAATATGCCAACATACATTTGAATATTCTTAATGATGAATGTTTGGATTAAATTATAAGTAATTCTGCTTCTAACATTGGAAATTTCCAACATTCCCAGTTTAATATGATTGTCAAGACTTTTTAATATTGTTAATTTGCAGAGCTCACTTTAATAATCTTGGTTTGATTAATGAAAATTTTCTTGTTATTAAAAAATCAGGAAAAAGAAATATGCAATTGAATTCTGATTGACCTTGTATTTTGGCATTTATTCTGAAGGCATGAAAATCTTCCTTTGACAAACCAAAGAAACTTACAAGTAACCCTTTATGTTTTATTTTATTACTCAGAAGATAATTAATAGGTTTTCATGCAACTAAATTGTTACAGTCCTTAAGAAAATGTAAGCATGGCTTTTAAAGATAATGTCAAAGTGTCTGATATGTTTTGTTTGTTTATTTGTTTTGCAGGCAATAGGTGCCAGACTCGCTGTAATTGTCCAGAATATAGCAAACCTTGGGACAGGCATTATTATATCCTTAATCTATGGCTGGCAATTAACCCTTTTACTTTTAGCAATTGTACCCATCATCGCAATAGCAGGAGTTGTTGAAATGAAAATGTTGTCTGGACAAGCATTAAAGGATAAGAAAGAGCTAGAAGGTTCTGGGAAGGTGAGTCAAACTAAGTTAATTGCTTACCTAAGTGGAGTAAGATATTCTAATCAGTGTTGTGCTGTTACTGTAAATGAATACTACTTATGAGCTTGAAGAATGTTTTTCTGACTACGCCTTAAAGCAATCTTACAACTCAATAACAGAAAAAGAAACAATTCAATCCAAAAATGGGCAAAGGAAATGAAAAGACATTTCTCTAAAGAGGACATACAGATGGCCAACAGATATATGAAAAGATGCTCAATGTCACTAATCATCAGGGAAATGCAAATTAAAAGCACAATGAGGTATCACCTCACACCTGTTAGCCTCATGCACTGTTGGTGGGAATGTAAAGTGGTACAGCCATTATGGAAAACAGTATGGAGAGTTCCCAACAAATTAAAAATAGAACTATCATATGACCTAGTACTTCTACTTCTGGGTGTTTATCCAAAAACCCAGAACAATTTAAAAAGATACATGCACCCCTATATTCATTCCAGCATTATTTATGAACGCCAAGCTATGAAAGTAACCTAAATGTTTATTGATAGATGAATGGAGAAAGAAGAAGTGGTCCATATATATAATGGAACATTGCTCAGCTATAAAAAATAATGAAATCTTGCTATTTGTGACAACTTGGATGGACATAGAGGGTAGTGAAATAAGCCTAACAAATACCATATGATTTCACTTTATGTGGAATGGGAAAAACAAAATAAATGAACTAACAAAACAGAAACAAAATAGAAACAAAGAACAAATAGATGCTTACCCGATGGAAGGGTGGTAGGGAACAGGTAAAAAATGTGAAGGGATTAAGTACAAATTTCCAGTTATAAAAATAGTCATGGGATGTAAAGTACAGATTAGGGGATCATATTGTAATAACTCTGTATGAAGCCAGGTAGGTACTGTTATCAGGGTGGTCACTTAGTAAGTTTTTAAATATCTAATCAGACTTATACACCTGGAACTATTATAATGTTGTATGTCAACTATAATTGAAATTTTTTAAAATTAAAAAGAATATTTAAAAGACAGAAACTCTCTACAAAATAAATTGATAATATTTGTCATGTTTCTTAAAAATTAGCTTATTCTCTTTGACTTAGGGATTTCACTTTGAAGAACTTCTAAGAAAATAATTAAAAGGGACAAATGTTTATGTACAAGGATGATTATCACAGCATTATTTTTAATAATGAAAAGGTATAGAAAACCTTGCTCAATAATAAAGGAATGCTTTAAGTGGCTGGGATATTAAGTGGCCCATTACACATCCCATTATTTATATATATTTAATGACCTTCGAAAGTGCTGTTGATATTTGTTAAGGCAAAAAATAATAAGGCCAAAGATGGGATTGTATCTCAATTTTGTTAAAAATATATATGCTTAGGGAAAAAAAATAAGCTAAGCTAATATTTCAAATATAACAGTATGTAACTTTGTATTACTTTCTATACCATCTCAATATTTTCCAAATATTATTCAGTTGTCATGAATGATAATTATAAAAAGTATAAGTATTACATTTAAAAACATATAAAATTACTGTAAACTTAAAATGTGACCATCATAGAATAAATAGCACTTCAATAGATGTAAAATACAGAGTTCTTAGGTTAATATTGCCACTGCAAAGCTATGTGGCTTTAGGTAAATGCCTTTATCTGATTAAGCATTAGCTTCTCTTTTTGTAAAGAGGAGATTGAATTAGTCAGTCTTCTTTCCAGATCTAAAACTCAATTTGATAAAATTACTTTGTATCCTTCTCCATAGTGAAGAAACTCTTAGGTCATAATAAGTTAATAATACTAATTTATTATTATTACATATTATTTGTCTCTTTTATAGAATTAAACTAATTGCCATACTTGTTTTGTTTTTTGTTTTTGTTTTGGGGGGGGGAGAGAGAGAGAGAATCATCAATCGTTGTTTCACTTTAGCTGTATGCCATTGATTGCTTCTCATACGTGCCTTGACCTGGGATCAAACTGGCAACCTAAGACTTGAGCCAGAGACCTCGGTGCTCAGGGTCAGCGCTGTATCTACTGCGCTGCCACCACTGGCCAGGCACCATCATTTGTCCGTGTGTCTCTTAGTGACTGGGTGCTCTCTGTTGCAGATCGCTACTGAAGCCATTGAAAACTTCCGAACTGTTGTTTCTTTGACTCGGGAGCAGAAGTTTGAATATATGTATGCACAGAGTTTGCAGGTACCATACAGGTAATGACCACGGAAGAGTGTGAGGGGGGTGGGAGTTTTTCAGTCATCAGATTGGTTTTCAGGAGGATTACTTTGTCGAAAAGGTAGGGCACAAGTGGAGAAGCTACTAGAAGGGAACTTTTTGGGAAGTGCTTGTAGTTACCCAGGAGAGAAGTCATATGACCCTGACCTAAGGCAGGGACTGAGGGGAAGGGGTGGGAAGGATGTTGAGAATGACTCTCTGATGCCAAGTTTGGATAATGAATTTATTACTTTCTCTCGTTGGCAATTAGTTCTGTAGAACATGACATTTGAGGTGTCCGTGGGACTTGAGGGGTGGTACTTCTTTTTTTTTTTTTTCCCTTAAGTTGGAAACGGGGAGGCAGTCAGACTCCTGTATGCGCCCGACCGGGATCCACCCGGCATGCCCACCAGGAGGCGATGCTCTGCCCATCTGGGGCGTCGCTCTGCCGCAATCAGAGCCATTCTAGTGCCTGAGGCAGAGGCCACAGAGTCATCCTCAGCACCTGGGCAAACTTTGCTCCAATGGAGCCTTGGCTGCGGGAGGGGAAGAGAGAGACAGAGAGGAAGGAGAGGGGGCGGGGTGGAGAAGCAGATGGGCGCTTCTCCTGTGTGCCCTGGCCGGGAATCGAACCCGGGACTCCTGCACGCCAGGCTGACGCTCTACCACTGAGCCAACCAGCCCTGTGGTATTTCTTGGAGTGTGCCTTTTCTTCCTCTCTTTCCTTCTCCCAGGGGAGCCCCATGCTCCTCCTTTAATGGCATCCTCCAGTGAGAACTCTAAAAAGTGACCTAAGCATTAGTAAGCCCAACCTTTGAGTCTCAGTTTCTTCTACAGTAGAAGGCGGGAGCCTAACCTTATCAGTGGGTTTTCAAACTATTTTATGATAGAGCCTTTTTCACTGGAAAGAAATTTCATTTGAAATCTCAGTATATGAATGAGATAAAAGCAGAGTTGATCTGGTTGAAGCAGGAGTAGGAGGCCCAGAGGGCTGTCCGCTCGTCAGCCTGCTCTTACCCTCTCCTCGCCCAGTTCCACGTGGTTCACAGAGTCCATGAATGGTAACTCCCTTGGGAAACCTTCTCTAACTCCCGCAGAGAGTGAAGTGCTCCCTTCTTTCTCCCCATAACATGTGATTCCCCCACTGCTTACACTCCAATCCAGCCTAACGGCTGGGTCCCCGAGGGCAAGAACGTGCCTGATTCCTCTGTGTTGCCCAGCACGGTCTCTGCAGCTGGCAGGCGTTGGGTAAATGAGTGTTGAGTGAATGTTTACTGTAGAGTACATATATGTCCAAGAGTGGGGGGAGAGGGGAGCGACTTCCATTTATTATTCCCTAACAGGCTCTTCGTTGTTGCCTGAGCTAATTTTATCTTTACTTCCACACTTATTTATTTATTTATTTTTAATGATTTTTTTTTTTTTGTATTTTTCTGATGTTGGAAAAGGGGAGGCAGTCAGACAGACTCCCGCATGCGCCCAACGGGGATCCACCTGGCATGCCCACCAGGGTGCAATGCTCTGCTCCTCTGGGGCGTCGCTCTGCCGCAATCAGAGCCATTCTAGCACCTGAGGCAGAGGCCATAGAGCCATCTTCAGCGCCCGGGCAAACTTTGCTCCAATGGAGCCTCGCTGCGGGAGGGGAAGAGAGAGACAGGAAGGAGAGGGGGAGGGGTGGAGAAGCAAATGGGCGCCTCTCCTGTGTGCCCTGGCTGGGAATCGAACCCGGGACTCCTGCATGCCAGGCTGACGCTCTACCACTGAGCCAACTGGCCAGGGCCTACTTCCACACTTTAGAGTGGTGTTAATCCTTCATTAATGATGAAGACACTGTGGCTCAGCAATTAGGCAGTTTTCTAAATTCTCACGAGTACTAAAGTGCGGCCCAAAGTTAGTTTTTGGAAACCGAACCCGTTGTTGTTTGCCATGCCTCCATGTCCCACCACCGACCTATCACAGTTACGTTTTAAGTACTGGAAATACAAGTTCAGTAAGTTTCCACCTGTCTCCTTTTCAGAAACTCTCTGAGGAAAGCACAGATCTTTGGGATCACGTTTTCCCTCACCCAGGCAATGATGTATTTTTCCTATGCTGCCTGTTTCCGGTTTGGTGCCTACTTGGTGGCAAAGCGGTTAATGGAGTTTGAGGATGTTCTGTTGTAAGTATTAGACTCATATTACACTGGAAATAAGCCTGAGATGGGCATGCTTCGTGCCTGCATGGGGACCCTTTACTGTGAAGTTTCAGAGAGAGATGTTAGTGATTCAGAAGGTCTCATTTTACCTCTGAGTCTCCATGTGTGTCACTGAAGCGCCCTGTTTCATTTGGGAAACCAGTGACTTCCCCTCACCCCAGGGCTGACTCACACATTTGACCTTTCAAGTCTGTGGCTAGTTGGGGTGGTGATTCAGTAAGGTGTTTCCAGAGGCCTTGGCATTTTGGGAGAATCCTCACTCTGAATCAAGTACCTGGTTCCTGTCAAGGACTCTGAACAGGGCAGCTAAGGAGCAGCTGTGGACCACTGCATTCTACAAGCCCTGGCAGGTCCCAGGGTAAATTTGCTCTCTTTGATAAAAGAAAAGTTCGAAGGTAAAAGCTGGAGAATTTGAGAAAAGACAAAGGAAAGCTAGGTTGAAATTTCTGCAGAAAATTGTACCTCAGTCAAAGGACACAGGCCTGATTACCCATCTATGTGACTTATTTAGAGCTGGACCCTGGAAGAGAGGCAGTGATGGAATTCCCGTATTAATCTGGGAGGGTTCCCACATTTTAGGTCTGTTCCAGGCGTACTATGTAAAAAGGCATGTGACAGATGTGTCCAGAGGAAGGCAGCTGCCGTGTTGAGAGTGAAAGGAGCTATCGAAGTAAATTTTCCACACTATCCCTGTGATGTAGAAGAAATCCCAGTCTAGCTTTCCTTCGTCATTTCTGAAATATTCCTGCTCTTTGTTTTTACAATATTTCAGTACTTGACGGGCTGTCTTAAGCAAAGGATATAGATTTTTCTTCAACTTGGAGAACTACATAATAGTAGACTTAATCAGACTTGCTACTTCCTAAAGCAGAGGCTAGAAGCCAAGTTAAAGGAAGGACGTGGGCATAAACATTGAGAGCTGGCCTTGATCTCTTGGAAAGTCCTTCCAAGCTTGAAGGTGTTACGGTTCCCATGCCATAGGCTAAGACGGTTGATGCATTTTGGGAGCAGCATGATATCTGGGTCTATAAAGAACTCTTTACTGCTCATAGATTTTCTAAGACTGATGGAATTCCATCACCACTGCCCATACCCATTATTGATTGCCACAATAATGCTGCATAAGAACCATTACAGTAGCATACACTGATAAACATTGATTTTTGCCCATAGTCTGTGGGTCAGCTGGGCAGTTCTGCTGATCTAGGTTGGGCGTAATGGAGCTCAGCTAGGCTCACTCATGTGTCTGCAGTGAGCTATGAGCTGGTTGGCCAGGTCCCACACAGCTCCCCTCCACCTGTGCCTTGTCCTCCAGCAGACTAGCTGGGCTTGTGGTAGTGGCAGAGTTCAGGAGGGAAGGTGAGAGCCAGAGAGAGAGAGAGAAGCATACAAAGCCTTCTGAGTCATTAGCTTGGACCTGGCAACATCACTTCCACCACATCCTGTTGACCAAAATAAATCATAACCAACCCAGATTCAAAGGGTAGAAAAGTAATTCCACTTCTTAAGTGAGGAGCTGCAAAGTCATGTTGTAAGAAGGTTAAGGATACAGAGAGATGAAAAACGGGGCCACTTTACAGACAATCTGTGACCCTTACATGAACTTATACAGACGAGTGGTTTTTAAGTTCTGTGGGATCGTTTGATACAGTGCTCTCTGGTTGTAGGGGTGCCAACTTCCAGGCATATTGCAGTAGTGATTCTTCGCACACATCTTGTCTTTGTTTTTCATAGGGTATTCTCAGCTATTGTCTTTGGTGCCATGGCAGTGGGGCAGGTCAGTTCATTTGCTCCTGATTATGCCAAAGCCAAAGTGTCAGCAGCCCATATCATCATGATCATTGAAAAAATCCCTCTGATCGACAGCTATAGCACAGAAGGCCTAACGCTGGTGAGTTTGATGTTTCGATTATATGATCTGCTTCAAACTGATGAATGGAAGTATTCTGAAGAGAAATTTAATAAAATAATTGCTTTTTAAAATTGGCTGATGATACAATGAAACTTTCTAGATCATGGCTTAATTTTAATAGATGTGAATATATATTAACATCTAGTACTTTTTTATAACAAAGTTACAGGGAGATAGGAATACTACTTTATAAGCAAATCCTGTTAATTGGGTTTATTATATGTAAATTATTCCTAGAAAATAGATTGAGTTACCATTTTTGTATTAATAATAGAGTCTATAAAAATACTGATTCTTTGAGATTTTATTATTTAAATTCTAGCACTTACAAAAAACCCAATTATAATACAAGTTCACTACCTTTGACCGCTGGTGCTAGACGGATTAGGATATACAGTGCATTTCCAGGATTGCAGCAATTGAGTTTATTGGTACTGTTTTGATTTTAGAACACCTTGGAAGGAAATGTGACATTTAATGAAGTGGTGTTCAACTACCCCACCCGGCCAGACGTGCCCGTGCTTCAGGGGCTGAGCCTGGAGGTGAAGAAGGGGCAGACCCTGGCCCTGGTGGGCAGCAGCGGCTGCGGGAAGAGCACGGTGGTCCAGCTCCTTGAGCGCTTCTACGACCCTTTGGCCGGGACAGTGGTGAGCACACATTCCCACTCAGCTTACTAGAAGGTTTTTCATCATCTAGAAGCCTGGATGTATTTAATTTCACTGTAAGCCTTGGTCTTTCAAACAACAGTCCCACAAATTCTGACATCCTGGTACAGCCTCTAAGCTGTACCATCTGCCTCAGCCAACATCTGCAGCCTCTCTGTCAACACCACCCCTCTCCCTTCCCTTCATTAGGTTTCAGCTTACATGAGACAATCCAGCAAAACTTTAATTAGCCCTAAAGATAGAGGAGGGGTGCTAGGAGAGACAAGGTGGGAGCCAAGGACGGGGAGTGTTGCAAGAAGAGCAATGACAAAGGCTACTGACAGGTAGGGTAAGATAAAGACTGAAAAACAGGGTAGCATTTGGCAATGAATGGGCTACTTCTGACATTGGGAGGTGTCCTCAGTGAAGCGGTGGTGCTAGAAAGCAGTTGGGCATGGCTAAGGTATGGTTAGGAGGGAAGCAGACTGAGTTCAGACTGAAGGAGCTCAAAGATGGAGGAAGGGAAAGAAAGAACAGCAGCTGGAGTGGGGAGGCAGAGGCCAGGGACAGTGGCGAGGGCAAAGTCTTGAGCATTTTTATGGCCAAGGGTGAAATAAAGCTATTGATAGAGTTAGGGCATTGAAGTGTTTTCTAAGGGGAGAAACAAGGAAGATCAACAAATTCTGGCAGTGGATAAAGTATATAGAGTGATTCGCTTTTGTGTCTTGAACTGTAAGAATAAGTGAATGGTCATATTTATTTATTCCACATTCAACAAGACTTACTGAGTACCTATCAGGGACAATCTTAGGTACTGGGGATAAGATAGCAGTCTTGAAGGGACTAGTAACATTTTAAGTGATTATAATGGAGAATAGGAAAAGAATGAAATTAGGAAGGAATAGAATTTACAGCAAAGAAATTTTCATTATGTAGGCATTTAATTATTGGTTGCACTCAAGAGATGATATTAAGAGTATTTAACAACTAGAATGGCATGGGCACTGGCCAACCAGAATGGTCACCTGTTCCATATGGTCAGATCGATGCCCATCAGCTTCACATGGGCCCTACTTGCATTAATGACCAACATGAAAATAGCTTTCAACCTGTCGTGCGGGCTTTTCACTTCCCCACGGCACTCGCGGTTCCTCGGTTATGTTTTATTGTACTCAGATGTGCCTTTACTCAGTCTCTTCTTTCACAGCTACGTGAGCTTGGGTTCTTCTTTTTACTACCTTGTTTTCAAGCTTCAGGTTTGAGGTTAGAGTTTGAACAAAAGACAGGCTGAGGACCTCTCTGACAGGTGAAGCAATCAGAGGGAATGGAAGCTCTCAGGCACAGATTATGGCCCATAATGGACATTTCTTAAGCAGTGTGTTAAATGTTGAGCTCGAAATGAGTTGCAGGTTATGGTGTCTGCCCTCAACTGAAGAGATGGGGCGTATACTTTCCTGAAATAGATTAAAGGAGGAGATAAGTTTGAGGTGGTTCTTACGGGATAAGTGGAGCTGGTTGCATCAGGGTGTGAGAGTGAGCTGTCAATGATGCAAGGCATCGTGTGAGCTGTGGTTGATTAGTTCTTTCTTCCTAATGTCCACATAGGCCAGTTTGGCTGAATTAGTAGAGTTCATTAGAGCTGTGGTTCTCATTTTTTTTTTTTACTATAATCCATTTAGGAAGGGGAAAAATTCTCATGGCCTCATTACTGCACTCACAGTCACTTTAATGGACAAAGCACTTGATAAGAGTTGAGTTGAAAGAATAATAATGGTAAACAGTACAATAATTAAAGAAGAAGGTAAAGAAATTAATAATTATTCTACAAGTACAGGAACAAAAGGGGGGAAAATTAAAATCATGGACTTTCCTGGCCGGCTGGCTTAGTGGTAGAGCATCGGCCTGCCATGTGGAAGTCCTGGGTTTGATTCCCAGCCAGGGCACACAGGAGAAGCGCCCATCTGCTTCTCCACCCCTCCCCCTCTCCTTCCTCTCTGTCTCTCTCTTCCCCTTCTGCAGCCAAGGCTCCATTGGAGCAAAGTTGGCCTGGGCACTGAGGATGGCTCTATGGCCTGCACCTCAGGCACTAGAATGGCTCCACTTGCAGTGGAGCAGTGGCCCAGATGGGCTGAGCATTGTTCCCTGGTGGGCATGCTGGGTGGATCCTGGTCAGGCACATGGGAGTCTATCTGATTGCCTCCCACTTCTAACTTCAGAAAAAATACAAAAAAAAACAAAAACAACCCAAAAATCATGGATCATATCAGGGATGAGTCAGTGTAGAAAATAGAAACTGCTCTCAAGATTTCAGCAGATGAGGATTTAATACAGGGAACAAGGTGCTTACCAAACCATTGGAAGGGCTGGAAGAGCGGAAGTAAAAGGTGAAAGAAAGTAAATGCTCCGAGACAGTGCAATCACAGCACTGCAGCTGGGATCCTGTGGCCAGGAGATGCACGGTACTATGCCAATGCCACAGCCACTCCGCACTTGAAAGGATAAGATCAGATGTGGCTATTGCAAACACTCCCGTCTGCTGGAACACGCGTGTCAGCTTACCACAGCTGCTTCAGGGAATTGGCCTCGGCCTTTCAGAATTTTCACAAGGCATCTCACTGGTAGAAACTCAGTTACTTCCACAACCAGAAGAGAGTCTGGGAAATAATTTTTAGCCTTCAGTCCCTTGATTTATGGAAGGACAGACACAGAATGCTATGGCAGTGAAAGCTGAGTGCATAGGACAATAGCCACCTCAGGACAGCACTGACAATGCCCTGAAAACAGTGTCCTCAGCTGCTGCAGGAATTAGTATCTGCTCCTGTGCATTTGCACTGGAACTGTGAAATACTGCTACGTGGTGCATAGCAGCCAGACTTAGTGGAAGTGTCAGCAATAAACACTGGTAAGTGTGCCAAATTTTGTTTAAATCAATTAGTAATCTTTAATAACTCAGTTATTATGTTAGTAGTAATTAGTTATCACCTTGTAAAAATGAGTGTGTGGATTTGAGCATCAACTGATCATAAGAACTGAAAAAAGGACTTGACCCTGAGGTCAGAAAATCCTCGTGACAATCAGTGGACACTGAATCATATTTTGAGAAACATTGGCCTGAGCAGGGGTCCTCAAACTGGCATATATCAGAATGGCCTACAGCTAATGAAGAGCACAGCCAACCTGACTCATTGAGGTAGGGTAGGGCCTGGCCTTTCAAGTTGTACAATGTTCCCAGGTGATTCTGACGCCAATTATATTTTGAGAACCACTGAACCTGATACATTGAAAAGTTTTGGTTAAACTGTGGAGCTTGCCCTGGCCGGTTGGCTCGGCTCAGCGGTAGAGCGTCGGCCTAGCGTGCGGAGGACCCGGGTTCGATTCCCGGCCAGGGCACATAGGAGAAGCGCCCATTTGCTTCTCCACCCCTCCGCCACGCTTTCCTCTCTGTCTCTCTCTTCCCCTCCCGCAGCCAAGGCTCCATTGGAGCAAAGATGGCCCGGGCGCTAGGCATGGCTCTGTGGCCTCTGCCTCAGGCGCTAGAGTGGCTCTGGTCGCAATATGGCGACGCCCAGGATGGGCAGAGCATCGCCCCCTGGGGGGCAGAGCACCGCCCCTGGTGGGCGTGCCGGGTGGATCCCGGTCGGGCGCATGCGGGAGTCTGTCTGACTGTCTCTCCCTGTTTCCAGCTTCAGAAAAATGAAAAAAAAACAAAAAAACAACAACAACAAAAAAAAACAACTGTGGAGCTTGTTGAATAATGAAGCTGTAGAATTTGTACAGAGGGAAGGTTCCAAGTTTCATGGAGCCTGAAAGTTACACAATTTTATGGACTCTAGTTAAAAGAATACAAAGTTATGAATATAAAATTAGGTATAAAATTGAATATTTGCTTGGAATAAAAAAAATCACAACAAAATATTGAAAACTTAAAAATTCTGGTTCCTTTCTTCCATAGATAAGATCATAAATACATTCCTTACCTGAAAGAGCTTCCTGGCTACCACCTGGTCTCCCCTCCCAGAACACTGTTCAATACCCAGCATTTACCTGCAGTTGAGGGCCTTTGAAGCTTAAGTTTATTAGCTACACTGTTTTTAGTTTGTTAGTTTTTTAGCAAGAGAGAGACAGAGACAGAGAGAGGGACAGATAGGGACAGACAGGCAGGAAAGGAGAGAGATGAGAAGCAATAATTCTTTGTTGTGGCACCTTAGTTGTTCATTGATTGTTTTCTCCTATGTGCCTTGACCGGGGGTCTCCAGCAGAGGGAGTGACCTCTTGCTCAAGCCTGCAACCTCTGGGCTCGAGCCAGTGACTATAGATGGGGTCATGTTGATGATCCCATGCTCAAGCCAGTGACTCTGTGCTCAAGTTGGATGAACCTCCACTTAAGCCATCGACCTTGGGGGGTTTAATCTGTGTCACTGTATCCCAGGTCAATGGCTCTATCCACTGTGCCACCATCTGGTCAGGCTAACTTCACTGTTAAATAGCCTCTGGTTTGAGTCTTCTCTGACTTTTCCTTTCTCCCCTCTCTGATCCATTCCACACTCCACCATCGGAGTCCTCTATCCCTCTTAGGAGACAGTTAGAAGCCTGTTGGCATTTTCTGAGTATTACCCAGTGGGTGCCTAGGTTAAGAAGGGGTATTCCTCTTTTAAGGCCAGACAGAAAATATCTTCCAATTATGAGACACTTGTGTTAAGAAAACCCAACCTGTAGTATGTACATATAGTCCTAGCTCCCCCAATTCCTAACTCTGTGACCTTGCACAAGTGACATAACTCAGCTCATTTCCTTGTCTATAAAATGAGGATTAAAATCACACCACCCTCACAAGGGTTGTTGTGAAGATTAAATGAGAATTCATTATATATGATTATCACAGGACCTGTAGCAGGGGTCGGGAACCCATGGCTCATGAGCCAGATGTGGCTCTTTTGATGGCTGCATCTGGCTTGCAGACAAATCTTTAATAAAAAAAAAAATAATGTTAAAGTATAAAACATTCTCATGTATTACAATCCATTCATTTCCTACCACTCATGTTCATGGTTGCGGGTGGCTGGAGCCAATCACAGCTGTCCTCCGGGACAACACCAAATTTTTATTAGATAATGTGTAACGTACACGGGTCGTTGTATAGCTCTCATGGAATTACATTTTAAAATATGTGGCGTTCATGGCTCTCTCAGCCCAAAAGGTTCCCGACCCCTGACTTATAGTATACTCTGTGGTCAATATATTTTTTTTAATTTAGAAGTTAAATTTGATGGGGTGGCATTGACCAATAAGAGTATATAGGTTTCAAGGAAACATCTCCATAGCATTTGAACTGTTGATTCTGTTGTGTGCCCATCACCCAAATTAAAATAATTTTCTGTTACCTTATATTTGTCCCTCTTTACTACCCTCCCCCCACCCCCTCCTCCTGGTAACCACTTCACTTTTGTCTACATCTGTGATTCCCAGTTTTAATCCCACCTATGTGTGAAATTATATATAGTTCTTAGCTTTTTTTGTTTAACCTATTTTACTTAGTACAGTATACTGTTCTCACAGTCCATCCATGTTGTCGTAAATGGCAGTATGTCATCATTTCTTATGGCTGAGTTGTATTCCATTGTATAGATGTACCACATCTTCTTTATCCAGTACTCCAATATTTTATTTATAATTATTATTTTGGAGTAAGTATATACAGCAGAATAATTCATATTTACCACTTTATTGTTTGTGCTAATGACAGTGAGCAAATTTAACAATCTAGAATAGAGATAGCTAGTCATTTTAATTTGGCCTTCCATCATTATTACCACTGTGTTTAATTTCCTAATTAAGTTTTTGTTTAGGGCAGTATCTTTGAACAGTGGTCACTGATTTCCCAGAGTTTCCTGGTCTTCCCTCACCACCACCCAGACCTCAAAGCCGTGCAGTCATCTGTTTTACATTTGGACTTCTAAACATATTTTCTCTTAAAAAAGATTCTTCTGCTGACATAGATTTTAAATAGTTTGTACTCTGGTGTATCATGTGGTGATGAGGAGGCCCAGTAGTGTTATTGTATTCAGTGTGATGAAGAATCTCATTTAAACTTGCTGGGATCATTCAAATTTGTCTGATTATATTAGGCTCTATTTTCCTTCTAGGGGTATGCACCTGGGAAAACATTTTTTAAAAATACACAACTGCCTGACCAGACAGTGGTACAGTGGATAGAGCATTGGACTGGGATGTGGAGGACCCAGGTTCAAGACCACGAGGTCGCCAGCTTGAGTGCGGGCTCATTAGGTTTGAGCAAAGCTCACCAGCTTGGACCCAAGGTCACTGGCTTGAGCAGGGGGTTACTCAGTCTGCTGAAAGCCCACGGTCAAGGCACATATGAGAAAGCAATCAATGAACAACTAAGGTGTTGCAATGAAAAACATGATTGGTGCTTCTCATCTCTCTTTGTTTCTGTCTGTCTGTCCCTATCTATCCCTCTCTCTGACTCTGTCTCTGTCTCTGTAAAAAGAAACAAACAAACAAAAAACACACACATATACACAACTGCTCCTTTTTCCCTTCGATTTCCATTTCTCAAGTACAGTGTTCCATTTAACAAGGTCTGTTTCATCACATATTTGTATGGTTTCTCCTGCGTCCCTCCACCATCTCCACTGATACTTCACACTGAAAGGAAGCCTTGAGGCGTAGATGCATGGAATGGTTTCCATGGCAACTGGGCTCGGTACCAGTAAGGTCATGGCTGTGCTTTCCATTCTGTATCTGCAAGCTTCACAGACAGAAACTGTCTTCCTGCAGCAGAGATTGTGCCCTACCTCTGGCCTGCTGTCTCCCAGAAGCACCCAGCCAGGCACACAGGATACAGAGAGTGTGTATGGCTCAGTATGTACTCATTAATTATCAGAAAAGCTCAAAACTGAGTCACTCATGTCATCTTCAAAGGGATTGAATAGCTCTCTCACTTCAGTGCCACCATTTTCTTGCAAAGTAGATTGGGCAGACATATCCACATCAGAAAATAAGGATTAGTATCAGCAAGGCCATGGGGGAACCACCCTGGGCTTCTGCAGCATAACTTAGGGAGCCAAGTGACTAGGAAAGGCTGCTCTCTTCTTCCTACCCCTTTGGCTCAACATTGTACATGGATGTCCTCCATCCTTTCATCCATCAACCATCTACCGTCCTCTGTAGTTCCCAGTACAGCACACACAGAGATACCGATTGCTGGCGGTCCTTGCATGCGTACTCTGTGCCTAGCAGCTGTGCTCACTGGGGTCCATACATGGTCTTGTTTAATCCTTAATTCTGGGAATTTAGGAACAATCACAGTTCCCATTTTACCCACGCGGAAACTCTCGAGTAATGAAATCTGTTTCCCAATGTCGACAACTACTTGCAGCCTCTCTCCTCCCACGCTCACTTCTGTTCCATTTAACTGCTGAGGCCTATTCCTCAAAAACCTGATCCCAACGAACTCAGGGCAGATCAGAAACCTGACCCGCAAACCTGTTATGTGGTCATAGCAGTTATTTATTTTCAATCTCATCTCAGCTACTTTTCCTATGAAAAATCAATATGTAAATAAAGATGCCAGGAAACATTCCAGAAATAGAACACATTGTATTAGTTTCCTGTGGCTGCTGTAGCAAGTTTCAGCACATTTAGTGGTGTAAAAAAAAAACACCCATAAATGTATTATCTTATAAATTGCGGAGGTCTAGATGTCCGAAATGGATCTTACTGGGCTGAAAGCAAGTGGTTAGCTGGGCTGGTTCCTCCTGGAGGCTCTGGGGAGACCTGTGTTCTGACCGTTTCCAGCTCCTGGTCTCCCTTCCTCCATCTTCAAAGTCAGCACTGACTGGTCGAGCCGTCCTGTTGTACACTTCAGTGCTCCCTCTCCTGCCTCCCTCTTCCGTAGTTAAGGGCCCTCATGGTTACACTGGGCCCACTGGATAACCCAAGATAATCTCTTTGAGATTAATTGACGAGCAACTTTATACCTAATCCCCCTTTGCCACGTGACATAACATTTACAGGTTTCATGGCTTAGAACAGGGGTCCCCAAACTACAGCCCATGGGCCGCATGCAGCCCCCTGAGGCCATTTATCCGGCCCCCGCTGCACTTCCGGAAGGGGCACCTCTTTCATTGGTGGTCAGTGAGAGGAGCATAGTTCCCATTGAAATACTGGTCAGTTTGTTGATTTAAATTTACTTGTTCTTTATTTTAAATATTGTATTTGTTCCCGTTTTGTGTTTTTACTTTAAAATAAGATATGTGCAGTGTGCATAGGGATTTGTTCATAGTTTTTTTTATAGTCCGGCCCTCCAACGGTCTGAGGGACAGTGAACTGGTCCCCTATGTAAAAAGTTTGGGGACCCCTGGCTTAGAACATGGGTATCTTGGGAGTGTGTGTATGCGGCATTATTTTACCCACCACACGCATGTATCAAAACTAGGGTTAAAACGGAAGGAACATGATGGTTCTTCAAAGCACACAATTATGACCATATTTAACTCTCCTTGATAATCTCAACGACAACAACGAAAGCGCAGTCTCACAGTAATTTGGCAACTGCAATGTCTGAAGTAATGATACTAACTTCGCTAAATTCAAAATATGCTGGTTCCACAGTTGACCTGGGAGCTCTTCTTTTTTTAGCGCATTGACCGAGAAGAGATCAAGCAGCTGAATGTCCAGTGGCTCCGGGCACAGATGGGCATCGTGTCCCAGGAGCCCGTCCTGTTTGACTGCAGCATTGGCGAGAACATCGCCTACGGAGACAACAGCCGGGTCGTGTCCCAGGAAGAGATTGTGCAGGCCGCCAAGGAGGCCAACATTCACCACTTCATTGAGTCACTGCCTGACGTAAGTGTCCCGGCCAGTTAAGAGTCCGGGAGCCCGTGGGTGCCTCCCTGGCCGATGGTTGGATAAGGGCTGGTTTCCCAAGGTGAAGAAAAGTGAGCAGCCACACACACACTCACACATGCACACACCCTTATACAAGCATCAGGCCACACTTCCTGTCCCCATTCGGTGTTATATTTACCGGGTCACCCGACTGACTTCCCCTGTGAACAAGCCTGACCTGACAGCGGGTATGTCTGGGAGGCCTCTCCCTTCTAGTCCAAGTGCAGGGCCGGGAGAAGCAGGCCTGAAGCCCCCTCCCCGTTTCTCTCCCAGCCTTCCTTCTGCCTCCTTGCAGCCCTTTCCCAAACCTCCAACCTCCCTGCAGAGTCAGGGTGGGGACAGGACCCGTGCCAGAAAGAAGGCCCTCTCTGAATAGGGCTGAACCATGTGGTGACCGGGATGCCATGTAACTCGTCACCATCGCACATTTCATGGGCCCCAAGCTGTGGCCTTTGGAATCCTCCCTGGGCTGTAGTCCCATGGCTGTCCTCTGAACTCCTCCCAGGAGGCCAGACAAACACAGCTTCTGATCCTCTCGTAAGCCCCTTCAGTCCTGTATTTTAAAGTACATTTTCACATGGCTCATCTAACCCTCCATCATCAATTACATTATTTATTGTAAGGAAGTGCCCCATAGGAAATAGAGCTCAGCAGCCTCCAGCCAGCAGGGAAGGCACTCCCCTCTTGGGGAAGGCTGGCAATGCCAGGTGGCCCTTCCCCAAGATTTTCTTTTCCTGAGTCTGTTCTTTAAGTAACTGCTGCTACCACATCATAGGCCCCGGGAGGGGACACTGTCCCTCTCTCAGCCTTTAACCTCCTAGGCCACCTGGGAATAATTGGCCCTTTCCAAGGCCAGCACATTTTAAAATATAGTCTCAATCCCCTGTACTAATGGCAGGGTCAGTGTTCCCACACATGGGCATGGACCAGCTCATCAGCGTCACCTGGGAACGCATAAGAAATGCAGGTTCTCAGGCCCTTCCCCAGAGCGCGGGAATCAGAAACTTTGAGGTGGAGTCTAGCCATGGATGTGTTAATAGCCCAGGTGATACTGACGCAGGCTGAAGTTTGAGAACCACTGGGCTAGGGGTTGGCAAAGACAAACGCAGAGAGTAACTGTCACCCCGACTATTAAATATGCTTTGCCGCTCTGGCATCTGTCTGCCACTGAGACCCCGCTTTTCTGGGCTCTTGGTCGACTCTGTCACACAGAGCACACCCACAGGTTCTTCTTCTCTGACAAGGAAAGGAAAGGCAAATCCCTTAAATCCTGTTTTCTGTCCGAGAAGCCACTTCTTCCCCTGAGTGATCTGAACTAGGATTTACCTCGCCCGGCAGGAGGCTGGTCTCGTTACCCAGCTCCTCCCTTTGGGGTTAAACCCTGTGTTTACCTGACTCAAGAGGCTCAATACTTTTCGGTGCAACCTGGCCACCCCTATAGTCCCATGGGACACAGTGTTCCTGCCTCTGAGGCAGACGCAGCCCTCAGGTAGAGCCAGCCCCGTGGTCCACCCGAACATCACCTGGAGTCTTCGTACCCCACCTGCAGGTGGCGCCCTCCGTCCGAGTGCCACAGAACCGGGGCTGTCAGATACAGCAAATACAAACAGGCAACACCATGCAGAACACGGAGTTGACAAACTCTGGGTATCAGAATCAGAGCCGGCAGTCTGACTGAAACCTGAGCCTGCAAGGCCTGTAACTAATGAGATAGTATTGTTCTCTAGGTTATACTGCCTCGCATCCTGTTTCGGCTCTCCCCTACGTGCTGCTGTCTCTGCTGTCACGTTGAGTAGGGACAGTTTTCTAATGTGGGCAACAAATAGGTGAAAAATTTCAGAACTCTAAAACAAAAATAAATACTTCAGCATTTTAAAAAAATTTTGTTTATATTGTCTTTTACAAAGAGAGAGAGGAAGAAAAACATTGATTTTGTTGTTCCACATATTTGTTCATTGGTAGATTCTTGTATGTTCCTGACTGGGGAACGGAACCTGAAACTTTGGCCTATCAGGACGACACTAACCGATTGAGCTCTCTGGCCAGGGCTGAGAGATTTCAGCTTTCAAAGTTATATATCCAAACAGAACTCCTTAACATTAATTAAAATTGTTGAAATGTTGGAGAGAGTTTTATAAAAACAGACACCAAAAAGGTAGCATCCCAAGAATTTCTTCCCTTCCTCACTTTAAAATAATGCAGAGAGCATCACCTGCTGGTTATAAATAAAATGAGCTTCAATTATTGTCTTACGCTTAGGCCTTTCAAATCAAGTTTCCTATCTCCTACCTCTTTGTCCCAAATACAACAAAACCAGAAGACTGGAAGAGACTAACATGATAATATTCTTCCTCATAAACATGCTGACTTGTTCACACTAAAACATAACTTTCAAAACACAAACGGTCTATTTTCAGGAAGAGAGATCAAACCTGTCATTGAGAGCTATGTGTTCGTTTAATTTCTATGAATTTGGCCTGGCCGGGTGGCTCGGTGGAAAAAACATCGACCTGGCGCACCGAAGGCCATGTGTTTGACCCTTGGTCAGGGAACGTAGGAGAAGCAATTAATGAATACACACTAAGTGGAACAATTCATTGAAACGAGTTGATGCTTGTCTTTCTTCCTCCTTCCCTCTTTCTCTCTCTCTCTCTATCTCTGTCTCTCTCAGTGGAAAAATTCTCTATGAACCTATTCTTAACTTCTAAACCTAAAAATTTTCTGTATGTATGGAAGTAGTTATCCTTTTTTCACTATGCAAGCTTTTTTTTAGAATCTCAGTTCTTCTTTTCATAGTAACGAAAACCTATTTACAGAAATACAACACCAAAGTAGGAGACAAAGGCACTCAGCTCTCGGGTGGCCAGAAGCAGCGCATCGCGATCGCGCGCGCCCTTGTTAGACAGCCTCCCATTTTGCTTCTGGATGAAGCTACATCAGCTCTGGACACAGAAAGTGAAAAGGTAAGAATGTAAATTGGACTTATTCACACTTAAATCGGTTGTACCTGAGATATACTTTATGCTTCCATCTTCCGCAGTAGAGAAGAAACTTCGGCCACATATGTTGATTGTTCCTCATGTCACCTTTCCATGGAATTTCCTGTATTTCCCCATGTATAAGACGCACCTTAATTTGGGGGCCCAAAATTTGGAGAGAAAAAAAATATTACATAAGGTTATTGAACTCAAGTTTTATTCATCATAAAATTCATACAACTCCTCATCACTCTCAAAACTCCACTCCATTAGCTTTTCCTCATGTGTCTGACGACGATTCGCTGTCTTCATATATTGCCTCGTCCTCAGTTCCATCTATGGAATTTAAAATGCCACATATATTGTATAAGATGCACCCAGTTTTTAGACCCCGAATTTTTCAAGAAAGGATGCATCTTATACATGGGGAAATATGGTAAACACTTTTTTGTAGCTGCTATTACAGAGAACTAAGATAAAACAAGGCTGATCACTCTCATAGTACTTACGCTCCAGCAAACAGCCCTGGATCACTTTGTGTTGACCTTAGAAGCTGCAGTGAGGAAGCATATTTCCATTTCTACTGGCAGCATTTCTTCAGCAACTATGTAAAATCTGGGAAGGCAACACAGTGTTGAAAGCTGTCGGTACCTTAAGATAAGTATTAGTAATCCTGTCAGTTTGAGAAGAAGTTGAACATTCAGCCACCTGAAAGACAAATTCTGAGATGTTTCCTGTCTTAAAAATACCAAAAGGCAAAGAAGGTGTCCCCATGCTCAGTCTTCCTGAATTTGCTGTAGCGCTGACCAGAGGCTGCTGGAAGGATGTTGTGTGGCTAGGCATACCAGTAAACATTTCTAACGGGTGGATGGGCAGTAATGTCCTAACTTGCAGAATGGATGACTTGTGATTCGGAATGCATCCAAAGGAGGATTCAATTATCTTCTGATACGCCAAATCCCTTGCTTTGTAAAATCTGTAATATTTCACTGATACCATTGTTAAAGAGGGACCTATTATTGGATAAATTAATTTTGAAGATTATTTTGGAAGAGGAATTAAAGGGAGGGTACTATTTTTATCAGAATTAATTTGCGTGATTATTGAATAGGTCGTCCAAGAAGCCCTGGACAAAGCCAGGGAAGGCCGCACCTGCATTGTGATCGCGCACCGCCTGTCCACCATCCAGAACGCGGACCTGATCGTGGTGTTTCAAAACGGCAAGATCAAGGAGCAGGGCACCCACCAGCAGCTGCTGGCGCAGAAGGGCATCTATTTCTCCATGGTCAGTGTCCAGGCAGGAGCCAAGCGCTCTTGAACTGTGACCAGATATACATAGTTAAATATTTTCTAATGTTTGTGTTAAAATATGGCATTTAATCAGAGTTAAAATGTGAGAGCTTGCTGGAAAAACTTACGCAGTTTAATGACACAAGATCATTCCACCACGTTCAGGGTCTTCAAAGACTTTATAATGAAAGGAATCGGAAGAAACATCACCAAATGGAATAATGTAATGTTTTTAATTGCATTAAGAGGTTTATATAATAATTCAAAGTAGATTTTGTTAATAAAATGTATAACTTTTGTTTATATTTTCTTATTTGGACTGTAACTGACTACATTGCTAAAAGTACTATAGAAGAAGCAAAAAGTACCGAATGTTTGCATAAAGTGCCTATAATAAAACTAAACTTTTATATGACTGGAGTTTTCTTGTCTTAAATACTTGTAAAGATATTACCCCCTCTAATGGAATAGTGAAGATCCTATCTGCATTTTTCAAAAAGACTCCCTTAAAAACTGCCATGAGCCTGGCCAGGCGGTGGCGCAGTGGATAGAGCGTTGGACTGGGATGCGGAGGACCCAGGTTCGAGACCCTGAGGTTGCCAGCTTGAGCACGAGCTCATCTGGGTTGAGCATAAAAAGCTCACCAGCTCAGACCTAAGGTCGCTGAGCAAGGGGTCACTTGGTCTGCTGAAGGTCTACGGTCAAGGCACATATGAGAAAGCAATCAATGAACAACTAAGGTGTCACAACGAGAAACTGATGATTGATGCTTCTCATCTCTCTCCGTTCCTGTCTGTCTGTCCCTATCTATCCCTCTCTCTGACTCTCTCTCTCTCTGTCCCTGTAAAAAAACAAACAAACAAAAAAAAAACTGCCATGAATTTTTGTGAGGATGGTTAAATAGCATAAATAATTCTTATTCTATATGACTTTTCATATTGGATCTTAACCATCGGCCTTCATTCTTCCTGGAATTGACCTTGATGATTTTTGCCTTGCTACATACGATGATGGCTCTCAAACTGACCACACAAGATTAATACAAGATTTTGAGGTGTGGGGTGGGGCAGAGGATGCCCAATTGTGATGTGTATACTCTGAGGTACATTAAGTATTTTGTACTGCTCTTATAAAGGACTCTTACAGGATTTTAATATTTTTGTACTTTAAAAATATATAATTACTCTTTTTCTGTTTCAATAATGAATCACTTTTCTCAGTAATTGGTCTCTGCCAAAGTTATCTTTTTGGAGGCAGATGTTTAAAATGTCCTGTAAGTTTAAATGCATCATCATGCCAACATGATGAGAAAGAAAATATCACAAAGAATAATATTATGATTATAAAAAAAATAGCCAAAAATCACTAGTAAGAAGATTGAAGGGTAGAGCCTTGGAGCAATGTTTGCCATATTTATTATAAACAGTTGATATTCTTAATAAATGAATAATTTTATAAGAAAAAATGCCATCACCTCCAAGAAAAAAATGGATGAAGAACATGGTCAGTTAATTTCCAAAGAAGGAAAACCTGACAGAAATATGTGCACAGTCTCAAGGAGATGCAGATTAAAACAACATACCCTTTAGAAGTAATACCAACCTCATGGTGGAATTAGACATCTCTTGTTTTGCCCTCAGCAGTAATAACTAGGCATCCATCCACAGACAAAGTGCCTTTTGGAGAACTGTGGGGTTCAGTACCACATGCTGAGGGACCTGTGGGGAGTCTTCGCCCAATGTGTCAGGTAATCAGCATATAGACCACAGACCACAGTCCTGGCTGTGACCCTGTGTGGCCTATGAACGGCCTTCAGCCCTTGGAGTTTGGTGTCTTGACAATCACCCATGGATGAGAGAGTATTTACAGAGATCCAGGTTTTAGAAAAGTTTCAGCATACCACTGGAGGAAAAACAAACACACAGAAAACACAGAAAGAACACGTTTTGATGCTCTGGCGAGGGAAAGAGGAACAGCTTGACTAGACTTGCACTGCTCCTCCCCAAATGCGACACAGGGTAGGGCCAAGAGCGTCTCAGCCTGCCAGTTCTCTCACGGGGAAAGAGAGTGTGTAAGTAAGTGAGCACCTGGCCTCCCCAGCTGAGGTGGCAACTGCTAAAAAAGCACGTTTTTCTTTCATCCCATCTAGAATATGAACTGGGAGCTAAATGACTGGAGTAGGCAGGAGAAAACTGGGAGAGTGGCAGGACTCTCAGAGAGCATTAAAGGTATGTGGAGCCTCCTAACCACAGTGTGGACTCTATCACGAAACCTGCCCACAAGATGCTGAGAACCCCCCACCTGCAGATCTCCCCAGCTGACCCAGGGGCACAGAGTGCTCAGCGAGCCTCTTCTGACTCTGTGTGCCTGGATCTCTGCATGTGCTCCTGATGACGGGGGCAAGAGCAAGCTCTGGCAGACAGCTAGTGAGCCTGCACAGAGGCTGCCCCGAGTCTGCAGGCCAGGGAGAGGCCACAAACTTCAGCTTAAGTACCAGCTCTGGAAAAAGTAAAAGGGAAGCAGTCAGTACATGGCCCGGTATGTACACATTGGGATCAATAGAAGGCATACACGCTTGAAGATTCTGCTACAAGAAGGAACAAAAAGCATGGTCCAGGTGTATCCACAGGTCTGAGAAACCCTCATAATCATTAGCAGAGTGATGGAAAATATTTTCTCCTGAAGCCAGTTAATAAGAACTGGAGGAGATGACTTTTACTTTAAATGGTTCACCAGCAATGCAAAACTTCAAAGAACATGATAAATCAAGGATACATGATACCTCCAAAGGGGCACAATGTTTTTTGGGTTTTTTTTTTCAGTAGAAAGCTCAAGACATGGAAATCTGTGATTTATTTTATAAATAATTAAAAATAGATGTTTTAAGGAAACACAATGAGCTACAAGAAAACACAGAAAGACAATTTAACAAAAAGGAAAAGAAAGTGAGAAGCTTAACAAAGAGAGAAAAATATTTTTAAAAGAACCAAATAGAAATTCTTCTGGAGCTGAAGAATACAAAGAATGAAATGAAAAATGTAATAGAGGGCATCAACAGCAGGATAGATCAGTCATAAGATAGAATCTCCAAATTATCCAAAGGAGACCAAAAGAAAAAGAATAGAAAATAGTCCAGAAACCCTATTTGATTTATGGAATACCATCAAAATAACCAACTTGTGAATTATTGGAGTTCCAGAAGGAGAAGAGAGCGAGAAGAGAAGGCATAAATGTTATTCTTTTTTAGAAGGCTGAGAATTTCCTAAACAGGGGGGAAAATTTGGATATCCAAGTCCATGATGCTCAGAAGTCACCAAACAACATCAATTTACAGAGCTCCTCTCCAACACACATTATAATAAAACTGTCAAAATAGAAAGGAGTTACACAACAGCAGAAAATGAGGGAGAGAGCATGAAACTTACAAGAACTCCCACAAAGTTTCAGTGGATTTCTCAGTAGAAACATTGTAGGCCAGGAAAGGGTGTGATGACAGATTTAAAATGCTGAAAGTAAACAGTACTACCAAGCAAGAAATCTCTGGCAAAGTTGTCCTTCAGTAACAAAAAGAGAGCAACGAAGCCAGATGGGAAAGCGGTTGAGGGACTGGGTGAAAAAGGTGAAAGGATTGAGAAGTAAAAATTGGCTACAAAATAGTCACGAAGATGTCAAGTACAGCATACAGAACAGAGGCAATAATATTGTAATAACTATGTATGGTGCCAGGTGGGTGCTACACTTAGAGGGGAGATCACTTTGTAAATTATATAAAGGCTTAACCACTATGTTATACACCTGAAACTAATAGGATATTGAATGTCAACTGTAATTGAAAAAAAAATCAAAGAAAAAAAATGACAACATAGAGAATATAGTCAATAATATTGTAATAAAAGAGTGTTGACGGCTGACTACAAAATACCGGATGTTTCACAAAAGTTAGAATTCATGAGTTTGTCTTTTGCATATACTTTCATTCTGAAAGCAATTTTTTTGGTAAAGCTAAATTTTTTATTATGGGTTATTATTGGCTATAAATAGATAAAATTAAATTGCAATACATTTTATTTTATTTTTAGAGAGAGTGAGAATAAGATGAGAGACAAGAAGGGAGAGAGATGAGAAGCATCAACTCCTATTTGCATCACTTTAGTTGTTCATTGATTGCTTCCCAAATGTGCCTTGACTGCGGGGGGGGGGGGGGGGAGATGGGGGTTGAGGGTCAGGGGACTTAAGCCTAGGTAGTGACCCCTTGCTCAAGCCAGTGACCTTTGGGCTCAAGCCAGTGACCATGGGATCATTTCGATGATCCTCTGTTCAAACCTTGAGGTTTCCAATCTGGGACCTCAGTGTCCCAGGTTGATGCTCTATTAACTGAACCATCACCACATTCAGGTGATGGTTTAAATGCAGTACATTTAAATGCAGTACATTTAAATTTTTTGTATTTAAACCAGAAAGGCTACTTGAGCCAACCATTTTACTTACTACCATTGCATATCACAGCTGACATAAGATAGCTATGCAAATTCTCTGCACCAAATTCTTACATACGCTCCATACTCTTCATGTTTATGTTTCACACTGTATTTTAACTATTTGCTTATTTTTCTCTCTGTTTATAACTATTTTGCATAACTGATGGGTCTCTATCATATTGTCTTTGTGCAATATCTTGACATAATATGTGCTCTCTTCAAATGTATTTTAGGAATTAGGAATAGACACAACTAGGCAGGAAATGGTAGAGTTAAAATACCTTTTGCCAGCTGTCGGATTCTTCCATCTTGAAACAGGTGCCAAATATTTTCTTTTTGTCCTCCTGTATTTACTCATTACCATGCCCTCAACACAGCTGAAGGCTCTGGGAGCCTGGCTTCTGTGGGCTCAGCTGAGGGAGCCTGGGAGACAGTGGGAGGGATCACGGCCCTTCGCAAAGCAGTGTCCTCTACAGCAGTGGTCCCCAACCTTTTTTGGGCCACAGACCGGTTTAGTGTCAGAAAATATTTTCACGGACCGGCCTTTAGGGTGGGACGGATAAATGTATCACATGACCGAGACAAGCCTCAAGAGTGAGTCTTCGGCCCTGGCTGGTTGGCTCAGCGGTAGAGCATCGGCCTGGCGTGCGGGGGACCCGGGTTCGATTTCCGGCCAGGGCACATAGGAGAAGCGCCCATTTGCTTCTCCACCCCCACCCCCTCCTTCCTCTCTGTCTCTCTCTTCCCCTCCCACAGCCAAGGCTCCATTGGAGCAAAGATGGCCGGGGCGCTGGGGATGGCTCCTTGGCCTCTGCCCCAGGCTCTAGAGTGGCTCTGGTTGCGGCAGAGCGACGCCCCCTGGTGGGCAGAGCGTCGCCCCTGGTGGGCGTGCCGGGTGGATCCTGGTCGGGCGCATGCGGGAGTCTGACTGTCTCTCCCCGTTTCCAGCTTCATAAAAATACAAAAAAAAAAAAAAAAAAAAGAGTGAGTCTTAGATGGATGTAACAGAGAGAATCTGGTCATTTTTTAAAAAATAAAACATCGATCAGACTTAAATATATATAAAAGAGAAATAATGTAAGTTATTCTTTCTCTGTGGACCGGTACCAAATGGCCCACGGACCGATACCAGTCCACAGACCGGGGGTTGGGGACCACTGTTCTACATGACACTCTGTTTGGGCTCTGCTAACTGCCCTAGGCCCTGTCCCCAGGCCTGGGGAAGGCAGCGTACTTCACTGTACGTCCACTGCACCCTGTGCTCAGCCCACAGTTTTGTATAAATCCTCTTGAACATTCTAATTTGAGTGTGCTATTTCTCTCTCCTGGGACTCTGACGGATAATAAACAGTTCAAATAATTTCAAAAAGAATCCACCATTCTTGACAAGTGTTATGACTGCTTTCTTTTTTTTTTTTTTTCATTTTTCTGAAGCTGGAAACAGGGAGAGACAGTCAGACAGACTCCCGCATGCGCCCGACCGGGATCCACCCGGCACGCCCACCAGGGGCGGTGCTCTGCCCCCCAGGGGGCGATGCTCTGCCCATCCTGGGCGTCGCCATATTGCGACCAGAGCCACTCTAGCGCCTGAGGCAGAGGCCACAGAGCCATGCCCAGCGCCCGGGCCATCTTTGCTCCAATGGAGCCTTGGCTGCGGGAGGGGAAGAGAGAGACAGAGAGGAAAGCGCGGCGGAGGGGTGGAGAAGCAAATGGGCGCTTCTCCTATGTGCCCTGGCCGGGAATCGAACCCGGGTCCTCCGCACGCTAGGCCGACGCTCTACCGCTGAGCCAACCGGCCAGGGCCTGACTGCTTTCTAAGAACCGCCTCAGTAACCTCTGTGCGTCTGCACTCCTGCCTGCTGTGTAAGACCTCTGCCTGTCCTGCCACTCCTTGCCTTCCCGGGCCTCGGTCACATTAAGATCACACCATTCTCCCAGGGCTTCACTCTTCACCCTGATTTTCTCCCAGCTCTTTGAACTATGAGAATTACTTCTCTTAGAAGGTGCTTGATGTGTGAAGTTAAAGAGAAGACAAATACTGTGTTTTCCATGGACGTTGTGGGGCAGGGGTGGGGGAGAAAACAAGTAAAGTTAAGTGATTTTATTTTTTTACTGTAGGACTCTCGAAATGTGTGCTGTGCATTGCTACCCTCTGAGGGAGCAGCGTGGTAACGAGCTTTTCAAAACATATTTGAAGGCCCTGGCTGGTTGGCTCAGTGGTAGAGCGTCGGCCTGGCGTGCAGAAGACCCGGGTTCGATTCCCAGCCAGGGCACACAGGAGAGGTGCCCATCTGCTTCTCCACCCCTCGCCCTCTCCTTCCTCTCTGTCTCTCTCTTCCCCTCCCGCAGCCAAGGCTCCATTGGAGCAAAGTTGGCCCAGGCTCTGAGGATGGCTCTGTGGCCTCTGCCTCAGGTGCTAGAATGGCTCTGGATGCAACAGAACAAGCCCCAGATGAGCAGAGCATCACCCCCTGGTAGGTGTGCTGGGTGGATCCCGGTCGGGCGCATGCGGGAGTCTGTCTGACTGCCTCCCAGTTTCCAAGTTCAGAAAAATACAAAAAAAACCCAAAATATTTGATTTGATCATGGAACCCTTTTTATCCATGAAGCACCTCCTGGCGTTCTTGAGGTCACAGTTCGGAAAACCTTGCTCGGGTACACTTTTAGCTCCATCCTTCTCTTTCTTCTTAGATATTAATTAAATGACCAAACGAATAAGAATTGACAAAATTGGTCAGAACTCTGAGAAGAGAAGTAGAAGACAGGCTTCCACAGGCCCTTCCATTTGATCCCTTGGTGCATGCTGTGTCAGGGGTTCCAAAAACGTGTGTGTGTGTGGCGGGGGGGGGGGGGGGGGGGGGGGGGGGTCAGCGCTTCCTGCGAGAGCTAGTCTGAGCGGCCGGACTGGTGGTACTTGGCTATTGAGTCACAGGTTTCTCCAAGCCTTTAAGCCTAGATTAATTTTAGGTGTAGTTTCTCCTCTGGACTTTCTGCCTTGATTCCTGAACTAGCCAGTGGTGAGAAAGGAGTGGGCAGGAAGGGGAGACCAGTACTTATCAGGTGCTTGCCATGTGGCAAGGGGTATACTTGGTTGATCCCCATTCCTGAAGGAGTTCACAGTCTAGTGGGTAGGAAAAGATGTAAAAATAAGTATAATTAAAGTAGTATCATATAACGTAACATAACATAACAAACAATATGAGGCCATATGAATAGTTTGTACCCTCGTTTCCTTAATATTGCCTCATGCTCTGTTGTGGCAAGGTATATAATTATTGGCACTTGATTTTGTATTTTATTATAAAGTAAGCTTAAAGCCAGACTGAGATAATGTCCACCTTCATGTATTATGTAAAAAAATATAGATTTTTTTTTTATAAATAGTCATAATGGACCTGATGTTACTAAGAATGTGAGAGAGCCCTGGCCGGTTGGCTCAGTGGTAGAGCGTCAGCCTGGCATGCAGGAGTCCCGGGTTCGATTCCCGGCCAGGGCACACAGGAGAAGCGCCCATCTGCTTCTCCACCCCTCCCCCTCTCCTTCCTCTCTGTCTCTCTCTTCCCCTCCCGCAGCCAAGGCTCCATTGGAGCAAAGTTTGCCCGGGCGTTGAGGATGGCTCTGTGGCCTCTGCCTCAGGCACTAGAATGGCTCTGGTTGCAACAGAGCAACGCCCCAGATGGGCAGAGCATCGCCCCCTGGTGGGCATGCCTGGTGGATCCCAGTCGGAAGCATGTGGGAGTCTGACTGCCTCCCCATTTCCAACTTCAGAAAAATACAAAAAAAAAAAAAAAAGAATATGAGAGACAGTGAAGGAAGGAAATGAGAAATAAGTTAGAGAAATCTTTTTATCTTCTATTAATGAACAAATACAAAGATTGGCTAATTTGATTTTAGAGTTTTCCTTTGCCTGTGCACTCTATTAGAGAAAATGGATATTAAAAATCAAGCAGCAGGCCCTGGCCTGTTGATTCAGTGGATCTCAGAGTGTTAGCTGGCATGCAGAAGTCCTGGGTTCAATCCCTTGTCAGGGTACACATGAGAAGTGACCATCTACTTCTCTCCCCCTCCCCTGACCCCTGCTCTCTCTTCCATTCTCACAGCCAGTGGCTTGGCTGGTTGACTGATTCAAGCATTACCCCAGGTGCTGAGGGTAGTTCTACTGGTCTGGACTGGTCCTGGCATTGGCCACAGACAGAGGTTGCTGGGTGAATCCTGGTCTGGGAGCATGTGGGAGTCTGTCCTTCTATCTTTCCCCCATTCACTTAAAAAAAAAATCTAGAAACAGCTTCCAAGAAGATAGGATATATATTTTTCCATTCCTCCTGCTAAATACAACTAGAAACACTGAACATTATGTATAAAACAAACATAAGAAGACTCTGAAAAGTGGAGAAAGACAAACCAGTGTAGGACCTTGGAACCCAGAGAATGACATGGTGGTGAGTTCCCCATTTTTGCTTTTGTTTTGTTTTGTTTTCCTTTGTTTTATTTTTGGAGCTATAGAAGGCAAGAACCCAGAAATGTCAACATAAGACAAAAAGGAGCCCCAACAAAAGGAGTAGTTTTTGGCTACTCTCTCTAGCCAAAAAAAAAAAAAAAAAAAAAGGAAAGGGACAAACCTAGCAAGATAGAAAATGTTTGTAAAATAGCTGCTCTACTCTACCCAACATTATAGAAGAGAACTGTGGCCCCCCCAGGCCCATGCTCGAAAAGGTCGAGTGGGAAGCCTGTCTCCCATCTTTTTTTTTTTTTTTTTTTTTGCATTTTTCCGAAGCTGGAAATGGGGAGAGACAGTCAGACAGACTCCCACATGCACCCGACCGGGATCCACCCGGCACGCCCACCAGGGGCAATGCTCTGCCCACCAGGGGGCGATGCTCTGCCGCGACCAGAGCCACTCTAGCGCCTGGGGCAGAGGCCACAGAGCCATCCCCAGTGCCTGGGCCATCTTTGCTCCAATGGAGCCTTGGCTGTGGGAGGGGAAGAGAGAGACAGAGAGGAAGGAGGGGGGGGGGGTGGAGAAGCAAATGGGCACTTCTCCTATGTGCCCTGGCCAGAAATCGAACCCGGGTCCCCCGCACGCCAGGCCGACGATCTACCGCTGAGCCAACCGGCAGGGCCCTGTCTCCCACCTTTGCTAGGCCGTAACAGGGCACCCAACCTCACTGCCTGCCTCTTGCCACGTGGTGTCAGAGGAGGCTAAGGAGGGGCTGTCTTTTCATCCCCACCAGGTAGGAATGAGGCAGCTCATAACTTTTTGAAAAGTTATGATTTTAGAATAGTCTTAAAGTGAAGGGATTATACGAAGCACCACTTGGTAGTTATAAAACAATCGCGGGATATAAGTAAAGTATAGGGAATACAGTTGATAATATTGTGATAACTGTGTATGGTGCCACTTGGGGTACATAGTGGGGAACACTATTAAAGTATATGATTGTCTAACCACTAAGCTATATACTTAAAACCAATACAAAAAAATTAAAGACTATGATTTGCTATCATCCAAAGCTGGCAATGAAATAAAACTAATGTTTTAATTTGAAAAAATGGAATAACATTAAGAATAAGTCAACAAAAAATACCATAGTGACCATAGCTCATGCTTATTTATTTAATCTCAGACCTTGGCCCTGCAGCCCTCTCTGTCCACACAATAGTTAACATAACCCTCTCAGGACACAAAAGTTCCATTTGGCAATGTGACCTTTGAACCCAATGTGTCATTAGTCTATTCTGGTAGAAATGATATCATGTTATGATTGACAGCAAACTCTTCCCAACTGGTTCTTTAAATGGGGTCATGGCCCCTCTGCAAGTGCACCCTTGTGTTGCAGGAAAATCACACCCAAACGGAGGATAATAGATGCCCAGACAACTTAATAGAGGAAGCGTTTATTAGTAGCCCCAGAGCACATGGGGTTAGTAGCACCCAAGTACGAGCTCCTCCAAGTTAGATTTCTTACATCTTATATACCTTTTACGGGGTCCATGCAAGGGGCGCGTGATTCCTTTGTCTGAGGTACTACGTGCACCTCGTGGCTCAAGGTGGGGCAGGAGAGTTTTGGTGGGACAGCAAGGGGGAAGGGTTTCTGGACCCCTGGTCCTATCTGTTTACAGATCCCGTTTTTCTCCTGAGTATTGTAAGCATCTCCAGGAGGTCAGTTAGAGATCTATAGAATGTGGATAATCTTTCACTGGCTGAGCAGTCAGTCCCGCAGGTCCCTTCTCCTGCACTCTTCTGGTTTCTCCCCTCTCACCTGCATATATTTTTAAAAAAGGTCATTGGAGAAAAGAGCACTGAATCAGCACTACCCCCATCTTCAATATTTTATAAATGCCATCCAAGGTGCTGGGCCAAATTATTCAGATGAATTTTTTTTAACGAGTAAAAGAGGAAGGAGACCAAAAGGGAATGCTTTTTTAGGAGAAAAGAAGTCAAAGCTATAGAGGGATTTTTGTTTTATTTTTTGAGCAGTGAGAAACATTTTTAAAAAGATTTTGGGCCTGACCTGTGGTGGCACAGTGGATCAAGCGTCAACCTGGAACGCTGAGGTCGCCGGTTCAAAACCCTGGGCTTGCCTGGTCAAGGCCATATGGGAGTTGATGCTTCCTGCTCCTCCCCCCTTCTCTCTCTCTCTCTCTTTCTCTCTCTCCTTAACAATGAATAAATAAAAATAATTTAAAAACTGATTTAAAAAAAGATTTTGGGAGAAAAGTTTAAGAGGTAATATGATTTGAAGGAAGTAAAAACAGGAGAAATCAAGATTTACAAACTCTGAGAAGAAGAGGGTCAGTTTTAGGCTGAGCTTGAAAAGTATTGGTGCCTGACCAGGCAGTGGTGCAGTGGATAGAGCATCGGACTGGAATGCAGAGGACCCAGGTTCAAGACCCTGAGGTTGCCAGTTTGAGTGCAGGCTCGTCTGATTTGAGCAAAGCTCACTAGTTTGGACCCAAGGTCGCTTGCTCGAGCAAGGGGTTACTCTGTCTGCTGAAGGCCCATGGTCAAGGCACCTATGAGAAAGCAATCAATGAACAACTAAGGTGTCACAACAAAAAAATGATGATTGATGCTTCTCATCTCTCTCCGTTCCTGCCTGTCTATCTCTCTCTCTGTCTCTGTAAAAAAGAAAAAAAGAAAAGTACTGGTAGCCAAAAATTTGGAAACAGAATGTAAGTGTGGCCATGCCCAAACATAATAGTAGAAGATAGCAAGTTAGAGAATTGTTAGCCACAAATACAGTATAATGGGAAAAGACAACAGAGCATATTATCATCAAGCTAAAGATCCAGATCAACTGCAGTGAGAACCGAGTCCATTAAACTCTCTTCAGGAAACACTGCTGTAAATTAATTTCTATTTAAATATAATATATTTAATGATTATATTTAATATATTATGTCATATATATATATATACTATATCTTGAAATACTTTGGTAGATGGAGTTTGTTCTTCTCTTTGACTCTTACTTATAGGAAACACTTTTACACAATATAAATTTTTTATGCTATAGATTTAAAACATTGATCTATGCAATACACAGTAAATGAGCCTTCTAGGCTATGGGGACTAGAAATATAGCTAGGCGTGGCCTCTGCCTGGCAGTAGTCTTCCCAGGGAGATTGAAGGAGCAGCCGGGAGGGTCTGTGTGAGCAGACCCTCACACAGTCAGGGTCTGAGCCCTAGTGTCCTAGCTTTGTGGAAATTCACTGACTTCAGGAATCCCAGTCTACATAGTTTTCAACTAGAACAAAAGCTCCTCACTTTTTACCTTAAACATGGTTCTTGTTTTGAGGAACAAAAGGAATAGTGTGTGTACATACATACACACATATGTATGAGGGCCCTGCAGATTTATAAAGCACTTTATATTTGTGAGGGATTTTTGTGCTGGTTTATTCTTAGTCCATTGTGAATCAGGAACTATATCCTGTTTTCCGTCTACTCTCAAACCCTAACACGGGGTCAGGCACATAGGAAGTATGGGCAGCAAATGTTGGCTATCTCAGTGAATAAAAGAGAACAATACTTTTGTTCTCATAGGTCTTGCATACAATGAATGCCTTCCAATGTTCTAGGTCTAAATTAATTAGATGAATCTTATGATGAGCAAAAGCAGAGTGAGACCAAAAGGGAATGATTTTTTTTAGCAGAAATGAGGCAAAGGTGGAGGTGACAATAAACAGCAAGCATAGTAAGTTCAGAAATCATATAGTATACGAGAGGGCTACAATGCTGTGGGGGAAAACTCAAGGTAGAATTAGGGGGACTGAGGATCTTGAAGGTATCGGACGCAGTTTTTACTTTTTTTTTTTTCATCTTTTCTGAAGCTGGAAACAGGGAGAGACAGTCAGACAGACTCCCGCATGCGCCCGACCGGGATCCACCCGGCACGCCCACCATGGGTCGACGCTCTGCCCACCAGGGGGCGATGCTCTGCCCATCCTGGGCGTCGCCATGTTGCGACCAGAGCCACTCTAGCGCCTGGGGCAGAGGCCACAGAGCCATCCCCAGTGCCCGGGCCATCTTTGCTCCAATGGAGCCTTGGCTGCGGGAGGGGAAGAGAGAGACAGAGAGGAAAGCACGGCGGAGGGGTGGAGAAGCAAATGGGCGCTTCTCCTGTGTGCCCTGGCCGGGAATCGAACCCGGGTCCTCCGCACGGACGCAGTTTTTAAAAGGGAGGTCAGGACTGGTTTCAGTGAAAAGGTGGTGATTGGAAAGGGACTTGGACCCTGGCTGGTTGGCTCAGTGGTAGAGTGTGGGTCTGGTGTGTGGATGTCCCAGGTTCGATTCCTGGTCAAGGAACACAGAAGTGACCATCTGCCTCTCCACCCTTCTCCCTCTCTTTCTTCTCTCTCTCTCTTTCTCTCTTTCCCTCCTGCAGCTATGGCTCGATTGGAGTGAGTTGGTCTCGGGGGCTGAGGACGGCTCCATAGTCTCCACCTCTGGTGCTAAGAAAAAGCTCAGTTGCTGAGCAATGGAGCAATGCCCCAGATGGGCAGAACATTGCCCCATAAGGGGTTGCCGGGTGTGGTCTGTCTCTGCCTCCCCTCCTCTCACCTAATAAAAAAAAGAAAAAAAGAAAAGAGACTTGTAGGAGAGGAGGGTTCTAGCCATGTGACTATTTGGGCGAAGAGAACTTAGGGCAGAGGGACTGCCAGCTCTGCCTCTCTTTTGGAGGAACATCCAAGAAGCTGGTGGGGCGGGTAGAGCGTGAGGCAGGAAGAGAAGTATCAATAGAAAACAAGGGCAGAGAGGTGACATAGAGGACAAACCACTGCAGGCCACAGCTCAGAATGAATTGAGGGCCTCTGGGGAATGGTGAGAGGAGAAAAATGATCTCACAGTTTAAAAGAATCACAGTTGCTGCTGCTTTGAGAATGAACAACAGCAGAAGATAGGCAAAGATAGAGGGAGACAGATTTAAGAAGCTATTGTATTGATAGTAATTCAGGGGAGAGAATATAACAGCTTGCACTACAGTGGTAGAACCGGAGAAAGAGAAGAGGTCAGATTCTGGATATATTTTGAAGGTAGAGCCAAGAGGATATCCCGACAGACTCAGCATGGGGTGTGGAAGAAAGGGAAGAATACAGATGACTCTGAATAACTGGAAGGCTGGAGCTGCCAACTGAGAAGGGGAAGCTTTTTGGAGGGGCCATCTTGGGAAAAGATCAGGAATCAAAGTTGGGCTTATTAAACATCCAAACAGAAATGTCAAAGATGCAGTAGTATATATCAGCTGGGAATCAAGAAGAAGGTCCAGGCTACAAATTGTTGCGTACACATGGTATTTAAAGCCATGAGACTGGCCGAAGTTACAGAGGAAGTGAGAATAGTCAGAAAAGTCCATGGAGTGAGCTTGGAGCACTCAAACATTAAGAAGTTGGAGGAAGAGGGAGAACATCAAAGGAAACAGAAACAGTGATCGGTAAATCATAAGAAAACCCAAGAAATCTGGGGTCCTGGAATCCAAGTAGAAAGTGTATGAAAGAAGATAAAGTTTGTCGACCACTTAAATTTGTCACATGATAAGGACAAAGAGCAGGCCTTTGGGTTTAATGATGTAGAGGTTATCAATGACCCTTACAAGAGCAGTTTTGGTGGTATGAAAGGGTTAAATTCCTGGTTGGAGTGTGTTCAGAAGAGCACAGGACAAGGAATGGGGAAATGACAGAGATAACTTATGAAGTTTAGCAGCAAAGAGGAGAGAAATGTGATGGTGGTTGGTAGGGGAAGTGGGTCAAGAGAAATTTTGTTGTTTTGTTGTTAAGATGGAAGAAATAATATCATGTATGTGTTAGAATAACAGGAACAGCCTGACCTGTGGTGGCGCAGTGGATAAGTGTCAACCTGGAAATGCTGAGGTTGCCGGTTTGAAACCCTGGGCTTGCCTGGTCAAGGCACATATGGGAGTTGATGCTTCCTGCTCCTCCCCCTTCTCTCTCTCTGTTTCTCTCTCTCTCCCTCTCTCTCTCCTTTATAAAATGAATAATAATAAAAAAAAAGAATAACAGGAACAAACCAGCAGGGAAGGAGAAGTTGATGAAGGAGGAGAGAGAATCATGGCTCCTTAAGATGTTATTCTTGAAGGGATGGAATCTATAGTATAAAAGTACAAACAGAAGGACTGACTGCAAACAGGGGCATGGACAGTTCATTTAGAGAAACAGGTGGGAAGGCAGAGTGCTGGTCACAGATGCTGGTAAGTGGGCAGATGTCATGGTGGGAGATTATGGCACATCTCTCTGGACACTTCCATTTATCAGTGAAATAAGAAGCACAATACTTGAGCAGAATGTGAAGAGAGGGAAAGAATGATCCAAGTTTGAGGAAAGAAATGGTGTAAAGGAGGAAAGTAGAAGAGTGAATAAACTAAGGAAATATTTATGACCAATGGACAGCAAATGTTGGAATACCAGATAAAAAAAACTTTATTTTAATGAATCGTGCACCCCACAGTGTAGATAATAAATAAGAAGCATGTTTATTACATTAAATATATAGTCAAGGGCCATTTAATTTCATGGGGAGACCAGTCAGATGGATTTGTGTTTTGCTTTAGCTATATTGTGCTACATGGTGCAGGCTTGGGGTAGTTGGGTAATTTAAATTAGCTCAGGTTGTGGTTTTTACCAAATGAGCCTGATAAAGAGAGAGGGCGAGGGGGTTTCGGATGTTTGCAAGTGGGTTATAAAGGAAGAGAGCACTCAAAGAGTAAAAACAGTTAAAGGGTGGTAAGATCAATGGATGGGGATGAAAGTGTTTAACTGTCCCATTCATTTGACTCGTCTCCTCTAGCCCTCCTTCCTGCCCTATTTAAGGTGGAGGCTGAGCACACTGCTTGCGTTAGAATTCCAGCTCTGTCTATTACAAGATCTCTATTCTGTTCCACTTTAATTTTTTTATCCCTGTCCAAAACACATCACCTTAATTACTACAGTTTTATATTAAAAGTCTTGATATCCATAAGGCAAATTCCCAAATAATTTTTCAAAATAAAGATGAAGTAAATTTTCAGGGGAAAAAAGCTGAGAAAATTCACCAACTAATGGAAAAACAAAAGAGTGTTTTTCCTATAGAAGGAAAATGATCCAAGATAGTGGTTTGGATACATAGGAAAAAGTAAAGGTCAAGAAAAGCATAAATACAGAAATAAATATAAATGAATATTGACTCTATCAAGTAATAATATCTTAAGGCTCATAAATAGAGAAAATTAAATCACTGTGCATGACAACAATGGTATATAAGTCAGGTGGATAAATGAGGTTTGAGAGTTTTAAAATCCTTGCATTGTCCTGGAAAAGGAAAAATACCAATGATTAGTCAAAGATACATGTCATAATCTCTAGGGAGGTGCTAACTATTGAATAGATAGTAAAAGAATAGATACTTAATAAGTGAAGAGAAAGGAAACCTAAATAATAAGAAGTCAATTAAGGCCCCTCAAAAAGGAGACAACAGTTAAGATTAAAAAGGAAAGAACTAGGGGGAGAAATAGAAAATGTAAGAGAACACAGTGGTAGAAGGACGTTAACTCTATGTCAATGAGAATAAGCAAGCATCTCAGTATCCTGCAGCAAAGAGAAAGTTAAGATTTCTTACAGCCTGAATGTCATCAAGAAATCCAGTGTGGCTTAAATATTATTTTTGAACGAAGGCATAACCAGCTACATGTGCTGTGTAGAGTTGTTTCACTGTTGTCAAATAGATATAAAAGGAGCCCTTGGATTAGTCTACACAGGGAAACAGTCATGTTGGCATGGCTCCTCTCTCTCTACAAGAACCCACGTGTCCTCCATTCTCAATTCTGCCTCAGACACAGAAAACATGAGCAATTCTTAGAGGGACATCTCTGTGAATTGACTTCAGACAGGAGATAGGCAAACATGTCCTATTTCTGAATGTTTTTGCTTGTTTTTGTTTTAGTTCAGGAGCTTCCTACTTCAAGTATCAGCGTTTTTATTTCTCCAAGATATTTTTTAGTAGATATGGTAGAGGCCCTGGCTGGTTGGCTCAGTCATAGAGCATCAGTCCAGCATGTGGAAGTCCCAGGTTCGATTCCCAGTCAGGGCACACAGGAGAAGCAACCACCTGCTTTTCCATCCCTCCCTGTTTCCCTTCTCTGTCTACCTCTCTTTTCCTCCTGCAGTCATGGCTCTGTTGGAGCAAGTTGGCCCCAGGCATTGAGGATGGCTCCATGGCCTCACTTTAGGTGCTAAAATAGCTTGGTTGCCAAGCAATGGAGGAACGGCCCCAGGCAGACAAAGCATTGCCTGGTAGGGGGCTTGTAGGATTAATCCTGGTTGGGGCGCAGGCGGGAGTCTGTCTCTCTGCCTCCCCGCTTCTCACTTAAGAAAAAAAGACTGTATTAGAGGCTTTCATCTCCTTACAGGCTGCTGGTTTTCTAATGTCCTCTAGTCACACCAAGCCTTCTTTCCAACTAAACAAGTCCAATTGCTTTAGTCTCAGAATATCTTTAGTCCCTAGTAAGCTGACCACCAGTTAGACCTGGGAAGAGCAGGAGTTCTGGATGATCAAACAAGAAAATCCTCATGGTTATGGCAGACCAGATAAGGAGAAAAACACTTTGAAGAAAAATACTTAAGTAAATTCATTTCTATCACATAATTGCAGAACCTGCCTATTCTTCAAGTCAAGTTCTGCCTAGCTCAAGGTAACAGGCAGAGCAGATAGAGTTAAGCGGCACATTTTAGAGTAAATGGCTGAGCTGCTGGCTCCTAGTCCAGTCCTTTGTCATCAGCATCTTCTGATCTTTTAACTATAATTCTCATTTACTAGATGTCTCCTCTGTGCCAGGCACTTTACACACATTATATCTGATCCCAGTAACACCCCTGGTTTTCAGAGATTCAACCAAAAATTAAATACCCTGCCGAAAGCCAGACAACTAGTGAAAGGTAGAGGTCAGAGTCATACGAGGGCCTTCCCACCGACACCTGGTCTTGTACCCTGCTCTGCTTTAAGCTTCTCTGGAAACCCAAGAAAGCCTAGGGGTGACTTCTGTGTTAGTAAAACAGAGCAGAGGAAAGGACCAGCAAGCACGCCTGCTGCCTGATTAGGAAGGGAAGCCGTATTTGTTGAGCAACTACGATGTTTCAGGCACGGTACAAGGTCCTTTTACCTTCTGAATTCATTTATTCCTCACAGTAACCTAATGAGGGAGATATTTTTAATCCTCTTTTTAGATATGAGGAAATTGAGGTCTTCAGAAGTGCACTAAGCAGAGAAATTCATCAGAAAGAATAAGAAAACAAGGGATGCAAGTGAGCACTAGGTGTAGAGACAATTTAGTGTAGGGAGACCAAGATGAGAGCAGGGAGCCAGGAAGGGTACTGGAGGCTGGACCCTGGTCCTGCTGCTGCAGCCTCAGGCAGGGCCTAACCTCTCTGGACATCAGTTTCTTCTCATTAAAAAAAAAAAAAAAAAAAAAAAAAAAAATGGGTTTTGGACGTGACCTGTGGTGGCGCAGTGGATGAAGCCTGGAACGCTGAGGTCACCTGTTCAAAACTCCCGGCTTGCCTGGTCAAGCCACATGTGGGAGTTGATGCTTCCTGCTACTCCCCCTTCTCTCTCTCTCTTCTCTGAAGTGAATAAATAAAAAATCTCTAAAATTAAAGATGCAGATTTTGAATCAGGCGATCTCTAAAGTCCCTTCCAACCGTAAAGTTCTAAGTATTAAGAGGACAGCGACGACATTCCTCTTGTCCAAGGCGCGTGACGGCCCGTGGGCCCTGCAGAGGTGGGTTCCGTGCGGAGGACCAGGCCAGGTGCAGGGACGAGAGGACCAGCCCGGGTGCAGGGATGAGAGGACCAGGCCGGGTGCAGGGACGGGAGGGCCAGGCCGGGTGCAGGGATGAGAGGCCCAGCCTGGGTTCAGGGATGAGAGGGCCAGGCCGGGTGCAGGGATGAGAGGGCCAGGCCGGGTGCGGGGACGAGAGGACCAGGCCGGGTGCGGGGACGAGAGGACCAGGCCGGGTGCGGGGATGAGAGGGCCAGGCCGGGTGCGGGGATGAGAGGACCAGGCCGGGTGCGGGGATGAGAGGACCAGCCCGGGTGCGGGGATGAGAGGACCAGGCCCAGCCCGGGTGCAGGGATGAGAGGCCCAGCCCGGGTGCAGGGATGAGAGGACCAGGCCGGGTGCAGGGATGAGAGGACCAGCCCGGGTGCAGGGATGAGAGGACCAGGCCGGGTGCAGGGATGAGAGGGCCAGGCCGGGTGCAGGGATGAGAGGACCAGCCCGGGTGCAGGGATGAGAGGACCAGGCCGGGTGCAGGGATGAGAGGACCAGCCCGGGTGCAGGGATGAGAGGACCAGGCCCAGCCCGGGTGCAGGGAGGAGAGGACCAGGCCGGGTGCAGGGACGAGAGGACCAGCCCGGGTGCAGGGATGAGAGGACCAGCCCGGGTGCAGGGATGAGAGGACCAGCCCGGGTGCGGGGATGAGAGGACCAGCCCGGGTGCGGGGATGAGAGGACCAGCCCGGGTGCGGGGATGAGAGGACCAGCCCGGGTGCAGGGATGAGAGGACCAGGCCGGGTGCGGGGATGAGAGGACCAGCCCGGGTGCAGGGATGAGAGGACCAGGCCCAGCCCGGGTGCGGGGATGAGAGGACCAGCCCGGGTGCAGGGATGAGAGGCCCAGCCCGGGTGCAGGGATGAGAGGACCAGGCCCAGCCCGGGTGCAGGGACGAGAGGACCAGGCCCAGCCCGGGTGCAGGGATGAGAGGACCAGGCCCAGGCCGGGTGCAGGGATGAGAGGACCAGGCCGGGTGCAGGGACGAGAGGTGTCTAGTGCGCTCTCTCGGTGCTCGGTCCCCATGACTGCTGAGCCTCGTGCTAGTGTCCCCGCACGGGCTCAACAAGAAAACAGCGCTGAGCGAGTGTGACAGTCACTTTGGGGGCTCTGGCGGCCCCCAGCCAGCGGCACCAGGCTGCCCGCGGGCTTATCGGCCGGGCCGGGGCTGGCGGCTCCCCCGGGTGGGCGGCGAGGGCGGCGGCGGGAGCGCCCCTGCGGGCCGGGGCCGGGGCCGGGGCCGTTGCCGGGGCCGGGGCCGGGGCCGTTGCCGGGGCCGTTGCCGGGGCCGTTGCCGGGGCCGTTGCCGGGACCGTTGCCGGGGCCGGGGCCGGGGCCGTTGCCGGGGCCGTTGCCGGGGCCGTTGCCCCGGCTGCAGCGGGAGGCGCCGCGGGGCCCCGACGCGCGCGGGGGGCCGGGGGCGGAGTCGCGCGCGCAAAGTCCAGGCCGGGTCGCAGCGCCCCGCGTGCCCAACGGCTCGGCCGCAGAGGCGGGAGGTCGAGGGGAGGGAGGCCCGGTGCGCCGGGAAGCCGGGACGGTGGACGCGCGGCGCGGACAGCGGGACCTGGGCCGGACCCCTCCGGCGCCGGGAGGCTGCGCGCCCTCCGCGCTGGGGCGGGTGCCCCGGACCCCGAGGCTGTGGTTTCCCCCGAGGCCGGGATGGAGCTGGAGGCGGGAAGGAACGGAACGGCCGGGCGCCCCGGGCGAGCAGAGGGCCACTTGGCACCGAGCGGCCGCAGGTCCAGACCGCAGGCTCCCTTCTCGGTTCTGCGCCGTCCGCGGGGCCGGCCCGGCCTGGGAGGGAGCGGGAGAATGTGCGCTGCCTTGGCCTCTGCTGTGCCGCCACCTCGGAGCGTCCTGAGGCGCTGACCTTCTCAAGGACTGTCACTGAGGCTCCTTTGCAACGGGCTCGGGGAGAGGGCTGTCTCTGAAGTGCCTGCCCGCGTCCCTTTGTACAGGGCGATTCGATGAGTACCTGTGTTGTGTAACTTTCCTTGTTTATATAACTCAAAACATTTACAAACAACTTTCATAAACATCGTCTGAGTTTTCATGCTTTTAGAGTATCCGACATCTGCTGTTGATGGTTGTGCTTTTAAAAACCAAGGCAGTGAAGGCAAGTTTCCCTCCTCCCCCCCTTCTTCCAGCGACAGGCCGGTTCCGTATTTCTGGGCTCTGGGCCGGGAGGTGGGGAAGGGGCCTTGGGCAGCCTCATTCTTCCGTAACTTGCGCTTCCAGGTGAGTTTTTGTTCCGTAGGAGGGGAAACCTCAGCGGTTCCTTCGCTTGTGCGTCTTCTCCCTGCTCTGGCTCTGGTTTGGGGGGCACTCTTGTTCAGTGCACTTGACAGGCCATAGTAGGAGCACGAGAGACCAGTCAATGGTGTGTTGTCTTTGTTTCCTCTTTCACTGTGGGAATAGTGAATCATTTCTCCTTTAGCTTCAAATAGTTTATGAGGCTGTTATTGACCGTTGAGTTCACACCAGGCCATCCAGAGCTAATTGACCTGTGTCATGGAGTAATCACTCAGAGGGATAAATTTATCAAGTTCTGCAGTGCGTCCACAAGCTGCAAGGGGCCTGATTAGCCAACTGAAATAAGCCTATCTGATGTTTAAACTGAAGCATTATTTTTGTCTTGTTAACTTCTTCTTACAGTGATATTGCTTTATTCCTTCTAAGTACCATGACACTCATTCATAGAAAATTTGGTTTGCCATATAGAATTGGAAAACCGATGGATGGTAGTATTTCTACCAGGAAGATGTGGTATTCCTTAGCTGGCAACTTAGTCTGGGACTGACTGTGAACTTATAAGTAGATGGCATTTTCACCAGGAAGGCTATTTGTGTATTGCCCTGGCTAAACATCTGATGAGCGTACAAAGGAGCTGTGCCTGAAATGAAAAAATGCAATAACACCCCAGAACCTAAGGAAGTTCTGAGAAATGGAGCTTACAGCCTTGTGTTGGAAAGAAGAAAAACAGTTCAGAAAAAAAGTGTGGAAAGTTAAGAATACAGTTAAGACTGTAAAGTTATGAAATTTAATGTAATGAGACTAACTTTTAAAAAAGCAGACCAAAACGTATACATTCAAAGGAAGTTAAGCTCACCTCAGTTATCTAGTGCAGACTGACAGTTATATGCTTATTCTAATCATGTTGCTATTGCCTGTGGCACGTTCATTCTGATTTTAGCAAATGTTCTAAATAATTTGGGATCAAGTTTTATGAGTTTACTTCATCACTTACCTGGAAATTTAAGCTAAATAAATGCATGTTAGGTAAAAAAAATAAAAATCTCTGCCCTCAGGTAATTTACATGATTGTATGGCTGACAGATATAAATAATACACATGATAAATAAGCAAATTACTACAGCACGTTTAGAAGGTAATAAATGCTATGAAAAACCATTAAAGCTTAGGAAAGCATGTGTGCCAGGAGGAAGTAGTTTGTAATTTTAAACAGGTGGTGAAGGTAGGTCTTATTGAGAAGGCAGTATCTGAGCACAGAAATAAAAGACATGAGAGGAGAGAGCAATGTGGGTGTCTGAGGAGAGAGCATTCGCATTCCTGGCGGAGGTATGTGACAGCATAAAGACTCTGCGTTGGGAAAATGCTTGGTGTGTTCACAGAAGAGCGGAGGGGGGGTGGACCAGAGGAAGCAGAGATGGAGGTGGGAAATGTGGTCAGAGAGGTAACAAGGAAACAGGTGGCATAGGCCCCTAGAGGCCAATTTAGTGGTTTGGATTTTACTTGAGAAAAATGGGAGCCATTGCGAGCTTTTGCGTACAGAAGCGGTAAGGTGACTTGAGTTTTTACATGATTACTCTGGCTGCTCTGTTGAGGATTGACTAATGTGGACATAAGTGGAAGTAGAAAGGCTAGACAGGCATTCTCCTGGGTTAATGGGATAACAGTAAAAGTAGTGAGCAGTGGTTGAACTCTAGATGTATTTTGAATGTAGAGCAAACAAGATTTCCTGACACCACTCCCCACAACCTTCAGAAGAGTGGCTTTTACTATTTTTAGATCAATATATATTTTTTTAGCCAAAGAAGAATTTCCATTATCCTCCTTTATCTATGGGGAATATGTTCCAAGACCCCCAGTAGAGGCCTCTCACCTCAGATAGTGTTAACCTTGTATATATTATGTTTTTTCTTATGCATACATATTTATGATAAAGTTTAATTTATAAGTTAGGCACAGCTAGAAAGTAACAGCATTAATAATAAAATAGAATAATTATAACAATATACAGCAATAAAAGTAATATATGGTGGGCCAAAAGTAGGTTTGCAGTTGTTCAATGGAAAATAACACATAATTAATAATAAAAATAATTAATAATAATACAAGAATAAACTCTGTTTTGAGTAGTAAGTGACTAACAAGTGGGTAGCATCAAGGGCGTAGACACACTGAACAGTGGGATAATTCACGCCGTGGGCAGGATGAAGCGGACGGCATGAGATTTCATCACGACTCAGAACAGCATACAATTTAAAATTTATGAATTGTTTACTTCCGGAATTTTCCATTTAATGTTTTCAGTCCACAGTCGGCTGTGAGTAACTGAAACTGCAGAAAGCACACTGTGGATAGGGAAGGGCAGCTACTGTAATTGGCAGACATTGTTAACACATTCATCTTCTCATTTATCCAGATATTCCTAAAGTGCCCTGGACAGTTACCTTAGTTAAAAAGGGATTGCCTTGAAGTATTTGTTAAACTGGATACTTTTAACAATTTATAGACATCACTGTTTTACATTTGAAATATTAGAATACTTGAATATGATAACTACTCAAATTATATTCAATTGACTGTGAAACATTTATAACAGTTTTAAATTCAAACAAATTTTTTTTTTCAGGAACCAAGACAGGAAAAAAAATGAAGAAAGTGAATTTAATTGGACCATTAGCGTTGGTAAGCTGTGAAATAGTAAATGAGATCATTCTTTCCTTTATTCAAATCTGGTGTCTTGAATAGATATAGAGCCAGTACTTGAACACTGTCTGCAGGCAGGGATAGATTCTCCTTGCTGCGCCCGTGCTGTCTTAGGTTGGCTCACTGGAGTCATGGCCCGCATTCTCAAGGTGGACTGTAAAAGAGGTCGGGATAGGCTGGCTATGCAACAGCACAGCTGCCCGGGTCACAGGGAAATGGAAAATAGAACTTGTGTTTGTACCAACAAACAAACGAACCAATTTCAGGAAAAAAAATTCTGCATTCGTTTCACAAAACCCCATAAATTTAGCTTAAAATAAACTTGCACATACAGTGATGTATTTTTTTAAATATTTAGTTATTTATTTTCATTGAATTTATTGGGGTACAAGTTCAGTGTGCAACTCAGTAAAACATTATCTGTACACTGAACCATGTAGCCATTGCCCCGAGCGAAGTCTCTCTCATCCCGATTCCCCCCCACTTTTGCCCACCTCCACCTTCCTCCCACCCCTTTTCCCTCTGTCTGTCACCACACTGTTGTCTGTATCTACGTGAGATATGTGTGTGTGTGTGTGTGTGTGTGTGTGTGTGTGTGTGTGTGTATATATATATATATATATATATGGGTTTTTCTTTGCTTAATCCCTTCATCTTCTATCATCCAATGCGCCCTCCCCATCCCCTCTGAAAACTGTTCCATGTATCCATGTCTCTGTTTCTGTTTTATTTGTCAGTTTAAGTTGTTCATTAGGTCCCACATATATATAACTGAAGTCATGTGGGCCCTGGCCAGTTACCTCAGTGGGTAGAGCATCAGTTGCCTGTGCAGACGTTCCAGGTTCAATCCCCAGTCAGGGCACACATGAGAAGCACCCATCTACTTTTCTTCTTCACCCTCGCCTCCTTCTCACTCTTTACCTCTCTCACAGTCAGTGAGTTGGCTGGTTCGAGTGTTGACCTCAGGCACTGAGGATAGCTCAGCTGATTCGAGTATCAATCCCAGATGGGGGTTGCCAGGTGGATCCCGGTCAAGGTACAGATGGGAGTCTGTCTATTTCCCCTCCTCTCACTTAAACAAAAAAGTCAGATTATATGGTATTTGTCTTTCTTTGACTGGTTTATTTCACTTAGCATAATAATTTGCAGATAGATTTTCAGGTAAGATTTCCTTCTTTTTTATGGCCACACAGTATTTATTCCATTGTGTAAATGCACTACAACACTTGGGCTGTGTCCAGATCTTGGCTATTGTAAAGTATGCTGCAATAAACATAGGGGTGCATATATTCTTTTTAATCAGTGTTTCTGGATTTTGAGGATATATTTTCCTATGTGGAATCACTGGGTCAAAAGGCTGTTCCATTTTTAATTTCTTGAGGATAAAGTAATTGTTAACTATAGAAATTTAAAGATGATTAAGAAATGTATTGTCGCCTGACCTATGGTGACGCAATGGGTAAAGTGTTGACCTGGAATGCTGAGGTCGCCGGTTCGAAACCCTGGGCTTGCCTGGTCAAGGCACATATGGGAGTTGAAGTTTTATGCTCCTCCCCCTTTTTTTCTCTCTCTCTGTCTCCTCTCTCTAAAATGAGTAAATAAAATCTAAAAAAAAAAAAAAAAAAGAAATGTATTGTCACATTTGGAATCTAAGAAAACTGGTTAAACATAGAGTAACTATAAGAGATTTAGATTGTGTACAACACAGTTCTCAGGGGCTTTCTGCTGCACAAGGTCAGCCAACGTATTTTTGGCAGAAGTCTAATCTGTTTTCATTTGTAATATGCTCTGAAAGCTTAAACATCCCCTACTTCCTCTGCATTCCCCAATTCTTCTTCAGCTAACCCCCTTTTTCCTCACAATACTACGAGCATCATCTCCATGAGCAAGACTTCCCTAAACGACATAGATAGGCACTTCATAATGTTTGTTGCACTTCACTACTGAGCTGTCTTTTAAAAGCTAACTTAAACTGCCCTGGCCGGTTGGCTCAGTGGTAGACCGTCAGCCTGGCATGTGGAAGTCCTGGGTTCGATTCCTGACCATGACACACAGGAGAAGTGCCCATCTGCTTCTCCACCTTTCCCCATCTCCTTTCTTTCTCTCTCTCTCTCTCTCTTCCCCTCATGCAGCCAAGACTCCATTGGAGCAAAGTTGACCTGGGCACTGAGGATGGCTCCATGGCCTCTACCTCAGGCACTGGAATGGCTCTGGTTGCAATGGAGCAATGGCCCAGATGGGCAGAGCATCGCCCCCTAGTGGGCTTACCGGGTGAATCCTGGTAGAACGCATGAGGGAGTCTATCCCTCTGCCTCCCTGCTACTCACTTCAAAAAAATACAAAAAAAAAACACAACAACTAACTTAAACCACTTAAAGGGCCCTTATCTTCAAAACTCAGAGGGTCTATTTCACCCCTATTTGTAAGTCTCCCTCTGAAATATTCTGAATGACATTTTAAAGGATGCAATGTTTGTGTGTGTGTGTGTATGTGTGTGTGTGTGTACTTAATATATACATCTAGCTGTTATTAATTCAATACCTCAGGAGCTCTGGAAGTAGAACAAAACCTTTGTCCCTCTGATTGTATTAGTCATTCAACCAAATAAGATATTGATGGCACAGAGTCAGATTGATTTCTTCACAGAATATCAAATAAATAAAATCATAAAATTAATCTGTCAGTGATTTGGATTGACTTTCTACTCCTTCCCTATTACATTCATTTGCAACTATTGCAAAAGTACTGACCTTAAAAAAATGAAAAGAACATATAATTGTGGAAAAGAGAAATTCTTTCCCACAAGGTAAAATAAGCATTATTTTATTATTCTTTTCAGTTTCGATACTGTGATTGGCAGGATAAATTATTTATGTCTCTGGGCACAGTCATGGCCATAGCTCACTGATCAGGTCTTCCACTCATGATGATCGTATTTGGACAAATGACTGACAGATTTGTTGCTACTGCAGGAAACTTCTCCTTTCCAGGTAAGCATTTTTCTATTTTTTTAAATGCATAATATCCTTTAACTGGGTGAAGGATTAGAAATTGATTTTGCTGTTCATTGTTTATTTGTATAATGATTTAGGCATCTGGGTGACTTTAGGTATCACAAAAGTGGTAAAATTCTCAGAAAATTCCTCAAATAGTCATTTAAATTTTAAGAAATAGGTGTATGCTGTCTTCAAAGATAAGGATAAGGGAATATACAGAAAGCTTTGCCTCTAAGTGAAGTAAGGAAGTCTCCCTTTGAGGACAGTGGAGCTGTGACAGGCATCTGAGCAGCCTGCATCCATCCTATCGGTGATTCCTGGTGAATTTCAGAATGCACCAGTTAGCCTGGCAGTCTTTCTTAGCTGCGCTCAGCTTGTAGATCTGTTTCTGCTTTTCTTTTTTCTCTTCCCCATTCTCTTTGTTAAAATTATAGCCATTTTCTGGGTCTAATTTTTGGACCAACCAGGTTGGCTGGAACTTGATATAACACTTCAGTAAAGAGGGAGTGGATTCAGTATGAGAATGATGCGCTTTGAAACGCGCCCAAAGAACAATAAGCACTGAAGAGCCAGAGGAGTCCCATAACTTAATGTCATCTAAAGGGGGGCTGTGGCAACAGTGTTGGAGTGAGGTTCTAATGGACATAGCTGTTTTCATGTTAGCCAGATCCCACACAGAAGAGTTCTGTGCTTGGCACCAAGTCCAAGACTTAGCTCCTCCAAAGAGACCTTGCGGGCACTGCATTGGAGAAGGCTGAATGGAGCTTTGTTGGTACACAGATAGTGGAATATAAGAACAAAATGCTGATGAAGGAAAGGTAGCTTTCACAGCAAAGATACTGAGAAAAGTGGATCCCATCCTTTAGATAATATTCAGTAAGTTTTCAGTGTTCACTGATTGAGCACAACCTATTTGGTTAGCACTGTAGAACTTAAGTATAATTAATGAAGAGAATATGATTGCTTGATTTATATAATAGGATCTATTAACACAAATATTGATAAACATTAATGACTTTTAGAAAATAAAATCGTCCTTTTAAAAATAAAGCTCCTTCAAAACCAGTTTATATAATTATTCCCAAGTACTATTGTCTCTGAGAAGGACCTCTTTATAATAAAAAGAACAACAGTAACAACAACCTTTTAGTATATTTCTTATCTGCTAGGTTCTATGTCACTTAACCTCACAGGAACAATCCTACACAGTAGGTAATGTTATGCTCTATAACAGACGAGGAAACTGAGGCTTGGTGAGGATAAATAACTTGTCCAAAGTTACATAGCTGGTCAGCATTAGGGCAAAATTCAAGCCCAAGTCTTTCTGCCATCCAAAGCATGCTCATGACCATGTAAATACATTGTACTGCCAAGATAAAATAATCTTGCATTCTCTTTTAAAAAGAATGTATTTGGGAAAGGTAAGTGGATTACATGTTTAATCAGTGACCAAAATTTTAACATAAATACCATAAAGGTAAAATTGGAGGAATAATATAGGATAATTTACAGCAGGGGTCTCAAACTCATGGCCCGCGGGCCGCATGTGGCCCGCCAAACAATTTTGTGCGGCCCGCAGACTAATCCACGAAGTTCAAAATATTTTGGATAAAATTAAGTAAGCCTAGGGGCCTACTTGTATTTTTCATTTCTCTAGCATCCTAGCTAGATATTAGCTTAGTTAACAGCAGTTGTGATGCGAACTACAGTTTCTGGTCGTTTTGTGACACTGAGTAAACTGCATGTATGATTGTGCTTGTTGTACTGATTTTTTTTTGTTTTCAACTGCAGTGAGAAAAGTGTTGCATAACAGTTGCCTTTTGTAGACCTAGTGCGGCCCACCGAACGGCTGTGATCTTGCTCTGCGGCCCACATGCTGAGTTGAGTTTGAGACCCCTGATTTACAGTCTTGAAGGAAATGAGGGGTAAGAGTTTTCTATTTTTTTTTAACTTTTAAGAAACTCTATAGATCTATTAGGCATTGGTTATACATATTTATAAAGCAGAATGATGCCTATGTTTAGACATATCAATCAAAAATTGGTTTCAATTTAAGGTTTAAAAAAACCTGATTAACAGAAGAATGGATAAACAAAATATGTTGTAACATACACTGGAATAATATTCAGGCTTAAAAAGGAAGGAAATCCCGACACATGCTACAACATGAATGAACCTTGAGGACTTTATGCTAAGTGAAAAAGCCAGTAATGAAAAGCAAATACCGTATGGTTTTATGGATATGAGGTATGCAGTTGTCAAATTCATAGAAACAGAAGGTAGAATAGTGGTTACCATACACTGGTGGGAGGAGGAAATGGGGAATTATTGGGGAAATTGTTCAATGCATAGAGTTTTAGTTTGAGAACATGAAAAAGTTCTGGAGATTAGCTGCACAATAATATTATAGACAATATAGAATATTAACTCTTTTGAACTGTGCACTTAAAGATAGTTAAGATGGCAAATTTTATATTATGTGTATTTTATCATAATTAAACTTAAAAAAAATCAGAATAAAACAATGCATCACACGTATCACAGATAAGTTAGCATTTGTACCAATTTTATTAGTCTTATTTTTAGAAAACTAGAATAATTCTGCAACTTTCTTTTTTTTGTGACAGAGGCAGAGAGAGGGACAGATAGGGACAGACAGACAGGAAGGGAGAGAGATGGGAAGCATCAGTTCTTCATTGCAGCTTCTTATTTGTTCATTGATTGCTTTCTCATATGTGCCTGGTTGGGAGGCTACAGCAGAGCAAGTGACCCCTTGCTCAAGCCAGTGACCTTGGGCTTTAAACCGGCGACCTTTGGGCTCAAACCAGCAACCATGGAGTCATGTCTATGATCTCACACTCAAGCCAGAGGCCCCGTGCTCAAGCTGATGAGCCTGCGCTCAAGCTGACGACCTTGGGCCCCAAACCTGGGTTCTCTGCATCCCAGTCCAACGCTCTATCCACTGCGCCACCGCCTGGTCAGAGTGCAACTTTTTTATTTGGAGCAGTTGGCTTATTTTCTAATTATGCAACTGAATTGCTCTGAAGCTGGACATGGCAGACAGGGGCCATGTGCTGTGCCCAGGGTCAAATTCAAGGTCTCTTTGGGGAATGTCACAAGCAAGTCACTTCTAGACCTGTGATTGCTGGAGTGCTGTACTCACCAGAGTTCCAGTTTATTCTCAGTAGCCTCTAAATCAGGGGTCTCAAACTCAACTCAGCATGTGGGCCGCAGAGCAAGATCACAGCCGTTCCGTGGGCCGCACTAGGTCTACAAAAGGCAACTGTTACGCAACACTTTTCTCACTGCAGTTGAAAACAAAAAAAAAATCAGTACAACAAGCATAATCATACATGCAGTTTACTCAGTGTCACAAAACGACCAGAAACTGTAGTTCGCATCACAACTGCTGTTAACTAAGCTAATATCTAGCTAGGATGCTAGAGAAATGAAAAATACAAGTAGGCCCCTAGGTTTACTTAATTTTATCCAAAATATTTTGAACTTCGTGGATTAGTCTGCGGGCCACACAAAATTGTTCGGCGGGCCGCATGCGACCCGCGGGCCGCGAGTTTGAGACCCCTGCTCTAAATGACAAGGTCCCTGGTCTTCTATAGCAACATTTGTCATTAGGCTTATTGGTCTATTGTCATTACGCTTTCTTGGGAGATTTGTTATTACATTCTAATATCAATTCTTTTATAGTTTATAAAGGTAATATTCTTGTACCTTTTTGGAGAAAATTAAATCCTTAAATTGATGCACACTCTAAATCCAGAGAGATCATTGGTATGCTTAGAGTGGAAGAGGTCAGCAGCAATCAGGGAAGTCAGGAGAAGACAGAGCACTCAGCTGTGCTAAGCTGAGCTCCCTAGCCCATCTCAATGCGATCATGTTCATTTAGAGTCCGTTCTTTAGAATTGTTGGATTCTTGGACAGCTAACTGAGAAGGACATGTTAGAAGAAAAAATGGCTTAAATTATAAGAGGGTCTGACAATGATTTATTGTGAACAGAACCCCTTGTCAACAGAGTAAAGCCACTCCGTGACAAGGTTATCCCCTCACAATGACTCAGTTGTGCAAAAACTGCATAACACATTCTGCATCCAAAACCTAAGGACAGAGTCATAAGAAGCAGTTTTTCTGCTGAGTATCGAGGACTTGATATGCCAAGTCTATGTGACTGCTAACCTAGGCTGTTCTGTGGGGAAATCGAGGAAGCCTGCATGCCCTGGCGTGGCCTTGGGATTGAGAGGAGCCCCTCATTTCTTTATTTAACTGCCCATGCTGCTGAGCTACCTGGACAAACACCACCTCATTGTTTTGTGCTGAATATTTCTATATGACAAAAGCAATTTTAGGCAGAATTGAGAAAGACAGACATTGATTTACTTTGAGACTCAAAAGTTATAGGATTCCCTGTGTTATCACTGTCCCTCAGACCGTTGGAGGGCCAGACTATAAAAAAAACTATGAACAAATCCCTGTGCACAATGCACATATCTTATTTTAAAGTAAAAAAACAAAACGGGAACAAATACAATATTTAAAATAAAGAACAAGTAAATTTAAATCAACAAACTGACCCGTATTTCAATGGGAATTATGCTCCTCTCACTGACCACCAATGAAAGAGGTGCCCCTTCTGGAAGTACGGCGGGGGCTGGATAAATGGCCTCAGGGGGCCGCATGCGGCCCGCGGGCCATAGTTTGGGGACCCCTACCTTAAAGCCTACTATTTTTATTTAGGCCCTTCACTCATCAGCTGGATGATCTCGAGAAAGTTACTTCAGCTCTATAGTTCTTACTGTTCTCATCTTTGAAAGATACCCATAGATTTACTGGTAGAATTCAATGAGATGTTTAATGTAAAGTGTCAAGTGAGATGATACACACAGCGTGTCTGGAATATGCAGTAGTAAGTGATCAGTAAATATCAGAGGACACTAGCTGTGAGAACTTGGAAATGAAACAACTACTCTAAAATTCTGTTCATTCCTCTATAAAATGAATGACTTCTCTGGTAGCTCTCTAAAATGAATAGGCAGTTTCTAGAATTCCCCATTCTCTTGTTATGGGAGGCATTCAGGCAGGTGAGAGTGAGAGTTTTCCATATTGGCACATTAGAATCAAGCAAGGGTATTTTTAGAAATATGATGTCTAGATTCAGTCAAAGGTTCTGATTTATGGTGTTGGGTGAAGACTGGGAATCTATATTTTTTCAAGTTCTTCATGTGATTCTAACAGGCAGGTATCATTAAGAACCCTCAGACTAGATAACTATTTAGAGTTTATTTATGTGAGTGAAGAATAATTAACACCTGAGGAAACCAGTTGTACACCCTTTCCAGGTCAAGAACCCCATGAAATTTCCATTTCTAGAATGCCAGATCTGGAATCCCATGAGATTCCTAGATCTAGAATGCCAAGCTTAGAACCCCTTATTTCCAGAATTCCAGTTCTAGAGTCCCATGACCTATTCTAGAAACAGCAACACACACGTGTCTCACCTTTGTCCCCAGGCAGCAGAAACTCTTGGTTCTGGGGGTTCTGGTGCTCCTATGGTTACTGACCCAGAATTAGATTGCAATTCTTGGCCTGGAACTCTGAGAAAGAAGTAGGTCAAATTTGGAATGCCAATAGATTTTTATTTCCTAGGAGGGAGGATCTATCTGCAGTATACTGGGATATCCTCATGAGGGAATTTATAAGTTTAAAGAAGGTATTGGAAGAGATTAAAGTCATTTAAGATTTCACCTGATTTCTAAGTTCAAGGAAAAAAAACTAGCCCTGTACCAGTTCACACTGGTTCAGCAGAACCGATACCTAATTTTTTTGTTGTGTTTGGCAAACCAGTTGTTAAAATGGCACTTGTAATCAGGGTTCTCTCTAAAGTGGGTGCCTGGGCAGCCGTACAGTGTGTTCAGATGGTCGCTTCTCATATATGCCCTGACCAGAGATCGATCCCATGACATCCACATGCTGGGCTGATGCTCTGTCTACTGAGCCAACTGGCCAGAGCCTGCAAGTGTTCTGAGAGCAGGTGGTGGCACAGTGGCTCCCATCACAGGTGAGACATTTTCCCTGGGAGGGAGTGACCACCTACATTTTGGCCTGGTGGGCCCCAGCTGAACTGATGGAAAGTGGGAAAAACAGATCCTCCCATCACATCACCTGGATTCTGATGAGGGGGTTCCAGGTGTTTGGAAAAAAACTACACACAGGGATGGAGCTGTTCCTTGCATGGACAATGTGTAGCCTAGAGAGCCCCGCTGGTCTGATACATGTGGAAATAGACGTGTCTCATGACATACGCTTACTGCCCATGGTGGCGCTGCTGCCAATGCAGGGGCCCCTTCGTCTGTCATGGAGGTTAGGTTCCAGAACCCCGTGACAGGTGAAAGTCCACGAAGTAGCGGCTTTATATTTATTTTATTATTCATATATATTTTAAGGCTTTATAAACCTTCCCCACACTCTTATAGACCTTTCCCACACTGTTAACTTTTCCCACACTTATTTTGCTTATTTTACCGCAAAAACAATTAAAATAATAAATATATAAAAATACCTATATACCTCAAAATCCCACTATATAGAGAAAAATCAACAATACAAAATTAGATATATACAATTTAAAAATTCGTGATACAGTGAGACTGTCAAAAGCAAACCATGACACAGCGAGGGACGACTGTAGAGGAGGATTTTATGTCCCTGTGGGCCCAGGGGCACTGGTGGCAATTTGAACGCTAGCACCTCCAGTCATGGGGATGGGTCATACTGCCCATCCCCATGCCATCCGTGTGTTATGGATAGGTGGGCTTCGGGTGGTTGGATTTAGGGCGGGACCAGCGGTGTATCTGAGCACCGAGAAGGTGCCCACTCCTCCTACTGCAGCAGCCATGCTGTGGCCGGTGGGTCCCCAGTTGTATGGGCAAAATGAGACAGAGGCAGCGCCTGTGTCTTCCTAAACCATCTCTACTGCTGATGCTCTGGATGCCTGGGAATGAGCAGGGCCTGGGGTGGACACGGAGACTTCTGTCCACGCTAGACATTTCAGTTCTTTCAACTACGGCTTTTTTTTTGTTTTTGTTTTTGTTTTCCGAAGCTGGAAACGGGGAGAGACAGTCAGACTCCCGCATGCGCCCGACCGGGATCCACCCGGCACGCCCACCAGGGGCGACGCTCTGCCCACCAGGGGGCGATGCTCTGCCCCTCCGGGGCGTTGCTCTGCCACAACCAGAGCCACTCTAGCGCCTGGGGCAGAGGCCAAGGAGCCATCCCCAGCGCCCGGGCCATCTTTGCTCCAATGGAGCCTCGGCTGCGGGAGGGGAAGAGAGAGACAGAGAGGAAAGGGGGGGGGGGTGGAGAAGCAAATGGGCGCTTCTCCTGTGTGCCCTGGCCGGGAATCGAACCCGGGTCCCCCGCACGCCAGGCCGACACTCTACTGCTGAGCCAACCGGCCAGGGCTCAACTACGGCTTTGAACAGGTGATGCCAAACCCTTTTTGCTGCTCACATTCTCCCTCTAATTTACTAATGCTGCCCCTAAAGTGTGATATCAGAGTTATGTGCAAAGGTGAGCTGGTCAGCTCAGGTTACAGTCTGGCCATTACCGCCAGTGGGAGGATACATAAGGTCATTATCATTTGATTAATGCAAACAAAGACTGCATTTTTGCCATTTTATAAATAAATAAGACCTTTTATTACACAAGCAACTTATCTTCTATAAGGAAAATTCAGGAAAAAAAGGAAAATAATATAGGATTCCACATCCTACTTTCCACTTCTAGGTCTTGAGTGGTCACTTTGCAGTTTAACTCAGGCATCTGTCAGCTTCACTTCCAGCAGCCTCATGAATCCTAAGTCCGCCTTTAATGTTGATGCTCCGGATGCTTGGGAATGAATGGGGTCTGGGGTAGATACATGGCCCCATCGCTCCTACAATTCATGGGAGCTGAGGAGCCATCACAATAGGCAGGCCTGCAAATATCGTGGCAAATATGAGCTACAGCCCCCAGAGTGAGTCCTCTTGGTGGCAACTCCAAGCGGGCGGGAGTTGATGTGTCAATGGGAAGAATACATGGATTGTCACCAACGGCAAGCTAGTCCTACCAACGGTGTCAAGTGTGGAATCTGGAGTTGCAAACATGCAGTACTGGAGTGCATTGAGCGACCCCCGCTGGCTGAAGTGCAGGTGAAGTCAGGCTCGCATCTTGTGCTGGGGCCACTCCTTTCAACAGGATTAATGGGTTCTTAGGTGGGATATGGACAGTGGGGAGTGGGCAAGAGGGAAAGACTGGTAAATATAGACTAACTGGTGTCCATGGGCTCTGGGTCACCATCCATCCTGGCAGCCTCAGGAGAGGTGGTGTCCATGGGCTCTGGGTCATTGTCCATCCTGGCAGCCTCAGGAGAAGTGGTGTCCATAGGCTCTTCATTGTCCTTCCTGGATGAAATGGCAGGACGTCATCTTGTGTCCATCAGATCTCTGTTGCGGTTCATGGAGGAAAGGGCAGGAGGAGGTATTGTGTGCACTGGCTGTCCATTGCGCCTCCCGGAGGAAAGGGCAGGAGGAGGTATTGTGTGCACTGGCTGTCCATTGCGCCTCCCGGAGGAAAGGGCAGGAGGAGGTATTGTGTGCACTGGCTGTCCATTGCGCCTCCCGGAGGAAAGGGCAGGAGGAGGTATTGTGTGCACTGGCTGTCCATCGTGCTTCCCGGAGGAAACGGCAGGAGGAGGGCTTGTGTCCATTGGCTGTCCATCGCGCTTCCTGCGGGCAGCAGCCGAAGGAAGCAGTGTGGTTTTCAATGGCCCATTGTCCTTCTCACTACAGGAGTGGTGGGACCTGTCTGCTTGGCATTGCTCTCCCTGGTGGCAGGGGCAGAGTGGGACAGTACTCCCTGCAAAGGGTCCTTGACGTGAACAGCAGGTGTTCTAAGATTTGCAGATGTTCTCACAGCGCAGGGAGACTCAGGCATGTTGATTTCAGTGATGTGAGCACTCACAGGAGGCTCAGATGACAAACCTGGTGAGGCTCTGGCTTTGACGGAATAGGGATCTCTGCAGGTTGATTGGCCCGGGGCAGAGTGTGGGCCATCACCGAGCCAGGTGGGGTATAAGTCACAGGATATGTAACATGAGCAGATGTCTGTAAAGGGTCCTGGGCAGTTAGAGGGAGGACCCTCAGAGGAGAGTAGTTGGTCTGTGCAATAGGACACCACCCTGCTGGCTGCGCACGCCAGGTCGATGTAAAAGCCACCTGGTTTTGGTAGCTCAGCCCATAACTAAGTGGAGGAGAGGGTGCAGGCACACTGAGGTGGTCCCAGGCAAGTGGACCACGATTATTGCCAGCAGAGGAAGTGGCTGAATGATGGCCAGCAGGCCAGGGACAGTTGCAGAAGAAAGTAGAATCAATTTTGAAAGGAAATGGCCCGTCTTGGGCTTATTGTGAGTGACACAAACCCAGAGACAGAGTTGGTGGTAGGAGCTGTGCTCCTACACTGCCTCCTCCCTGGAGTCCTAGCCCTCACTGAAGGCATGACCTTCAGCCATGCGCCTGTGGTGTCACAGTGAACAGATCTTGGGGCGGGGCACTGGTGGGGAAAGGGGGCAGCACTCAGAAGTCCAGTGTGTGAAGGGGAAATGGCAGAGGGCAAAGTGCCACTTCTCAATGGCTGCCCCACCCACCCCCTGGCCTTCCTAGAGCCTGGGACTCCCCCGGGGGCTGCAGGTGTTTGGCATCAGATGGGCCAACATGCAGGGACTGTTCAGGCCCTTGCAGCCCCCAGTTGACATTCCGCATCCCACCTGGGCACTGGTTCTGAAGGCCCCTTATCACCTTTCCAGGGGTCCCAGAAGTCAAAGATTTTCAAAATAATAGATATGAAATGTAACAGAAATATCCAAGATAATAAGTCTTAAAAATAACATTTGAAGAACTTTGGTTTATATCTCATGTTAAATTTGTATTTTCCTGTGTCTCAACCACTCAAGGCAGAGTGCCCCCTGTTGCTCTTATTAGGAGGAATGACACTTTAAGGAAAAAAAATTAAACCCTGAACAATATGATATTGTCTGACAGAAATAACTGTTGTATCTTGTGCGGTCATGAAATGACCCAAACAATCAAATTTAAGGTGAAAATTACACTACATATAATAGATTGTTTCCCTTATTTAGTTTTGCACAATGAGCATAAATTTGTTTTTATCAGTCATTTCAATCGTGGAAATAATAGTCTTTGACTTAGAGTGTTAGAACATTAAAAATGCTCAGTTTCATGGACCTCCATGATATGCTTTTCTTTTCTTTTCTTTTTTTTTTTTTTTGTATTTTTCTGAAGCTGGAAATGGGGAGAGACAGTCAGACAGACTCCCGCATGCGCCTGACCGGGATCTACCCAGCACGCCCACTAGGGGGCTACGCTCTGCCCACCAGGGGGCGGTGCTCTGCCCCTCCGGGGCATTGCTTTGTTGCGACCAGAGCCACTCTAGTGCCTTGGGCAGTGGTCAAGAAGCCATCCCCAGCGCCCGGGCCATCTTTGCTCCAATGGAGCCTTGGCTGCAGGAGGGGAAGAGAGAGACAGAGAGGAAGGAGAGGGGGAGGGGTGGAGAAGCAGATGGGTGCTTCTCCTGTGTGCTGGAAATCGAACCTGGGACTTCTGCACGCCAGGCCGACGCTCTACCACTGAGCCAACCGGCCAGGGCCGATATGCTTTTCTTGATGAATACTTACTATGTGTTTCAGAGGTTTTCTAAGCTGTTTGTTTACTGCCAAGATGTGTGCTCACCTTACCACCCAGTGTGGCCACTTATAATTTACTGTTCACTTAATTATATTAAATTCCAAACCAATAATGTTTAATGCACTTAATGTCTTGATCACGGAATTTTAGACATGGAAGCTTAGTTATGTTGTCTAAAGAAACACAGAAAAACTGGGCATATTTACCCAATCCATTCTCTAAAGACAACTATATACAATATTAAAGAAATTTAGTATGGCAAAAACCAAAGAAAACATTCTTTAAAATTAAGAAGTCGGCAGGAAGTCAGTAAGCCACTAAACAGAACATGTCGGCATGCTACAACCAAATTAATCAACCCAACAGATACAATACACTTACTGGGAAGTTACTCTAAGTACTCTTTAGATTGTTGACATTCTATTTGCCAGCCATTATTTAAGATTTCTAAGGCTTCCTCATTAAAAGGATAACCCTGTAACTGTGAAACCTGTAATGTCTTATTATTTTCTATATTATGAAGCTTATCTCTCTTAAACACGGTGCTGAACTTTCTGTGAGAATTATAGTACTTTTTATTGTAGAAATTACAAAAATCTAGAGTATTTCAGGAAATGTTGTTTAATTAATATGTGAAAGTAGATAATTTTCTTAGTATAGAATCATAGTGGCAGCAAGTAAAATTTTAATGTTTTAAAATTAGAAATTATAAAATGGCTATTGAATTTAACCAAAAACAGAATCTTTATTTACTTCAGCAAGTGAGATCTTTCATTTTCCTACATTTAAATGCTTCCATTTCTCTACATTTATGTGCTTGTGCTGGATCAAACCTGTAAATTTTCAATCAACTGACTCACTAGTTGAATTTGAGAATTAGAGATAAATAGAAGAGCTATGCTCTGCTGTTTGATACGAGAGCCATTAGACACGTGACTTTGAGCACTTGTAGAATTAGTCTGATATTTGAGATGTCCTATAAGTATAAATGACCGACTAGATGTCAGAAATTAGTAATAAAAATATAAAATATCTCAATAATTATATGTTGAACACATGACAAAAAGTACATTTTAATATATATGTTTTAAGTATATTATTGCAATTACTATTGGTTTATCTCCTCTGAATCTATGGAGCTATTATTAAAGTTGCATAGGCGGTTCACTTTTGTGTCTTGCATGATGTTTCTATTGGGTAGGGCTAATCTGCAGACCTAGGGGGAGACAGTGGATTTTAGTAAACTCACCCTCAGGCTTACCATTATATAGTGTCTAGAATGCATTTTGCCTTTGTCATGAGTAGGTTAAACAGAAATGAAAACATTTCTCCTATCAAGGATATGCAAATTATTTTATTTAAAATGTTTAGTTAAAAAATGTTCATTAGTTAAATTCATCAACTTTCTCAGCTAATTTCTCAAAGTGTGATATATGTTCTTTTTTGTGAGTATAAAATTCAAATCACTGAAAATGTGTAGGCTTCAATAATGTGTATGTTCCCCATAAAAAAATTAACATTTTATTTCTTTCTTTTTAGTAGTGTTTCTAAATACTTTTAAAGTCACATGAGTATTTTCATCTCCATCTGCAATTTTAAAAACAAGTTTAAAGAAAAACTAAATTAATCTCCCTTTGGGGCAGTCTGTGCTTCTCTCACAGGGAATAGAATGAAAGTTGCTCTGAGTGCTGCACACTTATAACCAGGATTATATTTTATATGGGTATTTTTTAAAAAAATATCACAGAAAGCATGTTTTAATCACTTAAAAATGTAATTTTGTTTTTAACTCTGTCTTTGAAATTTGGACAAAAGCACATTTCTAGGATTTCTTTACTTGTTATAGACATCATCTGTGATGCATTGTGTGCTCACCACTCAGTCAAGTCTCCTTCCATCACCATCTATCCCCTCTACCCTCCTCCCCCTCCCCCACTCCTTTCCCCTGGTAACCACCATACTGTTGTCTGTGTCCACGAGGTTTTCTGTTCTTTTCTTGCTCAATTCCTTCATCTTTTATACTCAGCCCCCAACCCCCTCCCCTCTGACAGCTGTCAGCATGTTCTCTGTCTCCATGCCTCTGTTTCTATTTTGTTTGTTAGTTTATTTTGTTCATTAAGTTTTACATATAAGTGAAATCACATGGTACTTATAATACTTTTCTCTCACTGGCTTACTTCACTCAGCATAGTAGTCTCCAGACCCATCCATGCTGTTTCAAAGGGTAAAATTTTCTTCTTTTTATTGCTGAGTAATATTCCACTGTGTAAAAGTACCACAGCTTTTTGATTCACTCATTTGCTGATGGACAAGCAGGTGGCTTCTAAATCTTGGCTATTGCAAATAATACTGCAACGAGCATAGGGGTGCAAATATCCTTTCAAATTAGTGTTTTGGGAATCTTTGTATATGTGCCCAGAAGTGGAATTGCTGGGTCATAAGGAAGTTCCATTTTTAATTTTTGAGGAAACTCCATCCTGCTTTCCATACTGGCTGCACCAGTCTGTGTTCCCACCAGCAGTCACAAGGGTTCCCTTTCCTTCACACCCTCACTAGCACTTGGAATTTGGTGATCTTCTGATGAGCGCCATTCTGACAGGTGTGAGGTGTATCTCACTGTGGTTTTAATTTGCATTTCTGTGATGATTAGTGATGTATGGCCACCATCACAGCCACCTGGCCCATGAAGATTCGTATTTGATTTGTATAGATCATAGAGAAACAACGGAGCTAAGAAATGGTGGGCTATTTTCTTTATTTCTAGCCTTGCACTCGGCCAGTGAGTAAAAACAAATACAGGGGCACCAAAACCCACTCATTTAGCGCTCACAGGGCTACTGACACAACCGAGTTTTCCTAGAATCAAAGGCTCCACCAGTGCAGCGGAGCTTACACAGCCCCTCACCTTTGTCCCATTCAGTACGCCTCCATCTTGGCTGCTTTCTCTCCCACCACCACGTGGCCTCTCCCCTGGAACACGTGGTTTCTTCCTCTCTCTACAACAACGTGGTCTCCTATAAAATAGCCTCCTAGCTCCTCTTTTTAAAACGTTTTGGTGTGACAATACTTCCTCCAGCACACGTTAGCATAACCAAGCCCTTTCCCAAGCAGAAAGGTAATTAGCTGTATCACCTGGGCGATGGCCACTCATGTGGGTAGCACCATTTTTAACAATAAAAATGAGCAATACCAAATAACACAAGTTTTACAAACTTATTTGCCCAACAGTGACATTGGGCATCTTTTCATGTATGTATTGGTCATCTGTATGTCCTTTTTGGAGAAGTGTCTATTCATGTTTCTTTTTCTCCATTATTTAATTGGGTTGTTTGGGATTTTTTTTTTTTGGTGTTGGGTTATATGCATTGTCGGGAGCCGATCAACTACTGCTTGCTGACAAGGTCACAGTAGAGAAGATCCACAACTGCTGGCTGACAAAGTCACAGCAGAAGAAGACCCACAACTGCTGGCTGACAAGGTCACAGCAGGAGAAGACCCACAACTGCTGGCTGACAAGGTCACAGCAGAAGAAGATCAAAAACTGCTGATTGACAAAGTCACAGCAGAGAAGACCCACAACTGCTGGCTGACAAGGTCACAGCAGAAGAAGATCAAAAACTGCTGATTGACAAAGTCACAGCAGAGAAGACCAATGGCTGCTGGTTGACAAAGTCACCGCAAAGGAAAGGCACAACAATACTTCCCCCTTTGACTTTTTGAATTAATCTGGCCTTATATCCCCCCTTTTCTGGGTGTGTGCTATTATTTACGGCACAGGGATAATAGTACTGTGCTTTCCCTGTAGATTCGTAGTAATTTCTTTGGAAATGAGACAGAGGGTGTGAGTTCCACAGAAAAGCCTGTAAGCCCCTTGAACTGGGCTCATAAACATAAGAGGCTGGCTAAGATATCCCTCGTAAAGGGTTAAGTTTGTAGGAGAATTTCTTCTTATTAATCATGTTAGAAAGAATAAAGTTAGAACTTAACTAGTGTATGAATATAGTTAATAAATAAAATTTGACTAGACAATAGAATCTTAGGTAAGGTGTAGTGGAGTGGCCTGTTGCGTGGCCTTGGATGGGAACGCAGCTGGCAAGAAAAGAATGTTTTGCTAAGAGACTTGTTTTGTGACTGAAGGCAGTTGCTGTGTTTTTCTCAGTGAGACATTCTCATGAGATTTATGTACTTTCCCAGGTTTTCCCTTCAGATAATGAGAGGAATGTGGGGGGATCCATAGAAGCAATAGCAATTAATGCCTTCTGATATTATGTTGCTACTAAGCTATCTTGCAGGTGCACTCTATATATCTTTAAGCAAAAGTTACTCTTGATGTTATGACAATTTCTTAATAAGCAAGCCTTTTGAAGTCTTGTGAGAAAAATTAGGACACTGCATGAACTCAAGGCCATTTGCCTGAGCAAGCGGTGGTCCTTTGCTAGTCCTTGATGATTTTGTCTGCTAATCTCTCTCTGCGCCCTTGACTCACAACAACAGTAAAGTAGAGTTATTAATTAGTACTAATCTTTTAGAAGTTTGTACTGATATTGTTATTGCTATTCAAGTTATTGTATATCTGTACTTTGAATGACTTACCACCTGATTTGTAGCTTATAGATACGAATTAACTGTTATCTGGAAATATGTAACCATAGTGAAACAAAATACCATGTGATTATAACTTAGTGTGTGTGCATAAAAAGAAAGCTAGACCAGCATTTGGCAGAGATGCCTGGCAGTAAATGCTAACGAGAGAATAAAGAGAAAGAAAAGAATTCGGCTCTCTCACTCGATTCGTGCTGAAGCCGTCTCTTCCTGTGGGACCGCTGGATTCCCCCCGGGGCTGGACCCCGGCATTTGGCGCCCGAAACAGGGACCCACAGGTAAGCCCCCCTCATTGTCTCGGGACGGCTAGGACTCCACTCAGGGTGCTGCAGACCCCCCTGTAAGGAAGACATGGTGAGGATAGGTGGAGGATTACAGAACTTAAGATTTTGAGAAGTCATTGGCCATACTGAGTCTAAAGAAAGAAGACTCTGTATAGAAGTCATTAAGTATACACTTTCCCTAAAAGGAGTTAGTGTTTCCCCTCAACAAGTAGCTTGTTTTCTGTATTTCGTACAAGAATGTTCTCCATGGTTTCCAGATGAGGGAACGCTTAGTTTCGAGACATGGGCTAAAGTTGGAGATTTAAAACTTTACTATGAGATACATGGACCAGAAAGGGTCCCAGTTGATACATTTGCTTTATGGAGCTTGATTAAAGATGCCTTAAATCCAGAACATGAGATGCATAAATTCTCTAAGGCAACTGCTCCTCCAAAAGAAGAGACTCCATTAATTAGAAGTAGAAGGCAGTCTCAAGATAGTACAGATTATGGTATGGCCTCTTTAAAATTAAGTAAACATCAGGATGATAGTGAAGATCATTTATCTCCATCTGATGAGGCTGAATTAGAAGATGAGGCAGCTAAATATAATAGGGATAATGAGGATTGGAAGTCAAAAACAGTCTTGCCCATATTATATCCCCCAAGACTGACAAAAAGGATAAAAATAAGGCTATTAAAATGTCTTTGCCTCTACCAGTACAATCATCAGATATTAATGAAAAGAAAAAATCCTCAGGGTTAACAGGGTTGCAGAAGGCAATTCAAGCTTCTTGCGACCAAGGGGAAACTGATTTGGCATTATGTTTTCCTGTGGCTGTGGCTGGTGAATTTGATGATGAGGAGATTCCTACATGGGAGCCGCTTCCTTATAAATTATTGAAAGAGTTAAAAATGGCTTGCAGTCAATATGGACCCACCTCTCCTTATACTATGTCCTTGGTGGAAACAGTTTCTCATAATTGGATAACTCCTTATGATTGGAAACAAGTCGCTAAAGCCTGTTTATCTGGAGAAAATTACCTGCTTTGGAATGCAAAATATGAGAAGCAAGCCTCTTGTGGGGGTTGAAATGGAGGGATTTCAGCTGCCGGTTGTAGCAGCTATTAGAATTTAAGAATGATTAGAGACTGAGATGAGTTTTAAAGTTGTGTTATTATCTGATTTTCTTTAGTAAATAGAAGGACTTAAGAGTTTGGAAAAATTACAGTTTTTTCTGTTCTCCTCTTTCTCTCAACTCATTTTATTTCTTTCCTGTTCTATGCCTGAAAAGAGGGCAAAGGGAACACCTGTTTGGATATGGCTAAACAGAATCTCATAAACAGCCGTTCTTGAAACTTTTCAAGAGAGAGTTCTGTTTAGTTTCTATCCTTAATGTTCCAATCAAAATAGCCCTGTGTAAAGATCATGCAGGCCATATTCTAATCTCTAAAATCCCGGGTTTCTCTCTAATTTGTCTGATTTGTCTACTTTGTCTGATTCTTGTTTGTGTTTGGTCTTTGTTTAATGTTGTCTAAATGTGATTTTTTTAAGTTCTTGCATGCAAAAATTGAATATGCTGGCTCTAATATTATAAAAATATCATCCCTACAAATTTATAATTTTAATTGAAACAAGTAAAGCGTGCTCATTTAAATTTAAATAGTATGAAATATGAATCCTAAAGACTTGTTGATTTTGACTAAACTGCTTCAAGCTTCAGGCTGCTTGCTGTGGCTACAGAGCTTGAAGCAGAGTAGATTTGCCTAACAAAGGTGTAGATTTTTTAAATATAGAAAAATAATGAAAGCCACACTAAAATTTTCCAGCTTTAATGTGTTCTTTAAATTGCCTGTTAATTAATGGAGTAGAAATGTTTTTATGAATATAGGAAACTCATATACTGGAACTCCTGCAAATCTTCTTTATCATGCTTCTTACTTTAAAAAATTTCTTTTGAATGCTGATATACAGGATTATTCAACAGCTGAGAGACGCTGGAATCCTACAGGAGATGCTGAACCTGTTTCTCCTGCAAACTTTTACTCTCTTTTGTTTGATCCAGCTAATAACTCTGTTTTGTCTTTTTCCAAATAGCTACAAATATATGGAAATGATTTATATAGGCAATTAAGAACCCTTAAACCCCTCACCAGTTGCAGTGCCTCATGGCTACAGTGTAATTGTTATAGATTTACAGAACTGCTTTTTTACTATACCATTAGCTACACAGGATTGTCGAAGATTTGCATTTAATTTGCCATCAGAAAATTTTAAACAACCTTATGAGAGATATCAGTGGAAGGTATTGCCCCAGGGAATGAAAAACAGTCCCACGCTTTGTCAAAAATTTGTGAATCAAGCTTTAGATCCAATAAGATTAAAATATCCTGATCTTTATTTAATTCACTATATGGATGACATTTTGCTTGCTCTGCCTGATCGGGAAAAATTGCATAATATTTTACAAGAAACAACTCAGTCTTTACAGAATTTTGGATTAAAAATTGCCCCTGAAAAAATTCAAGTACAGCCACCTTTTAATTACTTGGGACGTGTTCTGTCTACAGACATTGTCAGTCCTCAAAAGTTACAATTAAGAAAAGATCATTTAAAAACTCTAAATGACTATCAAAAATTATTGGGAGACATTAATTGGATTAGACCCTATTTGAAATTAACTACAGCAGAGCTTAAGCCATTTTTGATATTTTGAGAGGAGATGCTGATCCAACTTCTCCTCGAGAGCTCACAGAAGAAGCGGCAAAAGCTCTTAGAAAAATAGAAGAAGTAATTAATAATCAACATTTAGTCAGAGTTATTATAGAGAAACCATGGCAGCTTGTGATTTTGGCCACTGAACACACTCCTACCGGATGTTTGTGGCAGAATGGCCCTCTAGAGTGGCTTCACTTACCTGTCTCTCACAAGAAAGTTATTATGCCCTATACTGATTTGGTGACTACTCTTATAATTAAAGAAAGAAACCGCAGCAGAGAGTTGTTTGGTAAAGAAATGACGGAAGTTATTGTTCCTTATAATAAGAATCAATTTCAAGCATTATTACAGCTAAATTCAGAATGGCAAATTGCTTTTAGTAATTTTACAGGGCAGGTTTTATTTCATCTTCCTACTCACCCACTGCTGCAATTTCTAAAAAGACAATCAGTAATTTTTCCCACTAAGACTTCTAGAAATCCGCTGCCGCCACCAGCTGCACTGGTTTTTACTGATGGCTCATCTAATGGTAAAGCTGTAACAATTATAGAAAATAAGCATATTATCACTGAAACTCAGGAGAAATCAGCGCAAAAAACAGAAATTATTGCTGTTATAACAGCATTTCAAAAATTGAAACATGTTCCCTTTAATTTGTTCACTGATTCACAGTATATAGTTAAGATGTTTCCTCACATTGAAACTGCTTCTTTGCCACATCATCTAACCACGATTTTTTCACTTTTAAACAGCCTACAAAAGCAGATTCATTCCAGAACTCTCCCTTTCTTTATCAGCCACATTCGCTCTCACACTTCTATTCCAGGACCACTACACGAAGGAAATCGTCTTGCTAATTTTCTTACACAGCAGAAAGCAGTGTTTACAGCAGTGGAAGAAGCTAAACTTTCACATGCTTTACATCACCAGAATGCATCTGCACTCCGATGGCAGTTTCAACTATCTCGTGAAGCTGCTCGAGCTATCGTGCGTAGCTGTAACACTTGCCCTACTCACTTTTCTAATCGTAGTTTTGGAGTTAACCCACGAGGACTCCGACCCAATGACCTTTGGCAGATGGATGTCTGTCATATTCCATCTTTTGGCAAACTTTGCTATGTACATGTTTGTGTTGATACCTTTTCAAATGTTGTTGCTTGTACTGCACGAACTGGAGAGGCCTTTAAGGATGTAGTACAACATCTTTTTCACTGCTTTGCTATTCTAGGAATGCCAAAGGCTATTAAAACTGATAATGCTCCAGCATATACATCAGCTGCCTTTAAAAGGTTTTGTAACACCTTTAATATTTCACATATTACTGGCATCCCTTACAATCCACAGGGACAAGGTATAGTAGAAAGGACTCATCAGACCCTGAAAATGCAGATTCAAAAACTACAGAAAGGTGAGTTAAAGTATAGTTCCCCACATCAGCTTTTAAATCATGCTTTGTTTGTTATTAACAATCTTAATTCAGACTATCAAGGCCACACTCGCATGCTGAGACACTGGAATCTGGATCTGGATAAGCCTAAACCAATGGCAAAGTGGAAGGATTTATTGACAGGTCAATGGAAGGGACCAGATGTAATTCTAACCCAGGGGAGAGGGTATGCTTGTATATTTCCACAGGACGCTGACTCACCTCTCTGGATCCCAGACTGGTTGATTCGCCATGTCTCACCAGAGGCCTCTGCTGCCACTGCTGCCCCCTCCCAGCCAGAAGGAGACTCCTGTGCCACTCGCGTCACCAGTGACTTCCCAGCAAAGGCCATCAAGAAACTCTCCATATGATCCTGTTACTCGAGTGATGCAGTGATTGTCACTACAGGAAGCTAGACGACCTCCCTATCATGGTCAACGGATGGCTCGCTCTACTCGAACTGTCAACCCACCAACCTGGGACCAGTTGAAGGCATTGTCTGAGAGGGCTAATTTAATTTGTCATTGACAAAACATACATCGTAACCCTGTTAATATGTTTATTGCTATGCTAGCTGTACTTTCAATTCAGGTACTTAATGTTGAGGCTATTTGACAAAACAAATCTTATTGGGCTTATATTCCAAATCCACCATTAGTTAAGCCTGTTACTTGGGGAGGAGATGATATACCTGTGTTTAATAATCATACTAAGTTTTTGGGAGGATCATCTAGTTCTTTTATTATGCATAAAACTGATTCAAATTTCTCATTTCATGGAAAAATGGATAATGTACCTATATGTTTTATGTTTAATAATACTCGTAAGATTTCTGGGTGTTTTCCTACTACACTTAAGACTATTTTGACTGACTCTCCTAAAAGTAATAAACCTGGACACATTACAAGAGACTTATGGTCTCTCACAATTTTAATGCCTGGAGGCCCTGACACCCATGAGTATAATCCTGTTACATTGCCTCCTAAGGGATTTCACCCATGTAAACTTTATCCTCCAAAAAAGGCAACTCAAGAGCCTTACTGGTGGTCTGTGGAGAATAGATTTGGTTTTCCCCCATGGCAAGAATGTGCATATTCCAATTATATGAATTATACTGCATATGCTGTTAATTTCACTGTACAAGATTGGTCTAGTCCTTATTTTGAATATGATTATAGAAAATTAGTGCAGGAAATGAAAGGCGTTTACAGTTGGTCAAATAAATATAATCCTTTAAATAAAATCATCACACGTTGGCAGTCTACTGGATGGATACCTGCACAGCTGACTTATCAGGATGAATTAACCACCAGGTATCAAACAAAGCTTTGGCAGCTAATTGCAGCTGCTGCACCAGCATATATGGTTAGGCCTCACCCTTATCCTGCTCAGAATATTTTTGTTCAGGCTTGTGTACAGGCTCCTTATGTACTCTTGATTGCTACAATGAACAGTAATCTTTCTGTTAGCACTTATAATTCTATGTTTAGCATTTCCTGCTCTCGCTGTGTTTTAACAAACTGTCTATCTTATGACACCAAAGCTCAAGTCATGTTTATTTTACAGCAGCCACCTTATGTGATGTTACCTGTTAGTCTGTCTCAGCCTTGGTATGATGACCCAGGGTTGCATGCACTACAGGCTGCTTCTGAAGCGCTTGCTCGCTATTGAGGAAAACGGTTTATTACAGAATTGATTTTAGGAATTACTGCTTTTATTGCTATTATAGGATCTGTAGCTGCTTCCACCACTGCTTTAGCTCAATCAGTTCACACTGCAAATCATGTAGATAGTTTATCTCGTAATATATCTCTTGCCTTAGCAGTACAGGAAACTATAGATAGGAAGTTAGAGATGAAAGTGAATGCTTTAGAGGAGGCTTTTATTCACATAGGTAATGAGCTGTTGGCTATGAAGGCTAGGATGACTCTTAGATGCCATGCAGGATTCAGGTGGATATGTGTGACTCCTTTAGAATACAATCAGTCTATCATAGCATGGAATAATGTACAGAATCATTTGTTAGGTGTATGGAATAATAGTGATATTAGTTTAGATTTGAGGGAATTACATCAGCAGATAGAAAACTTAGGACATTCAGGCTCTTTAGTCTCTGCCTCAGAAGTAGCTGATCAATTTGTTGAAAACATTAAAAGTATGTTTTCTATGCATGGCCTGACCTGTTTGGCTACTGATATAGGCATAATAATAGCTGTGGTAATTATCACTCTTCTTGTCCTTCCAGTCATCTTCCGACTCTTAAACAACGGTCTCAGGGAAACAGCGGTGAAAATACAAAAACTTTATTTACATAATAAAAAAGGGGGAGATGTCGGAGCCAATCAACAACTGCTGGCTGACAAGGTCACAGCAGGAGAAGACCCACAACTGCTGGCTGACAAGGTCACAGCAGAGAAGACCCACAACTGCTGGCTGACAAGGTCACAGCAGAGAAGATCCACAACTGCTGGCTGACAAGGTCACAGCAGGAGAAGACCCACAACTGCTGGCTGACAAGGTCACAGCAGAAGAAGATCAAAAACTGCTGATTGACAAAGTCACAGCAGAGAAGACCAATGGCTGCTGGTTGACAAAGTCACCGCAGTGAAGACCAATGGCTGCGGGTTGACAAAGTCACCGCAAAGGAAAGGCAAAACGATACCTCCCCCTTTGACTTTTTGAATTAATCTGGCCTTATATCCCCCCTTTTCTGGGTGTGTGCTATTATTTACGGCACAGGGATAATAGTACTGTGCTTTCCCTGTAGATTCGTAGTAATTTCTTTGGAAATGAGACAGAGGGTGTGAGTTCCACAGAAAAGCCTGTAAGCCCCTTGAACTGGGCTCATAAACATAAGAGGCTGGCTATGATATCCCTCGTAAAGGGTTAAGTTTGTAGGAGAATTTCTTCTTATTAATCATGTTAGAAAGAATAAAGTTAGAACTTAACTAGTGTATGAATATAGTTAATAAATAAAATTTGACTAGACATTAGAATCTTAGGTAAGGTGTAGTGGAGTGGCCTGTTGCGTGGCCTTGGATGGGAGCGCAGCTGGCAAGAAAAGAATGTTTTGCTAAGAGACTTGTTTTGTGACTGAAGGCAGTTGCTGGGTTTTTCTCAGTGAGACATTCTCATGAGATTTATGTACTTTCCCAGGTTTTCCCTTCAGATAATGAGAGGAATGTGGGGGGATCCATAGAAGCAATAGCAATTAATGCCTTCTGATATTATGTTGCTACTAAGCTATCTTGCAGGTGCACTCTATATATCTTTAAGCAAAAGTTACTCTTGATGTTATGACAATTTCTTAATAAGCAAGCCTTTTGAAGTCTTGTGAGAAAAATAAGGACATTGCATGAACTCAAGGCCATTTGCCTGAGCAAGCGGTGGTCCTTTGCTAGTCCCTGATGATTTTGTCTGCTAATCTCTCTCTGCGCCCTTGACTCACAACAACAGTAAAGTAGAGTTATTAATTAGTACTAATCTTTTAGAAGTTTGTACTGATATTGTTATTGCTATTCAAGTTATTGTATATCTGTACTTTGAATGACTTACCACCTGATTTGTAGCTTACAGATATGAATTAACTGTTATCTGGAAATATGTAACCATAGTGAAACAAAATACCATGTGATTATAACTTAGTGTATGTGCATAAAAAGAAAGCTAGACCAGCATTTGGCAGAGATGCCTGGCAGTAAATGCTAACGAGAGAATAAAGAGAAAGAAAAGAATTCGGCTCTCTCACTTTATTCGTGCCAAGGCCGTCTCTTCCTGTGGGACCCCTGGATTCCCCCCGGGGCTGGACCCCGACAATGCATTTTTCATAAATTATGTATATTAATCTCTTATCAGATGTAGCGGTGAATATGTCTGCCCATTCAGTGGGTTGTCTTTTCATTTTGTTGATGGTTTCCTTTGCTATACAAAGACATTTTAGTGTGATGTTGTTATGTTTGTTTATTTTATAATTTTTAAGGATATATAGTTCCTAATTATAAATTTTAAGTAATATCTAATCTTGAAGTAAACTTCTGATGGTTTCTTATACTAGTAAGAGAAAACCCCATCAATATAGTGTCTTCATTTCATTCAATATACAGCTATTTAATAAGGAACTTAAAACTTAATTTAAAAGTTTAAAACCATATTTAGAATTCTAACTTAGGTAAAACTATACATTAGAAACTCTATGGCCCAACCTTCAGTCACAGAGATCACATAAAGTTGAACTTTGAGTCAAACATGTTTGTTTACCCAATTTGGTATATGTTAAGTGGCATGTAGTTGCCAAAAATATAGAGAATGCAAAAGGTCTTCACCACATCAGAGTTTGGATAACACTTCATTTCATCAAACATAAATATATAACTTCTCTATTCTATATTTATGGGGCAAGCGTTGACCATATAATAGTTTTACTGAAGTAATGTCAACTGGCAAAGTATACCCCATTAACAATATTGATAAATACAGTAAGTTCATGAGGAAAATGCACTGTGTATTTCTGTTCTGCAAAGAGAGGGAAGGTTACAGTCCATAGCAATTACCCTGAGGCTTTTTGCTTCACAAAAGGTGACTTCTAATTTCATTACCACAACTTTGGAGAATGCAGTCAGTGTGGTCACAGCATGGCTTACCTTCAAATTCTCCCTGCCAATCCGAGAGAGCATGCTGTCATGGGAGTGTAGTTGTTAGAGTTTAATGCTGCAGCTTTCAGAAAAACAATAAACTAGAACAATGATTGCAGCCATTGCCAAAAATGGTCTTCTCATGACAAGATGAAGTAAGTTGTCTTGATGCGCCTTAGCTGGAAAATAAATAACCCTTTCCAAAACAGAACTTTTAAACTTAAATGGAACTAACTGAAGCATTTTTACCCAAAGTATATCAATTTAAACTAATAAACATTTACTGTTCATGTAGTATGTACAAGTTTCTGTGCTACTACTATTTTAGGGAGCTTAATATATAACATCTCCATTTACTTTTTAAACACTTTTGTCATAAATTCTGCTCAATAAGTTCATCTTAAGCAAACTGACATGATCTAAGGCAGTGGTAGTCAACCTGGTCCCTACTACCCACTAGTGGGCGTTCCAGCTTTCATGGTGGGCAGTAGTGGAGCAACCAAAGTATAAATAAAAAGATAGATTTAACTATAGTAAGTTGTTTTATAAAGATTTGTTCTGCCAAACTTAGCGAAAATTCGACATGAAGTACTTGTTAAGGAATTATTATTATATGCTTTAACTTGCTGTAACTCTGCTTTATAAATTTTATAAAATAAAGTTACTTCCCTACTTTATAAATCATCATTACTGTGGAACCAGTGGGCAGTTAGAAAATTTTACTACTAACAGAGATACAAAAGTGGGCGGTAGGTATAAAAAGGCTGACTACCCCTGATCTAAGGGAATCAAATTCTGATTCTGATCTGTTACTAACTGTAGCAACTGTGTTTTAATTACAACCTTGCACTCTACTGTAGCATAGTTTCATAAAAGACCTAACAGGATTTAGAAGACTGATTTTTGTTCATTTACTCACTTAACTATTATTTAGTACCAAACAATGACCTATGTATCATGTGTGATTGAGTACTATGTTAGGGTTCTCCAGAAAGAGTGCACCAAAGGGATATATATATCTCTAATGTATTTTATATATGTAAATACAACAGTATATCCCTCATGTATTTCATATATGTAAGAGGACAAGTATACTGAAGTTAGCTCACACAGTTGTGGCGTCTGAGATGTTCTATGATCCGTCATATGGAAGATGGAGACCCAGGGAAGCAGGTGATGTGTTTCAGTCTAAGACTGGAGATCTCAGAACCAGGGAAGCTGTGTCCAGTCTTAGGCTAAAGCCCAACAATGAGAGAGAGGAGCAAGACTATAAGTCCAAGTTCAAGTTCAAAGGCCTGAGAAACGGGACTTTCAATGTCTAAAAGCAAGAGAGTATGAATGTATCAGCTCAAACAGAGAGAGGAAATTTGCCTTTTTTCTGCTTTCTTGTTGTATTCTAGGCCCTTGGTGCATTAGATGATGTCCTCTTACAGTGGTGAAATTTATATTTCTTTACTTCTTCATTCAATCTTTTCTTTACTTCTTCATTCAATCTACCAATTCCAATGTTACCCTCTTCTAGAATCAGCCTCACAGACATACCTAGAAATTGTTACCAGCCATCTATGCATCCCTTAACTAAGTCAGGTTGACAGAAAATTAACCATACAGGTACCAATAAATATTCCATTTGTAATGAAAATAAAAATAAACAGCAAAATGAAATGACTTGCAATAAAGATATGTAGGGATTATAGAATTTCAAAGAAAAAAACATAATTCTGTCATGATCAGAGATGACAGTGTTTACAATCATTATTCAAATTACTGAAACTTGATTGCCTTCAATAATTTCATTCTTATTTTGATACAGGTCAGCAAGTCTGCTCAAATTACATAGACAGACATTTGTGGGCTTTGTCCTTCTCACAGGCAGATATGTAGATGTAAAGGTAGTATACAGATTTGTGTAGATAAATGTATTCAATTCTGCAAGGCTTAATGATGAGCCTAATGGAAAAAAGTCATCTTAACAAAAAAGTTTCTTTTATTCTTTATGACTAAAATATGGTTACATTTTATCATTATTAAAAATATGTATTATATGACTTAGAGTTGCTAAAATTAATAGAAGCATATTTCAGCAGTATTGCAGGTATCATTCCAGATTATAGCAATAAAGTGAGTAATGTTTTAATGGTGAAAGGCCTTTAATTTGTAAAAAGCACAACATCTGTGAAGTGCAATAAAGCAAGATGTGCCTATATATGAAAATATCACACAGTTGAAAGATAGTCTAAAAAACCAGAGGTTGGGAACCTTTTTGGCTGAGAGAGCCATGAACGCCACATATTTTTTTATAAATAAATTTTTATTCTAATGGGGTGACATCAATAAATCAGGGTACATATATTCAAAGAAAACATGTCCAGGTTATCTTGTCATTCAGTTCTGTTGCATACTCATCACCCAAAGAGAGATTGTCCTCTGTCACCTTCTATCTAGTTTTCTTTGTACCCCTCCCCCTCCCCCCTCTCTCTCCCTTCTTCCCTCCCCCCGCCCCCCGTAACCATCACACTCTTGTCCATGTCTCTTAGTCTCGTTTTTATGTCCCACCAATGTATGGAATCCTGCAGTTCTTGTTTTTTTCTGATTTACTTATTTCACTCCGTATAATGTTATTAAGATCCCACCATTTTGTTGTAAGTGTTCCAATGTCATCATTTCTTATGGCTGAATAGTATACCATGGTGTATATGTGCCACATCTTCTTCTAGTCTTCTATTTTTTTTACAGTGTTTAAGCATTTAAGCAAACTCTTGGCCAATACAGCAAGAATCCATAAAAGAGTAGTGTCCTTAACATGTTCACCAAGTCCAAGTTGGCCCCAACACCATGCCAAATTCCTGAAAAATGCAACCCAACCACAGTTCAGTCTGTTAGGAGCTGTCACAAGGAGCAGGAGTCCAGGAAAAGTCCACATCCAGGAAAAGTCCGCATGGCACTGGAGTTGTTGTCACCATTCTATACTTTGCAGCTCACATCCATGTCCCAATGACCGCTGCTTCTAGCTGGTAATGATTCAGGTAGACTGGAAAAGCCATCTGCAGCATGTGTGGAGATGGAGCTTCTGTTCTCCTCTGCCTGGAGAGATGAGACCAGGGTGCTTTTCCCTGGAGCTCTGTGACTGTGGCGTGGTAAAGAGAACCTTGGGATACACTAAGCTGGGTGGCAAAGGTAGGTTCATAATAGAAGTTGGCAAAAGGGGGAAAGAGAGCTCTAAATTAGGAGTAGGTCCCAGCTTGAAACATGAGTGGGGCATTGAGGTAGGAGGAAAAAAGGAAACACTATATATTAAACAAAGCAGCAGAAAATAGGACTATCAACACCCACAACAGAGATCTTCCAGGGAAGAATAAAAAACCTGACTATTCAGGCAAAACATAGTTAAGTGGCCCTTGTGCAAATGAGATCAGTTTACCTGCTTCTTGGAAGAAATACCCTAGGCTCGTCCACAGTGTCGTAGATGGGGCTGATGGCCCTGGGCCCCTTCAGCCTTCAGTGGCAAACCCCAGCATTCTGGGCAAGGTTAGGTCATAGGTGGCTGGAGCAGGGCTGGAAGAGACTGAACCCTCCCTTAGAGGAGCGAGGGGGAAGCCTACCTTCCAGTGTCCCTGTTTCCTCACAGCAGGGGCATGTAAGTCTGGCAGGCTTTAGCTCAGTGACCTTCCTTTCCACTATTGAAGCAGGACCCAGATGGCATCCTATGAGACCCCTTTGGGGCATTGGAGCCTTTAAGGGCGTATCCTAAAAGCTGGTAGTTCCCCTGATCTCTATTGGGCTTTTTCTGCCTCTAGGTATCTTAAAAGCCATGCTCAGAAGATCTCGCTGAGGGGTTTGAGAATCCCCATCTGCCTATATAAATGTTTTCCATATATATGGAGCTATTTGGAAAAAGTCAAAACAGTGTTATTAGCTGGATCAAATAAAGAAGGTAGTAGTTTGCAGGCGAAAAAGATTTGGCATCTCTTGTTCATCAGCATTCAAAAGAAATTAAAAAAATTTTTAAAGTAAAAAGCATGATATGGTAGACCCGTAGGAGTTCCAGGATATGACTACCCCCTTTTAAAATTTTTTTTAACAATTGATCTTAAAATATTTGCTGGGTACACTTTAATAATACCTTAACTTTAAAGATTGTAAGCATGACAAAATACAGTAAATGCTTTTGCTCCATATGCAGGAGCCTTTTCAGTTTAGCCAGTTTAGGGAATCCAATAATAGAACAATGCATACAGACAATGAGCTATAACATGCTTAGCAGCCTCTCCTGTTCTGACAGGTTACTATAAATCCAGAATATGTATCCACTGTAACGTGGACCTAGGACTGTTTGCCAAATGAAGGTATAGAACGCCACATATTTTAAAATGTAATTCCATAAGAGCCATACAACGACCCGTGTACGTTAATCATTATCCAATAAAAATTTGATGTTGTCCCAGGGGACAGCTGTGATTGGCTCCAGCCACCTGCAACCATGAACATGAGCAGTAGGAAATGAATGGATTATAATACATGAGAATGTTTTATATTTTTAACGTTATTATTTTTTTATTAAACTTGTCTGCGAGCCAGATGTAGCCATCAAAAGAGCCAAATCTGGCTCGCGAGCCATAGGTTCCTGACCCCTGGTCTAAACTTTAGACTATCTTGACAGAATGATAAAAGAAACTCAACATAAACACAAAAACCTACTTTTCTTATCATGTGCACTAAAAAAGGAAAGAAAAAGTTAACTGTCAAGCATGATCCTTATCTTCCCATGGGAAAGAAAATAAAAATCAAGACAATTCAAATATTTGATGGTTGTTTTTCCATTTTTGTGATTATAGAGCTATGACAATTTATGGTAACAGCTGTGAGTAGTGTTTAAGAGAATATTTCTTCCCTATTTCTCTCAGTGACATGAGTCACTTTGATTCTTTTTTCTTCTAGATAGTGATATGAAGGAAATCTTTGTTCAGTCCAAGTACTTTATTTCACCTGAAAACAATACATGACTTTTTTTGTGCATTTTAAAGTCATAAAATTGAATGATTTCAAATGTATGTATGACACTAGTATAAATAATGATAAATAATTTGTGTCATGTCATATATAGAATCATTTGAGAATGTCCAATACTCAATATAACATCTTATAAATTCCAATTTTATTGTGACTCCATGTGATTCTATGGCCGTGATTTTTCACTTAGCTATGATGTTTTTCAGGTAATTATAAAATAAGGTTTTGAATTATTCAGATTTTTAACAGATTTTATTCTGTTGTTCTATTGAATAGAATCCTGATAATAAAAAATATAATGCATCTCAAACTAGTTAAGGGTATAATACAGATGTTGATATTGAGTGTTATACTTTACAAAAACTCTATTGTTGAAAATATGGTTAAGTTGTAGCTATTCTTTGGCTTAACAGCAATGATACTTTAAACAACACTTGAGTTCTGTTCATGAGAGGCACAGTACTCAGGGGAGTCATTAGAACTGCCGTGTATATAACATACATCTAATCAGTCTCCCTCATTTCCTATAAGCATTGCAGCTGATGGTGTGGGTTTTTCAGGAGTTGTGATGTTTAGAAACGGCATAATGCATTGTCTGTTGTCGAGTTTTTACTTGGACCAAAATCAAAATCTATGGGAATAGACATTCTTGGTTACACAAGATGCAGAGTCAGCCAAACAAAATTGTGATGAAAAATCCTTTAATTTTACATGTAACCCATGGAACTGTTCTAGGAATACAGTAAAATCTGTCCAGGCAAACTTTGTTTACAGGTAGAATAACTGCTTCAAATTGTTTCCTCCCTATAATGTAACATTTGCATGCATACTTATAATAAAGATTCATTTAGCAATTTATCTGAACTGTCATGAAGATTCAATGAATTCCTGCTGAGCATAAATACTGGGTTTGCACTTTTCACATATTTCAGGAATGTTTTGGGTTCAAGAAGAGGGAACCAACTCTCATAAAACTACTACAGTAACTTTTTCCAATAGTGTTTATTCTGAGCAGACAAGTGGAGATACTTGAATAAAATGAGTCTGACTAGACATACATGTCTCAGTAGTGGGCAATGGAAGTTGTTCTTAGAGTAGTGAAAGCATGGAGACAGATGACTCTTCATTTTCTGAGTTAACTTACTTTAGTGACATGAAAGGGAACTGTGGGACGGTGACTAACACAAGTGGGAAGAGTGGAAAGGCTAGAGGAAACCAAAATGGAGTTGGTGTTTAAGACATTTTCTTCATTGTTGCTTCTTGACTTAACTCCTCCCTCTTTTCCATCACACATCTTTGGGTTGCTTTGAGTTTAGCTCTGAAATGTTTATTACAGCAATAATCATTTTATATGTAGCATACACAAATGTGGAGGGCCTGATTTTAGGGACCGTTAATCTCCATTTTTAAGTTAAAGTGAATTGTTTACTTTAACAATTGGAAATATTAAAGTAAGGCTCTATTAGAAACCAAGCCTATGTAGTATGTAAAAATATAAATTCAGAAGCATATTTTTTCAGGCCTTTAAAAATTGTGAATTTTAATTGGAAGAATTACTTTTATAATAGGCTTTTGCGAACATTTAGCTATTTCTTTAAAGCAACGTGTAGAGACGTCAAGGAAGCTGCCAACTCAAGAACACTCTTGAATACATTCCTCTCCCAGGTTCCCTTGTTACCATAATCTCTTGGCTCCTCTACTGGGTATTTATTTTTATTTAAACTTTCTTACCTATTTTTGTGACCTATAAATGTTGAATGTCCTTAGATTTTACATTTTGGCCCTTTTCTTACTCTATACTTTCTCCACCAGTTATATCCCACAGGACTTTCTGTAGTAATGAGAATTTCCTATAAGCTGCACTGTCCAACCTGGTAGTTTCTCTACATGTGGCTAGTGGTCACTCATTTGAGTATGGCTAAGGGAATATGACAGACTATAAAGTAAATATCCCTCTCTGATTATGCTACCCAATATCAAAATTGACCCTCTTATCTATTCCTTTACTATTCCTTCTTTTCCTTCATTATTCTCTCTCTCAACTCACCTCTTTTGAAGATCTCTTTTATACTCAAAGATTGAACTATCATTCATTACTGATGATCTCCAAGTCTCCAGCTCACTATACATTCAATGACTTATTTACTATATATGTATTAAGCAATTAGTTTCTTGGCCACGATACAAACATGATCTAAAAGAGAAGACTGACATTGAGGAAAGAATTACAACTGTGATGAATATTTCAGAAAATGCATATTTACCTACTGAAAATTTTTGTGAGAATATCCCACAAGTACATATAATCTAGTATGTTCATTTATGAGTCATTTAAGGATTTTAGATAATTGTCATTTTCTTGAAGCTGAAGAATATAAATCCTAGTTGCCATAGGACTCTTTTGTACTGGGAAAAAAGTCACATGAACAGGCAAAAACAACAGCAATAGCAGTAATGAAATTACCCCAACCTAAAACTATATATCAAACATTGTTACATGGTAATGTAAATTTTGTGTATTATTTAGTTGGGCTTCTTTATTTTAGAGACAGTGTGGGGAAGGACAGGAAAAGCAGGAAATGAGTTTTAGCTCTCTGAAGTGAGAGGACCATGAGCAACACTCAGTTATTCTTGGAGTGTGTTGGTGAGGTTGCCGAGCTTGATTACTTAATAAGGGAGTTTTGGTACAATTTGGGAAGAGCAGGAACCCTGCTCACAGAATCTGAGTTGCAAAAAGAAAAAACAGAATAAAGTGCTTCCTTCCCCACCACTAACCTTGTATTTTTCGAAATTTCTGTTCTAAAGAGCACTGAAAAAGTCAAATACAATGAAAACGGTAAACCTTCACCGAGATTCATCAAATATTTAAATCTTTTATCATTGCTGTATCAAAATAATCTAAACCTGTTGTTATTCTTGTAGCTTGTCAAGTTAACAAAAATAGTAGGAGCCCTTTTGAATCAGTGCTGATTCCTTTTCTTTCTTTATAATTCTTTTAGCGTTTTAGCCTCTCTTTGATTCTGGCATAATAGATATTCAACTCTTTTAATCAATAATGATCTTTAGAAGCAAAGATCTCCACAGTCAGTGTTTCATTTCTGCTAAGTTATCATTGATTCTACACTTTACAGTGGATAGACATAAAAATCTCCCTTGGCACATTTTAAATAACGAGTGCAAGATAATATTTCTAATAAAAATTTAATAATTACAGAGATTTCTGTCTTTTTTATTGTGGTATCTTATTCTCTTTCAATGAAAATATTTTAATAACATTAGCTTATTTCTTTATTTACTTTCATCTACAATATACATAAAATAACATAAAAATTGTGCCAAGATTACTACTACTGACAATAAAAATTCTACTTAATAAATAGCTTTTGGTCTTTATTATCTAATATTTTTATGCTTGAAATAACTCTTACTAAGATTGAATCATGACAGCATTGTGTTCCTAAGTTACTTAAATTATTTTTTATTGTATTGTTATCTTTTTAAATTAAAATATAGTTAGCTCATATTTCTATTTTGATTTAATTTTGAAGTTTGCCTGACCTGTGGTGGCGCAGTGGGATAAAGCGTCGACCTGGAACACTGAGGTCGCTGGTTCGAAACCTTGGGCTTGCCTGGTCAAGGCACATATGGGAGTTGATGCTTCCTGCTCCTCCCCCTTCTCTCTGTCTCTGTCTCTCTCTCTCACTCCTCTCTCTCTAAAAAATCAGTAAATAAAAAATATATATATTAATTTTGAAGTTTGCATTCTTTCAGGTTTAATATTATATTTCTTGACATGTAAATAATTAACTATATTAAAATTTTTACTAAGGGAAATCTTGCTCTCATGGTATCCAGATCCCTGCTTCACTCCTGATTAATTTAAATAACCGTTTTCATTAGTTTCTGGTTTATCCTGCCTCTAGTTCTTTTTGGGAAAAAAAATACATTATCTTTTTACACAGAAGTAGCACATGATTAAATGTACTTGTTGCATCTTTTACCCATAAAAATATTATCTAGATAATACTACATCAATTTATACAAATTTTCCTCATTATTTTTTAAGATTTTTATTTATTGACTTTAGCTAGAGAGGCAGAGGGGGAGAGAGAGAGAAAGAGACAGGAACATTGATGTTTTCCTGTATGTGCCCTGACTGGGGATCAAACTGGCAACCTCTGTCCTTTGGAAGGATGTTCTAACCAACTGAGCTATCCAGCCAGGGTCTTCATTCTTTTGAATGGCTACTTTATATTCATTTTTGTAATTATGTTATGTTTATTTAACCAGTTTCCTCTGGTTGAGCATTTAGGTTTCCAACTTTAGCTATTACAACAAACAAGTAACCTTTGCATACATTGTTTTATATTTTGGAAGGCTTACTTTAGGGTAAACCCTCAAAAGTGAGATTTCTAGGTCAAAGGGTAAATGTGGGTTTTATTAGATATTGCCAAATTTCCCTCCACAAGGCTTGACCATTTTGCCATTTTGCAATAAAAGAAAGTCCCTCATTTCTAATAGCTCCAGCTGCAGAATGTTTTCAAGTTTTTGAAAATTTCCTGTCTAATAAGTGAAGAATAGTAATCTCAGCATAGTTTAACTTTGCATTTTTATTGAGTAAAATAGTAATTTTCATGTTTTATGAATACTTTTCTGTATGAATTACATTCATGCGTTTTGCCTATTTATCTATGTGTTTTATCTTTTATTTCTTAATAACTAGGGTCTTTTCTATATTAGAGAGATTAGTTGAAATGTATGTGCATGTGATGCTATATGAAGTTTTTGTTGTTTCTGACCTAAGTGATACAAAAGTTCTAGTCACTTTGATCTGCCCCACTATGAAGCAACTAATCATGTTTTCAGATTCAACATAAAGTCCGTGTTCTGAATGAAGACTTTCCTGAGTTCTTTCTCCTGACTATTCCTCAAGAAGTGAACAATATTGCCTTCCTTCTGTCAATGAAGAATGAAAGCACAAAAGGCCAAGAAGTGATAAAGAGTCTTGTGGAGATTTGGAGATGAAATCTCTCCAGTCAAACGTAGGCTTGTCAGAGAAATGGTGTGGAGGAGGTGATTGGCATCTAAGAAAGACGACTTAGATGGAGACTAATGAACACCATCCTAGTTAAGGACTCTCGGGCCGACGGCCTGTGCTACTGGAACACATTACTGAGTGGCTTTCAAGACCCACTTCTTTGATATACCAAAGTCCCTGTTGGAAATAAGGTAATGGATGGCAATGACAGGCTGAAAAGCTGTGTGAAAGTGATCATTTTAGGACATGATAATTGACTGTTTTGGACAAGGATTTGAAGAAATACAGGAAATGGTGTCTCCACCATGGTACACATCAAATTCCCTTAGAAAGGGTTGTCAAAGTCCCCTTTCCAAGGCCCCGCCCCATCTCTAGTGAGTCAGAAGCTCTGTGACTGTGTCCAGGCAGCTGGCACAGAGGCACTTGGGCGAAGATGGGATATTGAGCATATGGTATGAAATGGTCCCTATCTGTGTTCTGATAATGAACATCTTTCATATAGGTTTATTGGCATTTCAAGGTTACTCATTTTTCTTATTGTATTTTTAAGTTTCTTATCATTGCCTTTTAAAAAAAGGACTCTTTGTATATTCTGATGCTAAGCCTTTGCCAGCGATGTTTCTGACAAATAACATTCTCGGGTTATAGCTTCTCTTTGCATTCTGTTTACTGCATCTTTTAACTTAGAGTAGTATTTCTATTTTATTTAGTTAACTGTATTAATCTTTACTTGTTTTCCTGTACATCTTCTTTAAGTAATATTTCTCTGACCTAACTCATAATCTCTATTGTTTTTTAAAAGTTGTTAAAACTTTATAGTTTTGCTTTTCACATTTTAGTCTTAAATTTCAACCTAGAATGATTTATTATTGCAAAGTAGAAATCTCTATTTTTCCATATATGTGTGTGTGTCCACATGTTTGTTATGTGTATGTATGTATGCACAATTAGATTATTTCATAAGTCTGTCTGTGGAAAAAAAAATAGATACTGGAGGAGGCAGGTAAAGAAAGGATTAAAGCTTTTAGTACACACTTATAGAAAACGTTCTAGGAATAGGGCTGGCTTCATGCCGTTGCAAGAGCCCCATGTCTAGAAGAGCCTGACTCTAGACTAGCTTAATCCTCTGCTATTGCCAGAGTGAAATTCTTAATAATTTTTTTTAATTCTTAATAATTTTTGAACACAAAGACCCTCTTTTTAATTTTGTCATGGGTGTACTAGGTCCTACAAATTATGTCTAGGGAACATTGGCAACATGTGTCATTTGCCTGCTCTTATCATTTTCTGGCTTACATTGGTTGAGGTCTCATGATTTAAGAATATTCAGCTGTTTTATTCAAGAATAGATCATGGCCCTGGCCGGTTGGCTCAGTGGTAGAGCGTCGGTCTGGCGTGCAGGAGTCCTGGGTTTGATTCCCAGCCAGGGCACACAGGAGAAGCTCCCATCTGCTTCTCCACCCCTCCCCCTCTCCTTCCTCTCTGTCTCTCTCTTCCCCTCCCACAGCCGAGGCTCCATTGGAGCAAAGTTGGCCCGGGTGCTGAGGATGGCTCCATGGCCTCTGCCTCAGGCACTAGAATGGCTCTGGTTGCAGTGGAGCAACGCCCCAGATGGGCAGAGCATCGCCCCCTGGTGGGCATGCCGTGTGGATCCCAGTCGGGTGCATGCGGGAGTCTGTCTGACTGCCTCCCCGTTTCCAACTTCAGAAAAATACAAAAAGAGAATAGATCATACTTTTTAGTTTTCTTTTCTACTAACAACTTTCAGTTGGTTCTCCAGATAAAAGGATCAAGGATTTTACATGTTGGCTTTAATGAAAGACAAACGATGACTCTGTGATTTATCCTAATATAAAAAAGTGATTAAAAACAAGGAAAACTCAATTTGCCTAACAAAGGGGTGATAGAGAAAGGACATGTGGTGATGATCAAATATGAAGATTATTGTCACTTAAGAATTTTCTCAGCCCACACTGACTGAACTTTTTCCCCCTATTGAAATCCACTAATTATAAATATAACTAATATTATAATCTTACCATAAAAGCTCTCCAGCAGAGAGACTTATGACCCTATAGTTTGCTCCCTATCTTCACCTAGCTGAAATCAATAAACATTGGGAATTCAGGTTGGTGAGGAAGAAAGGAGAAAGTAAGGTTTAGATCCCAAGAGAAGGACAAACCCATGTCAGATACCCCAGTGAGATACTTTGGACCATGTGAATGCAACTCCACTTATAGGGAACAGCCCTGTAAGTTATGGTAGAAACCAAATGATTTTAAAAACCTACTCCAATTAAATTGGTTATGCCTGGCAAGGTTGGTTAACTTTTATTTTTTTTTAAGGTGGTGTGTTTTTTTTTAAGGAGAGGAGCAGGAAGCATCAACTCGTAGTAGTTGCTTCTCATATGTGCCTTGACCGGCAAGCCTGGGGTTTCAAACCAGCAACCTCAGTGTTTCTGGCCAACACTTTATCCACTGTGTTTCCACAGGTCAGGCGAGGCTGGGTATCTTTTGCTATGACAGTAACAGTGCTCCATTCTTCATGAAGTGAGAAGTAGATAATTGAGTGGAACGATGATTGAAAAGCCTGGTATGTAAAATGCAGGGGAGAGAAGGAGCTGAAGATGTTCGCAGCTGTGAGGTTGTCTAAGTTTGAACAGACACTAGAGGCAGAGACAAGAGCTGCTCTTTACTGAGTGACAGGTCTGAGGAGTAGGGGGACATAGGGCTACAGACTATGTATCAGAGATAACCTGACTTGTTTCCCAACAAGGACATGTCCTCAAATTTAATTTTATTGCCATATTTATCCGGAAATGTGACAAAAAGGCAATCTAGGGCAAAGTTAACAAAATCTTTATTATTTTCTTTGACCAATAGAGGGACCCATTTCTTTTCATTCCATTGATTAAAATTTTTTTTTCAACTACTGTTTATATTCAATATTATTCTGTGTTAGTTTCAGATGTATAGCACGGTGGTTGGGCAGTCATGTACTTTGCACAGTGGTCCTCCTGATATTTCAATACCACTGGCCCTATACACAGTTATTAGAATATTATTGACTATATTCCCATACTGTAATTTACATCTCTGGGCCTATTCTGTAACTACCCATTTGAACTTCTTAATTCCTTCACCTTTGCACCCACCTCTAAACCCCCTCCCATCTGTCAACTGTCAGTCTGATCTCTGTATTTATAAGTTTGCTTCTATTTCACAATACTCAACATCTGTCTGATGCCCAATGAACTGAACTATTAAGAATATCAACATGACTTTGTGCTACATTCCTTCTGATGACATCTTAACTTGTTAAGCTGCATTTCCTGCAGTGGCATGATAAAAAATAAGGACCACTTGAAAATCAATATGAAATAGGAAATGAGCTTGTGATTGCTTGATTCTGACTTAAGGGCTTGCAGAGCCAAACAGATGCACATACCCAATTTGTAAGTAATTGTGGTCACTTAAGAATGAACTAAAAATATTTTTTTGTTCTTTCAATTTATGCATGTTTTTTCCAAAAGCCTACTGAGATGATAGGATATAAATATTTATTAAGCTGTTTGGTATTAGTTACTAAAGAAATGGAAGTGTTAGGTATTTCTTTTGGATCAGTACATGCAATGAAAGTACTACTAAGATACTAAGAGTGTTATGAGTTCAAATGTTTGTGAACCTCCCAAGCTTTGGAAGATGAAGAACTGTGTTGGATAATTTTTTTAATAGGATGACTTATGTTCTTTTGACCCATTATTGCTTGGGAGTTCTGAATGTGTAAGTCAAAATTTTCAGTTTAAACTAACCCATCTGAAGCATACTGATATTTAAAACATATTAATGTTTATTTAGGCATCACATTGTGATTACTATAAGGCTAAGATTTTACTACTTTATCAAAAATATAAATTTAAAGAATCTAAAATAAATTCATATGTAATTTTTTTCATTTTAAGATATCAATGAGTGCTCCTAATTTGAAATTGATTGATATGAAATTTGTACCCTGCTAGTCTCTAAGAAATAAAAGTTAATATGAAAAAAATATGGAGTAAAATGTGATGCTGGCCCTGCCTGGTTGGCTCAGAGTTAGAGCATTGGCCCCACGTGTGGAAGTCCTGGGTTCGATTCCTGGCGAGGGCACACAGGAGAAGTGCCCATCTGCTTCTTCATCCTTCCCCTTCTCCTTCCTCTCCATCTCCCCTTCACTTCCCGCAGCCAAGGCTCCATTGGAGCAAAGTTAGCTGGGGCGCTGAGGATGGTTCTAAGGCCTCCCCGTCAGACACTAAAATGGCTCTGGTTTCAATGGAGCAGTGGCCCAGATGGACAGAGCATTGCCCCTTGGTGGGCATGCCAGGTGGATCCTGGTTGGGTGCATGTGGGAGACTGTCTCTCTGCCTCCCTGCTTCTCACTTCAGAAAAAAAAAATGTGATGCTATTGAACTGTGTTCTTAGGAAGGACAGCTCTTAACCAAGTTTGTGACAACCCTTAGAATATTATAACTTGATTCTGCCAAATTTCCCATTCTCAAGTGGTTCACCTGACCTTGACAAAGTAGACTTGTGGTTTAAGCTTAAGCACCTTGGGAGTTTGGTTTTCATGTAATATGTATGTCACTCTGCTTGTTGCCTGAGAGTGAATAAATCATTGTTTTAAGGAGGCATACTAATAGTGCAACCACAATGAGTTAATAGTAATGGATAGAAATGGTAAAGAAGCCCAGTAAGAAAGTTTCTCCCTTGGCTCCATTTAACCCCACAAAAAATTTAGCACATTTTTATGTGTGTTAATAAAATAAAGGAGCCATTTTTTCTAAATATGTTGCAAACAAAGTTTGTTAATTAAAACTTATTTCCATGATTTTGATTAAAACCAACATCTCAAATACTTGTAATTAAAAAACTGTTTTACAATGTAAATTCTTTAATCTATACAGGTGACATAAAATGAATATAAACCCAATGTGCCTTCAATTGAGAGCTTGTCATTCAGGTTTGGAGGAAACAGAGACAATGAGAAGCCCGTGCTCTGTGCCTACCTACTGAGTTACCTGACTCAGCAGTCTGCTTTCTGTTATGACTGGTGACTGCAAGTGGTATTCATTTTTAGGCAGAATGACATTCAGTAAGAATATAGGGCAGGGGTCGGGAACCTATGGCTCGCAAGACAGATGTGGCTCTTTTGAAGGCTGCATCTGGCTCGCAGACAAGTCTTTAATAAAAAATAATAACATTAAAAATATAAAACATTCTCATGTATTACAATCCATTCATTTCCTACCACTCATGTTCATGGTTGCGTGTGGCTGGAGCCAATCACAGCCGTCCTCCGGGACAACACCAAATTTTTATTGGATAATGTGGAATGTACACAGGTCGTTGTATGGCTCTCACAAATTACATTTTAAAATATGTGGCGTTTATGGCTTTCTCAGCCAAAAAGGTTCCTGACCCCTGATATAAGGGCTAAATGAGTAAAAGTATCCTGTGAATGTGTTTTTTTCCTTTGGGGTGAATACTCCTGCAGATTTTTCCATAAAGATGAAATAGTATCAGACTGGTATTGGAATATTTCATCATTACTGTACATATTAATGAAAGATTAGAGAGATGGATTAGATAGAAACCTGTAAAATGGTCATTGTTTCAATGTTGTCATAACTACAGTGTTGTCAAAGGCTTGTAATATACGTGATGCATGTTGTAAAGAACATCAGAAAATCCTTTTGTCCTCTTGACTAAGTAGCTTCTTTTTTATAAAAAAATTATTTATTCATTTTTAGAGATAAGAGGGAGAGAGAGAAGGAGGGAGAGCAGAAAGCATCAACTCCCATATGTGCCTAGAACAGGAAGCCCAGGTTTTCGAAAGGGTGACCTCAGTGTTCCAGGTCTACGTTTTATCCACTGCGCCACTATAGGTCAGGTGTAAGTACCTTTGTTTTTCCCTCCTGCCCTTTTTTCTGCTTATCCTCCTACTACGCCTTCTAAGAAAGAAACCTATTTATATTTAACCTTAATGGACAAGTCATAGTGTTTGGAGTTAGACAGAGGAGTAAATCAGAAAACTATATATGTAGTATTAGGAAATATATTTAACCTGATGATGATTTGCACATAACAGATAAGCTACAAGATAGTATTCTTGGGGTTTGTATAAGATTAATTCAGGTACTGTATGTGGATTTTCAAGGTGATATGTTTTCTTTATCTTTCATGCATTTATTTACTAGCCCTGTCCACTTGCTTAAGGTCTATAACCTGCCCAAGCCACACTATCCTCAATTATTAAACTGAAGATAATAAGAATACCTACTTATAAGGTTATTTTAATAAAATATATAGCTCAGGTAACATACGAAATACAGTGCCTCCACAGGAAAAGTAATATATGCTAGTGATTTGTTGTTACTACTTCTCTTATTACTAATCGCAGTACAGCTTCCTTCTCTGACGTGCCTCTTTCAGTGTGTAGTATACAGTGATCCTTCATTTTATGCTTGGGAAAATGGGTCCATTATAAAAATACTTACTTAGTGAACAAAAATAAAGATTAAACTTGGCACATTTAAGTGTCTAAAAAATCTAAAAGAATGTTTATGAGATAAATTAGATGTTAATGAAAAGACTGTGGTTCAAATGTGTTTTCTCAAATGAGCTGATTGTGTCATGGCAGCTGGCCTCCTAAGTGACAGTGGCAGATCCCAATGAGAACAAAGCAGGAAGGGGCATTCTCTATGTCTGCAAAGGCAGCCAGGATAATTTAGGAATGGGTCTCTACCCGCTAGGAGACTTCACATATTCATCACTTCCTTTCAGTCTGATATACAGGCAGTTTCTTCTAATACTCTTCTTCTTGGCCCACTCAAATGATTTCTTTGCCAGAAATAAGGCTACAACTCAGTTTTGCCAGGTGGGCCATGCTCAGCAGGCTCTCAGAAGAGGGATGAACCTATTTATGACACATGTCATGTCTTCGTGAGGTAGAGATCTCCCTGGAATTTCACAAAAGTCAAGTCCGTAGTGTTACTTAGTAATTGTTTTGAAGTGGGGAGGGGCAGGGGGAAGGTACAAGTTGTTTTACATAATGGCAGATGACAGGACATAATGCCATGTCTGAAAATAAAGTCCATTGAAAGAATGAAAGGAAAAGGAAGAATTTAGTGTGAAACCATGTTTTAACCAAGAAGAATACGAGTATACAGTAACGGGTAACGATCTGACTTTGGTTGATGGGCACGCAGTGTGATCAACAGTTCAGATGTTATAGAGATGTTCACCTGAAACCTATGGACTCTTATTGATCAATGTCACCTTATTAAATTTAATTTCTAAGTAAAAAAAATATTTTTTTAATGAATACATTCAGCCTGACCAGGCGGTGGTGCAATGGATAGAGCGTCAGACTGGGACATGCAGGACCCAGGTTCAAGACCCCAAGGTCGCCAGCTTGAGAGCAGCCTCATCTGGGTTGAGCGAAGCTCACCAGCTTTGACCCAAGGTCGCTGGCTTGAGCAAGGGGTTACTCAGTCTGCTGTAGCCCCTTGGTCAAGGCACATATGAGAAATCAATGAACAACTAAGAAACCACAAACAAGAATTGATGTTTCTCATCTCTTTCCCTTCCTATCTGTCTGTCCCTATCTGTCCCTCTCTCTGACTCTCTCTGTCTCTGCCATAAATAAATAAATAAATAATTTGGGAAATTATTGTAGTCTGTAAGATTAAAGCAATCAAAAGTGTATATATATGCAGTATACCGTAGGTGGTAAAAGTGATTCCCATGGAGTTATGTTTGTCGATTCTGAAGCCAGTACACATGTATACTGGAATTGAACAGTTAAGTAAGTGGATGTTGGATGGTAGAAGCCTCTAAGATTGAACATTTTCAGATAAGAAAAAAGAGAAAGCTAGAATCATCCATGTGTAATGGATCAAAACTGGTCACATCCATATGTACTTAGATTTACCTTAAAGTAGATACAGATCATTACATATATAACTTTATAGATATGCATATGTACAGGTTAGTATACTATACACACATTTATCTTTTTGCTCTGTCAGCAAAGAAGCAATACCACACAAGTAGCAATGATCACACTTAAAATTCAGAATTTTGTTTGTAGTTCCTTTTTTTTTAATGGAAGAAACTCATACTCTTTGGTAAAACGACTGACCTAAGACGTAGAAAGAAATGTACACAATGAACCTAGAACATCTTACAGTGCCAGAAAGTAAGGGAATGGCTAGCCTCTAACAAATTGGGGGAGGGAATCAAACCTCCTGTGCAGAATGATTCTAAATAATTTATGTCAATACTCTGCCCTTGGCCCTGGCCGGTTGGCTCAGCGGTAGAGCGTCGGCCTAGCGTGCGGAGGACCCGGGTTCGATTCCCGGCCAGGGCACACAGGAGAAGCGCTCATTTGCTTCTCCACCCCTCTGCCGTGCTTTCCTCTCTGTCTCTCCCTTCCCCTCCCGCAGCCAAGGCTCCATTGGAGCAAAGATGGCCCGGGCGCTGGGGATGGCTCTGTGGCCTCTTCCTCAGGCGCTAGAGTGGCTCTGGTCGCAACATGGCGACGCCCAGGATGGGCAGAGCATCGCCCCCTGGTGGGCAGAGCATCGCCCCTGGTGGGCGTGCCCGGTGGATCCCGGTAGGGCGCATGCGGGAGTCTGTCTGACTGTCTCTCCCTGTTTCCAGCTTCAGAAAAATGGAAAAAAAAAAAAAAAAAAAAAAATACTCTGCCCTTAAGGACATGAACATAACTCCACATTCTCCAAATGTGGGCTTTGCATAGAGACTTTCTTCAGAAGAGTCCAGTGTGGAAAAGGGGTCCTGGTGAATAGTAACTTTGCAGTGGAGAAACTGGCAAGAATATCTCAAATGGTATAATCAAGGTTAGGATGAACTCTAAGGCATATTGATAGTATGTACCCTTGATGTGATGTGACATCATGTGATACGAGAATGTCATTTTGCCTTTGTCCTCTCCCCAAAACATAACTTTAATCCAGTCATGAGAAAACTATTAGACAAATAACTGAGAAACATTCTACAAAGTAATTGACTAAAACTTCTCAAAATTGGCAAGGTCTAAAAACAAAATTGTGACAAATTATCACAATCAAGAGGAGGCTTAGATGAGATAACTATTAAATTCAATTTGGTATGTTGAGTGGGTTCCAAAACAAAATTAAGAAAATAGTGATTAAACTCAGCAAAGCTGATTAAATAATGGACATTTTTAATAATAGCATATAATTATAGGCTCACTAATCATGATAAATGTGGTTATTGCAGTATTAAGCCTTAGGACTTTTCAAATTTTATTTATAACTAGCTGTACCTAGCCATGCGTTGCTGTGGCTAAGTCTGGTTAAATGGAAAAGAAAGAAAAGAGAAAGCGCACGTTTCTAATATGTTTAATTTCACAATGCTTGTGGGTATACAATATTTTTGTTGTTCCATTGTCTGTGCAGATATAGAGATGGTCTGGTATGCCAACTCTAGAATATGCAACATATAATTGTCCATGTGAGAAGCAATCCGTGTCTAGATCTAAACCGCACAGTTCTAAAGATTGGCCCTGAGCTTTGTTGATGGTGATTGCAAACGTCAATTGAATTGGGAATTGCAATCTCTTAAATTGAAATGGCATATCCATTGGAATCATAGAAATGGGAGGAACGAGGACATCTTCACCTTTGAAAGGTCCTGTCAAGATTGTTGCTTCTATGATGTTGCTCATTAATTTTTTACTGCAAGCCACGTGCCATTGCAAAGCTTTGGCTGGTTGATATTTCACAACATGATAATTGGCACGCTGATTTTCAATTGCAGTACATGCGGTGGCATCCCTGGCAGATCAAGTGAATTCAAAAATTCTGTTGGACAATTAACCACTTCATCTGCTTCTACAACAGTGTCGATGGACTTGTATGTGACTGCCTCACTTTGAATGTTAGACTGAATAATATTAAGTTCATAGACGTCTTTCTTCTTGGCCGCAAGAATAGCTCGTTCACTCAGCCAATTGTGATTCTTATAATTGGTTTGAATATTGGGAAATACTTTTTCAATCAATTCTTTTTTTTTTTTTTTTTTTACAGGGACAGTGAGAGAGTCAGAAATGGAGAGAGATGAGAAGCATCAATCATCAATTTTTCATTGCAACGCCTTAGTTGTTTATTGATTCCTTTCTCATATGTGCCTTGACTGCAGGCCTTCGGCAGACTGAGTAATCCCTTGCTCGAGCCAGCGACCTTGGGTCCAAGCTGGTGAGCTTTTTGCTCAAACCAGATGAGCCCACGCTCAAGCTGGCAACCTCAGGGTCTTGATCCTGGGTCCTCTGCATCCTACTCTGACGCTCTATCCACTGCACCACCGCCTGGTCAGGCAATTCTTCTTTTGACATCACTAAATTGCACAAGTTATGAGGCAATGAAATTCGTCCTGAGGTCAGATCAACCGGCACCTTTCTGTTCCCAATTTCCAGCAATGATGTGAGAATATCTCAGCTGATTGAGCGTTTTGCAGCTGGACATGCATATTTGTAGTTAATTTTAATGTCTTTAACATGTTGCCACAAAGTAGAGTATTTCAGGCAAGCATTTATTTCATCTGCTGGTGTTGATCAAGGAATTACAGGTAATGTTTGCCTGAAATCTCCTGCAAGCAACGTTAATGCGTTCCCAAATGGTCTGATGTTTCCACGCAAATCTTGACACGATCGATCAAGAGCCTTGAGCGATTTTTTGTGTGCCATTGTGCATTCATCCCACACAATAAGTTTGCATTTCTGCAATACTTTTCCCATGCCGGATGCTTTGGAAATATTGCACGTGGGAGTTTCAATGAATTGGGTATATAAAAAATGCACGTATTCAAATGCAACTTATCAAAATTTCAAAGCAATCGGTGAAGAACTTTTGGAAATTTAAGATTTTGAACAAACATTTACATTTTTATTTATATAGATTTTGCTAAATAAGAACAGAAATTATCTGAATATATAGTCACTTGGTTATTGGCACTAAATTTGTTATTCATTTCAATGGAGATTGCAATTTAAATCAATTCAATTATATCATTTATTTCAATTACATTGACCTATTCATCAGGAAATATAGTATATGTAATATACAATGTGAATTAAAAAGCACAAAATATTTTATTTGAAATATAAATTTATATTATTTGTGACCTCATTGTAATACTGGCTAATGCATTTGTAAATTATAAAAATATGTTTAAAATGTGCTGTCTTAAACCAGAATTCAGAGATGCAGTAAAATTTGTTTTTCAACCTATTCATTCTTCTAGCTGTCTTCTATTGTTTTTTTACTCAATATAATTTTAGTCTTAGTCAAAAGTGTTACATTAAAGAAATTAATAGGCTTTTTCTAAAAATTCATTTTGAAACTATATGAAACCAAATTCTTTGGATTCACTTCTATTATTTTGTATTTCATATATATATATATATATATATTTTTTTTTTAAACCACAGATTAGAGGCATAATTCTCTTTCAAAAACCTAACAGTCTGTGCATAACAAATCCCATGTTATTTGTAGGCAAGGCCACCAATGGATGACTTCTTAGAATATGAGCATAATTCAGGTTTTCTTTAGAAACCACAGATCTGGCTTGGATTGAAAGCAACAAAATCAGCTTGGAGTGTTCCCTTAGCTGGTCCAACTTACTTTCTGTAGAATTCAGAATTCCATTAGTGTTGTTAATCATGACCTAGAATTATCTCTAAACTCTTAAGTCAATTAATTGAATATATTTTCAAGGAATAACCAATTTAAATGTTATTATTTTATTTATAAAAATATTGTATAAGAGAGTCAATGATTTGTCAGAGATCTCTGAGCCAGAGAGGGAAAAGGAGTGAAGAGGAAGGGGAGAAGAGGTGAAAAAGAGAGAGAGGAGAGAAGAGAGATCAGCACAAGAAGAATGTTCAGAAAAAATTGCTCGATTATACAAGATTTCCTGAATTCCCTACTAGTTTTATTTACATTTCACAACACTGCTAACTAATACTTGAGAGATTTGTGTGTCATGGATACAACTAAATACAGAGGTGTGAACGCTGAAAACATGGAACAAATTTTTCATATCGTGTTTCTGTAAGACAAAAAATTATGAGGCTTTCCATACTGGTAAACATTAAACATGTGTGAAATAAAAATTCATATGTGATATAAAAATATAATTCAGTAGTAAAATTATTTTTTATTATTTATGACAAAAATAAAAGGAACAGTTCTACTTTTTATGAGCTATATTGTCTAAACCATATGTGGTGGCTTTAAAAATACACAGCTAATATTTCAGGCTAACAGAAGCACACTGACCAAAGATCCCACTGGCTGTCCCTTTGGGTCCTCCATGATGGTCATGTCAAAGCCATAGTCTCCTTCCAGGTAGCGAGCTCCCAGTCAGTAAGTGAACAAGGCAGGATACTATAGTAATAAGGAAGAAGACTTAGCCTCATGATTTCCCACCATCCTAGCTGCAGTAATAGGATCCTTCTTACTCCTTTCCCTAAAGTGGTCAGATCAGCATCAGGGTCCAAAGGTTCTTCCACCTTCTCCTGTCCCTCTCATTAAATCTATTTCATGTCTAATTCCATTTTGTTATCTTTTCTTTCTAAGTTTTTTTTTTTTTTAATTTTCATTGATTTGAGAGGTGGGAAAAGAGAGAAATGGGAAGGGGGGAGAGAGAAAGAGAAGCATTAATTTGCTGTTCCAGTTAATTGTTCCATTTAGTTGTGTATTCACTGCTTGTTTCTCTGGTACCAGGTTGATGTGTTATCCACTGAGCCACCCAATGAGGGACTTGAATTTTTGTATTTATAGGATATAGAAAAAAATCTTTATTTTTTTGATTGAATAGAATTTCACTTTGAATTCACAAACAAGGCAATTATTATAAAGTATGATATAAATATATATTATTTCTTGTACAAAGAAAACAAAAAACCAATATTAATAAACTGAAATGGCAGAAAATCATAAAATATATCTCAATTCCAGAGATATAAAAATGTATATTTTATAATTGCTGAAAGTGATTTTATTGTTTCCATAATAAATATTGTTTTTCAATATAGGTTTCTATGTAGACCATATTTTATTTCTTGTAGCTACTTTAGTGATGAATAGCACTTTTTTTGTCTTGAAGAATATTCCTTAATAAAAAATCCTCTGCTTGCTTCATTCAAACATTTGTTTACACATCTGGTTGTACATAAGAAGAAACATAACAGTTTGATTATACATGTTACATAGAGTTTAGCGCAAATGCCCTGGAGAAAAAAATAAAACTCTGAATATGTAACTGATAATTGAATTTTATGATGTGGTTTTATAATTTTTACAGTAACTTTTCAAATTCATTACCTAACTTCTACTGGAGTTCTAAGGGTAGATTGGTGTTTTTATCATCATTTTGTGGATGGGAAAATTAAAAGGTTAAATAACTTTATAAGGTCATACAGAAAAACAGCCCCGGCCAGGTATCTGCAACCCAAGACTTTTTGACAATTTGACAGGGCTACTTTAAGAGTCAGCTTTTTTTTTTTTTTTTTTGTATTTTTCTGAAGTTGGAAACGGGGAGGCAGTCAGACAGATTCCTGCATGTGCCCGACCGGGATCCACCGGGCATGCTCACCAGGGGCGTTGCTCTATTGCGACCAGAGCCATTCTTGCGCCTGAGGCAGAAGCCATGGAGCCATCCTCAGCGCCCGGGCCAACTTTGCTCCCATGGAGCCTCGGCTGTGGGAGGGGAAGAGAGAGACAGAGAGGAAGGAGAGGGGGAGGGGTGAAGCAGATGGGCGCCTCTCCTGTGTGCCCTGGCCGGGAATCAAACCTGGGACTCCTGCATGCCAGGCTGACGCTCTACCACTGAGCCAACCGGCCAGGGCTAAGAGTCAGCTTTTTATAAATGTTTTATATTAGCTTTGCAAAAACTCATTTTTTTAAAGGTAATTAGCTATAGAAAACTATGCTGAAACAACTTTAAAAATTTTACCAGTAAGATGAACTTGTTTTTTTCTATTCAGTTTTAAAGTAGTGAGAAAATTAAGAATGTTAGTTCAGTATAAGTTTTCTGAACTTTGAGTATCTTGGCTCTTACTCGTTCGTAAAATGTCATAATGATTATTTAAACTTACTGGCTATATTTCTGACAGCTGTGCTATGGCAACACTCCTGGGGAAAACTTTTAGTAACATTTACGAGATCTGGACAACCACCATGGCAGCACAACCTTGTGAGCAGTGGAATTACCACCAGGCAGCATCCCCTCAGCTGCGGATAGCAGAGCAGAGCCCATCACATGAGGAGGCTGGGAAATGACCCGCCGCACGTTTGGTAGAAGCCAGTTCATCTTTTCACCAGCGAGACTTTAGTTTCTTTCGTTCTTTTCCTTTCTGCCAATCATCTTGAATATTGCGATGGAGAATTTTCTGTAAGACTTTATAGAAAAACTTATTTTTAAAAAAATTCTCTACCCTCTCTGCTTCATTCTCTCCCTCCCTTATTTTCTGAAAATAATGATCTGTACTTTCCTAGTTCATTTTCAAGTATGTGTGGAAACAGTTTTTCAGCACATGAATTCTACGGCTAAGATTGGATTGTAGTCAAAAAGGATGTGGTGTCATTCCTTCACAGTTTCTTTGGAAATATCACCTCTTTTTATAATGCATTCAGAAGCTTCCTCTCAGTGCAATGCTATAAAAACTTAGGCTGTTTAGTTTATTAACAAATAATATTTTCTAATCATTTGTCTAGTTTCCAATTTTTTCTGCCCTTGATATAACTATACTTCAATTCAAAAGAGAAAAATATATTGTGTGCCAACTATGTTTACAATGTTGTGTGAGGTCTTTATGTCCATTCTTTATTCCTGAGTTTTCTTATGTTTCCACTTGTTTCCTGGAAATTTGCACTCACTACATCATATTCTCATTGTTTTGCCACCAAATCTGTTTTCTCCTATATAAATTCTCAGTGGTGCCATTATCCACACATATGCCAGATATTAGGAACTATACTCCACTCCCCCTTCATCCTAACCCTCTCATTTAGAATCAATTACCTCTGCACTTTAAATCTTGCCTTGTTAATAGACATCAGAATGAAACTACTACTTTCTGCATTTTTGCTTTTACTGAGGGTCTTTCTTCTACCCAGACAAATGTAACAGGTCTTCATTTATCTGTCAAACTACTTCTATAATATTCTACATTCTGCTAGCAGATCAAGTTTTTAAAAAACACAAACTAACTCACTTTAAAATTCCTTCAGTGCCTCGTTTTACCATAGAACTTTTAAGTTTTTTTTTAATGATGTATGAAGATCTTGCTTACCTTCCATATCCTGCCCCGTGATACGTGACTATTAAATGTTATACCTTAGCAATATCCAAAATTAGATATTTTTTCAGAACTGTATGTCTTCTTTTATTTTTATTATTTTAATTTTATTGTGTTTACATAGATTCAAGTGTCCCACCAAATATATCTCCCTCCACCACCGTGTTCTCCTTGACCCCCTTCTTTGCTCCCTCCCCCCAATGCCTTCCCCCCTTCCCTCCGGGATTTGCTGTCCTGTTCTCTATAATGCTGTGTTATGTACATATAATTTCACTAATCTCTTTCCATCAACTCTTCCACTTTCCCTCTGTCCGCTTTCCCTCTGGTCCCTTTGATCACGCCTCTGCCTCTGTTCAGTTCCTTAGTCCACATTGTTCATTGGATTCCTCAAAAGAGTGAGGTCATATGATATTTTTCTTTCTCTGCCTGGCTTATTTCACTTAGCATGATAGTTTCCAGGTCCATCCATGTTGTCGTGAAAGGTAAGATTTCTTTCTTCCTCACAGCCACATAGTATTCCATTGTGTATATGTACCACAGCTAGAACTGTATATCTTCTTATATATAAATACTGTATTTTATGACTATACAACGTGATGCCACTCTTTTCGTCTCCGGCTGCCGCAGCGAGAGGAGCTGCCACCATGTCTGCCCACCTGCAATGGATGGTCCTACGGAACTGCTCCAGCTTCCTGATCAAGAGGAACAAGCAGACCTACAGCACCGAGCCCAGTAACCTGAAGGCTTGCAACTCCTTCCGCTACAACGGGCTGATCCACCGCAGGGCGGTGGGCGTGGAGCCGGCGGCCCAAGGCAAAGGCGTGGTGGTCGTTATGAAGCAGAGAAGCAGCCAGCGAAAGCCGGCCACCTCCTACGTGCGGACCACCATCAACAAGAACGCCCGGGCCACCCTGAGCAGCATCCGGCACATGATCTGCAAGAACAGGTACCGCCCAGATCTGCGCATGGCCGCCATCCGCAGGGCCAGCGCCATCCTGCGCAGCCAGAAACCCATGATGGTGAAGAGGAAGCGCGCCCGCTCCACAAAGAGCTCCTGAACACCCCTCCCCCACTGCCTGAAAAGCAATAAAAGGCATCACTCAGCCCCCCCCAAAAAAAAAAAACCCCAAACAAAAAAACCCGTGATGCCACAGACTATGATTTACCTGTCAAAATGTAATTTTTTATTCCCAATACTAAGCTGTAATATTTTACTAGGTTAACCATTCAGATTATTTGTCTTTGATATAGCCAAAATAGCAAATATTAGCTGTTATAACAGGCATTAAATCTCAGTGGCTTAACAAGACAAAGTTTATTTCTCAATGTCACCAAGACCTTTCCTTGTAGACTCAGACTAGTCAACATATGAACCTAACATCTCAGAATAACATGTGCCGCCATTTGGCAGAAGTGTCATTATACAGTGCCAGCACAGCACCCCAATATGAACATGTAGGAGATCCCCACCACAGGCGGAAGAAAATCCTTTCTTCATCAACAATATTCCTCATGTTTTTATTGCATTTGTGCTGTATGATATACATCTCTACTGCATTTTAGCTTAGTCTGTTGTGTGATACTGTCTTATGTGTCAGAGAGGCATCCTTTTTATTAAAAGCTTAGGTGTCTGAAAGTCACAAAAAAAAGATCTCCACTTGAACTATGGAGCTTCCTAAAGGCAAGTGGAACTAAAGAATGATTGGTTCCCGACCTTCTCTCTGTGACGCTACCAGACAGCAGCTTCTTGTATCCTGGCTATATCACATATGACAGCTTTTTCTCTTGGAGGGGTGAAGAGCTTCATGCTTCAGCCTCTCCCAATATCATTATAGAGAAAAGCCGAGGGTACTGCTGCCAGCACATTGGAAATGAACGGGGTTCTTGTATCATTAACACTTTTGAGGAAATTACTTTTGACATGTACATTTTTAAGTTAAAAATACTTCCTCAAAAACACTTCCATCCTGACTGACCAGGTGGTGGTGCAGAGGATAGAACAGGGGTCGGGAACTTATGGCTCACCAGCCAGATGTGGCTCTTTTGATGGCTGCATCTGGCTCGCAGACAAATCTTTAATAAAAACAATAATAACATTGAAAATATAAAACATTCTCATGTATTACAATCCATTCATTTCCTACTGCTCATGTTCATGGTTGCAGGTGGCTGGAGCCAATCACAGCTGTCCTCTGGGACAACACCAAATTTTCATTGGATAATGCGTAATGTACACGAGTCGTTGTATGGCTATCACGGGATTACATTTTAAAATATGTGGCATTCATGGCTCTTTCAGCCAAAAAGGTTCCCAACCCCTGGGATAGAGCATCAGACTGGGATACGGAGGACCCAGGTTCGAGGCCCCGAGGTTGCCAGCTTGAGCGCAGGCTTATCTGGTTTGAGCAAAGCTCACCAGCTTGGACCCAAGCTCGCTGGCTTGAGCAAGGGGTTACTCGGTCTGCTGTAGCCCCAGGGTCAAGGCACATATGAGAAAGTAATCAATGAACATCTAAAGTGCCACAATGAAAAACTGATAATTGATGCTTCTCATCTCTCTCTGTTCCTGTTTGTCTGTAGCTATCCTGTCTGTCTGTCCCTATCTATCCCTCTCTCTGTCTCTGTAAAAAAACACACAACAAGCCCTGGCCGGTTGGCTCAGCGGTAGAGCGTCGGCCTAGCGTGCGGAGGACCCGGGTTCGATTCCCGGCCAGGGCACATAGGAGAAGCGCCCATTTGCTTCTCCACCCCTCCGCCGGGCTTTCCTCTCTGTCTCTCTCTTCCCCTCCCGCAGCCAAGGCTCCATTGGAGCAAAGATGGCCCGGGCGCTAGGCATGGCTCTGTGGCCTCTGCCTCAGGCGCTAGAGTGGCTCTGGTCGCAATATGGCGATGCCCAGGATGGGCAGAGCATCGCCCCCCCTGGGGGGCAGAGCACCGCCCCTGGTGGGCGTGCCTGGTGGATCCCGGTCGGGCGCATGCGGGAGTCTGTCTGACTGTCTCTCCCTGTTTCCAGCTTCAGAAAAATGAAAAAACAAAACAAAACAAAAAAAAACACACAACAAAACACTCTATCCTTCATTCCAGAGAGCCAGTGTTCATGATTGAGGACAACAGAAACTCAGTGGGCTGATTAGTCTGCTGGAGGAACGCAATGCTGGGGAGACTGTGGGTAGGAGACCAACTGGTGACTCCTGCGGTGGCTGGAAAGAAGTCACATGGACTGGAATTAGAGTACAAGCGATGTAAGTATTTAAGTGAAGCATTTAAATCCTTGACTGACACATGTTCTAAGGAGACAGATTGGGAGGAAATCATATCCTAGTTCTCCAGGCAAAGTCATAATGTGATCAAGAGGAACCACTCCTCAGTTTAGGGTTTAAATATTGTCAAATGAAAACTGGCTCTAGTAGCAAATAGCTAGCTTAATAGGAAGTTAATATTTCCCTCCACCTTCACTGATTTGGCCAATATATGGAAGCCTTTGTAGATCAACATATTGAGAGGTTGAAATGGAATCTCATAATGTTCAGTTGACCCCTATATCTTCACCCATTGCTCCAAAAGCATGCATGCCATGTTAGAGTAGACGGTAGACTGTCTGTGGTGAATCTGAGGTACAGGTGTTTAGCCTTAACATCTTTGCTTCTGAATGTGCCTTTCTACTGATGACCTAGATCCTGAGTCCAGACATTTTATTCAATCAAAGTGAGCTCCCTCTCTTTGGAGAAGGTGTTTCTTGACACCCCCCCTTTTTTTTTCCCTACTAGCAGACATCATTTGAGGAGTATATAAATCCACTAAACACGTGAGCCTTTAATACTCTTCTTAGAAAGCTTTTGATCATGCAAATCTCTTACCTTCACTCAAAAACATTTGTGTTTGCCTAATAATAGATATTGGAGTGGTACTGGTCACCTAAAACGTTGTTATATTTTTTCATGAAACTATCACTATCAATTTAATATACATTGATATAACTGAGAGTGATAATTCTAGTAATTCTACCAAATAAACATCAGCTAAAATGGCTTTGTTTTTTCAAAACAGACTAGAAATTCTTAAAAGAAACAGTGTCAGGACAGGGGACAGAAATTTTTCTAGTTATTCAAACAACAAATATGATTGGTTTTAGAGAATTAAATCTTCCCTTACATGAAATAACTAGAGAAGTTAGAATCACGAAACTGCTATTGCAATAGTCAATCTATAGTTATAGGTCAAGGCTCAGGAAACTCCTGTTGGCAACATTGAGGGCCCATAACTGTCTCCTAGAAGCGGGTTACCAGATAATGGAATGCTGGGTCTGTCCATGTAACTGCTACTAAACGCTCACATCTCCAAGGACACTATTGGAAACAGAAATACCACATCTCCGTCTTCCAAAACTAATCTGAGTTTATCAATTGCTAGAATTAAAATCACATCCAGAACTTTAGCTCTAAGAAATGATGAAAAAGTAGATTTTAAGTTTTCTGGCCTCTGTAGTTATAAGAAAGTATGAGAAAGCAATTGTGTAGGAAGTTTCCAGCCAGCATTGGAAAGGAGGGCACTATGTGAGTGGCAGCTGAGTACATTTAGCACAGGCAGATAAACTAAACAGAGACAGAGAGGATCGAGTACAAGAATAGTAAGACTTGTAAAGGACTATTTTAAATTGAAGAAAGCACGTTCTATCTAAAGATTAAATTAAATTTAAAAACCTAAAATTTATACTTTTATAAAAAAGATCATATTTTAAAGTGTATATTGGATGGTATTTAAAAAATAGATCATTAGAACTGGCTCAAGAACTCCTTTTTTGTTGCCTGTGACTTACATGTATTTATAATGGGTTATCAGCAACAGAAAAATACTTATTACTGATTTTTATTTTCATAATTAAGAAACTTCATTTGAGGGATGTTTATTGCTGATGTGGATCTAAGAAAAAATAATACCCTTTTCATTGTTTGCTGTATGTAATAACGGTTTGTATTATTATCTTTAAAATGATTACGATATTTTGGGGGCCTGCCTTGTCATGAAGTCTAAACAAAAATAACTAAATTTTTTTTAAGTGAGAGAGAGAGAGAAAGAGAGACACAGAGAGAGGGACAGACAGAAACAGACAGACAGGAAGGGAGAAAGATGAGAAACATCAATTCTTTATTGTTCATTGATTGCTTTTCATATGTACTTTGACTGGGGGGGGGATACAGCAGAGCCGGTGACACCTTGCTCAAGCCAGCGACCTTGGACTCAAGCCAGCGACCATGGGGTCATGTCTGTGATTCTACACTCAAGCTGCACAAGCCCGCACTCAAGCTAGGGACCTTGGGATTTCAAACCTGGGTCCACAGCATCCCAGGCTCATGCTCTATCCACTGTGCCACTGCCTAGTCAGGCAAAAAATAACTAAATCTTTATCTATGTGATTTTTTTCTCAATTACATTTTCTGTAATTTTATTCATAAAAATAATACCTGGTAACTGAGAAAAATCTCAGTGAAAAGACACCACAGCACTCTAAACTATTGTGAAATGTTTGACTTACCTTACTTAAGTCTACAAGATGATCTTTATACTTGTTCTGATATCTGAACTGCCTATGGAGATTATCAGCTACTATGTCATGGATTTTCAGCAAAAATATGACATGTGGTGTGACTGTAATTAGAACCAGTGACCAAAAAACACATGTTTTGAAAATATATTCTATTACTGAGTTTCTGAAACATTCCATTCCTCTAAGGATTTTATTAATTGGGTCTATATGTTTCTGACTGTTTTTTAAAAAATATTTTTAAAAATAATGACAAATGTAATATCAATGAATTTCTTTGGAACAGATAAAGCTTTTTGGTCTCATTGGAACAACTGCAATTTTTAGTTTTCCACTGGGGCCTGGATCTTGAGCCGAACAGTCTCTCGGCCATCATCTCCACACTCATCTCACCTGCAGGGATTTGAAACAGATACCAGATAGTGGGTTGTCTTCTACCAGAATATGTATGCTGACTTGCATTTTCTGATGTGTGACACTGAATTTACTCTTTCCTTCATTTAGGGAAAAAAATGATAAGTAAAGATTTAACATAAACAGAAAATATTGTAACTCGATATTAATGATTATAGTAAGAACGTTATATATTTAAAAAAACTAAAAAATATGCATATTTGCCTATTCATGCTTATGTTCATCCTCATAGCCTATTGTGGGCAAAATCTAGGTCTCTCTGTGGACAAGGTTTTCTTTTTTTTTTTTTTTTTAATAATTTTATTTTTTTAATGGGGTGACATCAATAAATCAGGATACATATATTCAAAGATAACAAGTCCAGGTTATCTTGTCGTTCAATTATGTTGCATACCCATCACCCAAAGTCAGATTGTCCTCTGTCACCTTCTATCTTGTTTTCTTTGTGCCCCTCCCCCTCCCCCTTTCCCTCTCCCATTCCTCCCTCCCCCCCGTAACCACCACACTCTTATCAATGTCTCTTAGTTTCACTTTTATGTCCCACCTACGTATGGAATAATGCAGTTCCTGGTTTTTTCTGATTTACTTATTTCGCTTCGTATCATGTTATCAAGATCCCACCATTTTGCTGTAAATGTTCCGATGTCATCATTTCTTATGGCTGAGTAGTATTCCATAGTGTATATGTGCCACATCTTCTTTATCCAGTCATCTATTGACGGGATTTTTGGTTGTTTCCATGTCCTGGCCACTGTGAACAATGCTGCAATAAACATGGGGCTGCATGTGTCTTTACGTATCAATGTTTCTGAGTTTTGGGGGTATATACCCAGTAGAGGGATTGCTGGGTCATAAGGTAGTTCTATTTTCAGTTTTTTGAGGAACCATCATACTTACTTCCATAATGGTTGTACTACTTTACATTCCCACCAACAGTGTATGAGGGTTCCTTTTTCTCCACAGCCTCTCCAACATTTGCTATTACCTGTCTTGCTAATAATAGCTAATCGAACAGGTGTGAGGTGGTATCTCATTGCCGTTTTGATTTGCATTTCTCTAATAGCTAAAGAAGATGAGCATCTTTTCATATATCTGTTGGCCATTTGTATTTCTTCCTGGGAGAAGTGTCTGTTCATATCCTCTTCCCATTTTTTTATTGGATTGTTTGTTTGTTTGTTGTTGAGTTTTATGAGTTCTTTGTATATTTTGGATATTAGGCCCTTATCTGAGCTGTTGTTTGAAAATATCATTTCCCATTTAGTTGGCTTTCTGTTTATTTTGTTATCAGTTTCTCTTGCTGAGCAAAAACTTCTTAGTCTGATGTAGTCCCATTCATTAATTTTTGCCTTCACTTCTCTTGCCTGTGGAGTCAAATTCATAAAATGCTCTTTAAAACCCAGGTCCATGAGTTGAGTACCTATGTCTTCTTCTATGTACTTTATTGTTGCAGGTCTTATGTTTAGATCTTTGATCCATTTTGAGTTAATTTTTGTACAGGGGGAGAGACTGTAGTCCAGTTTCATTCTTTTGCATGTGGCTTTCCAATTTTCCCAGCACCATTTATTGAAGAGGCTTTCTTTTCTCCATTGTGTGTTGTTGGCCCCTTTATCAAAAATTATTTGACTATATATATATGTGGTTTTATTTCTGGACTTTCTATTCTGTTCCATTGGTCTGAGTGTCTATTTTTCTGCCAATACCATGCTGTTTTGATTGTCGTGGCCCTATAATATAGTTTGAAGTCAGGTATTGTAATGCCCCCAGCTTCATTCTTTTTCTTTAGGATTGCTTTGGCTATTCGGGGTTTTTTATAGTTCCATATAAATCTGATGATTTTTTGCTCTATTTCTTTAAAAAACGTCATTGGAAGTTTGATGGGAATTGCATTAAATTTGTATATTGCTTTGGATAATATAGCCATCTTGATTATATTTATTCTTCCTAGCCAAGAACAAGGTATATTCTTCCATCTCATTATATCTTTTTCGATTTCCCTTAACAATGGTTTATAGTTTTCATTATATAAGTCCTTTACATTCTTTGTTATGTTTATTCCTAAGTATTTTATTTTTTTTGTTGCAACCGTGAAGGGGATTATTCTTTTGAGTTTGTTCTCAATTGTTTCATTGTTGGCATATAGAAAGGCTATTGACTTCTGTATGTTAATTTTGTATCCTGCAACCTTACTGTATTGGCTTATTGTTTCTAGTAGTCTTTTTGTGGATTCTTTGGGGTTTTCGATGTATAGGATCATATCATCTGCAAAAAGTGATACCTTTACTTCTTCTTTTCCGATATGGATGCCTTTTATTTCTTTGTCTTGTCTGATTGCTCTGGCTAGAACCTCTAGTACCACATTAAATAAGAGTGGAGAGAGTGGACAACCCTGTCTTGTTCCTGATTTAAGGGGGAAAGCCTTCAGTTTAGTGCCATTTAATATGATGTTAGCTGATGGTTTATCATATATGGCCTTTATCATGTTGAGATATTTTCCTTCTATACCCATTTTGTTGAGAGTCTTAAACATAAAATTGTGTTGTATTTTATCGAAAGCCTTTTCTGCGTCTATTGATAAGATCATGTGGTTTTTGTTCTTTGTTTTGTTGATATGGTGTATTACGTTAACCGTTTTACGTATGTTGAACCATCCTTGAGATTCTGGGATGAATCCCACTTGATCATGATGTATTATTTTTTTAATATGTTGTTGTATTCGATTTGCTAGTATTTTGTTTAGTATTTTAGCATCTGTATTCATTAGAGATATTGGTCTGTAGTTTTCTTTTTTTGTGCTATCCTTGCCTGGTTTTGGTATGAGGGTTATGTTGGCCTCATAAAATGTGTTTGGAAGTATTGCTTCTTCTTCAATTTTTTGGAAGACTTTTAGTAGAATAGGAACCAAGTCTTCTTTGAATGTTTGATAAAATTCGCTGGTATAGCCGTCAGGGCCTGGACTTTTATTTTTGGGGAGGTTTTTAATGTTTTTTTCTATTTCTTCTCTAATGATAGGTCTGTTTAGGCTTTCTGCTTCTTCTTGACTCAGTCTAGGAAGGTTGTATTGTTCTAGGAATTTATCCATTTCTTCTAGGTTGTTGAATTTAGTGGCATAAAGTTTTTCATAGTATTCTACAATAATTCTTTGTATATCTACGGTGTCCGTGGTGATTTCTCCTCTTTCATTTTGGATTTTGTTTATATGAGTTCTTTCTCTTTTTTCCTTGGTAAGTCTTGCCAAGGGTTTGTCAATTTTGTTGATCTTTTCAAAGAACCAGCTCCTTGTTCTATTAATTTTTTCTATAGTTTTTCTGTTCTCTAATTCATTTATTTCTGCTCTGATTTTTATTATCTCCTTTCTTCGGCTGGTTTTGGGTTGTCTTTGTTCTTCTTTTTCTAGTTCCTTAAGGTGGGAAGTTAAGTGGTTCACTTGGGCTCTCTCTTGTTTGTTCATATATGCCTGAAGTGATATGAACTTCCCTCTTATCACTGCTTTTGCTGCATCCCATAGATTCTGATATGTCGTATTGTCATTTTCATTAGTCTGTATTTATCTTTTGATCTCTGCACTTATTTCTTCTTTGACCCATTCATTTTTTAGAAGTATGTTGTTTAGTTTCCACATTTTTGTGGGATTTTTTTCCTCTTTTTTGCAGTTGAATTCTAGTTTCAAGGCTTTATGATCAGAAAATATGCTTGGTACAACTTTGATTTTTCTGAATTTGCTGATGTTGTTTTTGTGGCCCAACATATGGTCAATTCTTGAGAATGATCCATGTACACTGGAGAAAAATGTATACTCAGTCACTTTGGGATGAAATGTCCTGTAGATGTCTATCATATCCAGGTGCTCTAGTGTTTTGTTTAAGGCCACTATGTCTTTGTTGATTCTCTGTTTGGATGACTGATCTAGAGCCGTCAGCGGTGTATTGAGGTCTCCAAGTATGATTGTATTTTTGTCAGTTTTTGTTTTAAGATCAATAAGTAGCTGTCTTATATATTTTGGTGCTCCTTGGTTTGGTGCATATATATTAAGAATTGTTATGTCTTCTTGATTCAGTGTCCCCTTAGCCATTATGAAATGGCCATTTTTGTCACTGAGTACTTTTGCTGTCTTGTAGTCAGCATTATCCGATATGAGTATTGCTACACCTGCTTTTTTTTGGATGTTATTTGCTTGGAGTATTGTTTTCCAGCCTTTCACTTTGAATTTGTTTTTATCCTTGTTACTTAGATGAGTTTCCTGTGGGCAGCATACAGTTGGATTTTCTTTTTTAATCCATTCTGCTACTCTGTGCCTTTTTATTGGTGAGTTTAATCTGTTTACATTTAGTGTAATTATTGACACTTGTGAGTTTCCTATTGCCATTTTATATCTTGCTTTCTGTTAGTTTTGTGTCTTGTTTGATCCTTCTCTTTTGTTTTTCTATCTTTTGTTTTTATTTGGTTGTATTCCATACATCTTTCCTCTGTTGCTATCTTTTTTATCTCATGTGCTTCTGTGGTGGTTTTTTCAATGGTGGTTACCTTTGAGTAATGAAAAGGGTCCCTACCCTGTTCATTGTAGCGAACTATTTTGTGAGTACTTTTGCACTCCATCGTCCTTTGCTACTGTTAATCTCCATCTTCTCCCCCTCTTTCTTTTTGTTGTTGTCACAGTTTAAATTTGGTTTTATTGTGTTCTTCTTGGAGCTTTTACTTGTGGCTCTGTTTTTTTGTTCTTTGTATCTGATTGGAGAACCCCCTTTAGTAATTCCTGGAGTGGGGGTTTTCTGATGATAAATTCCCTCATTTTTTCTGTATCTGTGAATGTTTTTATTTCTTCTTCATATTTGAAGGATAGCTTTGATGGGTATAGTATTCGTGGCTGAAAGTTCCTCTCTTTCAGGACTTTAAATATTGGGGTCCACTCTCTTCTAGCTTGTAGAGTTTCTGCTGAGAAATCTGATGATAATCTAATGGGCCTTCCTTTATATGTTGTATTCTTCTTTTCCCTGGCTGCCTTGAGAATTTTTTCTTTGCTGTTGGTTTGTGTCAATTTCATTATGATATGCCTTGGAGTAGGTTTGTTGGGGTTAAGAAAACTCGGAGTTCTGTTTGCTTCTTGAACTTGAGGCTTTAGTTCTTTCCACAGGCTTGGGAAGTTCTCATCTATTATTTGTTTGAGTATGTTCTCCATTCCATTTTCTCTCTCTTCTCCCTCTGATATACCTATTATTCTTATGTTATTCTTTTTGATGGAGTCAGATAATTCTTGTAGGGCTATCTCATTTTTTTAAATTTTTGAGCCTCTTTCTTCTTCTCTCTGTTGTGCCTCAAGTTGCTTGTTTTCTATTTCACTAATCCTCTCTTCTATCTGACCTGTTCTATTAGCTAAGCTTGTTACTTTGTTTTTCAGCTCTTGAATTGAGTTTTTCATCTCTGTTTGATTTGTTTTTATAGTTTCAATTTCCTTGGACATATATTTGTGTTCATTGAGTTGTTTTCTGAGCTCCCTAAATTGCCTTTCTGTGTTTTCTTGTATATCTCGGAGGATTTTTAGGATTTCTATCTTGAATTCTCTGTCATTTAGCTCCAAGGTTTCCAATATATTAAATTTTTTCTCCATAGATTTTTCCTCATCTAGCTGTGTTACCTCTCTTTCTTTTGTATCCATGATATTCGATTTTCTCCTCCTTAATGGCATCTGAGGGTGGTTTTGTTGATAGTATTAATGAGATTTAATAAAGAATAAAAAGTAAAAAAAAAACAAAAAAATAAAAAATCGAAAAGAGTTGTTTTTTTTTTAAAATTAATAATGAAATAAAGAAAAATAAAATAAAATTAAAATTTTAAAAAAAGGAAATTATTCCCCCCCTCCTTTTTTCCTCTCCTCTCCTTTCCCCTCTTTCTTGAGAAAATCTTGTGGTGAACTGTGAATTATAACAAACAATGTCTGTGATGGAGGGCCTGAATTGAGGAAAAGTAATAAAGGGGCAAAAAAAAAAAAAAAAAAAAAAGAAAAAAAAGTGGGTATGGACCCACAAAAAGCAAATAAGGAAAAAATTTGGGTCAAGAATAAAATGATTTGCTTTTAGGTGTTGGTTTTCTAAGAGTTATGATGAGAGGAATAATAGGAAAACGGAAAAATGGGGGGACAATTTAAAAAATTACTATTGTATTTAGTGTAACAAGAACTAGATAAAATGGAGAGCCAGGGATGGGAACACTGCTAGTGAGTTAAAAAGGTGAAGTAAAAACCCCCCAAAATGCCACAAACATAAGTTTGAGTCCCAGATAAGATAATTTGTTTGTTATTGAGGTTTGAATGAGAGGAGATGTAAAGGAGAAAGGAAGAAACTAATATAGAGGGAGAAAAGAAAGAGAGAGAGAAAAAAAAAGAGGGAACCACTAAAAGAAGAAAAAAGAAAGGAGAGAGAGAGAGAGAGAGAGAGAGTTAAGGGTTTTGGAGTGCAACCCTCATAGAGAGAAAGGAAGAGGAGAGAAAAGATAATGGGAGATGTAACACTTATGGATAGTGTAGTTCAAGGAGAGGAGAGAGTAAGACCGGCAGAGAGTTAATCGGCCAAATTGGAGGAGGAAAAAAAGTATCAAGAATGAAGATAAGAGAATCAAAAGAACAAATATAATAAAATGGGATAGGTTATAAAGTCTGCAGATTATTCTTGATTTTGAGAGGTTATCTTCTTGCTTTTTCTTTTCTCTCCCTCTTCCTGGTCGGTGACTCTGTACCCCGGGTTCTGCCCCTTTGGCATGCTCAGGTAGAGGTTTGCAGTTGATAAGTCTCTATGGCAATGTCATGTATTGTGCTTTAGTCTCGTTGGCAGTCGAGGCTCATTAGCATTTATAGGCTCCGACAGTGAGAGAGTCCATGTTCCTGGAGCCTTTCTCCTAGTCTTTCCTTCCTCAATTAGTAGCCTGATAATCCAGCTATGGGGTTGCTGCTGCCTCTGCCTGGATAGTAAGAGGCTCAAAGAGCTGGCAACTCCCCACTCTATTTCCACTCAGCACAGGGCTCTGGGTAAGGCTCAGTCAGTCAGAGCTGCTAGCATAATCAGGCGGGCTTTCCGCCCACTCAAAGACCTCTGGCTCTGCCACTCTGTCCGGTAACACAGGCGGGCGCCCACTTCCGAGGCGCTTGGAGGGAACTCTCGCTCACTATCTGCGTGCGCAGACCAGGATATCTGGCCAGCAGTCTCACGCTCTGAGTGAAACCCCCAACCGCATGGAAAAGTTGCAGCGTTGGAACTGGCTCTCGCTCTGTCCCCGTGCGCAGCTTTTGCAAGGCGCTGGGGCGGCCTGAGATTCCGCTTTGGCCCACACAAAGGCCCCTGACTCTGCCCCTCTGTGCGATAACACGGGCGTGCACTGCTGAGGCACTCGGAGGAATCTCTCACTCACTATCTGCGCGCGCAGACCAGGATATGAGGCCGGCCGCGTTTCCCTCTGAGTGAAACCCCCACCAGCACGGAAAATTTCCACCGTTGGAATTAGTTCTCGCTCCCTCCCGTGCGCGGCTTTCCCAGGGCGCTGGGGCTGCCCAGAGTTTCTGCTTTCGGCCCACAGAAAGGCCTCTGACTCTGCCTCTCTGTGGGGTAACACGGGCACCCACTTCCGGGGCTTAGGAAGAAATCTCTCGCCCACTAACTGCGCACCGACCAGGAGATCGGGTAAAATGGCTGCCCCGCTTGTCTTTCTTTGTTTGGGTTTGGCGCGAGTGTTAGCTTGTATTGCCTGGGTTGCCACAGGATCAGTTTTTCCTCGGCTTGGATCTCCGTGCCACAGCCTGGTTCGGCCGTTTGTGCCGCGGCCTGGATCTATTCACCCCCTTTGCCCGCCTCAGTTTCTATATTCACAGTTACCAGAGAAAGCCGCCCTGTTTAGGTTAGTGAGGAAGGCGGAGCGTTTCTTACTCCCTAATTCCTTTGGGGTTTGGTTATATATTTAGCCAATTTTTCACTCGACCATATCTTCGGGTGTATTGCGAAGCATCTGGAGGCTCCAAGGATAGGTTTTTCTGTTTCTGGTTGAAGATCTTGTTGAGTTTTGGGGGAGATTTATCGGTATCGCTTCCTACCCCGCCATTACTCTCAAGGTTTTCCATAGGGTTAAATAACTGTATAATTTATTATTCAATCTGAGACATTTTTGAGAATAAAATGGAATGCTATTTTTAATTATACCAAGTAACAATCATGAACTGAATTTATTTCCAGTAAACTTGGATATAAAAGCATCCCTACATACTGTTCATGTTAGAGTAATAAAAAGGTCTGTCTGTCCTTCCTTGAAACTGGACTTCACAATCGGCCTATTTGTACCTGATATGAAAGAGATACCTTTTGGTGTCCTTTATTTTAATAGATTTTGTTCAATTGCCATAAAAGAAAATACCACTGGGGAGTTGGCTTGCATATGTTTGTTATGCTGAAATGTAAATACAGTCACCATCTCCTATCCTGAGAACATTTCTTGAGAGAATATCTAAAGGTTGAATAAGCAGAAGAAATTAAATGTATAAAAGTAAGGGCTGGTGAACTAAAAACAAACTCTGTTACCTCCGTATAGCTGGATTTACTGTATCTGTAACAACAGCGACTAAAATGCACATGGAAAACTCAGGTCATATGAAGGATGGACTGGAAAAAAAAGGGAAGAATTGACTGAAATTTATGACCATTGCCAAGAAAACAAATGGAAGTCCATGTACTTCTGATGGTGTGTCAAAGAGTCAACTTCACATACCTAACATGGCATCATGATGCTGCTGACTGTTCATAAGGATTAGGTTCTATTATTTATTGGCAAAGTGGCCAGTATGCTCATGAGTCCAAGCAATTCTCATATGACAGCAGAATAGAATATTCTTTTTTGAACAGGTTGAATTAACTTAAAAGTTTAGAGATATTAAAGCACTTAACACTAACATAAAACTGTATACTTTTGTGAGAACAAGGTTACGTTTTCATACTGCTCAAATAGCCAAATGGTAATGTGGTCCATCTGGATTTCTTAAAACTCTACAAGTGTAAACTCCTAGTCGTTTTACTGATAGAAAATGGACTGCAGGGGTTTGGTTAAAATGTAGTAAAATGTCCATAAAGCCTTTCCAATCCCATATTTATAGTAACCAAACATTCAGTGTCATGTACAGTATTTCATCTGCTTACAGAACCTTCTGTTAATGGGTTTCTAAATGATTAGTTACAAAAGCAAATCCTATAATTGATTTATAATTATTCTCTCAATATACTATGTTTTTGAATATTAACATAAACCTTTTGTCAAAGCAATTATTACATTAGTTTTCATAACTTTGTCAAATGTAACAAATGTAATTAAGTATTTAAGGAGCACATTAAGATTAAAATTTTCTGTTGAAAAATAATAGATGGCATCATAAACCTAAGAAACCTTCAGGACCAAAATGTTATTTCTTGAAAAAAGTAAAAGTTTTTATAAGTCTAACATTAAGAGTATGTAGATTATTTTCTAATAGAGGAGAATTATCTATACTGCCTACTACCAAATGAAATGTTCAAAATATTGACTATACTTTTGCTAATTAGATGCTATTAGTGTTTAGAATAAAGCAAATTGCATATTACTACTTTAATAAAAGTATTTTAGTAATATATAAGAAACATTTTAACTTCAATTTATTTATCCTATCTATATATCTAACCATATTTTTAAATTTATCTATTTAAAACCTTGCCTGTTATTAATAAAGAGAAATATTTGGTCCACACATTTTTTTTTTTTTTAGTGAGAGGAGGAGAGGTATAGACAGACTCCTACATGAGCCCTGACTGAGGTCCACCTGGAAAGCCACTAGGGGGCGATGCTCTGCCCATCTGGGGCCCTTGCTCCACTGCTCAGCAACAGCCTTTTTTTTTAATGCCTGAGGTAGAGGCCACAGGAGCCATCTTCAGCACTGGAAGCTAAGTTGCTCTATTGAGCCATGGTTGGCTATGTGAGGGAATGAGAAAGAGAGAGAGAGAGAGAGAAAGAAGGAGGGGAGAGGTGGAGAAGCAGATGGGCGCTTCTCCTGTGTGCCCTGACCAGGCATCGAATGTGGGACATCCACACACTGGGTGACACTTTACCACCTATCCAACCGGCCAGGACTACACAATTTTTTATAAAAAATTATCCTTAATATAAGAAACAATTTTGATCTACAAATTGTAACAATTTTAAAAATTGAGATAGCCCTGGCTGGTTGGCTCAGTGGTAGAGCATCGGCCCAGTGTGTGGAAGTTCGGGGTTTGATTCCTAGCCAGGGCACACAGGAGAAGCGCCCATCTGCTTCTCCACCCTCCCCCCTCTCTTTTCTCTCTGTCTCTCTCTTCCCCTCCTGCAGCCGAGGCTCCATTGGAGCAAAGTTGTCCCTGGGCACTGAGGATGGTTTCATGGCCTCTGCCTCAGAAGCTAGAATGGCTTCAGTTGCAACTGAGCAACAGCCCAGATGGGCAGAGCATCACCCTCTAGTGGGCATGCTGGGTGGATCCCAGTCAGGCACATGTGGGAGTATGTCCCTACCTCCCTGCTTCTCACTTCAGAAAAATACAAAAAAAAAATTTTTTTTTCAGAAAATAGAATGATCATTTTAAAATTCAAGGTATTTTCACAGTTTAGATGTGTCTCATATCCATTGTTCTGGCTCTTTCTGTTTTTAGAGAAAAATAATGTCCCAGATTTATGTAACAATTTTTCTGTTGGATTTTCTTCTACCATATTTAGAAAAAATTATATAACAAGTATGATTATAAGGAAGACACAATTGAACTGAGGATAAAATAGCAAGCAAAAGTAGTAATAATCTGGCATTTTAATATTGCTTACATGTTTCAAAGTTCTTTTTTATTTCTGAAGTGAGAAGCAGGGAGGCAGAGAGACAGACTCCTGCATATGCCTGACCAGGATCTACCAGGCATGCTCACTAGGGGGCTGTGTTTTGTCCATCTGGGGCATTGTTCCGTTGCAATCGGAGCCATTCTAGTGCCTGAGGCAGAGGCCATGGAGCCATCCTCAGCAGTGCCCAGGCCAACTTTGCTCCAATGGAGCCTTGGCTGCAGGAGGGGAAGAGAGAGACAGAGAGAAAGGAGAGGGGGAAGGGTGGAGAAGCAGATGGGCACTTCTCCTGTGTTCCCTGGCTGGGAATCGAACCAGGACATCCACATGCTAGGCCGACACTGAGCCAACCGGCCAGGGCCTGTTTCAAAGGTTTTAAAAAAATATTTTCCTTTTATCTAAAACTAATCTGTGAAGTAAGTGAGGAGAATAATACAGAATTAAACATGTAATAGAAAAGCTGAGCCCAGACATTATAATGTATTTGTTTTGTTATTCTGGGATTTCCTGACAAAGCTGATATTAAAATCTGATTCCCTTGAACCATGGTCTCTTTCTTATTCCTTAGGCCTTAAAAATACCATTTTAGTGAAAAATGAATTATCTGCAATGGTATAATTTCCCACTACTGGAGCACATACAGAGGTCCCACCAAAAGCCTTTTTCTTTTCTATAGACAAAACTGAGTCTCAGAAACAGCAAGGGGTATGAATTAGATAATAAAAGACACTTCTAATTCTAGCATAATCAACGGAATGGGAATTTTAGCCATATTTTGCTTTATGATCTTATGCAAAAAAAACTATTTTGGCTGAATGTTTTCATTGTACAAATATTACAGGTTTTCTTCTAAAATCTGTTAAGCAAGCAATCGAGTGCTTTTTAAAACAACAAGAACTTAAAGAATGCCCAGAATACTACTAAATGTAATAAGACTATAAGACATGCTGAAGCATAGCCATGGACTCTTCTATAAGAGCATAATAATCTACTTGGAGATGTAAGACTAGTATCTATACAAAACTTGTTAAATAGGACAAACTAATATCCAACAAAATAATACATTAACATGGCTTTAATAAATCTTCACAGAATGACATAAGTGATCAGAAGGAAGAAATATCAATGAGAACATGAAGGCTTGTTGGAAATTTGAAGTAAGCTGGGTCTTGAAAAGTCATCAAGATGAGAAAAGGCAAAGTAAGACAGCAGGGTATCCTAAGCTAAGGAAAGAGCATGAAGTATAATGATACGGGTGAAAACTGGAAAAATGTCAATTGGGATTAGTTAAAAGGATCTTAGAATCTTAGAGCTTGAAGGGCCTTCAGACATTATACTGCTCAAGCTCCTGTTTTCTCTTATTAATCTTATTAAGATAAAATTGAAAACTTTAGCAAATATAGTCTGGTAATTTTTGAGTTGAGATGGAGGATTAAATAGCAAGTTGCAAATCTGATTCTTTATTTTATTTTGATGAAGGAAATGTGATTTGAGGTATACACTTAAAGTCAGGAAATATTTTATACACTTATACTATTCTTGGTAACTAATAGACAAATAATAATTTTCATGATTAGACACTTTAGAATAATTCAAATTAAATAGATGACAAATAAACTAATTTCATAAACTAATCAAATTCAAAAATAACTTTATAAGGTCAATGAACATTTCTTTATTGAATATTTCCCATGTGCTAGGCACTTTTCAGGTGATCATGATAGATTAGTGAACAAACAACAAAAGGCCTGTCCTCATGAAATTTATTGGCTGGTGGAAATGTATTTTTATGTGCTAGATAAAGCATCAAGTAGAGAATATGAAAAGATAAAAAAAGAGTGAACTTCCATTTAGGGACCCATTATTTTAAGAGAAGGTAGACATAAGTAATAATTATATAATAATAGGGTATCACCTCCAAAGGAAAGAAAGTGTACTGTGTCAGATGTAACATTAAAAAGTGAATAGTTCTGTAAGCAGCAGATACAAACGGTTCTGTTAAGGAATTGGCACTGTATGGGTAGAGTTTGGGAAGCAGAGGGGAAGCTTACTAAGATAAAACTGAAAACTTTAGCAAATATAGTCTGGTAATTTTTGAGTTGAGATGGAGGATTAAATAGCAAGAAAAATTTCTTAAAAATTATATGCACTTCTTATTTACTGTAAAATAGAATGTGAATAATATTGTTTTTCTTATGTCCTCATAACAGTCACTATAATGAAACCCTTTATGAGAAGTGTTAATTAGATTTAATGAATGTAAATAAACATGTCTTTGCATCTGCATAATAAATTATAATTTATTAAATAGTATGTTAATGAGATAGAAGTAATACATATTAAAAAGTTGAGTCTTTAATGCTCCTGCATTCAACCTTAAACCGAGGGCATTGAATGAAACTTGTATGCTATATATAATATAGCTAAATTCAGATGCAATCAGTTTTCCTGTTAGTTTAATTTCTCTTTAATATTGAATAATTGAAATTTTAGCCAATCAGACTAAAAAGTGCCAGGAGAACACAATATTTTTAAAAAATTGCTAAATGTAGACAGGAGCGAAATCATTTACTTTATAAAAAGTTGACCCAAATAAGTGGAAATTTCCTTGTACTAAAATATGCAAGCTTATAAGTTCCATCAATTTTGGCAGCTAAATATAATCTTAAAATGTTTTGGAACTTCATAAATTCTATAAATATTTTTATTTATTTTCACTGGAAAGCTTTCTTTTTTCTTAATGAAAGACCCAAGATATTTAAATAAAAATAAATGTATCCAGTGACCTTAAAAACCCCTCCACCAAGATGGAGGAAAATGCCTAGTGAAAGATAAAATGAAAAGAATAGACTGAGTCTAAGGCAGGGGTCAGGAACCTTTTTGGCTGAGAGAGCCATGAACACCACATATTTTAAAATGTAATTCCGTGAGAGCCGTACAATATGTTTAACACTAAATACAAGTAAATGTGTGCATTTTATGTAAGACCAACACTTTTAAAGTACAATAAGTCTCTGAATTCTTTTTAATAACATTGTTATGCTGTTGCTAACCAATGATGAATAAAGTACTTCTTACCATTAATGTGACTTCTGTTGCTGCATGGTTTTGCTGATGGCTTTGTAGTCTGGTTGATATGTGGTGAGGTTAAGCTTCATGCCAGGCGTTGAGACTTCCATCCGTTAAACGTGATCGTAGGTTGGTCTTAATGTACTTTAGATGTGAGAAAGACTGCTCACATGCATATGTAGAGCCAAACATCGTCAGCACAGCAATATTCACACTCTGCAGTGTGTGGTATGTGACGGGAAACGCGTTCCAAGTTTTGACAATCAGCTGGTCCGCGGGTTGAAGTTTTTTCATTTCTCCCCACTTGTGTTTGCTCACCAGCTCTGCTTGCTGTCCTGCAAGTCTTTCCAAGTCTTCATTCAGTGACTTGAACTTATTCATCCACATGTCTGAGGCCTTCAGGTCAGCATCTTGTAGCTCAAAATCTCTGACGAGACACCGGGGATGTAACTCAGGTCAGCGCTGTCCACTGCACATTCATGTGAATGGGTGGGTGATGAACTTAAAAAGATGAGTGCGCTCACGAAATTCTCCAAAGCGCACTTTGAATGACTGCAGGAGATTAGATGTGAAGCCCACTAGCTGCTGGAGATCAAGATGTTGAGCAGGGTCACTTGCTGTGCATGCATCTTTAAACTCTCCCAGTTTTTCAAAGTATAGTAAATGACCTGTTTCAATGTCAGCAATGAAGAGTTCCAGCTTGTTTTCAAATGCAAACACTGCTTGTTGAAGGGATAAGACTGTATTTCCAACGTCTTGCATTTTCACATTGAGCTGGTTCAGATGTTCAGTCATGTCCATGAGATAGTAGAACTTAAGGAGCCACTCAGTGTTAGCTAACTCAGGATGCTCAACATTTTTCATTTCAAGAAAAGTCTGGATTTCACTCAGACAAGCCACGAAATGGCTGAGCACCTTCCCTTTTGACAACCAATGCACATTGCTGTGCAGAAGCAGACCAGGATAATTATTCCCAACTTCATCCAGCAGTGTTTAAACTGATCATTTAAAGCCCGGGCAACATTAAAGTTGACCACCCGAATGACAAGTGACATCACCTTGAGCTCACCACACACCTGAGCACAAAGCGCCTCCTGATTTAGCATGCAGTGAAAAATTAGGATGGGTCTCTTTTTCTGTTCACGAAGAAGCACTAGGAATCCTCTGTTTTTCCCCACCATGCATGGAGCACCATCAGTACACACCGAAATAAGTTTATCCTGTCAGTAGATTTTTTTCTTTAGCGAACTCAGTGAAAGATTTGAATAAATCCTCCCCTCTTGTTGTCTCTTTCATAGGCAAAACAGCAAGACTTTCCTCACGTAGTGTGTCACTGACAGCATACCTTGCAATCACACTGAACTGGGATAAATGGCTTACGTCTGTTGACTCATCCAAAGTGAGAGAAAAGAATGGTGCTGCATTTATGTCCTTCACTTGTGTTGCCTCAATTTGATTTGCCATTATAATGGTATGATCATGAACAGTTCTTGCCAACAGAGGCATGTCTTTTATTCATTTGATTATCTTGTCTTTATCCGAAAAGTCATCAAAAAGTCCATTGACAATATCAAGCATGAATGTTTTGGCATACTCCCCTTCTGTGAATGGCTTTCCATTTCTCACAATTGCTAAAGCACCAGCAAAGTTAGCTGAATTCTAGTCACCTTGTTGGGTCCAAACACGGAGTTGCTGCTGACTAGCTTGCACTCTGCACAGTAGCTCTTGACATGCTTTCTTCCTGCTCCCCGCCCCCCCGATATTTCGATGCAAATGTAGTATGGCGTGTGTTGAAGTGCCGCTTTATATTTGACCGTTTCATCAATGCAATTTTATCATTGCATATTAGACACACTGCAGAACCTGCTCTCTCCACAAAGGCGAATTCCTCTGTCCATTCCTACTGAAAAGTACGATACTCATCTTTTTTTCTTTCAGCCATCTTCTTCCTCAAAAGGGTTTCTGCAATTAGCTAGCTGACTACTTGATTAAAAGGAGGGAAGTTTACTTCCTGACCTCACAACTACCCGACCCGTGTACATTAGGCATTATCCAATAAAAATTTGGTGTTGTCCTGGAGGACAGCTGTGATTGGCTCCAGCCATCTGCAACCATGAACATGAGCAGTAGGAAATGAATGGATTGTAATACATGAGAATGTTTTATATTTTAACGTTATTTTTTTTTTATTAAATATTTGTCTGTGAGCCAGATGCAGCCATCAAAAGAGCCACATCTGGCTCGTGAGCCATAGGTTCCAGACGCCTGGTATAAAGTGTTGGTGAAATCTATTTAAAATTCTGCTAATCTATAAGATGAAAGTTTTATCTGCAGTTCTCCATGGAAAGACAATGGAATTGAGAGAATAAGGGTTACTAAATGCTTGAGACATTGAAGATCATCATGTGAAGAAAAGAGCTTGAAAAGAGGATTTGAAACAATTTATTAAATCTGTGCATGCTTGTAAGAGTTGAGGAGAAGGTACAAAGCTGAAGACTACAGTAAGTGCATGAAATGCATGTGAATTCAGGGACTCTTTAAGCATGCGCCTCTCCGTGGACGGCCATTTTGACCACATGTTCTCAGAGTGAAGAGCTAGACTAGGGGAATCTAAATCTCAGAGGAACAGTCAGTATCATCCTCAGAAGCACGTTTTTCAGATATTGTTTTTATTCCAAGGAATTCAGCATTTCTTTTTTGAAAATGAAGAAATTCTATTAAGAGTGAAAAATGATTTTGTTTTCTTTTCTTCTTTGATTAAATTACATGTTTAAATCATTCCAAATTTTAATTACAGTTTATAATTTTCCTCTTAATACAATAATTACAATTGTTATATAGATCTTTTACTTGACATAACTTTTCTAAGAATTATATCTTTCCTTTGAAAAGTGGATGGCCTTAATGTACGAATCCTTTTGGATTTCTGTTCTCCTCACAGGGGGCTTTACCAAACATATTTGGTCTTGAAGCTCAGTGCTGTGCCTTAATAGTTGTACAAATAGGTTAAATTATTATCCCTCTCTAGACAGTCTCTTCACTTATAGACTAGGTTTTTGTGAGGCTTAAGTGAGAGGATTTCCTTTAAGCACAATTAAATTTTCTCTAATAATTCTACTAAAATAAAAAGCAAACCTTTGAAGCCCATCTGCTTCTCGAGAGATTTGTTTTATTTTTTTGAGACAGATGATACCAAAAGTATTTAAAAATAAAACAAAAGATAAAGTACTAATATCTAGTCTCTACTATATGAAATACAAGGTTTTGAATGAGTCATAGAAATGTAATGCAGGCCCTGGCCGATTGGCTCAGCGGTACAGCATCGGCCTGGCGTGCAGGAGTCCCGGGTTTGATTCCCAGCCAGGGCACACAGGAGAAGCGCCCATCTGCTTATCCACCCCTCCCCCTCTCCTTCCTCTCTGTCTCTCTCTTCCCCTCCCGCAGCCAAGGCTCCATTGGAGCAAAGAGGGCCCGGGCGCTGGGGATGGCTCTGTGGCCTCTGCCTCAGGCACTAGAATGGCTCTGGATGCAGCAGAGCGACGCCCCAGATGGGCAGAACATCGCCCCCTGGTGGGCATGGCGGGTGGATCCCAGTCAGGCACATGCGGGAGTCTGTCTGACTGCCTCCCGGTTTCTAGCTTCGGAAAAATGAAAAACAAACAAACAAACAAACAAAACAAACAAACAAAAAAGAAATGTAATGCATAAACTCCCCCCTAAAATAATTATCTAATCTATTACAATTTATAGTATATCTTTAGAAATGATAAACTAAGGAAAAGTTTCTAAATAATGCAGATTTTAGTTAGTGGCATGTATTTTTATGCACTGTAAACTTACCCTGGTAATAATATCTAGATATGGTTAGATAAATATGTGTGGCTGGGAACCCCTTTAACTTCCATCACTACATCACTACACCAACGTTATCCTTGCCAGACCTCATGTAATGGAGCGTACATTACCACGTACCTAGCACACACAGGAAGTAGCCTTTGGAGAGAGGATATTCTTAGGAAGTCATAATAGCTATTTCAAGTATTATTTTGGAAATTCAAGATAGAGTTTACTAAACAGCACCCTAGTGATTGTTAAAATTCCTTTAAGTTCTAAAAATTCCATGATTCCATGATTCTGTAATTTAGCCTATAAAAGCACTCTCCAAAAAAATATGAGCCATTCAGAAAAAAATACCACAAGGCTGTCATGTTTATGCCTCTGCCTTTTGGGTCAACCACTATTTATGGGCCTAAATAGGAGGGGGAGATAGCAAAATATTGTCCTTATGATTTTTATCGGGTTTTGGGTTTTTTTTTAAAGCTTTGGAATTCAATTTAGTGAAAAACCATTAGATTTATTCTGACTCTAGATTGTGTTGGAAAAAGGCTAATAACTAAAATAAATAACTGGAAACAAAACTTTAAAAAATTTCCAAACATTATAAACCCTTATTTTCTATTTTGTTTTTAAGCATTTTGACAAACCATGACTTGAGTTGGATTACTTTTTTCTCTGTACATTTGAAAATGTGATAAATAAAAATTCATATAAATGTATCTGATTTCATGTTTTCAAAGCTACAGGTAACAATCAATCAAATGACAAGCTATTAAAGATATTGAAGTATGTGACATCAGCTCCAACCTGTAATTTATTACAACCACAAAGCCTAAAAGTGTAATCATTTATCAAAATTCATTGAATTTTTGACTCACTGGTAAGAATTGTTAATTCTACTTAGCTTTTGAAGTATTTCTGATAATTTATAATTATTCATGGAAAAAACTATTCTAAGGCATATGAAAATTATATATACATGTATTTCTATGATACTTCAAAATATATAATATTTATTATATATAATTTAATTATCTATTATTATATAATGTTATATAATATATTATCTATTATACATACTATATGAACATTATGTATATACACCTGCATATAATATACTGGGGTGAGCAGGTTTACAGGTATGAATACATGAGAGTTTATTCCTGTATTCTTATTTTTTTTTTTTTTAATTTTTAAGTGAAAGGAAAAACAATAGTGAGACAGACCCTTGACCAGGATCCATCTCACAATCCCCATCTGGGTCAATGCTCAAATCAACCAAGCTATTCTCAGCACCCGGGGTGACACTTGAACCAATCAAGCCACTGGCTGCAGGAAGAAAAGAGGTAGAGGAAGGGGAGAAGGAGGGGAAGAGAAGCAGATGGTTGCTTTTCTTGTGTGCCCTGACTGGGATCAAACCCAGGATATTTACATACCAGGCTGATGCTCTCTCCACTGAGCAACAGGCCAGGGCCTGTATTATTTTCCATATAAACAAATGTAAACCTAATTTGCTCACCCCTGTACATATAATGCAAAATATGTATGTATTATATAACATGTTATACATTATACTACACAAACATGCACATATATATTATTAGTATATACAAATTAGAGCAAAAGTAGGTTTACAATTCTGAGTTTTTTCTTGTATTATTATTTATTAATTATGGTATTATTTTCCACACAAACAACTATAAGCCTACTTTTTCCCATCTTGTATCTTCATATAAATAGCATATTAAGCTATTGGGAATTTTAGCAAATAATATTTCTTACCATGTTTTGAAAATGATTTTTGCATTTAAGCATTTTACTTTCAAAAAAGTAAAACAAATTGAATAATTAATGAAATGCATGATTCTGAAATATACCTGTTATTTATTTATTTATTTATTTATTTATTTTGCGTGTATGACAGAGACAGAGAGAGGGACAGATAGGGACAGACAGACAGGAAGGGATAGAGATGAGAGATATCAATTTTTTGTTGCAGTAACTTAGTTGTTCATTGATTGCTTTCTCATATGTGCTTTGACCAGGGGTCTACAGCAGACTGAGTGACCCCCTTGCTCAAGCCAGGGACCTTGGGGTCAAGCTGGTGAGCCTTGCTCAAACCAGATGAGCCTGTGCTAAAGCTGGCGACCTCGGGGTTTTAAATCTGGGTCCTCTGTGTCCCTGTCTGATGCCCTATCCATTGTGCCACTGCCTGGTCAGGCTGTACCTGTTTATTAAAACTTAAAAAGTTTCTTGAGTAAATTTTAGATATAATACACAAAATTTACTTTCAGATTTATTTTATCTTGGGCACAAAATTATAACAATACTATCAATATTATCCAGAGATACCACAAAGATGTTTTTCTGAGAAATCAAGATTTAAATACATTATTAATAAATATGTAAATTGGAGAACATAATACCATAAGATAATAAAAGACAATATGGTATTTAGTTGTGTTTGGGTATTTTAAAATTTTATAAATACATCTCTGAAATTTTTAGAAGAGTTGCCTTTTTAAAATTTTTAAAAAAGATTTTATTTATTCACTTTTAAAGAGAGAGAGAGAAGGGGAGAGGAACAGGAAGCATCAACTCCCATATGTGCCATGACCAGGCAAGCCCAGGGTTTTCAACCAGCAAGCTCAGCATTCCAAGTCAACTATCCACTGCACCACCACAGGTCAGGTCTAGAAGTCACCTTTGAAATAAGACATTTTACTAAATATATATGATGTTTATCTGATTTCTTTGGTGAAAAAAAAATGTGATAATTTTAGAGAAATTTTATCTTTTAATTTTTATTTATTTATTTAAAAATTATTGAATTTATTCAGAAGACATTAGTTAATAAAATTAGGACTCAGGTGTATTTTTATTTTTTATTTTATTTTATTTTTATTTTTATTTTTTTTTAGTGAGAGAGATAGGAACAGACATACAGGAAGGAAGAGATGAGAAGCATGAATTTTTCGTTTCGGCATCTTAGTTTTTCATTGATTGCTTTCGCATACAGGAGTACTATTTTTTTTTTAAGTGAGAAGCAAGGAGGCAGAGAGACAGACTCCCGCATGCACCCGACCGAGGTCCACCCAGCAAGCCCACTAGGGGGCGATGCTCTGCCCATCCGGCAGGTGTACAATTTTATAATAAATCATGTGACTATTATATTGTGTTCACTACCCCAAGTCGAGTATCCTTCGATCACCATTCATCACCCCTTTACCTTCTTCTAGGTCCCACCAACCCTCTTTTCCCTCTGATAATCACCCTACTGTCATTTGTCTCTGATTTTTTTTTGTTTGATTTTCTTTTACCAAGCCTCTTAATCCCCCTCCTCTTTGACAGCTGTCAGTCTGTTCTCTATCTATGAGTCAGTTTCTATTTCATTTGTTAATTTATTTTGTTCATTAGATTCCACATATGATTGAAATGATATGGTACTTGTATTTCTCTGAGGGGTTTATTTCACTTAGCATAATAATCTCCAGGTTCATCCATGCTGTCCTAAAGGGTAAGACTTCCCTATTTTTACAGTTGAATAGTGTTTCATTGTGTAAGTGTATCACAACATTTTTATTCACTCATCCACTGATGAACACTTGGGCTGCTTCTAAATCTTGGCTATTGTAAATAATGCCGCAATGAATATAAGAGTGCATATATTATTTCAAATTAGCAGTTCAGGTTTCTTCAGAAGTAGAATCACTGGGTCATAAAGAAGTTCCATTTTTAATTTTTTGAGGTAATTCTATACTGCTTCCACAGCAGCTGTACCAATCCGCATTCCCACCAACAGTGCACAAGTGTTCTCTTTCTCCACATCCTGGTCAACATTTGTTGTTTGTTGATTTATTGGTAGGTTTGAGATGATATCTCATTGTGGTTTTAATTTGCATTTCCTGAATGATTAGAGACATTGCACATTTTAAAATATGTATTTAGCCACCTGTATGCCCTCTTTGGAGTACTGTCTATTCAGGACTTTTGCCCATTTTTTAAAAATTGGATTGTTTGTCTTCCTGGTGTTGACTTGTATAGTTATTTTACATTGTGGATATTAATCCCTTATCAGATTTTCATCGGCAAATATGTCCTCCCATTTAGTGACTATTCTTTTCATTTTGTTGATGGTTTCCTTTGCTCTGCAAAAGCTTTTTAGTTTGATGTAGTTTCATTTGTTTATTTTTCTTTTGGTTCCCTTGCCCAAGGAGATATATCAGAAAAACATATTGCTATGAGAAATATCCAAAATTTTACTGCCTGTGCAGCATTGGTGATATAGTGGTGAGCATAGCTGCCTTGCAAAATGTTATTGCCTATGTTTTCTCCTAGGACTTTTCTAGTTTTGAGTCTAACATTTAAGGCTTTTATCCATTTTTAGTTTATTCTTGTGCAGATGGAAGAAGGTGGTCTAGCTTCATTTTTTTTTTTTGCACTTCCCTGTCCAATATTCTCAACACCATTTATTGAATAGACTATCTTTACTACATTGTATGCTTTTGCCTCCTTTGTCAAATATTAATTGACCATAAAGATGTGTTTATTTCTGAGCTCCTTACTCTTTTCTTTACACTGATCTATGTATCTGTCTATATGCTAATGCCATGTTGTTTTAATTACTATGGCCTTGTGGTATAGTTTGATATCAGTTAGCATGATTCTTTCAACTTTGTTCTTTCTCAAAATGCCTCTGGATATTCAGGGTCATTTGTGGTTCTATATAATTTTAGAATATTTAATTTAGTTCTATGAAGTACACCATTAGTATCTGGATAGGAATTGCATTGAATCTATAGATTGCCTGGGTAATATGGACATTTTAATGGTGGTAATTCTCCCCATCCATGAGCACAGTATATGCTTGCACTTATTTGTATCTTCTTCACTTTCTTTCTTCAGTATCTTAAATTTTCCAAGTACAGGTCTTTTATATCCTTAAGTTTATTCCTACTTATTTTATTCTTTTTGAAGCAATTGTGAATAGGATGATTTACTTAGTTTCCCTATGTGATAGTTTATTATTGGTATATAAAAATGAAACTGGTATCTATTTATTTTGTATCCTGCTACTTTTCCAACTCATTTTTCAGTTCTAGTAATTTTTTGGTGAAATCTTTAGGGTTCTCTATATACAGTATCAGGTCATCTGCAAATAATGACAGTTTTACTACTTCCTTTCCAATTTGAATGCCTTTTATTTCTCATTCTTGTCTGATTGATGTGGATAGAACTCCCTGTATTATGCTGAGCAAGAGTGGTGCAAGATGACATTTTTGTCTTGTTCCTGATCTTAAGGAAAACACTTGTAGTTTTTGCCAATTGAGTGTAGTGTTAGCTGTGGTTTTGTCATATATGGCCTTATTTTATTTTATTTTATTTTATTTCTGAAGTGAGAAGATGGGGGGTGGGAGGAAAACAAACTCCCGCATATGCCCGACCGGCATCCACCCGACCGGCATCCACCCGGCATGCCCACCAGGGGGCGACGCTCGGCCCCTCTGGGGCATTGCTCCGCTGCAATCAGAGCCATTCTAGCACCTGAGGCAGAGGCCATGGAGCCATCCTCAGTGCTTAGGCCAACTTTGCTCCAATGGAGTCTTGGCTGTGGGAGGGGAAGAGAGAGACAGAGAGGAAGGAGAGGGGGAAGGGTGAAGAAGCAGATGGGCCCTTCTCCTGTGTGCCCTGGCTGGGAATCAAACCCGGGACTTTCACATGCTGGGCTGGCGCTCTTCCACTGAGCCAACCAGCCAGGTCCATGGCCTTTATTATGTTGAGTTATATCCTCTCTATTCACACTTTGCTGAGAATTTTTATCAAAAATGGGTACTGGATTTTATCAAATGCTCTTTCTGCATCTATTGATATTATCATGTGGTTTTTTATCTTTTATTTATGTGGTGTATAACATCTATTGATTTGGAGATAATGTACCAACCTTGCATCCCCAGAATAAATCCAAGTTAATCACAGAGCATGATCTTTTTAATGTATTACAGCATCTGGTTTATTAATATTTTGTTGAGGATTTTAACATCTGTGTTCATCAGGGATATTGGCCTATAATTGTCTTTCTTTGTTGTGTCTTTATCTGGTTTTGGAATTAGCATAATACTACTGATTTTATATAATGAGCTTGGGAGTCTTCCCTCCTCTAAAATAATCTGAGAAGCAAAGGTGTTAGTTCTTAAAACGTTTGTTAAAATTTAACATTGAAGCCATCTGTTTCAGGACTTTTCTTTGTCAGAATTTATTTTTAAATTAATGTGTCAATTTCATTAATTATAATCTGTTTATTCAGATTCTGTGATTGTTTCTGATTCAGTTTTGGAAGATTGTATGTTTCTAGGACTTTCTCCATTTTTTTCAGATTGTCTAATTTTTGGTGTATAGTTGTTTATAGTATTTTTTTTTACAATACTTTGTATTTCTTTGGTGTTATTTCTCTTTCATTTCTGATTTTAATTATTTGAGTCCTCTCTCTTTTTTTTTATCCTTGATGATCCCTGTTAAAGGTTTGTCAGTCTTGCTTTTCTTTTCTTTTTCTTTTTCTTTTTTTTTTTTTTTTTTTTTTGTATTTTTCTGAAGCTGGAAACGGGGAGTGACAGTCAGACAGACTCCCACATGCGCCCGACCGAGATCCACCCGGCACGCCCACCAGGGGCGACGCTCTGCCCACCAGGGGGCGATGCTCTGCCCCTCCAGGGCGTCGCTCTGCCGAGACCAGAGCCACTCTAGTGCCTGGGGCAGAGGCCAAGGAGCCATCCCCAGTGCCCGGGCCATCTTTGCTCCAATGGAGCCTTGCCTGCGGGAGAGGAAGAGAGAGACAGAGAGGAAGAAGGGGGCGGGTGGAGAAGCAAATGGGTGCTTCTCCTATGTGCCCTGGCCGAGAATCGAACCTGGGTTCCCCGCACGCCAGGCCGACGCTCTACCGCTGAGCCAACCGGCCAGGGCCTCGGTCTTGCTTTTCTTTACAGAGAACCAGCTCTAGTCTCGCTGATCTTTTTATTGTTTATTTATTTATTTATTTATTTTTGTAGACATCATTTCTTTTAATTCTCTTGCTGTCTATTACTTCCTTTCTTCTATTCACTTTGGGCTTTGTTTGTTGTTCTTTTTCAAGTTGTTTTAAGTATAAAGTTAGACTTTATTTGATATTTTCCTTGTTTCTTGAGATAGGCCAGTAAATGCTGTGATTTCCTTCTTAGAACATCTTTCACTGTGTCCCATAGATTTTGGATTGTTGTGTTTTCATTTTCATTTGTTTCAAGGTATCTTTTGATTTCTTCCTTGATCTCATTTTTAATCCATTCATTGTTTAGTAACATGATATTTAGCCTCCATGTCTTTGAGTGTTTTCCAGTTTTTTCTTGTGATTAATTTCTAGTTTTATACCATTATGGTAAGAGAAGAAGATTGATATGATTTTAGTATTCTTCTATTTATTGAGACTTGTTTTGTTTCCTAACATGTGGTCTATTCTAGGAAATGTTTCATGTGCACTTGAAAAAAAATGTTTATCCTGCTGCTTTGGGGTAAAATGCTCTGATATTAGCAATAAAATCCATCTACTCTAGTGTGTCATTTAAGGCCGCCATTCCTTTGTTGATTTTCTGTCTGGAAGATCTACCCATTGATATCAATGGGGTGTTGAAGTGCCCTACTATGATTGTATTACTGTCATACTCTCCCTTTAAGTCCATCAAGATCTGCTTTACATACTTAGGTACTCCTATGTTGGGAACATAAATGTTACTAGGATAATAGCTTCTTGTTGGATTGATCCTTTTATGACTATATATTATCCTTCTTTGTCTCTTACTATAGCTTTAGTTTTTAAGTCTATTTTACCAGATATAGGTATTGCTACTACAGATTTTCTTTCTTTTTTCATTTACATAGAGTATCTTTTTTACATCCTTTTACATTTAGGCTGTGTGTATCTTTTGCTCTGAAGTGGGTCTCTTGTAGCAGCATAGGTATTGTTTTTTATCCATTCAGCTACCCTGTGTTTTTTATTGTAGCATTTAAGCCATTTACATTTAAAGTGATTATTGATAGGTATGTATTTATTGCCATTTTATTTAAAAATTTTAAAAATTAAAAAAAATTTTCCCATTGATTTGAGAGAGAGAAGAAGGGTGAGAGAGAAGGTTAGGGAGAGATAAAAACAGAGAGAAAGGGAAGCATCAACTCTTCCTTCCACTTAGTTGTTCTATTTTAGTTGTACACTCATTGGTTGCTTCCCATGTGTGTTCTGACTGGGGATTGAATCAATGACCCTGACGCTACAGAAAATGCTCTTCCCACTGAGCAACCCAGCCAGAGCCCCCATTTTATCCTCTTAACTGTGCTCCTCTGTTTTTGTTTTGTTTTCTTCTTTTTAAATCAGGCCCTTTAACCTTTCTTGTAATACTAGTTTGATGGTAATAAACTCTTTTAGCTTCTTTTTTTCTGGCAAGCTCTTTGTCCTTTAATTTTAAATAATAGCCTTGCTGGGTAAAGTAGTTTTGGTTATAGGTCCTTGCTTTTTATCACTTTGAGTATTTCATGCCAATTACTTCTGGCCTGAAATGTTTCTGTTGAGAAAGCAATTAGATGTCAGTCTTATTAAATCTTCTTTATATAGAGAGCTATCTTTCTCTTACTGATTTTATGATTCTTAAGAGAAATTTTCAATTGTATACCATGAAAAGTAGTTGAAAAGCTTTAACATTGATCAGCGTTCATTTTGTTTGTTTGTTTTATGTTAAGTTAAAGTATCAGTTCAGACCACATTAGATTAGAACCCTAAAAACTTCTCAAAGAACCTCATTTTACTGCCTTTTCTGGCACAAATGGGCTCAATCTTAGGATCCAGAAGAAATATTTTTTGTTGGACAGTAGAAACGAGGTAAAAAGCCCACAGTAGGTGTACACATTTACCTCTTTCTTTATTACTTAAAAACTTGAACCACCCTGGCCAGTTTGTTCAGCGGTATAGCATCAGCCCGGCATGTGGAAGTTCCAGGTTCGATTCCCGGTCAGGACACATAGGAGAAGTGCCCATTGGCTTCTCCACCCTTCCCCCTCTCCTTTCTCTCTATCTCTCTCTTCCCCTCCCGTAGCCAAGGCTCCATTGAAGCAAAGTTGAGCCGGGCACTGAGGATGGCTCCATGACCTCTGCCTCAGGTGCTAGAATGGCTCCACTTGCAAGGGAGCAATTGCCCAGATGGGCAAAGCATCACCCTTAGTGGGCATGCTGGGTGGATCCTGGTCAGGCACATGCGGGAGTCTGTCTCTCTGCCTCCTCGCTTCTCACTTCAGAAAAATACAAAAAAAAAAACAACAAAACAAAACCCACAAACCCAAAAAACAAAAAAACTTGAACCATTTTTTTTGTGTGTTTCTCCCCATTAATGTGGCTACTCTTGCAGAATATTACCTTTGGACCAAAAAGTTATATTCACTAAACTTGAAATTCCAGGAAGAAAGATGGAGAATGTCATTTGTTGTTTTTTAGTTGTCAGTAGTAAATGTAAAAAATTCTATTGGGCTTTCTATTGAATTATGAATCAAAGTGGTTTTCCTGTTCAGCCCAGCAGAAGTCTGCCCGGGAGAGGCCACAACAGAAACCTGGAAATAAATGTAGAGCATTTTGTGTCAAAATTAGTTTCTTTTATTCTGGAAAATATTTTGTCCAAAGGTCTGACTGGTTAAGACACAGATAAGGAAGCAGTGGAATGATGCCCCAGACCCAGAGGCTTGTTGGCATAGATTATTTTGCTACTAGGCTTGATGTTAATTGGCTACCCTGTCCCCATTAACTTGCCCTTTGTACTTATCTTGCTAAATTGAAAATATCTGAAATTTAACAACTAACTTTCCCCATCTCATTAGGTCTGGCCTGGGTCATTTATGAATGTAAAATTTTAATACATATGTTTCTTATTTATTTTCCATTAATTCAGAGAAGTATTGCTGTCTCTGATCAGGTTGGTGTCTAAGAATGCTATAGAAAAAAAAAAAAAGGTCACCTATCCCCCATCCTTTTGGTTTAAAATTCTTTTATTGTCTCTACTCTCCTTCCCCAATGTAGTTTTAGTAGTCACAAAGCTTCTTTTACTTCTCCAGGGAGAGAATTCTGTAATCTAGTCAATTTGTGGTTTTCCTAAAATTTAACTTTAACTTCTCTGTGGTTTCCTCATATTCAACCAACTATATATATATATATATTTTTTTAAATTTTCTTTATACCATTGTAAGTCAATTTTCCTCTTTTACAGATTCTTAATATTATATTGTTAGATTAAGGATCAGTTAACATCTTTTGATAGTTACTTTGAAACATTTCCAATTAATTTAGTCATCAGTGAGTACTGTTAGTGAAATGTATGATAGATTTTCAAGACTTTGCTATGGTTTTAACTGAATCTCTATGCAAGGTAGGGGTGGGGGTGGGGTGACTAAGTACAGGATTAAGGCTGTAACTACAAATATGCTTTGTGTCAGTGTATTTCAATGGATGGTCTGGGGACTGGTCCACGAGAAATTTCCTGCTGGTGGGCGAAAGAGTTAACCACCCTGGTCTATAATCTTCACACAACTTAAAGGTAGTTAACTCTCTGGAGCAAAGGCAGAAAATTTCTGGCAGACTCAGCTGCACACGGATGTTTGGAAAACACTGGCCCAGAGGATTCAAGTAACAACTGGAAAAAAACAACAACAAACAAGACAACAATTACTCAATATTAAAAGAAGCAAGAGGCCCTGGCCGGTTGGCTCAGCGGTAGAGCGTCAGCCTGGCTTGCGGGGGACCCGGGTTCGATTCCCGGCCAGGGCACATAGGAGAAGCACCCATTTGCTTCTCCACCCCCACCCCCTCCTTCCTCTCTGTCTCTCTCTTCCCCTCCCGCAGCCAAGGCTCCATTTGAGCAAAGATGGCCCGGGTAGAGTGGCTCTGGTCGTGGCAGAGCAACGCCCCGGAGGGGCAGAGCATCGCCCCCCTGGTGGGCAGAGCATCGCCCCCTGGTGGGCGTGCTGGGTGGATCCCGGTCGGGCGCATGCGGGAGTCTGTCTGACTGTCTCTCCCCGTTTCCAGCTTCAGGAGACCGAAGACCCGCCAAGAGACGTACTGACCTGAAAACGGGGCGGGAGTCAGTGTGAGGCATCCAGGAAGGAATACAATAGGTGAAAAGGCGGTGTGCCCGGAGGTCCGGGGCCAGGACAAACTAGCCCAGAGTTCATGTAGATAGAGTGCGGTTTAACCTGGAATCGTTTGCAGAAACAGGGAAAGAGTGTCCAGCCAGATCCTATTGTTATGGAGATGAGGAGTCTGAAGTCCAGAAATACAAATTCACAGATTTGCTTAAGGTCAATAATTTTCAGGCACCAGAATTGGAACTGTCCTTTCATAGTGCTTTTGAAATTCCCAGAAGATTTATTGGGATTTCTATTTTTGTCCTTAGGCTCTTGCACTAATTTGCAATGCTTAGAATTTGGAGATAAGCAGTGTGAGGCTGTTGATATGTTGGACCTTCTGTCCCTACTACAACTTTTGATTTCCATTGTTGTTCAAAGTGGTGATGTGGTAGGCAGAACAGGGGTCACTGAAAGGTTGGCTACATCCTATCCTCGGAATTTGTGACTACATTACATGGTGTTATATGGCACTGGGGAACCAAGGTTTCAGGTGAAAGTAAGGTTGTAAATGATCGGCCCTTCGGTTAGGGAGAGTAGTCCCGAATACCCAGGCATGCGCAATGTAACAGCAGGGTACTTAATCACGGAAGCGCAGGCAGAGGAGTCAGTAGCCAGGTGATCACTGGGGCTGACCACACTGGTGGTTGCTAGGGGCTGCTCAGGGCTGCTCGGGGCTGCTCGGGGCTGCTCGGGGCTGCTGGTGGTTGCTCGGGGCTGGAGGCGGTTGCTGGCAGTTGCTCCGGCTGCTGGTAGTTGCTGGAGGTTGCTCAGAGCAACTGGAGGTTGCTGGCTGTTGCTCAGGCTGCTGGTGGTTGGTTGCTCGGAGCTCGGGGCTCGGGGCTGTGGGCGGTTGCTCGGGGCAGCTGGAGGTTGCTGGCCGTTGCTGGTGGTGGAGCCACATGGAGAAAAGGAAGATGTACCCCCAAAGTGTTGGCAGTTTCCAGAAAGAAACTCAGCCCAGGTGACATCTTGATTTAGCTTCATGAGACCTATTTTGGACTTCTGACCTCCAGAACTGTAAGATAAAAACATTTATTTTAATTCAGTTGATCCATGGTAGTTTGTTGCAGCAACAATGGGAAATAGAGGTTGAAAACCTTCCTGCTAACTGTTCAAATGTGAAAATCAGCTTTATGGAAAATGACCCATTGGTGAAGTATTCCAAGAGGTCTCTTTCCCACCGGTGCTCTTACTAGTTTTCACATACCCTTTGCTTGGTGGGCTCCAGGAATAGGCTTTATTGTATTTGCTCCGAGGGTGTTCTGGCACTCTGCCCAAGCAGGGTGATTGCAGGCAGTTGGGTTTACAGTTCTCCAGACCCCTCTAGGTCACTGGAGCGTGGGGACTTGGGCATCATGGAGTTTTTAGGTAAAGACAAACTGAGCTTTCCCAAGTTGTCCATGATGTGCTGTAGGCATGATCCCTCAGACGTTGAAATATAGAAAAGAAGGGCCCTTAGCATGAGTAACTCTTAGCAGAATTTACTTTCTCTAAAACAGAGACTTTTGGCAGGACTTACTTTTTTAAAAAGACTCCCTATTCCTGGCCTTGAGGCTGGTCTCCCTGACGGTGGCCTTGGGCTAGTTTTGCAGGGTGGCAGGTGTTCTCAGAATGTTTCTCCCTGAATTAACCTTTATAGATAAACATTGTAAGAGAGCTTGTTTCACTGCTTTGTTTTACTGCTATGCTTCCTCTCCTCCCCATTCCTCAATCAGTATGTAATTTTGTCTTTAAATGCTAGTTCCAGACTGTGTTCAGGGCCGCATTGATTTGAACGACTTAGGTCTCTATGCGTTCACTCAGTCGGCATTAAAGACTTTAATTTTTTATTTGGCTTCTTGATTGTGTGGCAGGATGTCTGTTTCTCGCTGTTCTGATACAAAAGTTTCTGCCTCCAGACCTGATGTTCAAATTTAGGAGAATTTTGATTTTATACGTTTTTACTATACTTAATAATGTAAATCAGTGAGTTTCAAACAAGGATGAACATTAGATTTATCTGTGTATTTTTTTATAAGTTAAGTACCCATTCTTCACTTCAGATCCTATTAGATTAGAATCACAGGGAGGTTACTCAAGAGTATGTAAATTCCAAAACCACAACTTATTCTCTGGGTACTCCCATTAGGGCCTGACATTTCTGGAATGGAATGGGTCCAAACATGGCTCTGAAAGTAAAAAATTGATAAAAACCTGTCCTCATGGCTCTTTACCCTATATTTTCCTAGGATAAGAAGTATAATCTGTTCTAAGAATGATCTTTGACTGAAAAGTCACCTTTTATTCGTTGTTTAGCAAAATTCTATACATTTCAGATCATTTCTAAAAGTACAAACTCTCTTATATGTATAATTTGAGTCAGTAATAATAATATTGTACACACCTAAGTATATATCATCTTTCTGTATTAAAAGTACAACAGATTAAAAATTCTCTGGTGTGAATATCAATAGCACTCAAGGAAATAATTTTTATTGTAAGTATTAAAGAATATCTTCATAGCAATAAATTGGTGTAGTGGAAATGGTGTAGGGTGCCACTATGCGATGGGCTAGCATTGACTATGTCAGGCAGTCAGTTCTAGCCCCTTTTTACAGTTTAGGAAACAGACACAGATATTACAGTTTACCCAAAGTTGATAGTAATTGTTTAAGATGAATACTAAGCACAAAATTAAAAGTATTCAACTTTTAAATCAAAGAAATCTCTGTGTAACTCGTGTTTCCCACTCAATTTTATTTCCAAAGAGAAACCACTTTTTTCTCAGACATATCTTGAGGTCTAAATGACATACTCTCTTAGCATAGCCTTGGATGTATTATTTTCTATCCAAGTTCTCAGTAAATATTACTTACCTAACAATCGCTTAATGCTTTCCTGTCATGAATAAAAATTTTAAATATATATATGAAATAATAAAGACTTGTTATTGATTATAAATTCAATTCATTGATAACTTATTTATGGATAAATTAGTTGAAAAATGGCATTAAGATCCTCAAATTTTTAGATTCAAAAAGTACTCATCAAAAGCACAAAAGGGTCTAGAGAAAATTAATTGTTTGAAAATAAACATCTTTGGAAAGCATGATTTAGAATAAATACAAAAAAGGTCTTCAGAAGTAATTTCTTTAAAAAGAAAAGTGAATCACTGGTGTCTCTTCTTTAGGATAAAAGAATAATTCTTATTCCATGAGTAAGACAAAGCTAGAAGATTTGTATGGAGTACAATTAAAAATAATAAAAGTCATATTGCAAGAGAAACAGATTAAGGAAAACCAAATCTAACAGAGTCTCCAAATAAAGATGCCATATGAAAGTCCAGTCCTGGAAACATAATCAATCTAAGTATTTCTTCTTACAAATGATTAGTAACATAAAATAGATGTGTATATAAATTGAGGAAATGCTAAAGACATTATTGCCCAAATTCTACAATTAAGAGAGTAGAATGAGGAAATCAATCTCAAATATCTTCCTATATTTTAACTATTTATAATCGATCATGTTGTTATATTATCAGGTCACTTAATATATTGATATGAAAATTCCATATGTCCTTTTATATTCCTTGTTAGTGTAATTTGTATTTGCCAATATTTTTCAAAAGAAGAGCAACTTAAAAATGCTTTTGCTTTCTTTGTCATAATTTTAGGCAAAAACCTTATCTTTTCACAGATCTAGTAAGGGTAACATTGACCTCGAAAGTAAATGGAATATTACAGAAAGAGACAAAGTTTACCATTTGGCAAAATGGAATTAATTACAGATGGATTTATAATTCTAACATTAAATTTTAGACAACTCTACTGTAAAGTTGAACTCAAGAAAAAATACTCTGGAAAAAAGAATTAAAAACAATTTTTTTATAAAGTCCAATAGTCTGGATAATACTTTTGGAAGTTAAAATAAAATTATACAGTAAACAGGAGAAGAATAAAATATTCAAACTCATGGTTTAAAAACATTAACAATGTCCTTTCCAGGATTGATCTTCTAAACATTTATTCTGTGAAATCAGTTCCCACAAACCAATATGATGCAAGTCCAACTCCAGGCTTATTTAATAACAGTGAGGCAGGAAAGAGGTAACCATTTAAGCAAATTTTATTTTCGCCCAACCAATGACACTATGATAATGAAAAATCCTACAAGCTACCAGCCAAATTTTAGTTGATATTGATGTTATTTATATGATGTCATTAATGCCCTGTGGAAGAATGATATAATAAAAACTGAAGTCCAAAATCATATCAATCATATGAAACCTATTTTTACATGATTTTCTATGTTGAGCCTAAAATGCCAACCATCCAAATGAATAGTTTCAAAGAAAATTATGCTAAGATATAGAATTGAATTAGAAGCTTCTTTGAGGCTTCTTGTGTTTATGTCTGAATCTTAAATAGGCTTTGAAAATTCTGGGGTTGAGTTAGAAGTTCTGGAGCACAGTGATCTCAGTTGAAATCCTCTACTGGGTTAATAGAAAAAATTGGAATAAAACTTTAGCCATATGAAAGGCAGAGGAGTCACAGAGTCAGAATATTGCCAGGAAACTCAAATCAAATAATGTACATTGGGCCCTTGCTGGTTGGCTCAGTGGTTCTATGTTGAACATTGGCCTGGCATGCAGAAGTCCCGGGTTCGATTCCCGGCCAGGGCACACAGGAGAGGCGCCCATCTGCTTCTCCACCCCTCCCCCTCTCCTTCCTCTCTGTCTCTCTCTTCCCTTCCTGCAGCCGAGGCTCCATTGGAGCAAAGATGGCCCGGGCGCTGAGGATGGCTCTATGGCCTCTGCCCCAGGCACTAGAGTGGCTCTGGTCACAGCAGAGCGACGCCCGGGAGGGGCAGAGCATCACCCCCTGGTGGGCGTGCCAGGTGGATCCCGGTCGGGCGCATGCGGGAGTCTGTCTGTCTCTTCCCGTTTCCAGCTTTAGAAAATAATAATAATAATAATAATGTACATTGTGTGAATGTAATTAGAATTTCACAAGAGCAAGGATTCATTTCTGGGGTCAGTCTGATTAAACTGAGTGGTTCCAATATTCACTTTCTGGGATTACGGATGAATTCAAGTTTTCTAAACTTTTTAAATTTTTTTCTGAGTGGTTATGTTCTCAAATCTTAAAAATAATTCAAAATGGCACATTTAGCCATATAAAAAGCTCCTTTGAAGTTGAAAAAAAATTTTTGAAACAAACCTTTTGAAACAATTACTGATAACTAATATTTGATATTATAATACCTCTCTTATTTTAAATACAAGTGTGAATCTGTGTCCTATTATATATTTGCCCAAGATGAGAAAAAAAGAAGCAAAATTTGATTAGTACCATCAAGAGAAAACTACTATTGCAAAAGAATCAAATGCCTCTTCAATGAAAAGTTTTGCTCAGGAGTTTAAGAAAAAGGATCTGAAAATTGAATGAAAGGAGAAATCAAAGGCAGAATACAATGCTCTTAGAGGATTCTTTTCTTCCAATTAAATTTTCTTAGCATGAGAAGAAGAAAAGGGCTTATTGTGTTCACTAGAAATGTTAGTTTATTATTTTTATTTTTAATTTATTGTGTTGACATGGTTTCAACACAATAGCACCCTCTATCCACTGCTCTGTGTCTCCCATGCCCCAAGCACAGTCTCTTTCTACTGCATTTCACCCACCTTGTCCCCCTTTCCCCTCCTTCCATCACCCTTGCCCCCTGGGAGTTACTATTGTCTGTGTCTTTGTGTTATGTATATATAATTTGGCTAATCTTTTCACCTTCTTTGATTCCATCCCCTCTCCCCCCTTCCATCTGACAGCTGTCCATGTCTTCCTTGTGATGGTGCCTCTGTTTCTATTTTGTTCCTCAGTTTATTGTATTCATTAGATTCCACATATAAGTGAGATCATATAGTATATGTCTTTCTCTGACTGGTCTATTTCACTTAGCATAGTAATCTCTAGGTCCATTCATACTATCACTAAAGGTAAGATTTCCTTCTTTTTCATGGCCGCGTAGTATTCCGTTGTGTATATGTACCACAGGTTGTTTATCCACTCATCCACTGGTGGACACTTAGGCTGTTTCCAGATCTTGGTAATTGTAAACAATGCTGCATTGAACATGGGGGTTCGTAACTTCTTTTGAATTAGTGTTTTGGGGTTCTTAGGATATATTCCTAGAAGTAGAATAGCTGGCTCAAAAGGTAGTTCCATTTTTAATTTTTTGAGGAAATGCCATACTATTTTCCACAGTGGCTGTATGAGTTTGCATCCCACCAGCAGTGCAGGAGGGTTCCCTTTTCTCCACACCCTCACCAGCACTTGTTGATTTGTTAATGAAAGCCATTCTGGCAAGTGTGAGGTGATATACCATTATGGTTTTAATTTGCATTTCTCTAATGATTAGTGAGGTTGAACACTTTTTCATATGCCTTTTGGCCATCTGTATTTGTCTTTGGAGAAGTGTCTATTCAGATTTTTTGCCTATTTTAAAAAAAATTTTTCCAAAGTTAGAGGCAGGGAGATAGACAAACTCCCACATGCACCTGACTGGGATCCACCCGGCATGCCCACCAGGGGGCGATACTCTGCTCATCTGGGGCCTTGCTCCGTTGTGGCTGGAGCCATTCTAGTGCCTGATAAAGAGGCCACAGAGCCGTCTTCAGTCTTCGGCACCCAGACCAACTTTGCTCCAATAGAACCTTGGCTGTGGGAGGGGAAGAGAGAGACAGAGAGGAAGGAGAGGGGGAGGGGTAGAGAAGCAGATGGGTGCCTTTCCTGTGTACCCCGACTGGGAATTGAACCCGAGACTTCCACACGCCAGGCCGACGCTCTACCGCTGAGCAAACCAGCCAGGGCTGACCATTTTAAAATTGAATCATTTGTCTTCCTGGTGTCAAGTTTTAGAAGTTCTTTATAAATTTTGGTTATTAACCCCTTAACAGATGTATCTGCAACTATGTTCTCCCATTCAGTGGGTTGTCTTTTTATTTTGTGAATTGTGTCTTTTGCTATGCAAAAGCTTTTTAGTTTAATATAGTCTCATTTGTTTATTTTTTCCTTTATTTCCCTTGCCTGAGGAAATATATCAGCAAAAATATTGAGGTGTCTCAGAGTGTACTACCTATGTTTTCTTCTAAGATTTTTTATGGTTCTGCAACTTATATTTATACCTTTTATCCATTTTGAGTTTATGTTTGTGAATTGTGTGAGTTGGTAGTCTAGTTTCAGTTTTTACATGTACCTGTCCAATTTTCCTTACACCATTTGTAGTAAATTGAGCTTACTACATAGAGGTATATTAATAAAATGAAGATTCAGTAGATGAATGAATGTCCTAGTGATAATCTATACCTCTGATTACATAAGAACAGCACTGGGCTGGGCGTCTTAATACAACTACCTCGTTCTCTTTTCTGCTACTTAATTGTAAGATCATGGGCCTGTTTTCTAGCTACTCTGGAATGCACGTATCTAATGAAATTGGACTAGATAATTCCAGACATCCCTTGGAGAACTCGAGTCTTTACCTTTACATAATGTGGTGCATCAGGATAGTGAAAACAGGAGGTGTCAAGTGGGTACTAGATTTATTGGGGTTATGACTTTGTAATTTATATAAATGTCTAATCACTTTTAATCACTATCTCGTATACCTGGAACTAGTATAATATTACACGTCAACTGTAATTGAAAGTTGGGATTGAGGTCACAATAAAGGAGGCCTGCAGTAATATGAATGTGAGTCGGAAATGCAGAGTAAAAGACAGAGTTGAGAAGTAAAAATGATACAGAAAACATTTTGATGGTTCCAGATGGGACGGGTGTTGGGAATACAAGTGATATTTTCAATAGCCCATGTGCACAGTGCCAGTCTAACATGTTAAGGCTTGTTTCGGGAACCATCTAAACTTACAGTATTATATTAAATTTTTCCACTTGGGAAAGAGACTGAATTTAGTGTGTGGATGCTACTCCTGCAGGCCTAAGAAATCTTTCAATTCTCTAAGACTGATACAATAGCCCCAGTAACAGAGTTTAGCAAAATGTGCATGTCTACAGAGATTGATCTTAATTCTAATTAGAATAACCTGCATTTATTAAACAGTTCTGTTTATTACAAGAACTCAAATAATTAAGTTGTATGAGCTCTTTTATAATTCTTTTGAGACAGCTCCAACTCCTGAAGATCCTCTGAACGAACGATGGCCACAGTGTCCTTTCCTCACCAGCCCCACTCGGCCCCTGTAGACTCATACCTATGGCTCCTCTTTTTTTTTTTTTTTTTTTTTGTATTTTTCTGAAGCTGGAAACGGGGAGGCAAACAGACTCCCACATGCGCTCGACCGGGATCCACCCGGCACGCCCACCAGGGGGCGATGCTCTGCCCATCCTGGGTGTCCTCTGTTGCGACCAGAGCCACTCTAGCGCCTGAGGCAGAGGCCAAGGAGCCATCCCCAGTGCCCGGGCCATCTTTGCTCCAATGGAGCCTTGGCTGCGGGAGGGGAAGAGAGAGACAGAGAAAAAGGAGAGGGGGTGGGGTGGAGAAGCAGATGGGCACTTCTCCTGTGTGCCCTGGCGGGGAATCGAACCCGGGACTTCTGCACACCAGGCTGACACTCTACCACTGAGCCAACCGGCCAGGAATATGGCTTCTCTTATGGAGTCAACCCATCTCATACTTGGTCTTCCTTTATTCTGGCTGTGTTATATTTTTCAAGCACTATCATATTTTCTTCTTTTTTTTTTTTTTTTTTTTTTTTTTGTATTTTTCTGAAGCTGGAAACAGGGAGAGACAGTCAGACAGACTCCTGCATGCGCCCGACCGGGATCCACCCGGCACGCCCACCAGGGGCAATGCTCTGCCCACCAGGGGGCGATGCTCTGCCCCTCCTGGGCGTCGCTATGTCGCGACCAGAGCCACTCTAGCGCTTGAGGCAGAGGCCACAGAGCCATCCCCAGCACCTGGGCCATCTTTGCTCCAATGGAGCCTTGACTGCGGGAGGGGAAGAGAGAGACAGAGAGGAAGGAGAGGGGGAGGGGTGGAGAAGCAGATGGGCGCTTCTCCTGTGTGCCCTGGCCGGGAATCGAACCCGGGACTTCTGCACGCCAGGCTGACGCTCTACCACTGAGCCAACCAGCCAGGGCCACACTATCATATTTTCTAAAGAATTACGCTTTCTTGTGATGTCGTGAAGTAAGATAGCTTCAGTTTTGTCATTTTTGCCTCCAGTCATGTTTTAGGCTTAGTTTGCTCTACGGCCCATTTGTCCATTTTTCTGGCCATAGGGTATCTGTAGAGCTTCACCTGGTCTTATTCAAACACAGAAGTCATTTCAAATGATTGCTACTCCCTGCCAGTAAGATAGTGTCCTATGTATAAGTTAAGTTATTGATCTTTCTTATATCAGTTTTCACCACTTATTTCTCTGTCTAGTGTGTTCTGTTTTATTTGTTCATTTATTTTGTTTTTAGATTCCACATATAAGTAAGATAATATTGCATGTGTCTTTCTATGTCTGACTTATTTCACCCAGCACGATACCCTCGGCCCATCCATGTTATTGCAGATGGCAAGTTTTCATTTTTTATTTTTTATGGCCAAGTCATATTCCATGTATATATGTAGTACTACTTCTTCATTTATCTATTGGTGAACACTTAGGTTGCTGCCATATTTTGGCTATTGTAAATAATGCTGCATTGAACTTATGGATACATATGTCTTTTAGAATTAATGTTTTGAGTTTCTTTGGATAAATACCCTTAAGTGGATTGCTGAGTCCTTCTTTGTCTCTTGTTAATAGCCTGGGTTTTTTTGTATGTGTTCTGCCACACAGTTTAAACAAATAGGGAAATGAAGCACACCCTTGTCTGACACCTTTACCTGTAGGAAACAACCTGTCTTATCATGTCTGTCCTGATAGTGGTTCTTGTCTATGATACATGTTACACATCTGGACACCAAGTACTAGGACACACCCACTTCTTTCAGAATAACCCAGTTTCTAGTATTCACAAAGTCAGAGGCTTTACTGTAGTCTATAAAACATAGAGTAACTTTTTATTGTTACATATAGATAGAAATTAGTGCATGCAAAATTCCTAATGAAAGAAAATAAATAAAAATAATTTTAAACAAAGGAAGCATATTGCAGAAACATATGTCTTCAAAATAAACATTTATTATGGAAGAATAACAGGGAACAGTTGCAATAATTTGGATCAGACTTGAACATTTGATGGCTTTTCTTTCGTTTCCTGCCACGTAGGGATTTAGGGCTGGCTGTTGCCTTATAGCACCAATAACGAAAGGGCTTATGTTTCCTCCCCAGTGGATGATGCTGTTCTGTTATGACAAAATTCCAGTAGACCTCTTATTATAGTTTACCCATGATATTTAAAAATGTATATATTCTGTTTTTATGCATTTAACTTGTCAGGTTTCCTGTACTAGAGTCCTTGGGCAAAAAGATATTTTCTTGCCTCGTGACTTGTCTACAAGGTTTTCCTATCTAAATCGGCTCAGATAGAGTTGTTTTTCCCAAGAGAGAAAATAGTAGATGTATAGAATGCAATTGCTTCAACATTGGTAAGTATTACATTTATTTATATGTACTGTAACATATAAACTTGTAAAATAAAGTAAAAGTGTGATTAAATGTCAATACATTTTAATCAACTTTACTAAAACTTGAAAAACACTTGGAAAAGATCATTTTAAGCTCGTAATGTTTTGGGGTTTTTTTCTTTTTCTGAAGCTGGAAATGGGGAGAGACAGTCAGACAGACTCCCGCATGCGCCCGACAGGGATCCACCCGGCACGCCCACCAGGGGAGATGCTCTGCCCACCAGGGGGCGATACTCTGCCCCTCCGGGGCGTCGCTCTGCCGCGACCAGAGCCACTCTAGCGCCTGGGGCAGAGGCCAAGGAGCCATCCCCAGCGCCTGGGCCATCTTTGCTCCAATGGAGCCTTGGCTGCGGGAGGGGAAGAGAGAGGCAGAGAAGAAGGAGGGGGGGGGTGGAGAAGCAAATGGGCGCTTCTCCTATGTGCCCTGGCCGGGAACCGAACCCTGGGCCCCCGCACGCCAGGCCGACGCTCTACCGCTGAGCCAACCAACCAGGGCCGTAATGTTTTTTTTTAATACAAAGAAAAAGACTCCAGCCAAGTCGATTTTTGTCCCCATTTCATAATTATTATAATTAATTAACATATAAATTAAAAAGATGGTAAATTAATATATTGGGAAGCAGTAGAATGAAAGTTTGTAAAACTTATGGTCATTTTCATGACCACAACTACAAACTCTTAGAGAGTAAGTGTATGAACACTGTCAAATTAAAGATCTGATAAATATGAAAGATATTAAGTTCCACCAGAAGGAAAAGATATAAACCATGGTATATGTAATGGTTTAAAATTTATTTAGTTCATCTATTATTGTTGTTTTCTTTAACCCTGTGTAGACTCAATTATAAATTTAAAATAAAAAAAACCTTAGTAACGTAATTCTGTTGAATATACAATACTATGCGTGGCCTTGGAAAATATTTTCAAAAGGCATAGGGAAGAATCACTGCCTTTGAATTGTTTAATCCATTCACATTTAGTACTACTATGTATTTATATGGGTGGAGTTACATTTTCTGTTTGTAAAAATGTCTATTTTTTGCTCCGCTGCTTTCTATTGCATTGACTGTATATTTTCTAGTATGACGTTATAATTCAATAAGAATTGTTTCACTTTATATTTTTGAATTTTATTAGTGATTGTTCTAGGGCTTACTATATGCATCCTGGCTTATCAGAATCTACCTCAGAGTTATACTAACTTAATTCCAGATATAGAAAATGCTATTTCTATATAGCTCAGTTCCATCCTCTGGGGTGCTTTTGGTGCTATGCGTTCTATTTATACAAATCCAACAACACATTGTTATAATTACTACTTTACATAATTTTATGTTTTTCGGAGAAGCTGAGGAGAACAAAGTCAGAAAAGTATATAAAGTTTGTTAAAGTTACTTAGTTATAATTTCTGATTCTCGGTTTTCTTCTTGTAGACACAGACTTATCACTTGGTCATAAAGACATTTTCCTTACTGAAAGCTTCAGAGTAGTTAGGGCCTCTGTTCTGGGAAGAACCTTTGCTCTACTGTTTCTCAGCAACCACTTTTCTTGACGTGACACCCCTTCTCTATAAATGGGGTGTTTGGTGACAACAGTAGCCTTTGATCTTCGTTTACCTCTCATGGTTAGGGAGGCTTTGCCCTAAATGTGAGCTGCTAGGGTTGGAGAATTCTCAACCTGCCATATCTTTTCATCAATGTGTTTAGACATTTAATTCAATACAATTTAGAATATCTTTAAATTTATGTCTAGCATTTTTTGTCTTTGTGTCATTACCTTTATGGTTTTTTCTTTTGCTTCTCCTACTGAGCTATTTGAATATTTATTTCACTTAAATTTATCTCATCATGTTTCCTTATCATAGTTGCAGCACCTTAGTTGTTCCTTGATTGCTTTCTCATATGTGCCTTGATTGGGGGGCTCTAGCAGAGCCAGTGACCCTGTGCTCAAGCCAGTAACCTTGGGCTTCAAGTCAGCAACCACGGGGTCATGTCTATGAATCCACGCTCAAGCCGGTGACCTCACACTCAAGCTGATGAGCCTGAGCTCCTGCCAGCAACCTCCGTGTTTTGAACCAGAGTCCTCAGCATCCCAGGCATGCTGTATCCACTGCACCACCGCCTGGTAGGCTAGCCTAAATGCTTTTATAAAACGGTAAGAAATATTGAAAAGCATAAACTAAATGTCAGTTTAATAAATTCAAAGTACAACAAAATAAAGCAGAAGGAAGTAGAAGGAAGGAAGGAAACAATAAACGTAAGAGCAGAAATCTGTGAAATGGAAAAAAATGTTACAATAGAATCAAAGAAGCTCAAAAGTTGTTCTTGATAAAGGGTATTAAAATTGACACACCTATGAAAAGAGTCACCAAGAAATAAAAGAGCACAAAAAATGTAGATGCTGTAAATTTGAAGACTGAGTGAACTTAACAAATTCCTTGAAGAAATATACTTACCAAAACTGACTCAAGAAGAAATGGAAGGAGTCCCACGTTCCAGTGTGATGTAGCGGATTCCCCAGGCCACTAACACTCCTAGTATGATAACTAGAAAAAGAAATCAGATAAATTACAAAACATATTGCTGAAGTTATCGCAGAGTTGTAGATGGATTTGATGACAAGGACTGGTTGAACTAAAATTCCAGAGAAGGAAGATGTCTTCCTGGGTAAGTTTTGGGGCATTTAATCATTCTGGGCTGGGGCTGAGAACTAGATAGGGCCTACTGGGAGAAAGAGAAACCAGTGGGACTTTTGACAGTCACATGGGTGGATGTGATGAATTGGGATCTAAAAGTGCTTCAGAATCTTTAACCATCATGGAAATGCAAAATAAAACTACAAAGAGATAATATCATACCTAGAAGAATGGCTAAAAATAAAGCCTGAGAATACCAAATGTTGGTGATGGGGTAGAGTCAATGGACTGCTCATACACTGCTGGTGGGAACGTAAGTTGTTTTAGCCACTTTGGGAAACTATTTGGCAGTTTTAATAAAGTGAAATGTGCCAGTAACAATAGAAAACATAATGTTGGGTTCCATTTATATGATGTTCAAGAACAAGCAAAATTAATCTATTATATTAGAATTCAGTGGTTACCTTTTGGCAGGGAGATATTTTCTGGGGAGTGGCACAAAAACTATGTTGTGAAAATGAATAAAGGAAACCTCATTCAGCATGGAGTTGGGAAGAAGGGAGAGCTCTCCTCCTCCCTGCTTGTCTCAGCAATGGCACTGCCTCCCACTCGCTGCCGATAAGAAACTGCCACAACCTCATACACTTTCCCCCTGCCAATACGCTCCTGTTAAAACAGTCCTCCAAGAACCCCTCTCAAAATGACCTCCCTTTTGTCTCATACTTTTCTATGGTCTGCCATAGTTTGCATGTTCCAAGTTGCCATTCCTCTGCTATTCTCAAATAAACTCATTTGCTGCTTCATAACCTTTGTTGTTTAATTTAGATTATTTTATGTCTTTCTCTGGTTAGTGGTTACACTGATGAATACATAAAGTTTCGTAAAGCTGTACCCTTAATATTTGCTCACTTCACATAAATATACTTCATGTAAAAAGCCAGAGATGTCTCCAAAATGCATGATAAAATAAAAAGATGAATAAAATAAAAGAGGTACATGCATAGAAAAGGATAATAGTATGTTTCCCATCAAGGATAATGATTAATTTAATTCTTGGCATCTGAGGTCAGAAAGTTATACTAGAGATTTATTATTTCACACTCAGATCACAGGATCAGCTTTTAGTTTATATGCCATTGTTGATTCATACTGGTTTCATGTTGTCCAAAACCTGATCCCACCCTCCTCTATTAACTGCTCTGTGAGTCGTGTTCGTCTGTCCATCTGCTAAGTCTCGTCTACTCCACACCCTGTAAAATCGTCTGTTGCACACACATTATTGTAACATCTAAAGCAGGGGCACCCCGATCATTCTGTTGCCGGCTGTGTTCAGGCTACGGAATCTTACCTGGAGTTCTCATGTCCCATCTGTCACCACATTCTATCAGTGTACTTCTCCAGGGGTCTCCCTGACTTCCAGTCACAGTTTTGTAAAGTCAGCCCTTGTCCCCTAAGGGATAGCTCAAAAATCAGATTGTGAGACAAAGTGTTGAATTAGATGGATTATTTGATTCATGCCTAAACTGTATACCATAAACATGTAAAAACAAAGCCAGGTGATGGGAAACTAGGTCTGAATGTTTGGTTGGGAATGTGAGCAAATAAAGAAATGGCTTTTGACTATTTTCTGTATCAGATTATAGATCTTTTCTATTTTTTAAAATTTAATTTATTGAGATTACATTGTAACATCATTGTCTTATATCAGAACAGCGAGATAAGATGTCTTGCCACACAATCAGTTAGCTAAATTAAGAAATTAGGAGTCTTTAATTAGCCAGCTACGAGGACCGCATGGAAACCTAAGTCGTTCAAATCAATGTGGCCCTGAACACAGTTTGGGGTTAGGTTTTATAGGGAGATTACATACTGATTGAGGAATGGGGAGGGGAGAAAGCATAACAGTAAAACAAAGCAGTGAAACAAGCTTTCTTACAATGTTTATCTATAGGGTTAATTCAGGGAGAAACATTCTGAGAACACCGGCTACTTCAAAGCTAGTGCAAGGCCACAGTCTGAGAGACCAGCCTCAAGGCCAATAGGGAGTAACTTTCTTTCAGAAAAAGTAAGTTCTGCTAAAAGTCTCTTTGTTTTGGAGAAAGTAAGTTTGTCAAAAAATTATTTATGTTATAAGACTTTCTTTTCTACACTTCATTCCCTACTCGTTAAAATTAAATTTTAATCAAATCGTTGTTTCATTGTGGTTTTCGTTGCTATCCTCTTGTATTGGTGTGTATGATTTCTGATTACTATTAATTTGATAGCGTTTATCCTCTCTCTCAAACAAACCTTGTTATAAAATTAATTAAACATGGTTGTACTATCAAACAAGTTAAAATTAAAGTAAGAGGAGTAATTGCTGTAGACAAAAGCTATGGTGACTAATTAAACATTCTTTGGAACTAATTCTCTGTTCAAATTCTTTTCTTCTCTTTTCTATGTTTGCTCTAACAAAAGATAGGCTTTTCTTTAATTATACTAGAATTATTAACATAAAAACAAGTTTCTCTTAATGCTGCACATCAGCTACCTTGTGGAAGGAAAAGTAAATCTATGCCTGTAAAACTATATCCATTGTACAATTATATAAATGAATTTGAGGCATAACATTTGCTAGAATATATAATAGAGGCTTATTCTATTCCCTAAACACTTTTTTTTTCTTCATACAAACTTCTTACAACCTGCACAAACTTTCTGTAACTTACATAAACCCTTAGCTTTCATGAACTTTCTTATCTATTTGGAAATAACTAGCTTTCATAACAACTTACTTTTTCTCTTCTCTTTTCTTAAAAGTATATTTATACCTTATACCTTCTATTATTAAAACTATACAATCCCTTTTGAATTAGACCTCTCAATTTTAAAGATCTTAACCTTCAGTGACAACTTAAGTTAGAAATAAACAATTTTCTTTCTTAGTGAAGAGACTTATACCCCCCTTCTTTATAACTCATAGCAGCACATGTATTAAATCTTAAGATGACTCGCTCTGGCCTTTCCCTGACCCGAGCTCCCTACTCGTCCCCCCCCCTTATGAAAATTTAATTATAAAGGAGTCCTCAAGTTTCTGCCATGCGTAGACCAGCCAGCTTCCAGTTTGTGACTGGAGCAGGGCACATCGTCCTTCTCAGGGTCAACTTACAGAGGTTGGTGGGATCCATTTGCACCATCTCCGTCTCTGAGGGGGTCTTCAAGGGAGCCTAGGGAGAAAGGGTGTTACCCTGCCTAATGCAATTCTATGTGGGTGAATTTTTTCCCAGCAGGGGGTGTATTTAGCTTCTAGTAAAACTAGGGGGAGTAAGTCAGCCCAGTTTCACCAGTTTCTAAAATGAATTTAGTTAGGACTTAAGAGCTTGGGACAAGTTGAAAGAATGAAACGAACTCTGAGGCTTGTAAGCACAATGTAATTAATGCTGAGTACCTTTCCTCCTAGCTGTGAGACCTTAAATACAAATGCAGGCCTATTGTTAGACCTAATATTAATATCTGGGAATAATTTTATACAGCAATTTCTTAACAACTGTTATTGTGGTCCTATTTCTAGTAGGAAAAGCCACTACCTATCCTGAAAAAGTGTCAGTAAAAACTAATAGATACTTATATCCCTGTGCTGGTGGCTTTGTCTCAGTAAAATCTATCTCCTAATGTTTTCCTGGGAAAGCTCCTCTAGTTGGTTATAAAAAGGCGTCTCTGGCAATAAGCGTTCTGGTAAGGTCACTAAGATTTCTAAAGACCCTGCTGGTTTTAAAGTGACTTTTCTGGTTGCCTCATCTGCTGCCCGATTTCCTTTTTCCTCTATTAAGTCCCCTTTCTGGTGTCCTGGGCAATGAATAAGGGCTACAGTTTCCAGCACCCAAGTAGCTTCTAGTAAAGCTAAAATCTCTTCTTTGTTTTTAATGTCCTTACCAGCAGATGTCAGGAATCCTCTCTCCTTATAGATTGCTGCATGAACATGGGCAGTAACAAAGGCATACCTACTGTCGGTGTAAATGTTGACCTTCTTTCTTTTGGCCCACCTCAATGCCTGAGTGAGAGCAGTAAGTCCTGCCCACTGAGATGAGGTCCCGTGGGGCAAGGCTTGGGCCCATGTGGTTTCATCAGGAGTTACTACAGCCACACTAGCATACTGAACCTCATTCTAGAACAAAACTGCTGCCATCAGTGAATAGCTGTACTTCTGCATTAAATAGAGGTACATCAGCAAGGTCTGGTCTTGCAGTTTGAACAGAGTCTAACACTTCAGAGCAGTCATGCAGGGGGATGCTTGGTTCTTCGTCAGGCATCAGGCTTGATGGGTTGATAACCTACGTCTGGACAAACTTAATGAGAGGCTGATCTATGAGCAGGACTTGATACCGCGTGATCCTAGCCTTAGATATCTACCTAAGCAAAGTCTCTCCTGCATGCGGGGCTGTCAGGAACAGTTCTTGCCCCATGGTTAGTTTATCTGCCTCCTTCATTAGTATGGCAGTGGCTGCTATGGGTCGGAGACGAGCCATCCAGGTGCAACGGGGTCTAGCCCAGGCGTGGCCAACAGATCTGCCCCCAGGCCAAATTAGAAAGAAAACTTTTTTCACAAGCTGGATGAAATATTAAAATTAAAAAATGTTAAATACAAAAATGATTCCTTTAAGTAAACAAAATTTTATTATGTAATTTGTTTATGAAAAATGTGAGTGAAAAAAATTTTAATATATTATTTTAATAAAAATATATTTTAATAAAAATATAATTACATACTGTATAAATATCCAAACTGTATCGCAATCAATCGAAACAATAATTAATAGAATAAGCTTGAAGGTGTTATTTTGCAAATAAAACAATTATTTCATTTTACAAACAGCCTGGACATGTTTTCAGTTATCAACTGCAGCTCTTGTCTATGCTACAATGCCACTTGATTCAGCACACTTGACCACAAAAATAACAAATTGTTTGACCTTGGGTGTGCACTGGCAAACTCTGCCTAAAAGAATGTGGGTTTCACATCGCCCCTAAATGTCAAACAGTTCATATCGAGTACAGACGAGTACAAAAGTTGTAAATCTTTATAATGGAATTTTTTTAAAAAATAAAGAAGTATCGTGAATCCATTTGACCAATTATTGGAAGGTAGCCCTAGATTAGTCACATATGGAATTCTTTTCCGTATATCACTATCTTCTTAAATATCTCGATTTCCAATAATCAAAGACGCTTCCGCTTCTGAGAAGCTGAGATTCTAAAGTCCCGGAGAATATTAAAAATTTAATCATGGGCCGCGTAAACTCATTACACAGGCCAGATTTGGCCCATGGGCCGTATGTTGGCCATGCTTGGTCTAGCTGCTTAGAGAGGTAAACAGTAGGCCTGTGCCATGGCCCTAAAGCTTGAGTCAAAACCCCTTTTGCTATTCCCATTCTTTCTTGAACAAAGAGTTGGAAAAGCTTTGTAATGTCTGGCAAAGCCAGGGCAGGGGCCTCAGTGAGGGCCTTCTTGAGGGTTTCAAAAGCTTCTTGCTCCTTATCTATCCAAGGTAACTCTTGGGTTCCTGTTGTACAGGAGTATAAAGGCTTGGCTATCTCTGCAAACCTAGGGATCCACAACCCAACTGCTCTGAGAAATTCTCGAACTTGTCTCTTGCTAGTGGGGGTCGGAATTCGAAGGATTGCCTCTATACGACTGGAGGAGAGAGTGTGCTTCTCTGCCTCAGTGTGGTCGCCTAGATAGGTCACCTTAGAGGAGCAGAGTTGTGCCTTCTTAGCTGACACCCGGTACCCCAGAGTCTGCAGTGTTTGTAGAAGTCCCTCAGTGGCTGTGCAGCAGCTTACCTCCGTTTCCGCAGCTAGAAGCAAAATATCTACGTACTGCAGCAGTGTGCATTCCAGATGTTCCTGGTGGAAGGCAAGCAAGTCCTGATGTAGTAATGCCTCATCAAAGAGGGTTGGCGAATTCTTGAAGCCCTGTGGTAATCTGGTCCAGGTTAGTTGTCCTGAAATGCCTGCCTCTGGGTCATTCTACTCGAAGGCAAAGATGGGCTGATTTACAGGGGCCAGGGGAATACTGTAGAAAGCTTTTTTCAAATCTAAGACTGTATAAAATTTCAAGTCTGGTGACAACAGGGTTAAAAGGGTGTAGGGGTTAGGCACAGTTGGGTGTATTGTCTCAACCTGTTTATTTACCTCCCGTAAGTCCTGGACTGGATGATAGTCTTTGATGCCTGGCTTCTGGACAGGCAGTAAAGGAGCATTCTATTGGGATTGTCAAGGAACAATAATGCCAGCTTTTAACAGTATTTTAATATGAGTATTTGCTTCTCTGAGAGCAGTCTGAGGAGGGCAGTGAGAACAGAGTGAGAAGCTAGCTCTGGTGCTAGTAAGGAAGTCTACCAGGTAGCTTCCACTTGTAAAGGCTAACAGGTATGGAGCCCTGGCCCCGTTAGTCCTCCTTTAGATTAAGGATTCTTGGATTCTGCTGTAACTTTCCTTTCAGCTTTGGACAGTCTTTCTTCTAATGTCTTTCTTCTTTACAATAAGCACACTGATTTCTGCTTAACTTAGGCTTCCTTTTCTTCTTATTCTGGTGTTCTAAACCAGCTACAACTACTTTTGTTATTTTCTTAGTCTGTTTTCCTTCAAGGGTGTCTCTTATTATAAACTTTCTGAGCTACTTCTAACAACTGGGAAATTACTGTTCCCAGGAAGCCTTCTAATTTTTGTAGCTTCCTCCTGATATCTGGAGCGAACTGTGACACAAAAACTAAGTTAACTGCCCTAGCATTCTCTGGTGCTTCAGGGTCTAGAGGTGTGTGTACCCTTTAAGCTTCTTGTAGTCTCTCTAAGAAAGCTGAGGGAGTTTCCTGGGGGCCCTGGATAACCTCCGACACCTTAGACAAATTCATGGGTTTTAAGAAACTGCACACACACACATTGTCCGACCTGAGATGAGTACCAGAAACTTTGTTACTTTGTTTACTACTGAAGGGAGATAAAGAATAAAATCTGAGGCTAGAAAACCTGTCATGTTAGGGAGAAATAGCTCTAAGGAGGACAATCGGGACCACCCTGATAAGGTGTTTCCCATTGTCTGGCCTAAATGGAACCCTAACACTACTGCAGGTCGGGAAGCTTTGGACACTTTTCACCAGTTTCTGTTAGCTGGGATCAGGGAGCTGTTATAGCCTGAAGCTTCTCCAAGGCAGAGGGAGCCGATGGAGGACGAAGATATGGAGGGGGCAATCCTGAACCTTCCTGAACAGCTTGTAAAACAAGGAACTTCTTGTCTGATTTTGGGACTGTTGCTAACAAAACATGATGACCGTCTCTGACAGGTACAGTCTTTCAGCCAGGGAGGGGGATTCTCTACTAGAGCTCTTTATTCACACATTCACTCAGGGGTTTTTGACACAAAAACAGAATAACAAAACAAAAGTGAAGAACAAGATCTCGGCAGGAGTAAAATCAGAGAGGGACCCTTAAAGGTAAAGGTCCTCTATCTAGAGAAGAATGCAGGAAAGAGATCCCCAAGAGGGACCAAACCAGGAGATGTCTCTTAGGATATCCTGTAAAACCAAACAAAAGCAGCAAGTCAGAGGGCAAACATATGGAAGCAACTCCAAATGTGTCCTGGGAAGCTTGAGGTAGGACCCAGTCTCAGCAACTGTCCTCCCAAGAGCATACAGATCCTTCCTTGATCCCTCTTTCAGATAACTGTCCACCAACATCTTGGCCCTGGAGAGCTTATTGTGTGAGTTCAGTCATGTCTGACCCTCGATCACAATAGTACAGATGGCTAGCCACAGACAGACTACAGATTAAGCAGATTGAAAATCTGCTCTGATACCTCCAGAGGCTTTCTTGATGACTCCAAATGGGTGGATGGGCATGCTGATTGTCTACAGCTGACTGTCAGCCAGGCAGAAAAGACCAGCAGGGCCCAGGAACATCTCAAATGGCACCTCCCTGATGGGTTTCTGCTCCCAGCAGTCAGACCAAGGAGGCCTGACTCCCCGCTTGTGTTGCAAAGACAAAAAGACAAATGAGTCCAAAAGACTCTTATCTTGCTCTTATCTCGCTGGGGCCTCCATATGTTGTATCAGAATAGTGAGATAAGACGTCTTGCCACACAATCAATTAATTAGCTAAATTAAGAAATTAGGATGGCGGCAAGATGGTGATGGAGTAGGCAGACATACCAACTTCCAATTCCCGGAAACAAAGTGGATTACAACTTAATTTTAAGAACCATCATTTGGAAAAACCAACCTTGGACTAAACTAAGAGGACTCTTCAACCAAGGAACATTGAAGAAGCCACGTTGAGACTGGTAGGAAAAGCGGAAACGCAGAGGGGCCTGCCCAGCTCCCCAGAGCAAACAGCAGTCCAGAGAGACTCGTGTGGCAGGAAGAGAGTTTAGCGGAGAGGAGAGGGTCCTGGGCCCCAGGAACAAAGCCCCAACTTGCAGCCTCAGATCCTAGAAGAGGCGTATATACAGTATTTAGCTGCGAAACAAGTCAGAATACTGTTTGTGAGAAAGAGACAGTTTTCTCAGACTCAGGATTCTTCTTAAAGGGACTCAGAATAAAACCTCTTTCACAACCACCTACCCGGGGCTCCAGAGGATGGGAAGAGAGGAGAGGACCGCAGTAGCAGAAAGAGAGTATAATCTAGGAGGCACAGGGAGAAACTCTTTGAGGGACAGCCACCCTAATCCCTGGGCTGAGCCACTCCCCAAATCTGAAGTGAATATTTTTCCTGAAACCAGCAATAAAAGCAAAGGGAAGCAGGACACCAGCCAAACAAGCTCTCCCGTGGTACTCAGAGCAGAGCTGCTTAGAAGGAGGGAGCTTTCAGGACTACAGTATGGAGTGTTAGGGTCTGACCTGCAGCACCCCACCCACACTGCTGAGGGCTTGCTGGAGGGCAGGCTGTGGGAGGACGTGGAATTGCGGTACCATTGGCGGGGGCGGAAGCTGGGCCGACCAAGCCTGAGGCCCGGCGTGAGCTCATTCTAGCCCGGTGGGGATAGAGGGGACCCGTGTAAGTGGTACGGCTCAGCTGCAGGCCTGCCTGCAACCCCGCCTGCAGGGGGGAAGGGTGGAAGCCTGGGAACAGATGGAGATCCGCCGCTGAGCAAGGGCACGCAGGTGTGCAGCCTCGCCCGAGGCTTTTGGCCCTACACGTGAGCCAGTTCTGCCTGAGGGGGCAGGGCAAAAGCCTGGGAAAAGGCAGAGTCCCATGGCTGAGTGCGAGCATGCAGCCCAGCCCGGTCAGTAAAGCCTAGGCTTGCAGCCGACTCCAAGCAGGCTTCTCCCACGAGGGTGGGGTGAAAGCCCAGAAACAGGTGGAGACCCACAGCTGAGCAAAGGTGCTCACTCCTGCCCTTGGTGCCGAGCCTTGTGGCCCATGCACAGTGCCCAGCACCACCCGCGGGGGCAGGGCGAAGGCCAAGACCGGCTGAGGCTTGTAAGGCCGGGCACGTAAACACAGCCCCTCCCATGGAGGAGAGGCAGAAACTGCAGTTACAGCAGGCTGGTGCCGGCAACGCCCATACCTGAACGCCCTAGGCAGTGGCAGAGGGGGTGGCAGGCCTGCAGACAGACCACACCTAGGGAACACAGAGGCAACACTCATTGGACTCCAGTGGCCAAACCCTTCTTATACACAGACAAAACGGGCAGGCAGAGAAATGCAACCCAAATGAATCCAGAGAAATCCCCAGAGAAGGACCTGAATGAGTCAGATATAACCAAATTACTGGATGTAGAGTTTAAAATAATGATAGTTAGGATGTTCAGAGAGCTTAGTACAACAATAGATGATCATTAAAAACACCTAAATAAAGAGATAGCAAATATATAAAAGGAAATTGAAATAATAAAAAAAGAATCAGGCCCTGGCCGGTTGACTCAGTGGTAGAGTGTCAGCCTGGTGTGCAGGAGTCCCGGGTTTGATTCCCGGCCGGGGCACACAGGAGAAGCGCCCATCTGCTTCTCCACCCCTCCCCGTCTCCTTTCTCTCTGTCTCTCTCTTCCCCTCCCACAGCCAAGGCTCCACTGGAGCAGTTTCCCTGGGCGCTGGGGATGGCTCTGTGGCCTCTGCCTCAGGCGCTAGAATGGCTCTGATTGCGGCAGAGCAACGCCCCAAGATGGGCAGAGCATCGCCACCTGGTGGGCATGCCGGGTGGATCCCTGTCGGGCGCATGCAGGAGTCTGTCTGACTGCCTCCCCGTTTCCAACTTCGGAAAAATACAAAAAAAAAAAAAAAAAAAGAATCAGTCAGAAATGACAAATACAATATCAGAATTGAAGACCACAATGGAAGGAATTAAAAGCAGGATGGATGAAGCTGAGGATTGAATCAGTGAGTTAGAGGACACAATAAATGAAGGCACGAAAGCAGAGCAGAAAAAAGAAAAGAGACTCAAAAAATCTGAGGAAACTCTAAGAGAGCTCTGTGACAATATGACGAGAAATAATATCCGCATCATAGGGGTTCCTGAAGAAGAGAAAGAACAAGTGATAGAAATTTTGTTCAATCAAATCATAGCTGAGGCCCTGGCCCTTTGGCTCAGCGGTAGAGCCTTGGCCTGGTGTGCAGGGGACCCGGGTTCAATTCCCGGCCAGGGCACATAGGAGAAGCACCCATTTGCTTCTCCACCCCCCCTCCTTCCTCTCTGTCTCTCTCTTCCCCTCCCGCAGCCGAGGCTCCATTGGAGCGAGGATGGCCCGGCCGCTGGGGATGGCTCCTTGGCCTCTGCCCCAGGCGCTGGAGTGGCTCTGGTCGCGGCAGAGCGTCGCCCCCTGGTGGGCAGAGCATCGCCCCTGGTGGGCGTGCCGGGTGGATCCCAGTCGGGCGCATGTGGAAGTCTGTCTGGCTGTCTCTCCCCGTTTCCAGCTTCAGAAAAATACAAAAAAAAAAAAATCATAGCTGAAAACTTTCCTAAATTGAGGCAGGAAAAAGTCTCATACATTCAAGAAGCACAGAGAACTATATTAAAGAAAAACCCAAAGAAATATACACCAAGACACATCATAATTAAAATACCAAAGCTAAGTGATAAAGAGAAAATATTAATGGTTGCTAGAGAAAAAAGGCATTCACCTACAAAAGAGCCCTCGTAAGGATGACATCCAACTTCTCATCAGAAACACTTGAGACCAGAAGGGAATGGCAAGAAATATTCAAAGTAATGCAGAACAAGAACCTACAACCAAGACTACTTTATCCAGCAAGGCTATCATTTAAAATTGAAGGAGAAAGAAAAAGCTTCCCAGACAAAAAAAAACCCTCAAGGAATTCACTACAACCTAACCAGTGCTGCAAGAAATGCTAAGGGGCCTGTTGTAAACAGATCAAAGGGGGAAAAGAATATAGCAAAAGAGGAATACAGCTTTAAAGAATAAAATGGCAATAAACAACTACATATCAAAAATAATCTTAAATATAAATGGATTAAATGATCCAATCAAAAGACATAGGGTAGCTGCATGGATAAGAAAACAGGACCCTTACATATGCTGTCAACAAGAGACACACCTTAAAACAAAAGATGCACATAGACTGAGGTAAAAGGATGGAAAAAAATATTTCCTGCAAATGGAAATGAAAAAAAAGCTGGGGTAGCAATACTTATATCAGACAAAATGGACTTTAAAACAAAGGCTATCATAAGAGATAAAGAAGGCCACTACATAATGATAAAGGGAGCAATCCAACAGGAAGATATAACCATTATAAATATCTACGCACCTAATATAGAAGCAAATAAATATATAAAGCAGACTTTGATGGATATAAAAGGTGAGATCAACAGCAATACTATAATAGTGGGGAATTTCAATACCCCACTAACATCACCAGATAGATTCTCAAGAATGAAAATTAACAAAGAAATAGTAGACTTAAAGAACACACTAGATCAACTCGATTTAATAGATATCTTCAGAAACTTTCACCCTAAAGAATCAAACTGCATTTTGTCCCAGCTATCCCACTTTTAGGAATATACCCCAAGAACACCATAGCACTGTTTCAAAAGGAGAAATGCACCTCCATGTTTATGGCAGCATTGTTCACAATAGCGAAGATCTGGAAACAGCCCAAGTGTTTGTCAGTGGACGAGTGGATTAAAAAGCTTTGGTACATATATACTATGGAATACTACTCAGCCATAAGAAATGATGGCATCGGATCATTTACAATAACATGAATGGACCTTGATAACATTATACTGAGTGAAATAAGTAAATCAGAAAAAACTAAGAACTCTATAATTTCATACATAGAGGGGACATAAAAATGAGACTCAGAGACATGGACAAGAGGGTGGTAGTTACTGGTGGGGGGGGTAGGAAGGAGAAGGGTGTGGGGGGAGGGGAGGGGCTAAGGAAAACCAGATAGAAGGTGACAGAAGACAATTTGACTTTGGGTGATGGGTATGCAACATAATCAAATGTCAAAATAACCTGGAGAGGTTTTCTCTGAACATATGTACCCTGATTTATCAATGTCACCCATTAAAATTAATTAAAAAAAATTTTTTTTAATTAGGAATTTTAAATTTGCCAGCTATGCAGACTGAATGGAAACCTAAGTCGTCCAAATCAATGCAGCCCTGAACACAGTTTGGGGTTAGGTTTTATAAGGAGAATTACATACTGATTGAAGAATGGGGAGGGGAGGAAGTATAACAGTAAAACAAAGCAGTGAAACAAGTTTTCTTACGGTGTTTATCTATAGGGTTAATTCAGGGAGAAACATTCTGAGAACACCTGCTACTTCAAAGCTAGTCCAAGACCACAGTCTGGGAAACCAGCCTCAAGGCCAATAGGGAGTATCTTTCAGAAATAGTAAGTTCTGCTAAAAGTCTCTTTGTTCTGAAGAAATTAAGTTTGGCAAAAATTATTCATGTTACAAGCCTTTCTTTTCTACATTTCAGTCTCAAGTACACAGTTCTGTAATATATCATCTGTATGTTGCATTGTTTGCTCACAACCCAAAGTCGTGTCTGTGAACTTGAAGTCTGGATCAAACAGCCTGCACCTTCACACTGCTTCCTCTGAAGCCTTTAGCAGAGTCTTGATAGCTGTGCCTTTCAATAACTTACTTTAAAAAAATTATTGAAGGTGCCATTCTAGGAGAATAGAGGAATGATTGCTAACTAACATCTGTGCTTTCCGCATTTACGTTACTGTTCAGAGGTATTTCACATATTAATGATTCCTTTATATCCTCCCTTGTTCCAAAAACAACTCATAGATAATTCAGAGACTTTCACAGGATCACACAAAGGTGAAAACCCTTGGGAAAAAATCAGGAAAAAAACAATTAAGGGAAGACAGGAAGTGAAGCCATGGAGTTAGTGCCTAAAATAACTTTTCAATTTTATATACTTTACTAGAAGTGGCCTAATATTTTGGTTCTGAGCTTCTCAGCAACCAATATTTAAAAAAAGGAAACAATTTGTTACATGAGCAAATCCACATACATTTATTAACTATAGGGTTAACTAGAGGGTTTGTCAGCTTTTCTACAGAATTGATTTCGGGTCTTATTTAGAAATGTAATTCCCCATCCCCTTGTTCTTGCCTTTGGAGAAAATCAGACAGAAAAACTTAGGCTATCTAACAGGGACCTGTAGCTGTCTAATTATTCAAGGACTTCCTGTAGCAGTTTGCCTGTCTCTCCTTGTCTCTCTGTCTCTCGTCTGTCTCTGTAGCTGTCATCTGACACTAGTATCTGAGGATCTATCTCGGAGTTCTATTTTCCAGCAGCTGCTTACTTCTTACAGAAGATGGTGGAAAGTATCTTTGATGAATGAAAAGTACATCTTTAAATTTTAATTTTAATGTCTTTCTGAAGATGCTAATGCCTTGGAGGGTTACATCAATAAAAGTGTGTTTAGTTTACAATCACATCTTGTATGGAATATCATGACTTACTTCTTTTTCCAGCTAATGTAAAGCTGACTCCTGTCACAGCAATGAAGTCTAGAATACCTAGATTCAAATATTAAATTTGGTTCTAGGGAATATTTCAATTTTTGAATTGAAAAGTAAGCTCTTTCCTATTCAACAAAACGCTGCTGTAGTAGTAGTAATAAAAATATTAATAATGAATATTGTATTTACCCAGTGTCTTGCAAATTCCTTCTACATAAATGAGGAGAAAGCACGTATTTCAGTGCAGAAAACATGTAACATCTCTGTGCTTTCTTCCTCCTTCGATGACGGGGAAAGACATTTTCCACCTTCCAGTTATTATGAAAGTCTGTATGTCCTCTGATTTTTCCTGTCAGAGTTCTGACTGGCTCTGAAATGAGCATGCCGAAACTGGCCTGTGGGGAGAAGGAAGACTGATCTGCTTTTAGTTTCGTTTTCCTAGATCTGAGTTTACAGAAGTGACCGCTCCTTTGCTCTCTAAAATGCTTTTTTTTTTTTTTTTTTTTTTTTTTTTGTAAGCCATTATTACTCTGCCACCTTCTGGTCTGTTTGGTTAAAACCTGAAAGTTTCAAATCTCTTCTTCCCTTCCGAGTTTGGAGGACTCTGAGAGCCCTGCTGTCTCGGCTTCAGCCAGAGTCCGGGGCAGTCTGAGTGGGTCCTCTGGCAGCACTGGTTCTCATTGCTGTTGGGAGCCTTTGGAGCTCGGGTAGGAAACGGCTCTGCTGCTCTTTCACTGGCCTTCCACGGCGGGCTCACCACCCATCCGTATGTTTTCCTAAAGTGTAAAGGAATGGCTTTCAGAGACTCTTCTGAGCTCTATAAGTGCTAAAGGTCTGAATTAGTTCTGTAGGGAAGACCAGGGTTAGCCCCCTTCCCTCAGCCACTTTGCAGGGGGTTGTATTTTTAAGTTCAGTCTCTAGGCCAGGTAGACAAAGAGCCACAAAAATAGTTCTTTAAAAAATTAACAGTAGACGCTAACACTTACTGTGTGTGTCCTATTAGTTTTTGGTTTCCACATTCCCCTATTGATTCACACAGGTTTTTAGATGGGTTTTAAATACTTATTGGGCACTTACTATGTACCATGCACTGTTAACTTATTTACTCGTCCATAATTTTTTTGAGTTAGATGCTATTTTTATATCCTTTTTACAGCTGAAGAAACTGAGGCACAGAGATGTTAAATGTGTTTCTCTTTCTATATATATGTGTGTGTGTATATATATTGTTTAAATGTTTACATATGTATACAAATATATATAGATATATATGTACTCACGTATATGTCTGTATTTATTTATGCCCTCTGGTTTTGTCTGTTTTGGAGAACCCTGACTAACACGCCCAGGCTCAGATGGGTTGAGAAAAATTATAACCCACACCCCAGTCTAGATACTGAGCATTTCTGTTATGGCATGTCCCTCCCCAGTTACTCCTATCGTCCTCCGGAGAAAAACACTCTTCCGATTTTTTTTGCACCCTAGATTAGTGTTACGTGCTCCAGGTGTTCATATATGTGGAATCATATAGTATATTCTCTTCTGGGACTGGCTTCTTTTATTCAACCTAATGTAATTGAGATTGAGCCTAATGTGTTTGTTCTTTATTTTTTTATTTTGAAAACATGTTTTGTTAGTATAACAATTTATTTATCCAATTTCCTTTAAATAGACATCCGAGTTATTTCAGTTTTTGGAAGTTATGCCTAAGGCTGCTATGATGAATTTTGTACACGTCTTTTGTGGACCTGTATCTTCATGTCTTTTTGGTAAACATCTTGTCATGGAATTGCTTGATCAAATAGGTGTATGTTTCACTTTGTAAAAAATTTCCATGGCTTTGTTAAAATTTGCACCTGAAGCATGCTCTTTAAGGTATGGTAAATCTCTGTGTCAGGCTACTGTGCTGGTTTCATCTCACCTGGCTAGTTTAGGAGTAAAGGAATCATGATACTCAGCACATCAGTATTGGAATTGGAGGCTGCCAGGCATCACCCACCCCCAATCTGTGACTAACAGGTGATTTGGTATAACTGATACCCATAAAACCTGGCCCAATGTTAGAATGTCTAGTATGTTCTCACCACCTTAAGAGTAGTCAGATGTGGCAAATGTTTATGTTTTTACAATATCTGTAATAAACATTATTTTAGAACTTTCAAGATGAGCCAGCAAAATGGATCTACTTTATACACATTGAGCAAGCAGTTAGAAACTTAATACAGGTGGTTGAAAGACTAGGTAAAGTGACATTATGAGAGTAACATGTGGATATTGTACCCTACCAGGCAGATCTTGCTCCTTTGCACACAATTGAGATACCTTTTAAATAATAGCAGACCACATTGATATTTCTTGTTAATTCTCTAGCTATTACTAATTTTTCTTTCTAGATGGATCTATAAATCATATGCTATGACTCACTTTGAATGCTATTTTCCATTTTTCTAATACTGTAAGAACAAGTTGAATCTTCCTCTGGCTACTTATACTCATACACACTTTCAGTTTTTGAACACATGAGGCTCTTTGAAGAGGGCTGACTCCCTTCAGGAACTGGCTGGTGGCTTGTGAGCATCAGATATCACATTGGCAACTGTCTGTCCTGGAAGGCCCAACTTTCCCACAGGAAGTAAGCATGTTTGGACAAGAATCTCTACTCCATATAATGTTAAAAACAAGCAAACAAAAAACCCTCAAAGATTGGTTAGACTCAGAGCATGTGGGTATGCTTTATTTACCTAACGGTTATACGGCTTTAAGCAGACCTTTGAAATTTGATTTTAAACATTTCTTCCTTATTGTTACATATCTCTGTTAAGAGTTTATCTGGTAACTTTTAGAACTATTCACATGATTATAAATCCCACATTAGGTGCATATTTCATATCATAGGTATGCCCAGACTAATATACCAGTTATCCCTTCAGAGGAGAGGGTACCAAGCTTAATATACATTTAATTTTCTCTGATTTAGTCTCTTTGTTTATCTAGTTATGTTTTGAGGAAATGTTGAAAGCTTTGCCAATATGGGAAAATAGAATGATTATTCTTCAAGGGATTTGGTGATGTGAAGGGTCTGTATTGATCCACCCCTGATGAGATAGTATTGATTATAAGGTGACTTCATAGTATTCAGTAGAAGGCAACCATGTTTAAAGATGTTCTGCCTCTTAGATGACTCATTCATATTTGATACTCAGGAATACTATTTTATCTCTCAAAAAAGAATGAAAAAATAAAGCATTTCAAATTGTTTGAAGAAACATCTGAGATGTAATTTTCTTTTCTCAGTTTATACTTAATTTGGGCATTAAATTAACTATAAAAACTAAAAAAAACTATGTTTTGTTTTGATCTAACTGTTCAGTTCCCTGTTACCAATGTGATAATTTGTTTTAACTATTGAAGAAATAATTGTTTTTATTTCAAATCATACAAATTGATATAATGATATAATGTAACATACCTACATGTGAGGATGCATAGTGGAAAAGGGGTAAAGAATATAGTGTGAGAAAACTCAGGTTGTGTGATTAGAAGAAGCTTGAATTAGAATATCAGTAAATAAGTTCCTTTAACCACAGACTAAAATGGAACAACACAGATAGCTGTTATTTAAATTCCAGGAGGCCTAAGCAAAGCTGGTAAAATACACCCTTCTTAGATTAATAAAACAATATTTATTGAATGCTTTATTAAAGTAAATTGTCTTTAATTACTGTATAAACAAAATATGGTCTATCTATATGATGAAATTTTATTTGACAACAAAAAGGAATGAGGCACAACATGGATGGACCTTGAAAACATTATGCAAAGTGGGAAAAGCCATTCACAAAAGTCCACATATTGTATGACTCTAATGATAGGAAATGTTCAGAACAGGCAAATGCATAGAGAGAGAGTGCTTGCCAGGGGCGATGGGAAGAAGTGATGGTGATTGACTGCTAGTGGGTGCAAGGTTTCTTTGGGGTGATGAGAGTGTTCCCAAATTGATTGTGCTGATGGTGCAGATGATATACTAACAAACATTGAATTGTATACTTTAAATGGGAGAATTTTATGGTATGTGAATGATCTCAATAAAGATGTTTAAATTGCCTCCTAATAAGAGCCTGTTGAGTATCAGGTGCGTAACTTAGGCTGTCCGGTTTAATCCCCATCAGATACTTGCAAATCAAGTTTATTTTCCTCATCTTACCAGTGAGAAAATCTGGGTTCTAAGTTACCTGTGTGTACTAATTCGATGAATGACAGGCACAGTTAGGCTAGCATAAGCCTATATGTTTTCTAAATATGAACTTCTCCATTTCCAAAGTGAATTACCCACCAATGTAACCATTTGTTCTGCTGTTATCAGTTGTGAGTAAATTTACCTATGTGGGTAGAGCTGCTGGTTTATGGACTAGGTGGAGCCCTGAGCAGGCTGGAGATAAGCTGAAGGCACCAAGTCCTCCTGAGTAAGGAGCTGAGGAGAGGAGTTGTAGAATTAACACGTAGTATCACAAATATTCAATCCAATAGCCAATTCAATTTACTTTGTTTTCTCCAGTGGCAATTCAGAAAAAAAGAGAAAAGAGAGGGAGTTTGAAGACAAGAATCAGTTAAAGCCTGACCTGTGGTAGCGCAGTGGATAAAGCGTCGACCTGGAAATGCTGAGGTCGCTGGTTCGAAACCCTGGGCTTGCCTGGTCAAGGCACATATGGGAGTTGATGCTTCCAGCTTCTCCCCCCTTCTCTCTCTGTCTCTCCTCTCTCTGTGTCTCTCTCTCTCTTTCTCTCTGTCTCTCCCTCTCCTCTCTAAAATGAATAAATAAATAAAAAAAATTAGAATATTAAAAAAAAAGAATCAGTTAAAAATTATTGTTTTTTTTTATTCTACATCCCCAACAGAACTTGGACCCCAATATTTTTGAAATATAGATTGTGAAATGGATAAACTGGAATTTAAAGCTAAGTTTTTCTGTATATAGACCACGAATTCACCTTTGAAGAAAGGCTAGGCATTTGTTTTGGGAAAAGCATTTTAATGGGCTCTTTGATTCTAGAAAAGTAAAGCACAGAATATCTTCTGAATTAGAGAGTTGAACTTCTTCATAATAACATAGAAACCTTGTCCTCATTGGGGTGGGATGACATCTCTGCATATTATATTTCTTTTCAGAAAAAACATAATTCTTCCTGGGGAGCTTGGAGGGTTTGTAGCCCAATCTCTGAGTTGAGGATTCATGTTTAGGGGTTGTCTCATCTGGGAGAGTTGAGCAAGAGCCAGCCTACAACATGGCTATTGAAAGTGGAGAGTGAGGAGAGGGAAGCCCCTTAAAAGTCTTGGATAGGGGCTGAGCCCATAAACTCTAAAGATAGTCAAGGATAACAGGAACACGTAACAGTGTTTCTTCCTTCTAGTATATTCCTTTTTTCCCTCTTGCATCTGCCTTTATTTAAGTGTTGCTAAATACTGTAGCCCGATCTTAGCTGAGTTATGAAGGAGTAAGGGACTGTCCTGTGAGCACTTTGGGGAGTGCAGCCCCTTGGGAGAGCCTGCTACCAGACGGACAGGTGGACTTCAGAAGAGTGAAGCAGTAATTTGGAGCAGGATTGGCAGTAGATGCGGCTTCTGGCAACAGGGATGTATGTTTGTGGACCATGTTAGTATTCCTTAGAGGTTCACAGAAACTGGTGAAAGAGACCCTGATAGGAAATAGACATCTTGATGACAAGAGGAATGGGTTTGAAGCCTGGAATGTCTTAAGTTACATTGTAAGGAAATGTAAAGTAATGGATAAATAAATGTCTATTTGTTAAGTAGTCAATTTAATCTATATTAGCATGTGTTTCGCTTCATAGGCAATAGATATCTCTTAAAAATCCAAGCTCTAGAATAATGTTTGAGGCTGTTCTGGCTGGTGTAGGTCTAGGAACAGGCTTCCAGATGGCATTCCTGGCACTGGAAAGTTGAGAGCACATATTGACATGAGGAAGTCGTCCAATCAGGCAGCGGTTACAGTGGTCAAGGAAGACATCCAGGTGGTTGGTTACTTGAACTGAGTTGTGATGGAGAAATCAGAATAGCTATATTCTGACAGTTAAATGAATATAAGGGAATATTTTCCAGAGAGAACAGCATTCATATAGCACAGACTGAGAAGTAAAGAGGGTAAAAATTGAAGCCAGGGAGATGAGTTCTGAAGAACAGGTGGAAATAAGACTGTGTTGACAGAGACAAGAATGGACCAAGAAACAGTTTCATCTGTAAATGGGCTCAAGAGGATGGATGGAGTTCAAGCTTGTGACTAGTTGGTTGTCTTCTCTCTCCACCCTCCCAAGCAATGAATTGAGAGAAGGGCAAGGAATACAAAGATTTGTATGTATGGATGGGTAAATGGAGGGTGGGAACAGAATAGTTACCTCTACGTGTATTTTTTTAATGCGAGAAGGGGAGACAGAGAACCAGACTCCTGCATGCACCCCAGCTGGGATTCACCCAGCAAGCCCCCTACTGGGGTTGCTCTGTACACTGGGGCCATTGCTCGGCAAGTGAGCTATTTTTAATGCCTAAGATGGAGGCTCCATGGAGCCATCCTCAGCATGCAGTACCATCTTGCTGAAACTAATTCAGCCATGTCTGTAGGAGGGGAAGAGAGAGAGAAAGAGAGACACTGAATGAAGAGTGGAGGGATGGAGAAACAGATGGTCACTTTTCCTCTGTGCCCTGACTGGGAATTGAATTTGTAACATTCACATACTGGGCAATGCTCTACCACTGAGCCAACTGGCCAGGGCCTCCCAGTATATTTTATTGATATCAAGATGAGGTAAGTGGTGCTCTGGTGTGGATCTCTGCGTCTGAGTTTATAAACCAAGGAAGGGCTTCCTTTTCCATATCCATCTTATTTAAATCTCTGCTTTCACAGTGAAGAAATAATTCTTAATTCAAAAAATTCATAAGAGTGATAGAATTAAAACACATTTTATTGACCTGTAACCACTAATGATGTGACCAGTGGACATCAATTGAAACTTTAAAATTAGATATGTTAGTCTGAAAGCTCATGTTTAAAACATTAAACAGTTGACTCTACTGTGTGACAAGCTGTGTGTATAAACATGTTTCTCGCCTCTCCAAGGCTTATAAGTTATTTGGGGAGATAAAAGCAAAATATATGATTAGAAGTAAACCAGTAATGCCATCAAAATGCCATGGGAATAGGCCCTGGCCGGTTAGCTCAGTGGTAGAGCATCGGCCTGGTGTGCAGGAAGTCCCGGGTTACATTCCTGGCCAGGGCACACAGGAGAAGCGCCCATCTGCTTCTCCACCCTCCCCCTCTCCTTCCTCTCTGTCTCTCTCTTCCCCTCCTGCAGCCAAGGCTCCATTGGAGCAAAGTTGGCCCCAGCACTGAGGATGGCTCCATGGCCTCTGCCTCAGGCGCTAGAATGGCCCTGGTTGCAACAGAGCAATGCCCCAGATGGGCAGGGCATCGCCCCCTGGTGGGCATGCTGGGTGGATCCCGGTCCGGCACATGCGAGAGTCTGTCTGACAGCCTCCCCGTTTCCAACTTCAGAAAAAAAAAAAAAGCCATGGGAATAGAGGGAAAAACATAAAGATAAATCTCAGTAAACACATATGACCTAATATGTCTTCTTAAATAACTTCAATATCATATGCTAGAGGACCTTCAATGGAAAACCCCAGGTAGAAGGACACTCTTTCTATGTTCCTACCACTTCTGAGTGGATCTGAATAAACAGATGTCACTGGTATTTTTATTTTTTCCTTTGTTCCATATTCAATGGAGATGTTCTTGCCCTCAGCCAGACCAGTGAGACGACGCAGGAGGTCTTTGACTTTCTTTTTTTTCCACACATCTCCACTCTGCCAGAAAGAATTTACATCTTTTACTTTACTGAAGTGCTGCTCTATCTCGGCCTTGTGAACAAGACTATTGAGACCCCTCTTATTCCCCAGATAGAAGAGTGTGCTTGCCTGCCTGGACCTGCACATCTTCCTGTACTGCCTGTTGAAGGACCTGTGTAAGGAAGAAACATATTTTTCCATTAGTTTGGCATCTTCATCTAGCTCTTCATTTTCTGGCCAGAACAGGAGGCAGGCCAAGAAATAAGGGTCTGGATATTGATGGCTTTGTTCTGTGTATTGTAGCACTTCTCGGAGCAGTTTTTTAAGATTGTTAAATGGCTGAATGAACTTGGAGTTGGGTTTTAGACAATTGAGAATGATGTTGGCCAAAATGAAATTTTGCTTTTCCTTTGTCAGCCGTTTATTTGGATTTTGCTGCAAGAGGAAAGCATATTTGTTCACTATGCTTTCCATAATGTCTGCAGCCTGTTTGTGATTCGGATTAAGATATTCTAGAAGTCCAGAAAACCTTTCTGCTCTCAAAGCTTCTAGAGCTTTCCTGCAGTTCTCTTGGAGTAGGCAACTCTCTTTGCTTTGTAATAGACTCGGATCCAACTGGCAGAAGAGGTCCACGTATTTTTTGATATAATCACTGATTTTCTTGCTTAAAAAGATCTCCACTGTTTCTTTTTGGATATTCCTTGATTTCAAAAGGCCCATATAATCAGAAAAAAAGTCAAAGCACTTTTTCATATCCGATTGTAAATTTTGTAAGTAGGATGTGAATTTACTAAGAGCCGCACAATAATTTTTTGGATTTGTGGGAATATTCCCCTTTCCTGATAAAAATTCTGCCATAATTTTTTTAGATGATTCATTTTCTTTGTGGAAACAGGGAGTGAGCTGAAGAATCTGAATAGCATAAAGGCCAACTTCTATTTCACCCATGAAACCAGCTGTATTATACGTGTCATATTTCCTTTGGGACTTCTGTGGTGACCAGGTCGCTGTTTCATAATCTTTCGTATCGGTTTGCTCTTGGGATATTTTGAAAGCTCTTGATGCATTTTCAGCGACCTCTAAGAAATGTGTTAGATCATTAACAGTGATATCCCTACGGTTTTTGTTTTCATCCAACCACCATTTGATTTTACTTTTGTAGACCTGACCAAGTGTGTCTGAGATATAGGAATTTTTAGGTGCTCTCTTTTTGGCCTCATTTGCCCAATCCAGAGCAGTGTCAAAGTTCTTCTCTTTAATGTAGAAATGTCTTGCTAAGGCCTGACAAATAAATGCATTTTGTGGGAATCGGATACTTCCTTCAGTCAAGACCCTTTCAACTTCATCATTCTGTAAAGCTTCAATTAACGGAGAAAACAAAGTGTCTGTTTCGTCTCCATACTCTTTGCGCTGTCTTGTAAGCAGAAGAGTTTGCACGTCATGTTGAAATTTGTCTCTTCCTATTCCAGAAACAAAGAATAAGTTCTCTTTTAATAGCTTTAATGTAATTTGGCACTTATTCAATTGATAGCTTCTTTCCAGTTCTTTTAGACAGCAGATGGCAATCAGAGGGTGAATGATACGCACACCTGTGTATCTCCCGTGTTCTGCAACTTCTGTGTTTACCAGGAGTGTAGAATAGGCTCCCATCTTGTCTTCGAGGCTTTCTGGTTTCCAGGGCGTACTAGTGTATATGATTCCCAAAAATATTTCACATTGTGACACTGAAATGGTAAAATCAGTAACATAAGTGTTGAGCAGAGCCAGGAAAGAAATGAGCTGTGCTTCCTTGCTGTCAGTATCCAGTCCTTTTAGGATATTCTTGACTACATTTTCTATATACATTTTATCAAAATTTCCTTTCATGATCATGAATGAATAAAAGTTTTCACAGTTCTTGTGTTGCTTTTCAATTTCCTCCAGTTTGGCCTCAAAAGCTCTTTGTTCCTTGGGAGAAAGCTGGTATTTTAGTGCAATACTGTCTGCTAATATTGCATTTTCATCAGGATTCTTGGATCTCATGCAATTTAAGATAGTTACCAGTGTTTTCTCATATCGCAAACCCCTCTCTGCTAAGATGAAATGGATTGTATTCTGTAGAATGTAGACAGTTTCCTGTTCTTCCAAGTCATCCACTAGGAGAAGTACAGGGAAGTAATCCTGATGGCTGTTTGCCTTGTAGGTAATCAACTTGGTTACTTGTTCTCCAATTTCTTCAAAATCAATTGCTTTGTTTTTTAACACAGCACATCTGAAGTCTTCCTTTAGGTCCCAGAGAACATTCATAGCCAATGTAGTACCCCCACAGCCTGGATGATGATAAAGATTGATAATTTTTACAAATGCTGGTTTAGAAGACTCTGCCTGACATATCAGATCTTTAAGTTCTTTATAACTGTCTCTTTTGACAAAGGCTGAAGTATAGTTTTCAGAAGAAAAATAGAAGTTCCACCAGGATACTTTGCCACCTCGATAAAAGTGCTCTTCTTTTGTTTTCTTAAATTCTTCGAATTTAGATTCATTTTTCTCGATATCTGTGTCTTTACACTGATTTGCACAGAGAATTTCCAGTGCAGTCAAGATATCCTCTTCCTTTTTCTCTAGGAAAACTGAGGACAAACCCCTGGAGGGCAAAATCCTTCTTGATGACTCAGTGACTGGTTTTAGTTTAAGGATAGTACTGTTTATCAATTCTAAATTCAAAGTGGAAATACTGTGCTGTGTTAACTCATCTGCCATTATCTGTCTTACTTGTAGTAGATCTTTCCATCGTTGATAAATTTGTGAATTTACACAAATACACAATATATTGTCCATTCCATTGAAGGCTTGGTAGAAAGCACAGAAGGTTTCAATGAGTGGGTCTCCTGGGCTTTCCACTGGAGAGAGTAATAGAAACACTACCAAAAATTTCCCTCTTCTCATTAGATTTTCATCTATGAGAAATAAAATCACTTTCCTGACTTCAGAAGCTCTTTCTTTCTGCCATAAACATGGTTCTAGAGGCTTATACCTCTCGTCTTTCAAGTCTGACCTGCCATTGCAGAAGATCCAGCTGGTCTGATCGTAAAGGTTCAGACTAGAAATTTTCTCACTTAGAGTAGTTGTATTTTCCTCATACTGGTTTGGAAAGTGAAGGTTTGCTACTCGGCTTTTTTGGTAAGCTTTGGCCACTCCCTTGCTCTCAGATTCAGGATCAAACTCCAACACAGCAAACCATTTAATCTCCTTTAGAAAATCGAAGTTCTTTGTTTGGTTTGGATGGCATTTATTTATTACAAGAATGTACTGATTGTAGTATGAATTATCCAGTGACTCTCGGTTTCCTATGAGAAGTTTAACCAGCTTTCGTCCTTCACTCTCCATCCTGTGTGCCTTCACCTCACATTCTTCTTCAGCCTCTTTTCTAGATGCTGCCAGTGAATTTAGTTTTCTAAAAAATGTTTTGAAATCCACATCTCGTTGCTTGACATTGGCCAGGATATCCTTAGAGCTTGCGCCATCTCTCACAAACAGTGAAATATCTTGGTTTTGTTTCCATGTTTCATCTTTACAGTTTTGCATCTTAATGTAAAAATACTTTTCTTTACAGACAGAGTATTTTGGAATAACGTCTACTTCAATGACAAATCTGTCAGATAGTGTATTGTTCTGTAGTAGGACTTCCACAAACCTTGGCTGTCGAATGCACTTCTTGGCTTCACTAATGTCACTGTCTTCAAAATACTGTTTGATCATTAGATTGAAGTGGTCAATGAAGGCTTCTTTATTGGTGACTTGCACACCAACAATTTCCCCGAGGGGTTTGTCCTTGACCCCAAAATGGATGGTGCCATTGGTGCGTGAATTCATACAAGCTGATGTGAATCGGAAGACTTCATTGCTAAATTTCATCTTAATGTCCTTCTCTGTGGCATTTTCTGTATTTGTGAAGGCTTTGAATTCATGTACTGGGTCTATTAGATTGAGTGGTCCTGTTTCAGGTTGTAGAACATAATGTTCTATGTAACGATGGCTGCTATGGAAGTGATCAAAAGGATATGGTATACAAGTCAACCGTTCAGGTTTTGGCTCATTCTTTCTTTTGTCTTTAGCGGTCACTACTTCATTTAATGCATTTTCTTTTACAAGAACTTGTTCCTTGGTATCTCCGATCTCTCTGAGATTATGATCAGTATTGGGTGGCATTGGTTGCTTCTCTTCTTCTTTTGTTTGTTGTGACTTTTTATGGTGTCCTTTTTTGGAGGGTTTTGTAGGATCTAATTGCCCAGCATCCTGATTGTGATTTTCAGGGAAACTATTATTCAATTTGTCATACGTACGTTTTATCAAAAGTGCTGGACCCCGAGGTAGTCCCATGTCTCTAAGGTCCTTTTCACTTAATTCCTGCAGGACTAATCCTGTCACTTCTTCATTGAATAGAATCTGCCCGTATTTCTCATCAATCTTAAGGTCTTTGATTACCCATTGTTTCACATGCTCTTTGTTCCAGTCTTTGATCATCTCAGGTAGATTTACTTGTTCACTCATATCGCAGCTGCAGCCTTCTTCCTTGAAAAAAGTAATACAATAAGTATTTTAGTGTGATACTTTATCATTAAAGTCACACAGTCCATTATGTATATAGTTTAATCTAAACAGCATGTACAAAATAATTGTTCAAGGATGATTCTTAAAACTGCTTAGTACTTAGTTTTACAGTTTTTATTTCTGATGAGTGACCTTGATTCCTAGATCCCTGGTTGGCAAACTGTGGCTCATGAGCCACATGCGGCTCTTTGGCCCCTTGAGTGTGGCTCTTCCACAAAATATCATGTGTGGGTGCTACCTCAATAAGCAATGTACCTACCTATATAGTTTAAGTTTAAAAAATTTAGCTCTCAAAAGAAATTTCAAGCATTGTACTGTTGATATTTGGCTCTGTTGACTGAGTTTGCCAACCACTGTCCTAGTGATTATAATTGTAATTATGAAGTTAGAATTAGCTGTTAACTGGGGTGACATATCCCTTTATCGTTATAATAATATTCCCTTTTAAGCTTAAGTTGGTGAACATTGGTTTTCTTTGTAACTCAAAACCAGAATCTTAAGTAATAAAGAAATTGGTTCCCATATTGCAAAAAATCTTTAAAATAGGAAATTGGGTAAGTGGAGGTGGAAAAAAATAGGAAACTTCATTGTATGTCAGAGTAATGGTGGTGTGAAAGATACTCCTGATCTCTTCCCTTGAAATTTCAACAAATTGAACAACTATAATGCAGTGAAAGAACCCTAGCTGGGCTCATAGAATTACCTGAAAGATTCATGCACTGAATGGTTTAAAGGTGGGACAGGTTGAGAAGGGGGGCAGAAAATAAAATGCATTTGTGGTTGGCTGTGGGGAGGAAATAAACCCTGAGTGACTGGTTTGTTTGTTTGTTTCTCTGCTGGACTGTGGGGAGGAGGGAAGCTTGGGCTGTCTGGGTTTTGTCTGAAGGGTACAGAGAGGGAAACCTGGAGTGAGTGGGTCTCCTACTGCTGGGAGGAGTGGTGAGATAGAGGGACAGAGGGGGAGATAAACCAAAGCAGCCAGAGCATGGGGTCATGTCCCTGCAGTTAGCCTACAGCCTGCACTTGGAAAAGACAAAGAAAACTAAAGTGCATCCCCCACCCAGCCTCCTAGATCCCACCTCCCTCACTTTGTAGGTATGGAGAATGGCAGAGACAAACCCCACAGCTAGCTCTTTAGAACTACTCTCTGCTCTGAAGAATAGAGGTACTCCACGTCCAGTCCCCAGGGCTGTTGAAATGGGGAGGAGTTCCTGGAGGCCTGAGATCACCATAGCTAGAGCTGGAAAATTGTAAAGCTGAACCAAAGCTGTAAAGCCTTCACAGCTTGCCCCATCCACTAGTATGACTGTGGCCCTGCTTACATCGTTATGACAGTAACATCTCAGTGGTGAACAGCTCAGGAATTTCAGAGCTGAAACTTATAATACAGCAACACCTACTGGAAGAAAAACAGTAACCACAAAACCAAAATTTATTTTTCCTTTACTTCCCCTTTTTTCCTTCTTATTCTTGTTTTCTCTTTTGAATATCACTTTCTTTAATTTTTATATTTTTTATTCCTTGTGGGTGTTATGTTTGTTTTTTATTTTTTTTTATTTTTTTTTGTGTGGTTATTCTCTTTTACTTGTTACTATTTTTAAATTTTTATATTTTTAATTTTTCATTGTTGTGGGGGTTGTTTTTAGGATTCTGAAAAATAACAAACACTCTCATTGCCATCAAGGAAGAAGAAATTGACTACCATGGCTACACACGACAGAGACATAGTTCAAAAAGAAAATGAAAAAATCTCCATAAAAAAATCTTCATCACATGGAAACCTTGGAATTAAATGATAGAGAACTCAAAATTGAAGTTCTGAAAATATTCAACGAGATACCAGAAAACACCAACAAGCAACTTATTGAGTTCAGAAAAGGAATGAATTAACAAAACAAATACCTCACCAAGGAGATTGAAACTTTAAAAACAGAGATGAAAAACTCAATACATGAATCAAGAACTCAGGTAGCAAGTTTAGCTAATAGAACAAGCCAGACAGAGGAAAGAATCAGTGACATTGAAGATAGGCAACTAGAGATGCTCCAGAGAGAAGAGGAAAGACACTCATGAATTTAAAAAATAAGAGAGCTCTATAAGAATTGGGTGACCCATCAGAAAGAGCGATATAACAATAATGAGTATATCAGAAAAGAAGAGAGGAAGAAGAGAATGGAGAGCCTATTCAAACAAATAATTGATGAGAATTTCCCAAGCCTATGGAAAGAGTTAGAGCCTCAAATATAAGATGCAAATAGAACACCGAGTAACTTCAACCCAAACAGACATACTCCAAGGCACATTGTAATAAAATTGTCAAAAATCAATGACAAAGAACAAATCCTCAAGGCAGCTAGGGAAGAGAAAAACATAACATATAAAGGAAAGCCCATTAAGTTATCATCATACTTCTTAGCAGAAACTCTACAAGCCAGAAGAGAGTAGAACCAAACATTCAAAATACTGAAGGAGAGGAATTACCAGCTAAGAATACTATATCCATTAAAGTTATTCTTCAAATATGAAGGAGAAATAAAAACTTAAAGACATATATAAATTGAGGGAGTTTATCACCAGAAAACCCCCATTGCAGGAAATACTCAAGAGGGTTATTCAACCAGATACAAATAACAAAACAAAACTGCAAGTAAAAGCGCCAACAAAGTCACAATAAAAACAAGGATAATCTGTGACAACAATAACATAAAAGGGGAGAGGATAAAGATCTGCAGTAACAAAAAAGGATGAGTGCAGGAGAACTCATAAGACAAAGTACTCTTCTACATATGGAAATATGGCTCTTAATAACCTAATGGTTAGATCCTCAAGAAAGAAAATTAACAAAGAAACAGCAGACTTAAAGGACACATTAGATGAACTCGATTTAATAGATATCTTCAGAACCTTTCACCCTAAAACAGCAGAATATACATTCTTTTCAAGCGCTCATGGTACATTCTCTAGAATAGACCACATGTTAGGGCACAAAAGCGGGCTCAACAAATTTAAGAAGATTGAAATCATATCGAGCACTTTCTCTGATCACAATGGCATTAAACTAGAAATCAACCACAATAGAAAAATTGAAAAACATTCAAACACTTGGAAACTAAATAGCACGTTATTAAACAATGAATGGGTTAACATTGAGATCAAAGAAGAAATTAAAAAATTCCTAGAAACAAACGATAATGAGCATACATCAACTCAAAATTTATGGGACACAGCAAAAGCAGTCCTGAGAGGGAAGTTTATAGCATTACAGGCATACCTCAACAAGCTAGAAAAAGCTCAAATAAACAACTTAACCCTGCATCTAAAAGAACTAGAAAAAGAACAGCAAGTAAAGCCCAGAGCTAGTAGAAGGAAGGAAATAATAAAGATCAGAGCAGAAATAAATGACATAGAGGCTAAAGAAACAATACAGAGGATCAATGAAACCAGGAGCTGGTTCTTTGAAAAGGTAAACAAGATCGATGAACCTTTAACAAGACTCACCAAGAAAAAAAGAGAGAGGACTCAAATAAATAAAATTAGAAACGAGAGTGGAGAAATAACAACAGACACAACAGAAATACAAAATATTGTAAGAAAATACTATGAAGAACTGTATGCCAAAAAACTAGACAACCTAGATGAAATGGACAAATTCCTTGAATCATATAATCTTCCAAAAATCAATCTGGAAGAATCAGAAAACCTAAACAGACCAATTACAACAAATGAGATTGAAACAGCTATCAAAAAACTCCCAAAAAAGAAAAGTCCTGGGCCTGATGGCTTCACAAGTGAATTCTACCAAATATTCAAAGAAGAACTAACTCCTATCCTTCTCAAGCTATTTCAAAAAATTCAAGAGGAAGGAAGACTTCCAAACTCCTTTTATGAGGCGAGCATAATTCTGATTCCAAAACCAGGCAAAGACAACACAAAAAAAGAAAATTATAGGCCAATATCCCTGATGAACTTAGATGCAAAAATCCTCAATAAAATATTAGCAAACCGGATCCAGCAATATATGGAAAAAATCATACACCATGATCAAGTAGGATTTATTCTTGGGAGGCAAGGCTGGTACAATATTCGCAAATCAATCAATGTGATTCATCACATAAACAAAAGAAAGGAGAAAAACCACATGATAATTTCAATAGATGCAGAAAAAGCATTTGATAAAGTCCAGCACCCATTCATGATCAAAACTCTCAGCAAGCCCTGGCCGGTTGGCTCAGTGGTAGAGCGTCGGCCTAGCGTGCGGAGGACCCGGGTTCGATTCCCGGCCAGGGCACACAGGAGAAGTGCCCATTTGCTTCTCCACCCCTCCGCCGCGCTTTCCTCTCTGTCTCTCTCTTCCCCTCCCGCAGCCAAGGCTCCATTGGAGCAAAGATGGCCCGGGCGCTGGGGATGGCTCTGTGGCCTCTGCCTCAGGTGCTAGAGTGGCTCTGGTCGCAACATGGCGATGCCCAGGATGGGCAGAGCATCGCCCCCTGGTGGGCAGAGCGTCACCCCTGGTGGGCGTGCCGGGTGGATCCCGGTCAGGCGCATGCAGGAGTCTGTCTGACTGTCTCTCCCTGTTTCCAGCTTCAGAAAAATGAAAGAAAAAAAAAAAAAACTCTCAGCAAGGTGGGAATACAGGGAACATACCTCAACATGATAAAGGCCATCTATGACAAACCCAAGCCAACATCATACTCAATGGGCAAAAATTAAAAGCAATCCCCTTAAGATCAGGAACAAGGCAGGGGTGCCCCCTTTCACCACTCTTATTCAACATAGTTCTGGAAGTCCTTGCCACAGCAATCAGACAAGAAAAAAAAATAAAAGGCATCCAAATTGGAAAAGAAGAAGTAAAACTATCATTATTTGCAGATGACATGATATTGTATATAGAAAACCCTAAAGTCTCAGTCAAAAAACTACTAGACCTGATAAAAGAATTTGGCAAGGTGGCAGGATATAAAATCAATACTCAGAAATCAGAGGCATTTTTATACACTAATAATGAACTGTCAGAAAGAGAAATCAGGGAATCAATCCCCTTTACCATTGCAACCAAAAAAATAAAGTACCTAGGAATAAATCTAACCAAGGAGATTAAAGACTTGTACTCAGAAAATTATAAAACATTGATAAAAGAAATCAGGGAAGATACAAATAAGTGGAGGCATATACCGTGCTCATGGTTAGGAAAAAGAAACATCATTAAAATGTCTATATTACCCAAAGCAATTTATAAATTCAATGCAATACCAATTAAAATACCAATGACTTACTTCAAAGATATATAACACATATTCCAAAAATTTATATGAAACCAAAGAGAACATGAATAGCCTCAGCAATCTTGAAAAGGAAGAATAAAGCGGGAGGGATCACACTTCCGGATATCAAGTTATATTATAAGGCCATTGTACTCAAAACAGCGTGGTACTGGCATAAGAACAGGCACATAGATCAATGGAACAGAACAGAGAACTCAGAAATAAACCCACAGCTCTATGGACAACTGATATTTGACAAAGGAGGTAAGACAATACAATGGAGTAAAGACAGCCTCTTCAACAAATGGTGTTGGGAAAACTGGACAGCTACCTGCAAAAAAATGAAACTAGACCACCAACTTACACCACTCACAAAAATAAACTCAAAATGGATAAAAGACTTGAATGTAAGCCGTGAAACCATAAGCATCTTAGAAGAAAACATAGGCAGTAAGCTCTCTGACATCTCTCGCAGCAATATATTTGCTGATTTGTCTCCACAGGCAAGTGAAATAAAAGACAGGATAAACAAATGGGACTTTATCAAACTAAAAAGCTTCTGCACAGCTAAAGACAATAAGAACAGAATAAAAAGACAAACTACACAATGGGAGAATATATTTGACATAGCGTCTGATAAGGGGTTAATAACCAAAATTTATAAAGAACTTGTAAAACTTAATACCAGGAAGACAAACAATCCAATCCAAAAATGGGCAAAAGAAATGAATAGACACTTCTCCAAAGAGGACACACAGATGGCCAATAGGCATATGAAAAAATGTTCAACATCACTAATGATTAGAGAAATGCAAATTAAAACCACAATGAGATATCACCTCACACCAGTCAGAATGGCGCTCATCAATAAAACAACACAGAATAAGTGCTGGCGAGGATGTGGAGAAAAGGGAACCCTCCTGCACTGCTGGTGGGAATGCAGACTGGTGCAGCCACTGTGGAAAACAGTATGGAGATTCCTCAAGAAATTAAAAATCGAACTGCCTTTTGACCCAGCTATACCACTGTTAGGAATATACCCCAAGAACACCATAGCACTGTTTGAAAAGAAGAAATGCACCCCCATGTTTATGGCAGCATTGTTCACAATAGCAAAGATTTGGAAACAGCCCAAGTGTCCATCAGAGGACGAGTGGATTAAAAAGCTTTGGTATATATATACTATGGAATACTACTCAGCCATAAGAAATGATGACATAGGATCTTTTACAACAACATGGATGGGCCTTGATAACATTATACTGAGTGAAAGAAGTAAATCAGAAAAAACTAAGAACTATATGTTTCCATACATAGGTGGGACATAAAGATGAGACTCAGAGACATGGACAACAGTGTTGGGGTTACAGGGTGGGGGGAGGAGAGGGAGGGGGCTGGGGGAGGGGAGGGGCACAAAGATCATGGCTTTTCAGCATTTGCCATATTCCCCCCTTAATCTATAGACAGACAGCAAATATTTACGTATGGTGTTCCCACTATAAAGACTGCTGTCTTAGGGACAAATGCTGATAAACTATTTCAGCAGTTCCTCCCTCTTCAAAGACTTATATGTAAACATAGAGCTCCATGTTTCATAGGACATACTCAAGCTCACTCCATGCTCCCTGGAGCTTTAGCCCAAGGGAATGCCCCCCCCCTTTTTTATTTTTTTATTTTTATTTTTTATTATTTTTTTTTTTAGTATTTTTTCTTTTATTTATTTATTTTTTGTATATTTCTGAGGATGGGGATGGGGAGGCAGTCAGACAGACTCCTGCATGTGCCTGACTGGGATCCACCTGACATGCCTACCGGGGGGAATGCTCTGCCCATCTGGGATGTTGCTCTGTTACAACTGGAGCCATTTTAGCAACTGGAGCGGAGGCCATGGGGCCATCCTTAGTGCCCAGGGTGGATTTCCTCCGGTGGAGCCTTGGCTGTGGGCGGGAGGAGAGAGACCAAGAGGAAGGAGAGGGGGAGGAGTGGAGAGGTAGATGGGCGCTTCTCCTGTGTGCTCTGGCCGGGAATCGAACCCGGGAATCCTGCACACCAGGCCAATGACTCCAACGGGTCTACCATATCATGCTTTTTACTTAAAAAAAAAAAAAATTTCCATTTCTTTTGAATGCTGATGAACAGGAGACACCAAATCTTTTTCACCTGCAAACTACTACCTTCTTTATTAGATCTAGCTAATAACACTGTTTTGTCTTTTTTCCAAATAGCTCCAGATATATGGAAAAGATTTATATAGGCGGATGGGGATCCTCAAACCCCTCAGCGAGATCTTCTGAGAATGGCTTTTAAGATACCTAGAGGCAGAAAAAACCCAATAGAGATCAGGGGAAACTACCAGCTTTTAGGATACACCCTTAAAGGCTCCAACACCCCAAAGGGGTCTCATAGGATGCCATCTGGGTCCTGCTTCAATAGTGGAAAGGAAGGTCATTGAGCTAAAGCCTGCCAGGCTTACACGCCTCTGCTGTGAGGAAACAGGGATACTGGAAGGTGGGCTTCCCCCTCGCTCCTCTAAGGGAGGGTTCAGTCTCTTCCAGCCCTGCTCCAGCCACCTATGACCTAACCTTGCCCAGAAAGCTGGGGTTTGCCACTGAAGGCTGAAGGTGCCCAGGGCCGTCGGCCCCATCTATGACACTGTGGACGAGCCTAGGGTATTTCTCCCAAGAAGCAGGTAAACTGATCTCATTCACACAAGGGCCACTTAACTATGTTTTGCCTGAATAGTCAGGTTTTTTATTCTTCCCTCAAAGATCTCTGTTGTGGGTGTTGATAGTCCTATTTTCTGCTGCTTTGCTTAATATATAGTGTTTCCTTTATCCCTCCTACCTCAATGCCCCACTCATATTTCAGGCTGGGACCTACTCTTAATTTAGAGCTCTCTTTCCTCCTTTTGCCAACTTGTATTATGAATTTACCTTTGCCACCCAGCTTAGTGTATCCCAAGGTTCTCTCTACCAGGCCACAGTCACAGAGCTCCAGGGAAAAGCAACCTGGTCTCAACTCTCCAGGCAGAGGAGAACAGAAGCTCCATATCCACGCATGCTGCAAATGGCTTTTTCCAGTCTACCTGAATCATTACCAGCTAGAAGCAGCGGTCATTGGGACTTGGACATGAGCTGCAAAGTATAGAATGGTGACAACAATTCCAGTGCCATGCGGACTTTTCCTGTGGGGAACTTTCCTGGACTCCTGCTCCCTGTGACAGCTCCTAACAGACTGAACTGTGGTTGGGTTGTGTTTTTCAGGGATTTGGCATGGTGATGGGGCCAACTTGGACTTGGGGAACATGTTAAGGACACTACTCTTTTATGGATTCTTGCTGTATTGGCCAAGAGTTTGCTTAAAGGCTTTTAATCACTGTAAAAAAAATAGAGGACTGGATGAAGAAGATGGGGCACATATACACCATGGTATATTATTCAGCTAGGAGAAATGGTGACATCGGATCACTTATAGTGGAATGGTGGAGTCTTGGTAGCATTGTGCGGGTTGAAATAAGCGAATCAGAAAAAAACAGGAACTACAGGATTCCATACATTGGTGGGACATAAAAGCGAGACTAAGAGGCATGAACAGGAGTGTGGTGGCTATGGGGGTGGGGGGAGGGAAGGAGGGAGAGGGGGAAGGGGAGGGGTACAGAGAGAACTGGATGGAGGGTGGCGGAGGACGATCTCTCTTCGGGTGATGGGTATGCAACATAACTAAATGACAAGATAACCTGGAAATGTTTTCTTTGAATGTATGTACCCTGATTTATTGATGTCATCCCATTAAAATAAAAATTTATTTATTAAAATTAAAAAAAAAATAACCTAATGGTAACCACTCATGAAAAAGCCACTACTGAAATACACAGTTCAAAAAAAGAAGAAACAAGAGAAAGAAGTATGGAATACCACCAAACAAAAGCAACTGACAGAAGCACTAAAGAGAAGGACCAAACGAGACACAGAAGTACCAGAAAACAAAACAAAAAATGGGTATAGGAAATCCTCAAGTGTTAATAATTACCCTAAATGTAAGTGGACTGAACTCACCAATAAAGAAGCATAGAGTAGCAGATTGAATCAAAAAGCAAAACCCAGCCATATGCTGTCTTCAAGAGACACATCTAAGCTGCAAGGACAAAAGTGGACTCAAAGTGAAAGTTTGGAAAACAATTTTCCAAGCAAATAATATCCAAAGAAAAGCAGGGATTGCCATACTCATATCTGACAGTGCTGACTTCAAGATGACAAAGGTAATCAGAGACAAAGATGGACATTTCCTAATGATAGTAGAGACACTGTATCAAAAATACATAACACTTCTTAATATATATGCACTGAACCAGGGAGCACTAAAATATATACAGATCTACTAACTGATCTAAAAACAGAAGCAGGCAAAAATACAGTCATACTTGGAGATTTCAACACACCATTGACAGCTTTAAATATATCATCCAAATAGAAACTCATTAAAGAAATATCAGCCATAAATGACACTCTGGATCAAATGGATATAAAAGACATTTATAGGACATTTTTATCCCAAAACGTTAGCTTATAGATTCTTCTCTAGTGCGCATGGAACCTTTTTAATGATAGACTATGTGTTGGGTCATAGAACTAACATCAGCAAATTTAGGCAGATTGAAGTTATACCAAGCATATTTTATGATAATAAGGCTTTGAAGTTAGAATTCAACTGTAAAAAGGAAGTAAAAAAACCTAGAAAAATGTAGAAATTAAACAACATGCTTCAAAAAAATGAATGAATCAAAGAAGAAATAAAAGCAGAGGTCAAAAGATATTTACAGACAAATGAAAATGACAACACAACATATTGAAATTTCTGGGATGCAGCAAAAGCAGTAATAAGAGGGAAGTTGATATCATTACAGGTTTATATCAAGAAACAAGAGAGATCCTAAGTAAACAACCTAACATCACAGCTTAAGGAACTAGAAAAAGAAAAACAAAGGCAACCTAAAGTCAGTAGAAGAAAGGAAATAGTAAAAATTAGAGCAGAACTAAATGAAGTAGAGAACAAAAACACTATAGAAAAAATTAATACAACAAAGAACTGGTTCTTTGAAAATATTAATAAAATCGACAAACCACTGGCTAGACTCACTAAGTTAAAAAAAAAGGACTCATATAAACAAAATCCAAAATAAAAGAGGAGAAATTATCACAGATATCTTAGATGTACAAAGGATCATAGTAAAATATTATGAAAGATTATATGTCACCAAATTCAACAACCTAGAGGAAATGGATGCATTCTTAGAGCTATACAATCTTCCTAGACTGAGTCACGAAGAAGTGGAAAACCTAAATTTACCTATAAGCAAGGAGGAAATAGAAACAACTATCAAAATTTTCCCAAAAACAAAAGTCCAGGACCAGATGGCTACACTAGTGAATTCTACCAAACATTCAAAGATTTGGTACCTATCATTCAAAGATTTTGGTACCTTTTGAAAGTCTTCCAAAAAATAGAAGAAGCAATAATCCCTAACACATTTTATGAGGCCAACATAACCCTCATACCCAAAACTGGCAAGGACAACACCAAAAAAGAAAACTACAAAACAGTTATCTCTAATTAATACAGATGCAAAAATCCTAAACAAAATACTAGCAAATCAAATACAACACACATTAAAAAAATAATACATCATGATCAAGTGGGATTCATTACAGGAGCACAAGGATGGTTCAACATATGGAAATTGATCAACATAATACACCACATCAAAACAAGGGGCAAAAATTATATGATCCTGTCAATAGATGCAGAAAAGACATCGATGATACAACATCCCTTTATGTTTAAAACACTCAATAAGATAGGAATAGAAGAAAAATACCTCAACATAATAAAGGCCATATATGACAAACCATCAGCTAATATTATACTAAATGGTGAAAAAATGAAGGCTTTTCCTCTCAAAGCTGGAACAAGACAAGGCTGCCCACTCTCTCCACTCTTATTCAACATAGTTCTGGAGGTTTTACCAGAACAATTAGGCAAGAGAAAGAAATAAAAGGCATCCATATCAGGAAAGAAGAAGTAAAGGTATCACTTTTTGCAGATGACATAATCCTGTATATAGAAAACCCCAAAGACTACACCAAAAAACTAGTAGAAACAATAAACCAATAACAGTAAAGTTGCAGGATACAAAATCAACATACAAAAGTCCATTGCTTTTCTATATGCCAACAATGAAATTTTGGAAAATGAACTACAATAAACAATTTCTCTTACAATTGAAACAACAACAACAAAATAAAATAGGAATAAACAAAGGATGTAAAGGACCTATATACTGAAAACTGCAAAACATCATTGAAAGAAATTGGAAAAGACACAACGAGATGGAAAAATATTCCATGTTCATTGATTGGAAGAATCAACATAGTTAAAATGGCCATATTACCCAGAGCAATATACAAATTTAATGCAATCCACATCAAAATCCCAATGTCATTTTTTAAAGAAATAGAACAAAAAGTTACCAGGTTTGCATGGAACCATAAAAAAACCCAAATAGCCAAAGCAATCCTGAGAAAAAAAAGAAACTAGAGGTATCGCACTACCTGACTTCAAACTATACTGTAGAGCCACATAATCAAAACAGCATGGTATTGGCAGAAAAACAGACATACAGAACAATTGAACAGAATCGAGAGCCCAGAAATAAAACTATATATAATTATATATATGGACAAATCATCTTTGACAAAGGAGCCAGAAATATACAATGGAAAAAAGAAAGCTTCTTCAATAAATGGTGCTGGGAAATTTGAAAAGTCACATGCAGAGGAATAAAACTTGACTACAGTTTGTCCCCCTGCACATAAATTAATTCAATATGGATCAAAGACCTAAATATAAGATCCAAAACAATAAATTACATAGAAAAAAACATAGGTACTAAACTCATGGACCTTGGCTGTAGAGAACAATTTATGAATTTGACCCCAAAGACAAGGAAAGTAAAGGCAAAAATAAATGAATGGGACTATATCAAATTGAAAAGCCTCTGCAAAGGAAAAGAAACTGACAACAACAACAAAAAATAGGCAGCCAACTAAATGGGAGATACTTGCAAACAAAAGTTCCGTTAATGGGTTAATATCCAAAATATATAAACAAATATATAATATCACAAAACTCAGCAACAAACAAGCCAATAATCTAATTAAAAAATGGGGAGAGGACCTGAACAGACACTTCTCCCAAGAGGACATACAAATGGCCAACAGATATATAAAAAGATGTTGATCTTCATTAGCTATTCAAGAAATACAAATCAAAACTACGAGATACAACTTCACATCTGTTAGATTGGCTATTATCAACAAGACAGGTAATAACAAGTGTTGGAGAGGCTGTGGAGAAAAAGGAACCCTCATTCACGCTGGTGGGAATGCAAATTAGTACAACCATTATGGAAGAAAATATGGTGGATCCTCAAAAAGTTAAGAATAGAACTACCAAATGACCCAGCAATCCCTCTACTGGGTATATTTTTTTCATGAAAAAATAATAATGCTACAGTAAACATGGGGGTGAAGATATCTTTTTGAGATAGAGTTTTTGTTTTCTTTGAGTAAGACCCACAAGTGGAATTGCTGGGTCATATGGTAGCTCTATTTTTCATTTTTTGAGGAACCTCCCTACTGTTTTTCATTGGTGACTGCACCAATTTGAATTCCCACCAACAGCGCCCAGTGATTCCCTTTTCTGTATATCCTTACCAACACTTGTTATTTCTCATCTTTTTGATAATAACCATTTTAACAGGTGTGAGGAGATTGTGGTTTTGAAATTTCTTCATTTTGTAATCCATTAGACCAGAACCAAGTCCAGTTTCCCAGTCAGATGGTCATAATGAGTGAGAGAGGAGTTTATGTTTTTTAAAGAAAGGTTAGACATATGTTCTTCATCCAGCAGGCACATCACAGCAACCCGAGCCCCAGTCTCCTCACACCCTTATTAGCTTTGCCATCTCAGGTCCAGTCCCTGCGGGAACATGCTTCTCATACAGGGTTTTCTGTCCTGGTTCTCAGGGAGCCAGCCTTCCAGGGGGCTCATGGTCACCCTCTGCTGTGTTGATTGCTCTTGCTACTCTGGGCAGATGGAGTCTCCTCTGGAGGTGTTTTTATCACTCTCCTCAGAAACTCTGTTCACATATTAGGCAGTGTCTTATCTTAGCCAGGGTCCTCCAGCATTCTATAAGAAGCAGCACATGAAGGATTTCCTGTTTATCAGCCACTATATGCCCGGAGACACTGTGCTGGCATATGTTTTAAACACAGGGACCTTTGGATTTGTCAAGAAGCTACCTAGTATAAATAATGAGGGAGCAGTTGTGATCAGGAAAATAAAGTCATGATTAAATTATGTCTCCTTTTAGCCCACCTGTTTTCCCATTCATGGTGTAGGAATTGGACCAGAACCAGAGTTGTCTTGGTGGTGGTTGTTTTTGTTCTACTTCTTTGCGTGTTTAAAGGTGCTGCTCTGGTTGGATCTGGTGGAGAAGACCTCCATCTTAACTCCCTTATTCTGTGCTGGGACCATTTTGAACCCCAGAGTTCTCCTATGAGTACTTAATTTCAGGATCTACTCCCTAAGGACTGTAATTTTCTCTCTCAGAGGAAGGCTCAAACCGGTAGGGCAAGTGCCAGTGCCCAGCCCACAGGAGATCTTACCTCCAGGAAAGAATTCTTGCACTCCTGGCTGGAGGCCAGCTGGTCCACGCCCTGCTCTGCTGTTCTTCAGAGCTGAAACTACAAAGCAAGTTAGTTTAATTTTACAAAGGACACATTATAATTATTCATTTCTTTGCATAGTCTCAGTATAAGCTAGTTATGAAGGAAAACCTTAAATAAAATAATTAAAATTTGGAGGGTTTAATTTTTAGGTGTAAACATTTACTATCATTTTGAATTCAACAGGACAGTTTGGCATAGTGGCACCTGGCTACAATTTTCCTCACAGTTTGGTATGCTTCAGTTCCTGATCTTCTGATCTGTATTTTACTTAGCTCTTCGATCCAGACCACAGAGCCTTCCACCTTCAGAAACACTACACCTGCTTGTGGGAAGGTTTCTTTTTTAAAGAATTCTGCAGTCAACTTAAGTTACATCTAGCAATGTGTATGTATGAAATCAGTGAGATTTCTCATCCGTTTTAGAATTGTTTTGTTAGAAATAGCTTGCGTACACTTGAAAATATATTCATTTTTATAGTTCTGATTATTTTTTATAATTAGTGTTAAAAAAACAGCTTTTAAAGAAAGTTGATGAAACAGACATCTTTAATGATTAGAAACTTACCAGGGCTTTTGTGAAAACGTCCACTTTTTATATCAGCAACTTGAAATAGGTCTCCATAAAGCTCTTTGATCTGGAGCTGTTAGGTTAGTTGCCTTTCTTGAGAATTTGCGAGTTGTGCCCTGGAAAGCCCTACAGGAAGTAGAAATGTAGGCAGAACAGACCCAGTCCTTTTATACTTGTGCCTGAGGATGTAGTTACTGAGAATCTGTTACATCAGAAAAATAATGTCACAGCAAATTAAAATGCAATTGATTGGATTGTTGCTTAGGAACTATTTATTAACTATTTCCCCCTTAACTTTCTACTATGAAAATGTCCAAACATACAGAGAATTTGAAAGAATAACAAAAGGAACATCCTTCACCTAGCAATCTCTTCTATATTTAAATATTTTTAATAAAATAAACAAGCAACTACAAATATGTTACATGCATTCTTTCTTTCTCTGTTTCCACATCCCACATTCCATGTGGAGCAAATCTTACAGGTTTTATCTTCAAACTGTGTCTGGCATCTGGCCACCAGCCACCACCTCCTCCACTGCCACCTGGTCCAAGCCCCCACCTTCTCTCCCTGGATTATAGGAGTACCCCTCACTAGTTTTCCTCTGCGGTATTGATCCCTTTGGGGCCTTCTCAAAATGGCAGCCAGTGAGCCTGTTCAGCTGTAAATGACACACCGATATCCTGTTGACTCCCTCCCAGTGCCTTTGCAGTTTGACTCTGAGAGGCCAGCTCATTATGAACTACAAGGCCTCCCAGGACCTGGCATCCTGTCCCGTCAGGCCCTCTGACTTGTATTCCTCTCAGTGAATCTGGTCCAGCCCCTGGGTTCCTTCTGCTCCAGCAGGCAGCACCTGCTCCTGCTCTGGCACGGCACCGTCTCCTCTCCCTGGAATGTCCTGGAAACCTGTTTGGCTCTCGGCCACACTTCCCTCAGGTCCTTTATCAAATGTCACCTTGTCACTGTCACTTCTTGGCCAGCCTACAGGAAAATATATCTCCTCTCACAACATTTCCTGTTCTTCCGTCTTAAAAAAAACCTACTCAGGACTTATCACAATCAGTCCATATATTTTAACCTGTCTGTCTTGTTTACTTTCTGTTCCCTCCATCGCTCTGTGTGCCTCCTGAGAACAAGAACGTTGGTGCGTTCTGTTCACTGTCTGACGGTGCCTAGCTCACAGTAGCTTCCTGACAAAAGCTGGTTGGATGACTAACATATTTCCCTGGAGTAATTAAAAGTAATGAAATTTTGAAAACCCTTGAGTTAGCCGTGTCTGTGGGTCAAAGGATGAGGGCAGTTATTTCATTTGGTTTACATTCCAGACAGAAATCTGGAGAAATCTCTACTGTCCTATGCGTTAGACCAGAACTAACTCTGGCTTCAGCCATGTGGTGACAAAGAATGAAACGGAAGTTTTATCAAAAGCAAAGGGAAATTGATAAATGTTTTCTCCTGCAGTCCTTCTAGGTAGCCCCGTTTCCGAATACCCCTTAGCAGTTTTCTGCTCTGTCCCACAGTGAGGCCATACTCGTCCCGGCTCTTCCCCAGAGGAGGGCCCGTTCTCCTCCAGGTCCTCGCGCACAGCCTCAGCGTCTCTGCTCAGGGAAGCTGATCCTGGCGAGGGGCTTCCCCTCTGCCCATGCTTAGGTCTGATGCTACAGTTCCTTCCCTTGTCCAGAGTCTTTCAGTAATTTAACCATTCACCTCTCCCGGAATATCCTAGTGATCGAAAGGACAGAGCCTAAATTTTCTCTTTTAATTTAACCAGTGATTACAATATTCAAACGTGGGTCAATATTCTAGAAAGGAAGCAGGACATTTCCACTGCAGTCCATGTCTTGTTTCTTACAGCTCTTTGGCCTCTACACAGCTACTGCCTCGTTGGGAGCTATTGTCTAGTGTAGGGGATGCCTCAAGGGGCACTTTGTGCCACCTAGTAGGTGACAGCACCCTCTCAAACTTCCTTTTGTTCAGGTTCTGCTAACAGATACCAGGATGATAGAAATACTCTTCTCTAGTAAGGTCACTGACATTTATTCCCCCAAACTTGGAGCTTTCTGATGGGGTTGCAGGCAGGGGACATGACCCCCTCCACCCTTAAATGGACGAAGGAATATTGATAGACTAGAAGTTCTAGATCACTTTCCCCCAGACATCTGGACTGACTCACCTGGGTGGGAAGGTATCTTGTGTCAATACACTAAACTCTTCAAAAATAGCCTTGGACTGATAATGGTCAAAGGTTTCTCATCTCCCTTCCCCCTACATGCTAATAGTTGTGAACATATAATGATTTGAAACTATTGTATTCAGCAATACTCTTTAAATAGTTTCTACTTTCTCAACTTTAAGAGAATCTGCATATATATTGTTGGAGGTAAGTAAAAATTAAAAGTTTTTAGGACTGGTGTGGACAGATTTTGAGAGTGACTTGACATAACTCTTGGCTTCCTAGGGACCCTCAGCTTTTTGTTCTGAAACAATCATGAACATATATCTTTTTATTAATAATAGCAACATTAATTATTGGCAAAGGAGCAACAGGGTACCATTGTCCAGCGGTTGCTCCAGTATTTTCTCTTTAGATACTGCAGACGTGCCAAATTATCAGGGCCCTTAGGGACAAGCTCTGGTACCCTCCCACCCTCATCTCAGGGGGTTTCAGTAGCACTCCAGATATTGGTGCCCTGAGGAGTTCTGCTCTGCGGGACTGTTAGAGTTGACAGTAGGGGAAAGACCATCCGGAATCCTGGCTCTCCCAGGAGAGCTGCACGCACACTCCTCTGGTGGCCTGACAACTGAAACTACACATGAACTAGTTAAGTTTCGTTTTCCTGAGGTGGTTTTCATTTAGTTTCTAACCAGGTTACTGTATGAGGTGGATCTGAAGCAAACACACAGAAAAATAGCCTCTGCAGGTATCTTTGATGAAACGTAAAACTTTTAGTAACATTTAAGTTATGGAAGACAGAATTTTGCATAATTGCACATGACCCTTGGTTTCTTTACGATCGTTTATGTATAATTCTGGAATGTCTTTGCATTGTTTCTCTAATCGTCTTTCCCACTCTCTACACAACCAGAAACACTCTCCTCCTCTTAAGTACACTTAAAAAGTTAGCCTCAGTTAAATATAGCAATATATATTTATCCATTCATATATCTAATTAATTTCAGTATTTTTACAAGTAACGATTTGTGTACAAGCACATATATTTACATAAAATGTACAGCTGGCATTAAAAAAATAGCTGTTCCTTCATAAGCATAAAAATAAAATATGATTTAGCAACTTACCAGGATTTTTCTGAAAACTTCCTCCTTTTATATCAGAAACAATTGTTTTTAACCTTTGTTTTCTTATTCCTCTTCTGGTGGTGAGGAGACAGATAATTGTAAGGACCTTTTTAAAAAGAAAAGGGAGCCAGGAAGCTGTAAGTGTTGTGGCCTGCGGATGCTCTGGCTCTTCCTGGGGGTGGGAGCGGCAGGCAGGGGCAGAATGAGGAAGTGGAAATGCAGAGTTTCAGTTTTGCTTGAGAACAGAGTTAATTGGATGTAGAAGATTGTAAAACATTTCAAAAATGACATTGCAAAAACTGTCAATTAATTTGAACAATTGCTTAGAAACTATTCACCAGACAGAATTTTAAGTCATTAGAATAAGAAACTGGGGTGGGGTGGTGGGGGGAGGGAGGATCTACAGAAAAAAGGAAAGAGAAATACTGAGAGAAAATTAGAATCTCAGTGTGATTCAGCTATGGGCTGAATTGTGTCCCTCAAAACTCACATGTTGAAATGCAATCCCCAGTACCTTAATATTTGGAGACAGGATCTTTTATTTATTTATTTATTTATTTATTTATTTTTATTTCTAATCTAGGTATGAAGTCTTTTTTTTTTAAGACTTTATTTATTCATTATAGAGAGGGAAGAGAGAGAGAGAGAGAGAAAGAAGGGAGGAGGAGCAGGAAGCATCAACTCCCATATATGCCTTGACCAGGCAAGCCCAGGGTTTTGAACCGGCAACCTCAGCGTTTCCAGGTTGACACTTTATCCACTGCGCCACCACAGGTCAGGCTGGAGACAGGATCTTTAAAGGTAAAGTAGGGAGAGTGAGTTCATCAGGGAGGGTGACTCCTAATCTAATATGACTGGTGTCCAGGTTAGAAGAGGAGATTGGGACACAGGCACATACAGAAAGACCTGCTGAGGTATTGTAGTAATATAATGTTATAGTAATTAAATATATAGAAGTATAAACAAAAATATGGAAGCTATATAAAAGTAATTAAGATATAGTATTAAAATTAATTAAGGAAATTAAATAAAGTTATGCTGTCTGGATAGGAATTAATATAGTGTGTGCAGATGAGATAAACAGACTCTGACTTTCCAGCAGGGCCCAGTTAGTGTGTGTGTGAAGTTATACATAGATAAGAAGTGGCTTGATGTCATAACTCTGTAAATTAACATAAACAAGAAGCTTCCCTAGGAACATCTTAAAAAGTGGTTTGATATAAAATTTCAGTAGATTAACATAAAAGGGCTTCCTGGGAGGAACTCCACAAAAGGTGGTTTGAGGTGATAATCCTGTAGATTGACACCTTAAAAGGCATTGGCCAAAAAAGGTACTAAAGCTGAGGGCCCCCTTGCTGAGGTAGTCGCCCAGACTCCAACATGACCGTTGACTGTCTCCACACCGCTCTGAGCTCTGACTAAAGACAGCTGAGAGGAGCATGCTGACAGGTTGGGGGCCCTTCAGCTGTACTCAGGCACGCAAAAGGATTTGTGAGTAATTAATTGCCTGTGTGATTCTTGCAACTAACTCTGTGTGTCAGTCTCATGCTTTTCCTCCGGTGGCAGTTAGTGTCGGCACTGATTAGTAGCATCCTCATAGCCGCCTCAAGAGTAGTCTTGAAGAAGCTGCCAGCCCTGCTGATAAACTGGAGTGTCCTACTGCATGGGGAAGTCGAATCAGGGATGCCTGATCGACGTAGAGCTTGGGCTCTACTGGGTCACTCAGCCTTAAAAAGGCAGTTTCAATTGGAAATTTCTGACTTAAAACCAGAGGGCAGAAGTGAAGGGAAATTTGTAAACTCCATATGGTTTAGTGGCCATTCGCCACTAAATCTTTTGACCTCATACAGTTTTAAGGCCATCGCTGGAAGCTGAGGGAAACCTCTTCCATCTCCAGGTCTGACCTCGTCAGGGTTGTATACCGACCGGCCAATACTAAGAGGCAAAAATTTACTCTTTGGATCTTACCTAGTCAGGGGTGTATACTGACCAGCCTATACTAAGGAGAGTGAATATCCCAAGGTAGACTCAGCAGATGGTTGTCACTCTTGATAGACAACTCGGAGAAAACCATTCTAAAGCCCATAAATTATAAAAAATATTAAAAAGAGGGTCTACAAAATAAGCTCTGGAGCAAATATATGAAAAAATTATATTTTGCTTAAAGCTAAAACTAACTAAAGGCCTAAGAGAGTGCTGGAGGAAGTATAGAGTAGAAACTAGTTTCAGATATCCACATACTAACCCAAAAAAGTTTTACCCATTTGGAAGATACAGAGTAGGAATTAGTATTAAGAAGGAAAATGGAAAAGATTAAAACTTTCTTTAGAAAAATTTTTAAGAAAGAAAAGAACCCCTATAACACCACTTCAGAAAGTCCTGGGAGGATGACGGAGGACTCCCTAAGGAAAAGGTTTAAGGTTCCAGTCACAGGAAATATCTCTTGTGACCTTAAAAACCCACAACTTTAACCCTATTATAGAGAGGGCGGAAGGAAAGGAAATTACAGAAATTCTCCTCCAAACCATTGAACAGATGCAGATAGACACAAAGGCAAGGAATTAGCAGGAAAAGTATTAGCAAGAGTCAAAGCAGACCCAGCAGTAATAAGAAAGAAAACTATTAAACAAGAAGATGCTAATAATGAGGAAACTATTGCATTTAATCCATACACCCGAACAGAGCTAGCAGATTTAAGGAAAACATTAATTCAAGGAAATAATACAGATGTAGACTGACTAATGAAAATTTATGAACAGGGAGGGCATACAACCCTCCTATCTACAGATGAATTAAAAACAATTATAGATGCAACTGAAAACCCCAAAATTAAACACCAACTTGGATTGCTAATAGACAAAAATAAGGACAGAATAGCATCATTATGGAACTGGAGTAGGGAAGCATGGAAAACGTCATACCCTACAATAGACCTAACATCAGGAGCAATAACAGCTAGATGGACAGAAATAGGAGATTTAAAGATACAGTTAAGAAAGCTAGTACATTTACTAAGTATATACGGGGATGATTTAGAAAACCCATGGGAAAATAAAAATACACCACGGATTATCGGAGCACTCATACATGGAGCCCCCTGAGAATTATAAAATACCTTTACAAAACTTGTTACAAGGGGCATCCACAGCAGAGGACATTAGAGAAAGAATACAATTACATGAGGACTTAAGTGGGAAAAATCAATTTACATGTTACACAACCATGCCGAACCTAGGGAGAAGACCCACAAATAGGTTCCAATATAAGAGAATAAATAATGAAAATGATAACTTTAAATCATCATACAGGGGCCCTATTAATCAGGGAAAACCCAACTATTTAAAAAACCAAGGAAAAAAAAGTATCCATTTAATCAACAAAATTAAAATAACCCTTTCAAATTTAGGGAACAACAGGGAAATCAAAACCAAAATTGGAGAAAAAATAAGAATACTTTCTCTGAGCAAAATGAAAATATAAATAACCCATTCCAGCAAAAACAGTCAAAAAACTGGACTGGCCCCTGAGGAACAACAAGGGGGCAAATGCAAGCAATGGCAAAGAAGTTAAGCAGCACAATTATACAGAAACCAGGAGATAACAGACCTCCTGTTACCCTTGAAGCAAAATTTCCAGATAGTGGTAAAAAGTTTCAAACACAATTCTTCACAGATACAGGTTTCCAAGTCTCATTATTAAGAGGAATATATAATTCAAAAAGATTAATTGGAGTTGAAGGAATAACAGGAGATTCACTAATAGCAGCAGCAAGAGATGGAATTATATATTATAAAGGATTAAAAAAAGAAGTAACCTTTTATATAAGCCCAAATTTTCAAAATATTATAGGAATGGATGTATTACCATATTTATTAGAATTTAAAAAATATACACCAAGATTACATAAATTTCAAACAAATTTAGCACAGTTGCAAATTAAACCCATATTTTTACCAGAAACTTTAAAAGCCTCTTTTACCCCACAGTACCCATTAAAAGGTGGACATCAAGAGGTGACAGAGGCCATAAATAAGTTAATAGATGAAGAAATAATTGAGACAGGAAGAATATATATGTGTGTGTGTGTGTGTGTGTGTGTGTGTGTGTGTGTGTATATATATATATATATATATATATAATAGTCTAGTGTGGCCAGTAAAAAAACCAAATGGAACCTATAGAATTACCATAGACTACAGAAATATCAACACAAATTCTCCTAGTATAGATAGAACCTTACCTGATGCACAAGAAGTAATTGACATTTTACAAAAAGTCAATCCCAAATTTATGGCAGCAGTTGATCTCTCAGATATGTTCTTTGCAATACCCATTCATGAGGATTCCAGACCAATTACTAACTTCACGTGGCAAGGAAAGCAGTATGAATATAAAAGACTGCCACAGGATACAAAAATTCACCAGCAATTGCACATAATTTATTAGTGTCTAGCATAACTCCAAAGGATTACCAATCCGAAATCATAATATATATTGATGATAAAGTAATATATAGTGAAAACAAAGAAAACCTCCAGAAAGATTTAAACAAACTGGTAGAACAATTGAAAGGAGCAGGATGGACAATAAATCCAGAAAAAATACAACCCCCAGGGGCAGAAGTAAAATTTTTAGGAATTCAATGGAGCTCAGATGGTAGGAAAATACCAGAAAAGGTAGTAAACAAAATACTTAGCATTAAGGCCCCCAGCAATAAAAAGGAAGCCCAACAGTTAATTGGGCTTAAGCAAAGCCAATATATAAAGTAACTAGGAAGGCAATAGATTTTACATGGGGGAAAGAGCAACAAGACGCCTTAGGACAGTTTAAAGACTATTTAGAGCACCATCAAAAATTAGCGGCACCAAAACCAGGAGACACAATCACACTAGATATAATATTCACTGGAACTTACGGATGTTGGGGCCTATATAAAAAAGGACCAAGTGATAAACAAAAAATACCAGTAGGTGTCTGGTCCCAAAGATTCCCATACTGCCACAATAAATATTCACCCTATGAAAAACACATATGGGTATTATATGCAGCGCTTCTCCATACAGAACCACTAACAGGACAAAACCCAGTAACAGTCAGATCCTTACTACCCCTCAAAGCATGGCTTAAAATGTCATCCAAAGAATTGGCAGGTACCCAAATTGAGGAGAAAGTGCTGGCATGGAAATGGTACATAAACTCCAGAGAAATAACGAGCACTGGCGAACCAGCCCTTCTCACAGAGGAGGTCTCCAAACTGGAGATAGATCCCCCAAGACAGATTGTCGAGAACCGAAGGGTGCCCGAGGATCTAGGGGTGACAGGGCCTAAATATAGACCCTCATGAAAAATGCCTGGTTTACAGACGGATCAGCCCCCGTAGCCGGTGACTCGACCAAATGGAGAGCAGCAGCTTTCAATCCGGCGACAAATACTGGGCTCACGAGGGAAGGTAAGACTGACTCGGCTCAACGTGCAGAGCTAATGGGAGTCCTTCTGCAGTGGAATATGCTATAGAGAGGGGGCTACCCAAAGTACATGTTTTTACTGATTCACTGGCAGTATATAAGGGAATAACAGAATGGTCAGGAAAATGGAAACAAAATAATTGGCAAATTAATGGAAGGGACCTCTGCTCCAGAGAACACTGGGAAAAACTAGATGAATTAACATCACACATAAAGCTCTGTGTAACCCATATATCAGCTCATGCCACAGATAACTCTCCAATCACACTAGGGAATCAAATAGCAGATAAGCTAGCAAGAGGATTTAAGGTAGGAGAAGAAATTAATATTAGGGATACAACAAAAACATATGGGATAAAGTTAAGGTTAGAAAAAGATGAAGATACAGGAAAATATAAAAGACCCCCAATACCTACAATCAAATTAAAAAGAAAAGGGGATAAATATAAATACAAGAGGAATACTTAAATTTCTCGCCAGAGTTTATAAAGGAAATTCATATCCAATTAGGACATCCAGGACAAACAGCAGTGATAGAATGGTTTAGAACCAGAAATTTAAAGGCAAAAATAGAAGACATAAAGAGAGGCATTCATAGATGTATAGCCTGTAAAGATATATATACATTCCAGACAACAGAGCCACCAGGGTTAGATAGACCCCAAATACCAAATTTTCAAGCCCAAATTGATTTTATTGGACCCTTTTTGTGTCCTTTCCAACAAAAGTATGCAGGTACGATGGTTGACGTACATACGGGAATAATGTTTGCCTTGGCAGCAAAACACCCATCAGCAGCCACTACAATTAAGACATTAAATATGTGGAAAACATTCTTTGGAACTCCTAAAATCATAGATTCAGATCAAGGAACCCATTTTATAGCCAGCCGAGTACAATCTTTTGCTGCTATAAATATTATACATTGGAATTTTCATATGCCATATAACCCAACAGCATCAGGAATAATAGACATAATGGACTATTAAAAGCCAAATGTCCTACATTATTAATAGATAGAAAATTTAACAATTTACAAGCACTGTTTTTTATTTTTTATTTATTTATTTTTTATTTTTTACAGAGACAGAGTCAGAGAGAGGGATAGACAAGGACAGACAGACAGGAACAAAGAGAGATGAGATGCATCAATCATTAGTTTTTCATTGCGTGTTGCAACACCTTAGTTGTTCATTGATTGCTTTCTCATACGTGCCTTGACCACGGGCCTTCAGCAGACCGAGCAACCCCTTGCTGGAGCCAGTGACCTTGGGCTCAAGCTGGTGAGCTTTTGCTCAAACCAGATGAGCCCGCGCTCAAGCTGGCGACCTCGGGGTCTTGAACCTGGGTCCTCTGCATCCCAGTCCGACGCTCTATCCACTGTGCCACCAACTGGTCAAGCTACAAGCACTTTTTAATGAAGCATGCTTTGCCCTAAATAGTAGACCAAGAGTAAACAGAAGTTCTCCCCTGGAAGAACTGACTAAACCCCATTTAGAACAAGCAGAAATTAAAATGTGAAGTGTACCTAAAATTAAGAAAAATCCACCCTATAAAATAATAGTAAAATCCCCTAAGGATGCATCTCTCTCCCAACAGGAAATAATCTGCAGCACAGGATACAACACCATGTGGATAGTAAATAAACGGACAAATACAACAGATCAAAGTAGATAACCTTACATCAAATGACTGAGAATGTGTGATTTAGTAAAATTGTTAATCTGGATACTGGTACTCTTTATGATCGTACCTTATACGATTATAATTCTACATATAACCTGGTGTGCCAATAGAAATTGCCTGAGCAATGGAACACAGATATTCTGCTGCTCTCAAATTAATAACAATACTCTCTGCATTTTAGACCATGGAACATTCTGGAGAAAACAGTAGGAGAACAAATAGTAGACGTCTTGGCAACAGGACCACCAAAACTAAAGAACAAAATTAGAAAATATTTATGGGACTCATATCTAATGGGAGACTTTGCCACTGGGAAGATATTCATATATGAATGAACCTAGAACAACCAAAACAAAGACAAGATTAAAATTATTATTAGTATTATTCATTTTTTTGAATAGAGAACCCGAATCCCCAGATTTTAAATTGGACCTCACGGGATACTGGGACTCTGATGAGCCATTGTCACCAACAACATTTGAAAAATACAAATTTAAATTAATGAAAGAAGGGTGGCCATAATCTAGGGAACCATTTAATACCAATTTACATTTTGAATCAGAATTGCCATCAATAATGGAGGAAACTCCAAAAAGTGAAGATTCAGATCTAGAGGATTTACCCTCATCACCAAAATGCCCATAGGGGCACAATATAAGGAAAAACAAATAAGTCCAGCTTTCATTGCTCCACATTGATGGAGGACCTATCAGTATTATCCAGAACCAATCCGTACCCCCTGGTACCTTCTGCATGAAAATAATCAGAATTTGAATGCAGAAAAGGCTTGGCCACAAATTCTGACCGGGGCCTGCATGGAGCAAATACATTATACCCTTCATGGCATCCAATCAGTGGTAGAACATCTACCAAGCGGAGGACCACTAGAACAAGGATTGTTTTATATATATACAATACTACGTGGATTTGGCTAAGACAGCTATTTATAACCTGCATAGACAGCCAATTTACAGAGATTTAGAAAATCCACCCCAGGGAATTCATCCACATGCCCTAGCATTTTTAAATTCTGAAGATTATCACAATTACAAACAAAAGCCTAGGGTAAGCATTACTTCATATAACACAGAGGAATCCACTTCAGAGCCAGAGGAAAGCAAAATAGTAGAACACCTGTATAGAGTGCCTAGGAGACAACCTAGAAACTGGGCAAACCGGAATGAAATCATCCAGTATGATCATGAGGTGAGTCATCCTGGTTGTCAGTGTAATATTAGGGTATAATGCTAATAATGCTAACAACAATAATAATGCTATTACTTTTTTGAGCTACCCGTGGTGGAAACCACCCTGAGGGAAGCGATTTATATTTTAGGAAACTTCGCCTTTGTACACTGCAACACCAACCTGACCTACTGGGACCACACTGTGAACTCCAGGAATTGGACAGCGGATAACATCGCAAACAATTCAATGGACACCTGCAAACTGATCACCGACGCCATGAACATAACAACGGAAAAACCATGTACTCATCATATGCAATTCATGGCACATTGAAACATTTACCAACCACCACGTTCAGCGAACTGCAGGAAGAACATATGAACAGGGAAAAAGATTATGGAGAAACCTTCAAAAAACTTGAAGTACTCCATAATGAGACTAAAAAACTTATCTCAAAAGCTGGACAAGAACAGAACATTATGAAGGAACTGAGACTGATACCTAACAGTGTGAGCATCATCCTAGACCCCTTTAGGCGACCCCTGTGTTTTGGTCGTTTGACCCCCGCTGGGGTCGCTACCTACAGGTTGAGAACTGCTGTCCTAGACCGTGATGCAAAAAGACGGGGTAAACCATGTCATTTTATAGAGACTATAGGATCTATATGTTCAACACTGAGTTGTACACCAACACGGAATTTATTAAATCCAGTATATTATATTGAACAAGGTATTCATACCTTTACAGCAATATGGACTGGAATTAAGGAAATAATAATACTTATATGCCTGTTTGTTTTGATTATATTAGGATTAAAGGTGTGTAATCCTATTTGCAATATATGTTTAAAAAGGAATAAAAATTATTTTGTAATAATCCTTGAAAGCATATAGCTTGTTGGGATCAAGGGGTGGAATGTTGTAGTAATATAATGTTATAGTAATTAAATATATAGAAATATAAAAAACAAAAATATGGAAGATATATAAAAGTAATTAAGATATAGTATTAAAATTAATTAAGGAAATTAAATAAAGTTATGCTGTCTGGATAGGAATTAATATAGTGTGTGCAGATGTAATAAACAGACTCTGACTTTCCAGCAGAACCCAGTTAGTGTGTGTGTGTGAAGTTATACATAGATAAGAAGTGGCTTGATGTCATAACTCTGTAGGTTAACATAAACAAGAAGCTTCCCTAGGAACATCTTAAAAGTGGCTTGATGTAACATTTCAGTAGATTAACATAAAAAGGGCTCCCTTCCAGGAACTCCCAAAAAAGGTGGTTTGGAGTGATAATCCTGTAAATTGACACCTGTTAGAAGGCGTTGGCCAGAAAAGGTACTAAAGCTGAGGGGCCCCCTGCTATGGTAGTCGCCCAGACTCCAACGTTGATGTGGACTGTCTCCACACCACTCTGAGCTCTGACCAAAGACGGCCTAGAGGAGCATGCCGACGGGGCCCCCCTTAAGCTGTACCCACGCATGCCAAAAGGATATGTGAGGAATAAATTGCCTGTGTGATTCTTGCAACTAACTTTGTGTGTCGGTCTCGTGTTTTTCCTCTGGTGGCAGTTAGTGTCAGCACTGATTAGTAGCATCCTCATAGCTGCTTCGAAGAGGCTGCCAGCCTGCTGATAAGCAGGAGGGTCCCACTGCACGGGGAAGTGGAATAGGGACGCCTGATCGACGTAGAGCCCAAACTGGGACAGGAGGACATGGGAAATATGCCATCGCTAGAACAAGGAAAGAGGCCTCAGACTTTAGGTGCTACAATTGTGAGGAAATTTCTGATTTTTAAGCTATCTAGTCTGTGGTACTAGTTAGCCCTAGCAAACTAATATAGTGCCCCTAAATGCTTCTGTGTGTTAGACCACCATTATTTCATTATCTTTTGAAAATTAGATATTTTTTTCTATTATGAGTATAATAAGTGTTCAATTTCAAACTTAAGTTGTACAGAATATACTAAGAAGAGGGGGAACCATAGTGTCAAATACAATCTCTGTTTTAGATTGTTTAATTCCTTTCATTTTTTTCTGTACATCTTTAAAAATCTATAAAATTGAAATTTAGAAGATTTACCAGGTCCTGAAGCTTATAACTCCAAACATAATGTGCACTGCCCAGAATCTACAGTTCTTTGGAAGCTTTGCCCCTTGTTCTGAATAAGCCTACTCATAATTCTCTGCTTCCCACCCCTCACAATTTTGACCATTATCACTCTCACCAGATGACATTTCTTTCTCCCTGGAGGACAGACTTGACATCATCAGATGGGCTTTCTCACATGCACCATTCTCCAGATCCTCAAACTCAATGCAATCCTACGTTCAACTCCTATCTGTCCCTAATGAGCAGTGGTTCCCAACCTAGACTCCACTTAACATCATCTGGGGAGTTTTCAAAGAGCAGATGCTTAGAGCCTCTATTGGACAAGCATATGTCTCAAGGAAAAGGACCAAGCATCAGTAATATTTTTTCTTTTTTTTAATTAAAAAATATTTTAATTTATTCATTTTAGAGAGAGCAGAGAGAGAGAGAGAGAGAAGGCGGGGAGGAGCAGGAAGCATCAAATCCCATATATGCCTTGACCAGGCAAGCCAGGGGTTTTGAACCGGTGACATCAGTGTTCCAGGTCAATGCTTTTATCCACAGTGCCACCACAGGTCAGGTCCTTTTGTTCTTTTAAAAAATATATTGTTTTAAAGCAGCCCAGTGCATTACACACTGTAAACTCAGTGGTAACTTTTTTTTTTTAAAGATTGTATTTATTTATTTTTTAGAGAGAGGATAGAGAGAGAGAGAAAGAAAGGGGGAGGAGGAGGTGTGCCCAGGGATTTGAACTGGCAAACTTAGTGTTCCAGGTCAATGCTTTATCTGCTGCACCGCCACAGCCAGACACATCAGTAATTTTTTCAAAGCTCCCTAAGTAATTCTAATATGTAACCAGGGCAAGAACATTTGGAATAAGACAATGAACACTTCCTCTTCCCCTTTCTCTCTCTTACCTTCTCTTCCTTTCTCTTCCATATTCAAACAGTTCAGTCCTACAACCATTCTCTGGGCAAAGAAAGGTAGAGTGGGTGTCTGGTGGAGAGAAGGGGAGTCTAGGTGGCCCGAAACAGTAAGTCAGAGCCCAGGAAGGCGGTCAGAGGCTGGGCAGGGCCTTGTCTGGGTGGCTCCGTGGATAGAGCATCGTCCCGGCATGTGGAGGCTGCACGCTTGCTCCCCAGTCACCAGTAGGTGCACAACTAAATGGAACAACTAAGTAGAACAAGTTAATGCTTCTCTTTCTCTCTCAAATCAGTAGAAAAATTAAACAAAACAAGAAGCTGGACAGTATAGAGTATCCACCTGCAGGGATGACCCAGTGCAGGGAATCAGAGCCTGAGGAGCATGGGGGGAGGGGCATGAGGAGGGGATACATGAAAGGGGGTAGCCGGGATGGGGTGTCAGAGCCCAGGTACCATGAACAAGGTGTTGAAATGAAGGGCTGGCTTGGTGTGGGATGTCAGAGCCCAAGCAGAATAAGAAAATGTCCCTATGGGTCAGGGGTCCCCAAATTATGGCCCGCGGGCTGCATGCGGCCCCCTGAGGCCATTTAACCGGCCCCTGCCGCACTTCTGGAAGGGGCACCTCTTTCATTGGTGGTCAGTGAGAGGAACGTATTTCCCATTGAAATACTGGTCAGTTTGTTGATTTAAATTTACTTGTTCTTTATTTTAAATATTGTATTTGTTCCTTTTTTTTTTACTTTAAAATAAGATATGTGCAGTGTGCATAGGGATTTGTTAATAGTTTTTTTTATAGTCTGGCCCTCCAACGGTCTGAGGGACAGTGAACTGGCCCCCTGTGTAAAAAGTTTGGGGACCCCTGGTATGGGTGAACAGCCTGAAATGAAGAGTGTTGATACAGAACTTTCAGTGGACAAAGTTCAGTAGGCAGGGAAGACTATGGCAATAGTGAGGAGAGAGATTGAACTCCATTGTACTGAAGCAAGAGGTGGGAAGGTTTCTAAGCCCTTGGGTGAGCTAGTGGGAAAATGCTGAACTACCAGGGGAAGGCTGGTCTGTGGGTTGTGTGGAGCACTGTGAGTAAGTGAAAAACTCCTGAGTTTGCAAATGTTTTTCTCTGTCATTAGGTCATATGGCTGTACTAGTTGGCACCCATTTGAGTTGAGCTCCCACCTTCCCACAGAGACTGGGAAATGGGGGCCATCTCCTTTAACATTTACATTTCAAAGACATAGTTTTCTGGTGCTTGAGAAAGACCATCCTAGCAATAGTCTGAGAGAATATTTACATGCATTTTAAAGGAGCAGAGACAGAATTTGCAATTACAAATTTTCTAAAGTAAATGTTCTAAGAAAAGAGAAGCCTTTAGTCATGTATCTATGGTTTGGAAGAAGCTTTAGTTAAGCTGAGTCAGAGCTGAGTGAAGACTGGGGGGCATGTGCACTGGGTAGGCCAGTAGGGAATGGCAGCTGATGTAGGAGATTGTTTACATGGAAGAACTGATCAAATAAAGAATTAAATGAAAGCTGATGTCTCATTAATGGAGAAGTGGGTTACAAATATGGAAAGAGAGTAGCTTGTAATATGGTACTACAACTGGAGATGTCAGTGTGAACTCATGCTTTTCAATATATTTAGGTATAGAAATAAATATAGCTGTGGGTGTATTGTCTAGAGTTAATCATTGAGAGGGGAGCAAAGATACTTCAATAGCAATGAACACAACTAGCACCCAGATCTTGGTTTCTAAATCCTTTTATTTTTTTTTCTGTAAAGAACCAGGGAACCTCGGACAAATGACTGATTCCTGGGATGGAATAGGAAAAGTATAAGATAAATTTGGAACATTATTTGTGCCAGAGAACAAAGAAGGGCAGAAAGAAAGATGGACATGTCAAAAGGTCTCTAAGACCAACTGAATAGGCTTCCACTAGCCAAATCCAGGATGATGTGAGCATCAAAATAAATAACATAGTAACAGATTTTAATCCACTGAATGAAATAGAAAATCATAAGCCCATACAGATATAAACAAATAAATGAAAAGTCAGTAGAAATAGCATATTTAGAACTTTTCAAATGAACTCCCTACAAAATGCTTATTCATGACAAAGGGCAGAAAGGCTAGTGTTACAGTGGAGAAGCCTGGCCAGCATGCCTTTCTAGTGGCATTTTCAAGTCATCAAGGGGACATCGCCAGTATGGGACAAATAAGAATTAAGTTCCACCTGGTAGGATGCATGGAGAACATACCATTACTTCTGTTATATATTCCTGCTAAGAAGCATAGCTAAAATCTAAGAATCTGTAAAATTGTACAAACCTAAATTGAGAGTGTAAAGCCAGTAGCCACAGCCACCATCAGGGCCACCCGGCCCGTGCAGGTTTGCATTTGATTCGAACAGACGGTAATGAAACAATGGAGCCAAGAACTGGTGGGCCATTACCTTTAATCCTAGCTCACACCCGGCAGACGAGAAATACACACAGTGAGAAAACACTTCCCTTTCCATTCAGGGCTCCCAATGCCACTGACTTATCCGAGTTTCCTAGAATCAAAGTTTTTTTTACCTCACCAGCCTTATTCACTTCTGTTCCCCATCTCCTTCTCTCTGCACAAACTGGCTTCTCCTTCAGAACTTCACCATCTTGTCTGCCTCTCCTCTGCAATGCTAATCTGCCTCATTTTATAGTGTAGAAATTAAAGCCTTTAAGTCAATATACAAATAAGGAAGTCTCTGATGCAAAGCCACTCATCTGAGGCATAAATGGGATTCCTCCTAAGAGTGCACCACCCCACATCATGCAACAGTCAAGGGTGTCGGAAAAGGCTTAGTTTTGAGAAGATCTTAGTATTAAAAGGGTGGGAAAGGCTTAGTCTTAAAACCAAGCCTCAGGCTATAAGGACCTTGCCAGCCTACAGCCTGTCCCCCACATCCAGTGCAAATGATAAGTGAGCAAACATTTATACAGTATCATATTTACAAACTTATTTGACTAACAGAGAGACATTCTACAAAATCTGTAAACATAAAAAGTGCTGAGGTCATAAATATCACAGAAAGACTGAGGAATTATTCCAGACTGGAGGAAACCAAAGACAATATGTGATTCCAAACTGGGTCGTTTTCTTCTAAAAGACATTACTGAGACAGTTGGTGAAACTTGTTTCACCACAAGAAAATGAGGCTTAGATCAGCATTAACATCTAATTGAAACATCAGTGTTAACTTCCTGATTTTGATGGTGGGGTTGTGGTTATGCTTTCTTGTTTGTTAACAGACTAAAGTATTATAGGGTGATTGGATAACTTACACAAATTATTCAGTAAAATATTTTGTCCTTGTATTTCTAATAAATAAAAAGGAATCATATAGTTAATAACTGTATAACAACACTGTCAACCCCCAATAAAAGAAAGAGGTAATTTTCTGAAGACCATTCTCTTCACTCTCAGGGACTTAACTCCATTCTTATCTGTACACTTTCAGTTTCCTACTTCAACTAGTATCTTTTTCATCAGTATATAAGTAGGGTTAGGGTTCCTGATTTTCTGAGCCATATATTGCTTAGTTTTGTTTATATGCTTGTATGTATTTAGCCACTTGGCATTATTTCTGAGATCCATCCACACTGATGTAACTATAGTTAATTCTTCTCATTGCTATTTAATATTCCATTGAGTGAATTTGCCACACCTGACCTTTCTATGCTTCTGTTGATGAATATTTGGCATAAATCAGCTCTGAACAGTCTTGTTCATGTCTTCAGATGCACATGAGCACAGTTGTTCTGGAGAAGATAGCCTGGAGGGCAAGCACTGTTTGGTGATCATGCATATGATCAGTGTTTCTAAATAGTGCTGAACTGGTTCCCAGAGTGTCAGACCAGTTTTCACTGCTGTGAGTAGTGGATTAAGAGTTCTCTTCATCCTTGCTAACTCTTGGTATTATGAGACTTCTACTGCTGGCCATTGAGGTGGGTATGAAATTATATCTAGATGTGGTTTTAATTTCTGTTTTCCTCTTTACTAATGAGACCAAAAATCTTTTCAGATTTTCAGGGCTACTTATGCTTCCTCTTCTATGAAATTCTTGTAAATTAAAAAAAAATTTTCTTTATTGATTTTTAGACAGAGAGGAGAGAAAGAAAGAGAGAGAGAGAGAGAAAGAAAGAGAGAGAGAGGAGTGGGGAGAAGCAGGAAGTATCAACTCATAGTAGTTTCTTCCTGTATGCGTCTTGACCAGGCAAGTCCAGGGTTTTGAACCTGCAACTTCAGCATTCCAGGTTGATTCTTTATCCTCTGCGTCACCACAGGTCAGATTTTTACTTTTTTTTTTAATGTCAGATTGGTCATGTTTTGCTTATTTGTATGCTGTGCTTTGTATCCTAACTTTATTTACTGTATGTGTTGCAGCATCTTTTTGTCTTTAGTTTCTCTTTTCACTATGTACTTTGTGGTAATATACAGAAGTTCTCAATTGCAGTGTGGTTACATTTATGAGGCTTTTCTATATGGTTTCTGCTTTTTGTTTCTTGTTTAGAACATCCAACTTTGAGGTCATAAGATATTCTTCTGGATTGTTTTGTAAAAGCTTCCTAGTTTGTTTTTATTTTTATTTTTTGGTTTTGTTTTTTGTATTTTTCTAAAGTGAGCAGCAGGGAGACAGAGAGACTCCCACATGTGCCTGACCAGGATCCACCCGGAATGCCCACCAGGGGGCGATGCTCTGCCCATCTGGTGTGTTGCTCTGTTGCAACCAGAGCCATTCTAGCGCCTGAGGAGGAGGCCATGGAGCCATCCTCAAGGTCCAAGCCAACTTTGCTCCACTGGAGCCTTGGCTGTGGGAGGGGAAGAGAGAGACAGAAAAGAAGATGAGGAAGGGTGGAGAAGCAGATGGGCGCTTCTCCTTTGTGCCCTGGCTGGGAATTGAACCTGGGACTTCCACACACCAAGCCGAAGCTCTACCACTGAGCAAACCGGCCAGGGCCTAAATGCTTCCTAGTTTTGCCTTCTACTGGGAGTTCATATATGTGTAGTTTATGAGGTAAGAGGTCTAATTTCATTTATTTCTGCAAGATTAACAAATATTCTCAGTTCCATGTCTTTAAAAATTCATAGTTTCTTACTGCTACGAAACCGTATCATACATCAAGTACTAAAATATTCTTTAGCTTACTTCTGGGCTCCATTTTTGTCATTTTGTATTGACCACCCCTGCATGGAAAGCCACCCTGATTTATCATAGCTTTAGAAGTAAGTCAATTACAGGTAAGGAAAGCACCCTGGCTTTTTATTTTTAATTGTCTTGGCTATGCTTGGACTTCTGTTTTATTTTATTTTATTTTTGTATTAAACCAAATTAAAGAATTTTCCTTTTCAAAACTTAATAAATTGAATAAAGAGAAGATAAAACCCAGAAATAAAAACCTCAAGCCACATTCAAACAAAGTATTAGAGACTACTTTAGTCCTTACAGTGAAGTAAAGTATTAACCATGGAAAGAGAGACACAATAATGACACAATAACCCAAGAATTAACATGTGGCATTGACTTTCAAAATTCAAAGTGAGGCCTGACCAGGCGGTGGTTCAGTGGATAGAGCGTTGGACTGGGATGCGGAAGGACCCAGGTTCGAGACCCTGAGGTCGCCAGCTTGAGTGCGGGCTCATCTGGCTTGAGCAAAAAGCTCACCAGCTTGGACCCAAAGTCGCTGGCTCCAGCAAGGAGTTACTCGTTCTGCTGAAGGCCCGCGGTCAAGGCACATATGAGAGCAATCAATGAACAACTAAGGTGTCACAATGAAAAACTGATGATTGATGCTTCTCATCTCTCTCCATTCCTGTCCATCTGTCCCTATCTATCCGTCTCTCTGACTCTCTCTCTGTCCCTGTAAAAAAAAAAAAAAAAGAAGAAGAAGAAGAACAAAGTGAGGGCAAAGTGCATAAACAAAATCCTGGAAAATTGCACGTACTATTGGCTTGTGGAGAAACCAGGCAAATGGGTCAGTAGGCAACATAAAGGAGAGATGCAAATCCCCTTGAGAATAGAAACATTTTCCTGTAATCTCAGAGTCTCCATCCTCATCCTAATCAGAGGAAAGCAGTAAAGAGATGGTAGAAAAATCACATTTTCCTAAAATGAAATATCTCCAGCAATGAAGGCAAAAAACAAACAAACAAAAGAAGCATATAGAAAAAAATCATCCATAGAGGGCATGACAGGCTAGAGCAGGTGTCTCCAAACTACAGCCGGGCCTGCGGGCCCCATGCGGCCCCCTGAGGCCATTTATCTGGCCCCTACTGCACTTCCAGAAGGGGCACCTCTTTCACTGGTGGTCAGTGAGAGGAGCATAGTTCCCATTGAAATACTGGTCAGTTTGTTGATTTAAATTTACTTGTTCTTTATTTTAAATATTGTATTCCCGTTTTGTTTTTTTACTTTAAAATTATGATATGTGCAGTGTGCATAGGGATTTGTTTATAGTTTTTTTATAGTCCGGCCCTCCAACGGTCTGAGGGACAGTGAACTGGTCCCCTGTGTAAAAAGTTTGGGGACCCCTGGTAGAGCGTGGGACACAGAGACTTTTCTGTCTGATTCAGACCATCTTTCACACCCATTCAGATCAGTATTATAATTTACAGGTTTCACTTCCTTTTCCCTCTTTGAGAAAAAAAATGGGAACAGTTACTGAGGTGGCAAGTGGAATAAAAGGCCCTTTGAAGGCAACAAATTATCTGGAAGAAAATGCATATATATTTGAAATACAATAACCACTGGATCTCTCTCAGGGAAAAGGTGAATGAGGAGCTTGTGGTCTCTCTTGGAATCTCTGTGTTTAACCCAATTAGGAGAATGATATTAATGGTATGCTTTCTACATGGTCTTCATTACACAGTATGCTTCCTGATACAGGGTCAAGAAAAATTAGATGAGTTGTCTCCTTACTTTACATTCTATACCAGGTGACTCAATGATTTAAATGTAATAAATTCATTAATATACTCTTATAAAACATGACCAAGTTTTAAAAATATTAAACTGGGGAAGGAAGGCAAAATATAACCCACAAAAGGCATACAGAGAAAACCTAGTAAATTTGTTGCATAAACATGTAAATCACTCTGCAAAATATATTATAAAATAAGCCAAAAGAGCACTAATCAACCAGAAAACTATAAAAAACTAATTTCCTTAATTGATAGGGCATCTCTACAGATTAGTAAGGAAAACTCAGGAGCTCAATTATAAAAAATAAGCAAAAAAGCCTGACCAGATGGGTGGTGCAGAGTATAGAGTGTCAGTCTGGGATGCTGAGGACCCAGGTTTGAGACCCTGAGGTTGCCGGCTTGAGTATGGGCACATCTGGCTTGAGTGTGGGCTCACCAGCTTCAGTGTGGGGGTCACTGGCTTGAGCATGGGATCATAGATATGACTCCAAGGTCAGTGGCTTGAGTCCAAGGTCACTGGCTTGAGCAAGGGGTCACTTGCTCTGCTGGAGCCCTCCCAGTCAAGGCACATATGAGAAAACAATCAATGAATAACTAAGTTGTCACAACAAAAAATTGATGATTCTCATCTCTCTTCCTTCCTGTCTGTCTGTCCCTTTTTTCCCTGCTAAAAAATTTTAAAATAAAAAAAATTAAAAATAAACAAAGAACCTGAAGAGGATTTACAAGAAAGAAATCAATAAACATAGTAGTTTCAACCTCATTTATAATCAAATGTTTTAAAGCAAAACACTATAAAATACTATTTTTTCTATATCATATTGCCAAAATAAAAAATTTTAATAAAACCTGGTGTTGGGGAAGCTCTGGCAGGAAAATCTAACTCATAAACTGTAGGTAGAGATGTTCATGAGAATAATCTTGAAATAAATTCAACATTATCTATCAACACTATAAATACTCAAAACCAAAACAAAGTTTAAAGAAAAATATTCTAGGAGGATAGGAAGGTAGGAAAATAATTTTAAAACAGGACAAAAAAATGCTAACGCTAAAGAAAAAAAATGAATTAAAAGTATAAAGATCGCCCTGGCTGGTTGGCTCAGTGGTAGAGCGTCGGCCTGGCGTGCAGGAGTCCCAGTTCGATTCCCGGCCAGGGCACACAGGAGAAGCGCCCATCTGCTTCTCCACCTCTCCCCCTCTCCTTCCTCTCTGTCTCTCTCTTCCCCTCCTGCAGCCAAGGCTCCATTGGAGCAAAGATGGCCCGGGCGCTGGGGATGGCTCCATGGCCTCTGCCTCAGGCGCTAGAATGGCTCTGGATGCAATGGAGCGACGCCCCAGAGGGGCAGAACATCGCCCCCTGGTGGGCATGCCGGGTGGATCCCGGTCGGGCGCATGCGGGAGTCTGTCTGACTGCCTTCCCATTTCCAGCTTCGGAAAAATGAGAAAAAAAAAAGTATAAAGATCAAGCAAATGGAACTTTCATCCTATTTTGGATGTATAAATACATATACATTAAGCTTGGAACACTGTTTGGCTTTATCTGCTCAAGGTGAACATTCTAGGTATATCCAAGAAAAATGAATGTATATGTTCACCAAAAACATGTACAAGAATGTTCCCAGGAGCTTTATTCATGGTGTATCCATCAATAGCAGAATGGAGAAAGAGTGGTGTGATGAAACACTATATTGTGACTAGAATGAGTGGACCTCACGCAGCATAATGTTGAGTGAAAGGAGGAAAGAATACATATGGTATTATTTACTGTTTATGGAAATGTCAAAACCAGACAAATTGATCCATGGTGGGAGAATTCACGATAGTGGTTACCCTGGAGAGATGAATAGGGACCTAGAGCAAGCACAGGGATACATTTCTAGCATTCCAATAGTGTTTTGTGTATTGACCTGTGAGCTGGCTACATACATAGCAGTGGTCACTCTGTGAAAATTCATCAAGCTGTACACTTTTTATAAGTGCACATTCTGTATATGTCATATATTTCTATTAAAAACTTACTTAAAAATACTAAATTCATACTAGAAAATTTTCAGTGATTTTCCTGCTAAGACTTTATGTCAGGGGTCAGGAACATATGGCTTGTGAGCCAGATATGGCTCTTTTGAGGGCTGCATCTGGTTCACAGACAAATCTTTATTAAAAAAATAATAACGTTAAAAATATAAAACATTCTCATGTATTACAATCCATTCATTTCCTACCGCTCATGTTCATGGTTGCGGGTGGCTGGAGCCAATCACAGCTGTCCTCCGGGACAACACCAAATTTTTATTGGATAATGTGTAATGTACACAGGTCATTGTATGGCTCTCATGGAATTACATTTTAAAATATGTGGCATTCATGGCTCTCTCAGCCAAAAAGGTTCCTGACCCCTGCTTTATGTTATAAAAAATTTTAAAAACACACCAAGGTATTTATACAAAGATATTTATTGAAGCATTTTGCTAATACCAAAGAAAATCTGACAGTAACCTTACTGACCATAAGTAGGAGCTGGTAGGCCCTGGCTGCTTGGCTCAGTGGTAGAATGTTGGCCCGGTGTATGGATGACTCAGGTTTGATTCCCAGTCAGGACACAGAGGAGAAGCAACCATCTGATTCTTCACCCTGACCCCTCATTTTTTTCTCTCTTTCTCACTCTCTTCTCCTCTCGCAGCCATGGCTTGATTGGTTTGAGTACATCAGCACTGGGCACTGAGGATGGCTCCGTGGAGCCTCAGCTTCAGGTGCTGAAAATAGCTCCAGTGAGAGCATGACCTGGCTGGGCAGAGTACTGGCTCCAGATGGGGGCTGTGGGTGGATCCTGGTCAGGGCACATGTGGGAGTCTGTCTCTCTGTCTCCCCTCCTCTCACTTGAAATAGAAGGAAAAAAAGATAATTTTAGTACATCCCTATTGAAATGGAATTATTTCCATTATCCAAGGGAAATAATTCAGGGGTTATATTGTATAATCCCACTTGTGTAAAAATTATACTAGTGTACATAAACAGAGAGTCTGCAAACACATATGTACACACAAGCTGGTATATATAAATACATAACTTTTTGAAAGATAGCAGGAAACAGGCAGAGTTACATCTGAGGAAAGAGATAGGAGCGGAAGGGTAAGAAGAGAGGTATACTTTTATATAATATATTTATTTTACTTCTTTTGGTTCTGATTGTTCTCACGTCCATGTATTACTTTTATTTATGTACTACATACTCATGACACATTTGCACTTGTTAGAATGTGTGATGTACATACAGTTATGTGAGGGAAAGGGAGATGTTTCAGATCATTCTTTTTCTTTTTTTGACAGAGACAGTGAGAGAGTGTCAGAGAGAGGGACAGATAGGGACAGACAGACAGGAAGGGGGAGAGATGAGAAGCATCAATTCTTCACTGCGACATCTTAGTAGTTCACTGATTGAGTTTTCATATGTGCCTTGATCGGAGGGCTACAGCAGAGTGAGTGATCCCTTGCTCAAGCCAGTGACCTTGGGCTTAAAGCCAGTGACCTTTGGGCTCAAGCCAGTGACCATGGGGTCATGTCTATGATCCCACGCTCAAGCCAGCAACACCGAGCTCAAGTTTGTGAGCCTCTGCTCAAGCCAGCAACCTCAGGGCTTTAAACCTGGGTCTGACACTCTAACCACTGTGCCGCTGCCTGGTAAGGCTTGGATCATTCTTAAAATTTTAAATGCAAGGAACAGGTTGCATGTTGGTCTGACAAATCAAGGAAGGAAATATGTGGGAGAGGTAAAAGAAGATTATGAGTTAAGTTTCAAGACTATTTTAAGCCTATGTAAATTGCCTACTCTGTTGCTAGCTAGCACCCATTCATTTTTACCCATTAAATGTTAATGCAATTCTAGGGAAATTGTTTATGTATTTATTTATTTATTTATTTTAAAAAACCACTTTATTGATGTATACTTGATATACAAAAACGTGTGGACATTTGCTGTATATAACTCGTTGTGTTTGGAGATGAGTATACATCCCTGTGTATACATCCCTGAGTATACATCCATGTGTATATATACCCCATGATCACAGTCAATGCCATAAACTTACTCATTGCCTACAAACCTTCCTCCTGCACTGTTTTTAACTTTGTTCTGAATTCTTGTTTTTATTTCACTTTTAAAATTTGAATAAATGGAGGTAACATTGGTTTGAAAAACCATATATCTATATGTATGTTTTTTGGCTAATCCCAGGGAAATGATATAAATTCCTTCTTTTATATGTAATATTCCCCTGTGAAAAATCTATCCTTGAGTTTATCTTTTCATAACGGTAATACCAGAGAAATAAGTTGAATAACTTTTCACCCATTATACTTTGTGTCAGAAAGTATAGAATTTAATATTAATAGTAGTGTATATTAATGCTATTATATCAGATAGACTATTAGTTTATTTGCTCTAACAGTGAACTAAAAATAGCAGTGGATTGACAAGAGCGAAGTTCATTTTTCTTACGTGCGATGCAAGTGCCCAACTATGGGATATCAAGTGATCATGTGAGTAGAGTTTCACAATGTAAGCTATATGTTATCAGATCCAATGAATCATAACGTCAAGTCGGTGAGACAGATGGAATGGTGCATTCGTATCATATCTGAACAAGCTCAGAGGTCACAAGTAAGTATAGAAAGGGGCAACTCAGAATGCCACATCATTTATCTCATATTATCCTTATGGTGTTATGGGGATTCCTCATGACTAACAGAGAAGAGGTAGAAAGTAAGGCTTGGTTCGCAGATGGGTCAGCTCAATATATTATAAGCAGTGCAATTGGTCATTCATTTGTATGGGGGGTAAATAATCTGAAGCATGGATATATGTGGACCCCTAAGTAGTGGCAAGTGGCTTTGCTGGCTGTTCGGGGGCATGGTTAAAGCAAAATGGAATCTTAGAAACAAGGGAGTTTGAGGAAGAGAATATGTAGGGATCTTTGGCAGTGATTGCAAACTCTCTGGATCTTTTTACCTAATATTGTGCCCACCAGAAAGCATCCCCTGAAGAGAAAGCACTAAACAACCAGACCTAACAAATAGGGCAACTCGATGTATAGATAGCAACCACTCTCTTCGTGGCCACCTCAGTGCTTGCACAATAGGCCCTTGGATGGAGTAGCCATAACAACAGGTTTGGAGGCTACTCATGTACCCCAGTGTATGCTGATGTGCTGTGAAAATTTTTAAACATGTAATTGTAATACCTGATTATTTAGTCAGAGACACTGACCTCTTTTCCCTTAGATTGTCAAATGAAGAAAATGACAATGGCTACCCAGTGTGAATGAATCAAAATTATACCTAGTCTTTTGTCCGGTCTGCAAAATGCTATATTTTGGTGTGCTGCCTAATTTTTAGTAATTTGTTTATGTGTACCATGAGGTGGAAAAGGTTGGAAATTGCTGATGTTTCCAGTATCATGTACTTTTCTCTTGCAAAGCTGATCTGGCTCCTGTACTTGCTTATTAACCCACCTACTCATAGCATAGACTAATGCTGAGCCCTCAGTGTGACATCATCCTTTACTAGCCAGACACTTAGTGGTAGGTTTATTGTATCAGACCCCTTCCAACCTGGACGAATTTCTCCTTGCTCGAACTGTCACCCACTCTGCATACGTGTTTGTCTTTGTACCTAGAGTGCCTCGGGAGTACATAGCATCTGAATGATTACAAAATGTGTGATCTACTCTCATGGGATTCCACACACAAAAAAAGCATCAGACTCAAGAGATTCATTTTAAGGCAAAGGAAGATTTATTGTTCTGGAAGGATCTGGGAAGTCCTCACTCAATAATATACTAGCCTTGAAAAAATATATACTAGCCTTGTTAACTTGGCTAAGTCATTTAATCTCTTTTTGTCTCAGTGTGTCCATTTATTAAGGTGAGGATGACAAGGATCTTAAGAACATAGGAGACAATGTGTTAAAAAAAAAAAGCCCTTTGGATACCATCAGGCATATTGTTGGGAATGAATTCTGAATGTGGAGCTGTGGTTTGTAGGCATAGCTTGTGAGAAGAAGTGTTACATGTTATAGGATTTCCAATCTGGGAGAGGGAAGGAAATGGGAAATGAGCTTGCAGCAGCTCCTATAGTCCTGAGATTGTGGGTTTTCTTCAAGTGTTCGGAAGCAGATTCCAGATGGAGGCAGCTTTTTGTATCATTTATCAAGCACCTTCCATGATAGGAAACATTCCAAGTGGGTGTGCCCCTTTGTTTCCTCTGAACACCTGGACTCACTCCAGTTTCCTGCAAGAGGACCATCTTGGAGGCTGTCTCTTTCTGTTACAGACACAAACCTTCATAGGGATTCAAGCATTTTGGAGCTTGAAATTTATTGGTTAAATCCTGAGCCATGGGAATCAGTGTTCATAGATGAAGTTCTGTCTTACTCAGGATGCATAGCAAGTGAGGCTTCTTGGAAGGTCCAACATATGCCTTCCAAAGGACAGAGTGTGTGAGCACCAGAGGCTTCTAAGTGACCACATTTCTCAGTTTTGCAGCAATTTATTCATATATAACACCATTTTTCCTGAATTATCCTTGAACATATTGAGCAGAAACATGTTTGGTTTGGCATGTATTAAACTTTTCTGTGGGCCTCTCTGCATGTTTTATTAAAATATCAGAGTGACGTCACGGAAATGGCGCCGTGAGCAGCGCGTCCGACAGATCTCCCCAAAATCACAACAAATTTATCAACTAGAAACAGGAAAATTTATCTTCAGAGCATTACGGAGTTCCACACAAACTGAAAGTGAAAGGACTGTTATCACTTGAATCTGAGAGACGAGGGTGTGGAGGAAGCTACCGCAGGGACGTTCATTCAAGCCGCGAGGAAGTGCGCCTTTGTGCTATCAACAAGACCACCCTCAGATGCCAATAAGAAAGAGGAAATCGAATATTATGGATACAAAAGAAAGAGAGGTAACACAAATAGATGTGGAAAAATCTATGGAGAAAAGACTTAAGATATTGGAAGCCTTGGAGCTAAATGACAGAGAATTTAAAATAGAAATCTTAAAAATACTCAGAGATATACAAGAAAACACAGAAAGGCAATATAGGGAGATCAGAAAACAACTCAATGAACATAAAGAATATATTACCAAGGAAATTGAAACTATAAAAACAAATCAAACAGAAATGAAAAACTCAATTCACGAGCTGAAAAACGAGGTAACAAGCTTAGCTAGCAGAACAACCCAGATTGAAGATAGGATTAGTGAAATAGAAGACAAACAACTTGAGGCACAACAGAGAGAAGAAGAAAGAGACTCAAAAATAATAAAAAACGAGAAAGCCCTACAAGAATTATCTGACTCCATCAGAAAGAATAACATAAGAATAATAGGTATATCAGAGGGAGAAGAGAAAGAAAATGGAAAGGAGAATATACTCAAACAAATAATAGACGAGAACTTCCCAAGCCTGTGGAAAGAACTAAAGCCTCAAATTCAAGAAGCAAACAGAACACCGAGTTTTCTTAACCCCAACAAACCCACTCCAAGGCACATCATAATAAAGATGACACAAACCAATGACAAAGAAAAAATTCTCAAGGCAGCCAGGGAAAAGAAGAGTACAACATATAAAGGAAGGCCTATTAGATTATCATCAGATTTCTCAGCAGAAACTCTACAAGCTAGAAGAGAGTGGACCCCAATATTTAAAGCCCTGAAAGAGAGGAACTTTCAGCCACGAATACTATACCCATCAAAGCTATCCTTCAAGTACGAAGGAGATATAAAAACATTCACAAATACAGAAAAGATGAGAGAATTTATCACCAGAAAGCCCCCACTTCAGGAAATACTAAAGGGGGTTTTCCAACCAGATTCAAAGAACAAAAGAAAACAACACCACAAGTAACAGCTCCACCAAGAACACAATAAAACCAAACTTAAACTGTGACAACAAAGGAAAAAAAAGGGGGGAGAGAATGGAGATTAACAGTAGCAAAGGACAATGAAGTGCAGAAATACTTATAAGATAGGGTACTACAATGAATATGGTAGGTACCCTTGTCATTACTTAATGGTAACCACCCTAGAAAAAACCACCACAAAAACACATGACTTAAAAAAGGTAGCAACAGAGGAAAGAAGTATGGAACACAAACAAACAGAAACAAATGATAGAAAAACAAAAGAGAAGAATCAAACTAGATACAAAACTAACAAAAAGCAATTTATAAAATGGCAGTAGGGAACCCACAAGTGTCAATAATTACACTAAATGTAAATGGATTAAACTTACCAATAAAAAGACACAGAGTAGCAGAATGGATTAAAAAAGAAAATCCAACTATATGCTGCCTACAAGAAACACATCTAAGCAACAAGGATAAAAACAAATTCAAAGTGAAAGGCTGGAAAACAATACTCCAAGCAAACAACACCCAAAAAAAAGCAGGTGTAGCAATACTCATATCTGATAATGCTGACTACAAGACAGAAAAAGTACTCAGAGACAAAAATGGTCACTTCATAATGATTAAGGGGACACTGAATCAAGAAGACATAACAATCCTTAATATATATGCACCAAACCAAGGAGCACCAAAATATATAAGACAGCTACTTATTGACCTTAAAACAAAAACTAACAAAAATACAATCATACTTGGAGACCTCAATACTCCGCTGACGGCTCTACATCGGTCATCCAAACAGAGAATCAATAAAGATATAGTGGCCTTAAACGAAATACTAGAACACCTGGATATGATAGACATCTACAGGACACTTCATCCCAAAGCGACAGAGTATACATTTTTCTCTAGTGTACATGGAACATTCTCAAGAATTGACCATATGTTGGGCCACAAAGACAATATCAGCAAATTTAGAAAAATTGAAATTGTACCAAGCATATTTTCTGATCATAAAGCCTTGAAACTAGAATTCAACTGCAAAAAAGAGGGGGGAAAACCCACAAAAATGTGGAAACTAAACAACATACTTCTAAAAAATGAATGGGTCAAAGAAGAAATAAGCACAGAGATCAAAAGATATATACAGACAAATGAAAATGAAAATACGACATATCAGAATCTCTGGGATGCAGCAAAAGCAGTAATAAGAGGAAAGTTCATATCACTTCAGGCCTATATGAACAAACAAGAGAGAGCCGAAGTAAACCACTTAACTTCACACCTTAAGGAACTAGAAAAAGAAGAACAAAGACAACCCAAAACCAGCCGAAGAAAGGAGATAATAAAAATCAGAGCAGAAATAAATGAAATAGAGAACAGAAAAACTATAGAAAAAAATCAATAAAACAAGGAGCTGGTTCTTTGAAAAGATCAACAAAATTGACAAACCCTTGGCAAGACTCACCAAGGAAAAAAGGCACAGGACTCAAATAAATAATATCCAAAATGAAAGAGGAGAGATCACCACAGACATCATAGATATACAAAGAATTATTGTAGAATACTATGAAAAATTATATGCCACCAAATACAACAATCTAGAAGAAATGGATAAATTCCTAGAACAATACAACCTTCCTAGACTGAGTCATGAAGAAGCAGAAAGCCTAAACAGACCAATCAGCAGGGAGGAAATAGAAAAAACTATTAAAAACCTCCCCAAAAATAAAAGTCCAGGCCCAGACGGTTATACTAGTGAATTCTATCAAACATTCAAAGAAGACTTGCTTCCTATTCTACTCAAAGTCTTCCAAAAAATTGAAGAAGAAGCAATACTTCCAAACACATTTTATGAGGCCAACATAACCCTCATACCAAAACCTGGCAAGGATGGCACAAAGAAAGAAAACTACAGACCAATATCTCTAATGAATACAGATGCTAAAATTATAAACAAAATACTGGCAAACCGAATACAACAACATATTAAAAAAATAATACATCATGATCAAGTGGGATTCATCCCAGAATCTCAAGGATGGTTCAACATACGCAAAACGGTTAACGTAATACACCATATCAACAAAACAAAGAACAAAAACCACATGATCTTATCAATAGATGCAGAAAAGGCTTTTGATAAAATACAACACAATTTTATGTTTAAGACTCTCAACAAAATGGGTATAGAAGGAAAATATCTCAACATGATAAAGGCCATATATGATAAACCATCAGCCAACATCATTTTAAACGGCATAAAACTGAGGACTTTCTACCTTAAATCAGGAACAAGACAGGGTTGTCCACTATCTCCACTCTTATTTAACGTGGTGCTAGAAGTTCTGGCCAGAGCAATCAGACAAAACAAAGAAATAAAAGGCATCCATATCGGAAAAGAAGAAGTAAAGGTATCACTTTTTGCTGATGATATGATCCTATACATCGAAAACCCGAAGGACTCCACAAAAAGATTATTAGAAACAATAAACCAATACAGTAAGGTCGCAGGATACAAAATTAACATACAGAAGTCCATAGCCTTTCTCTATGCCAACAATGAAATATTAGAAAACGAACTCAAAAATATAATCCCCTTCACGATTGCAACAAAAAAAATAAAATACCTAGGAATAAACATAACAAAGAATGTAAAGGACCTATATAATGAAAATTACAAAGCATTGTTAAGGGAAATCGAAAAAGATACAATGAGATGGAAAAATATTCCTTGTTCTTGGATAGGAAGAAGAAATATAATCAAAATGGCCATATTACCCAAAGCAATATACAAATTTAATGCAATTCCCATCAAAATCCCTATGAGATTTTTTAAAGAAATGGAACAAAAAATCATCAGATTTATATGGAACTATAAAAAACCCCGAATAGCCAAAACAATCCTAAGGAAAAAGAATGAAGCTGGGGGCATTACAATACCTGACTTTAAACTATATTATAGGGCCACGATAATCAAAACAGCATGGTATTGGCAGAAAAATAGACACTCAGACCAATGGAACAGAATAGAAAGTCCAGAAATAAAACCACATATATATGGTCAAATAATCTTTGATAAAGGGGCCAACAACACACAATGGAGAAAAGAAAGCCTCTTCAACAAATGGTGTTGGGAAAACTAGAAAGCCACATGCAAAAGAATGAAACTCGACTACAGCCTGTCCCCGTGTACTAAAATTAATTCAAAATGGATCAAAGACCTAAATATAAGACCTGAAACAATAAAGTACATAGAAGAAGACATAGGTACTAAACTCATGGACCTGGGTTTTAAAGAACATTTTATGAACTTGACTCCAATGGCAAGAGAAGTGAAGGCAAAGATAAATGAATGGGACTACATCAGAATAAAAAGTTTTTGCTCAGCAAGAGAAACTGATATAAAAATAAACAGACAGCCAACTAAATGGGAAATGATATTTTCAAACAACAGCTCAGATAAGGGCCTAATTTCCAAAATTTACAAAGAACTCATAAAACTCAACAACAAACAAACAAACAATCCAATAAAAAAATGGGAAGAGGACATGAATAGACACTTCTCCCAGGAAGAGATACAAATGGCCAACAGATATATGAAAAGATGCTCAGCTTCATTAGTTATTAGGGAAATGCAAATCAAAACTACAATGAGATACCACCTCACCCCTGTTAGATTAGCTATTATCAACAAGACGGGTAATAGCAAATGTTGGAGAGGCTGTGGAGAAAAAGGAACCCTCATTCACTGTTGGTGGGACTGTAAAGTAGTACAACCATTATGGAGGAAAGTATGGTGGTTCCTCAAAAAACTGCAAATAGAACTACCTTATGACCCAGCAATCCCTCTACTGGGTATATACCCCAAAACCTCAGAAACATTGATACGTGAAGACACATGTAGCCCCATGTTCATTGCAGCACTGTTCACAGTGGCCAAGACATGGAAACAACCAAAAAGCCCTTCAATAGAAGACTGGATAAAGAAGATGTGGCACATATACACTATGGAATACTACTCAGCCATAAGAAATGATGACATCAGATCATTTACAGCAAAATGGTGGGATCTTGATAACATTATAAGGAGTGAAATAAGTAAATCAGAAAAAAACAAGAACTACATGATTCCATACATTGGTGGAACATAAAAATGAGACTAAGAGACATGGACAAGTGTGTGGTGGTTACCAGGGGTGGGGGGAGGGAGGACAGGGGGAGAGTTAGGGGGAGGGGGAGGGGCACAGAGAACTAGATAGAGGGTGGCGAAGGACAATCTGACTTTGGGCGAGGGGTATGCAACATAATTTAATGACAAAATAACCTAGACATGTGTTCTTTGAATATATGTACCCTGATTTATTAATGTCATCCCATTACCATTAATAAAAATTTATTTAAAAAAAAATAAAATAAAATATCAGAGAACAGCTATGCAGAAACAACTGGGAAAAATATAATTATCTGTTGTATTTCTACTCTCAAATCATAAATGTGAAGAAAAGGGGACATTGTTGCCCTTTTCCTTGGTGGCATATATTGGGGTGGTGGTTAGTAGAACACCTGTGTCTTCATTTAGTCTTCCCTGTATGTATTTCTGTCTCTTCACATGGTGTTTTAAAAAAAAAAGATAGAAGTTTTAATTGGATTAGAGGCCCACCCTATTCTGGTATGATCTGACCTCAGTGAATTACATCTGCAGTGACTGTATTTCCCAATAAGGTCCCATTTCTAGGTACTTGGAATTAGTAGGGGATAGTACTTCAACCTATGAATTTTGGGGTGAGATATATCAATAATTCAACCCATAATAAAGACTAACAAACAAAACATAAGAATAGAGTGTAAATGGAAGCAATGAAATCCGTTCCCAGAGAGGAATGGCAGTGTGAAAACCTCCGTGGTCTCTCCCCTTGAAATTTCAACAATTTGAACAGCTATAACTCAGTGAAAGAGCCTCAGCTTGACTCACAGGTATGCCTGAAATATCTATGCATTGAAGCAACTAAAGGAGGGCAGGTGGGGGCAGATGGGCATGGAGTGGGTGGTGGTGGTAAAAAGTGAAGGCACACTGTGCAGTGGAGAGTTTGCAGCAGGGCTCTGGAAAGGGGAGAAACCCAGCTGTACCTGGGATTCCTGCTTGGAGGAATGGAGAGGTTTGGTTGGCACTCTCACAGGAGTGAGCAACTAAAGAGGCAGCTGAATGCAGGGACGAAGCCCAGGGATGAAACTGTGGGACACACCTGGTTCTCCATGGTCTTCCCAGAGTCTGCTTTCTAGGCAGAGAGACAGAGACACAAAGCGCTGCAATACACCAACCTTCCAGAGCTTGCCTCCCTTTGTCCTTGGTCTCAGAGTGTAGGTACATCAGCAGCATACCCAAGAACTGACACTGCAGAACCACTGTTTCCCTAAGCAACAGGGGCATTCTGTGTCTGGCCCCAGTTTGGGTGCAGGAGAGAACATGTGGAGACCCAGAGCTGCCATTACCAGGAAGAAGAACAAAGAATGGAACACTTTCCCCAGCCACTCCACCCCAGGCATTGTGGATACAGTGATGACAGCCAGCATTGGAGTTAATGTCAGCATGGGGATTTCATAGAGTAAAACCTTGTGATTCAGTGCCACCTACTGGAAAATAATAAAAGACTTGTTGGACATGATTTACTAAAAACAAACAAACCAAAAAAACCCCCCACTGATACCTAGACAGAGGAGTCCATTTAATACCATGAATAGTCAAGAGAGAAGTGCAGTTCATAAAGAAAATAACAAATCTTCAGGAAGCAACTTAAACTCATGGTAACTTGGGAGATAAATAACAATTCAAAATTGAAGTTCTGAAAATAATGAGATGTGAGAAAACATAATTAGGCAGTTTAATGCACTAAGAAAATGAATTAATGAACAAAATGAGTACTTTACCAAAGAAATTGAAACAAAATAAAACAACAAATTCTGGAGATGAAGAATTCAAAAAATGAGATCAAGAATGAACTAGCAAGCATAAGAAATAGAGCTGACCAGATAGAGCAATGAATTAGTGATAACAAAGATAGAAATCTAGAGATAATGGAAAGAATAAAAGAGAGACTCAAGAATAAAATAAAATGATAGGATACTATGAGAATTATCTGACTTCATTAGAAAGAGTAATTTAAGAATAATAGATGTAACAGAGAAGAGAGGGAGAAGGGAATTGAGAACCTATTTAAACAAATAGTCAGTGAGAACCTCCCAATTATACTGCTCAGAAAAATTAGAGGTTATGTCAAATTGAATATGAAGTGATTAAAAAAAAGAAGCATTTGATTTTTTTTATTAAACAAGAACATCAGAAAAGCAAACGATAAGTCAAAGAATGTTGTTAGATTATGCAAATGAGATGCAAAACCAACTTTTATTTCACTGATGAAAATGCACTATACAAAAGGCTGAAAGTACTGGAGTAGGTGCATCTTTCTTGACCCCTTAATTTTTGTGAGCAGTGTATATGGAAAGAACTAGATCCTTGAATCCAAGAAGCAAACAGAACACCTAGTTATCATAATCCAAAGAGGCCTTCTCCAAGACACATTGTATTAAAACTGTCAACAATTAATAAAAAAAAAAAGAATCCTCAAGGTAGCTAGGGAAAAGAAAGAAGCATATGCAGGAAAGCTCATTAGGTAATCATAGTACTTCTCATCAGAAATTCTATTGATACAATTCAGAATAGAGGGGAACCAAATATTCAAATTACTGAAAGAAATGAATTACTAGCCAAGAATAGGTTTTTTTTTTGTATTTTTCTGAAGTGAGAAGTGAGAAGGGGGGGACAGAGAGACAGACTCCCACATGCGCCTGACCAGAATCCACCTGGCATGCCCATGCACTGCCCATCTGGGGCATTGCGCCATTGCAGCTGGAGCCATTCTAGTGCCTGAGGTGGAGACCATGGAGCCATCCTCAGTGCCTTGGCTGCAGGAGGCAAAGAGAGAGATAGTGAGAAAGGAGAGGGGGAAGGGCGGAGAAGCAAATGAGTGCTTCTCCTGTGTGCCGTGACCAGGAATCAAACATGGGACATCCACATGCTGGGACAACACTCTACCACTCAGCCAACCAACCAGGGCACTTAAGCCAAGAATAATTTATCCAACAAAGTTATTCTTTAAATATGAAGAAGAAATAGACTTTTCCAGACATACAAAAGCTGAGGGAATTTATCACCAGAAAACCCTCATACCAAGACATATCAAAACAAAATGTCATAAAACTACATGTAAGAGACCAACCAGGTGGTAGTGCAGTGGGTAGAGTATAGGCCTGAGAACCCAGGTTTGAAACCCCAAGGTCACTAGCTTGAGCACAGGCTCACTAGCTTGAGCGCAAGGTCACTGGCTTGAGCATGGGACCATAGACCTGACCCCACTGTCTCTGTCTTTAGCCCAGAGGTCACTGGTTTGAAGCCCAAGGTCACTGGCATGAGTCCAAAGTCACGGGCTTGAGCAAAGGGTCACTCACTCTGCTGGAGCCCCCTGTCAACGTGCATATGAGAAAGCAATCCATAATAACTAAGGTGCCACAACAAAGAATTGATGCTTCTTATTTTTATCCCTTCCTGTCTGTCTGTCCCTCTCACTCTCTCTCACTAAAAAACCAACCAACCAACCAACCAACCAAAGAAACAAACAAAAACTACATGTAGGCTTTCCAACAAACTTACAGCAAAAACAGGGATAATTTGTGACAATAAAAACATAAAAGGGAGCCCTGGCCGGTTGGCTCAGTGGTAGAGCGTCGGCCTGGCGTGCAGAAGTCCCGGGTTCGATTCCCAGCCAGGGCACACAGGAGAAGCACCCATCTGCTTCTCCACCCCTCCCCCTCTCCTTCCTCTCTGTCTCTCTCTTCCCCTCCCGCAGCCGAGGCTCCACTGGAGCAAAGATGGCCCGGGCGCTGGGGATGGCTCCTCGGCCTCTGCCCCAGGCGCTAGAGTGGCTCTGGTCGCAACAGAGCGATGCCCCGGAGGGGCAGAGCATCGCCCCCTGGTGGGCAGAGCGTCGCCCCCTGGTGGGCGTGCCGGGTGGATCCCGGTCGGGCGCATGCGGGAGTCTGTCTGACTGTCTCTCCCCATTTCCGGCTTCAGAAAAATACAGAAAAAAAAAAAAAAACCATAAAAGGGAGGCCGTGGTCGGTTGGCTCAGCGGTTGAGCATCGGCCCAGTGTGTAGAAGTCCAGGGTTCGATTCCCAGTCAGGGCACACAGGAGGAGTGCCCATCTGCTTCTCCACCCTTCCCCCTTTCCTTTCTCTCTATCTTTCTCTTCCCCTTCCACAGCCAAGGCTCCATGGGAGCAAAGTTGGCCCAGGTGCTGAGGATGGCTCCATGGCCTCCGCCTCAGGCACTAGAATGGCTCTGGCCGCAATGGAACAATGCCCCAGATGGGCAAGCATCGTCCCCTGGTGGGCATGCTGGGTGGATCCCAGTCGGGCACATGCAGGAGTCTGTCTGACTTGACTGCCTCCCCGCTTCTAACTTTAGAAAAATAAAAAATAAAAAAAAGGAGGGGTAAAGGTCTGAATTAGCAAAGGAGGATAGAGGACAGAAGCACCAGTAAGACAAAGGACTACTGTATATATGAAACGTTCTTTTTCCATAACGTAATGGTAACCACACACAACAAAACCAAAACTGAGACACATAGCTTAAAAAAGGGAAAATAGAGAAAATAACTATGGGATACCACCAAACAAAAACAACAGACAAAATAAAAGAACCAATGGAGGTACAAAACTACCAGAAAACAAAAGATAAAGGAGCTGTAGGAAATCCTCATACATCAATAATTACCCTAAATGTAAATGGACTGCACTCACCAATAAAGAGGCACGAAGTTGCAGATTGGATTAAAAAAACACAACCCAATTATATGCAGCCTTTAGTAGACACATCTAGCAGTGAAGGCAAAGGTAGATTCAAAATGAAAGAGTGGAAAATGATTCTCTCAGCAAATAATATCCAAAGAAAAGAATGTGTAGCTATTATTGTATCTGAAAAAACTTATTTTAAGACATGGAGTTAATAATGAGATAAAGATGGATAATGATAAAATGATAAAAGGGGGACAGTACATAAACAAAACATAACACTTCTTAATATATATGCACTGATTCATGGAGCATCAAAATATATAAAACAACTAATAATAGAACTAAAAGGAGAAACAGACAAGAACATAATCATAGTTGGTAAACTTAATACTCCATTGAAAGTTCTAGGTAGAGCATCCAAACAGAAAATCAATAAAGAAATATTGGCCTTAAATGACACATTAGACCAAATGGACATAATTGACACTTATTGATTTTTACCGCAGAACATCAGATTATACATTGTTCTCAAAGGCACGTGGAACATTCCTAAGGATAGATAATATGTTGGGTCACAAAACTAGCTTCAACAAATTTAAGAAGATTGAAATTCTACCAGGCACATTTTCTGATCACAGTGTTTTGAAATTAGAAATCAACTGCAAAAAGGAAGTAAAGAAACCCAAAACAGCATGAAAATTAAGCAACATACTTCTAAGAAATGACTGAGTCAAAGAATAAATAAACGCTAAGATAAAAAAAAAATAGAGACAAATGAGAATAACAACACAACATATTCAAAATTTCTGGGATGCCCCCAAACCAGTAATAAGAAGGAAGTTGATATCATCACAGGCCTATTTCAAGAAACAAGAAAAATCCCAAGTAAACATCCTAGCATTACATCTTAAAGAACTAGAAAAAGAAGAACAAAGGCAACCCAGTCAGCAGAATAAAGGAAGTAATAAAAAATAGGGTAGATTTGAATGAAATAGAGAACCAAAAAAAAAAAAAAAAAAACTATACAAAACATAAATGGAACAAAGACTGTGGTTTTTGAAAGATTAATAAACTCGACAAAACCCTGGCTAGACTTACTAAGGGAAAAAGAGAAGTGACTCATATAAAGAAAATCAGAAGTGGAAGAGAAGTACCACAGACATAGATATACAAAGGATCATACTAGAGTTATGAAAGACTATATGCCACTAAATTCCATAACCTAAAAGAAATGGATAACTTCCTAGAACTATACAATCTTTCTAGACTGAATTGTGAAGTAGTGGAAACCTAAATAGAACAAATAACAGTGAGGAACTTAAAACACCAGCAAAATCCTATCCCCACCCCCCCAAAAAATGTCCAAGACCAGATGGCTTCACTAGTGAATTCTACCAAATATTTAGAGAGGATATGGTACAAAAAAAGAAGGAGGAGGAAAAGGTAGAGGAGGAGGAAAGAGGGAGAAGAGGGGGAGGAGGAGGAGAAGAAGAAGATTTGGTACTTATTCTTCTCTTCTGAAACTCTTCCAAAAATTCAAAATTGAAGAAAAGGCAGTATTTTCTAACACATTTTATGAGATCAACATAACCCTGATTCCAAAACCTGGCAAGGACACACACAAAAAGAAAACTACAGACCAATAACTCTGATGAATACCGATGCAAAAATTCTAAATAAAATACTAGCAAATCAGATACAACAATACATTTAAAAAAAAGCATCACAATCAATTTGGGTTTATTTTAGGGGCACAAGAATGTGTGAACATATGCAAATTGATCAATGTAATACACCACATTAACAAAACAAAGGATGAAAATCATATGATTTTATCAATAGATGCAGAAAAGATGTTCTGTAAGATACAACATCCATTTATGATTAAAACACTCAATAAATAGACATAAAAGGAGAATATCTCAACATAATAAAAGCCATATATGGCAAACCTTCAGCTGTATCAGACTCAATGGTGAAAACCTGAAAGCTTTTCCTCTAAAATCAGGAACAAGACAAGGATGCCCACTCTCGCCACTCTTATTCAACAAGTTCTATAAGTGCTAGCCAGAGCAATCAGGCAAGAGAAAGAAATAAAAGGCACCGGAATTGGGAAAGAAGAAGTAAAAGTATCACTTTTTGCAGATAACATGATTCTGTATATAGAAAACCCTAAAGACTCAATTAAAAAAACTTAGAAATAATAAATACAGTAAAGTCATAGGATACAAAATTAACGTACAAAAATCTGCTTTCCTAAGCAGTTTTCTGCGTGCAATAATTCAAACAGTATGGTATTTGCAGAAAAATGAACATACAGACCAATGGAACAGAAGAGAGCCCAGAAATAAAACCACATGTATATAGGCGAGTTACTTTTGCCAAAAGAGTCAAAAACACACAATGGAGAAAAGAAAGACTCTTCAATAAATGGTGCAGGGAAAATTGGAAAGCCACATGTATAAGAATGAAACTAGATTACTTTGTCCCTGTGTAAAAAAAAATTAATTCAAAGTGGATCAAAGACCTAAATATAAGATCTGAAACAATAAATTACATAGAAGAAAACACAAGTACTCAACTTATGGACCCTGGCAATAAAGAACATTTTATAAATTTGACCCCAAGGCAAAGGAAGTAAAGGAAAAAGTAATGAAAGGGTTATATCAAACTAATCGCTTCTGTACAGAAAAAATATCCGGTAACAAAACAAGAAGGCAACTGACTGAATGGGAGAAGATATTTGCAAGCAACATCTCTAACAAGGGGTTATTATCTAAGATATATAAAGAACTCATAAATTCAACAGCAAATAATCCAGTTAAAAAATAGGCAGAGGGCCCTGGCCGGTTGGCTCAGCGGTAGAGCGTCAGCCTGGCATGCGGGGGACTCGGGTTCGATTCTCGGCCAGGGCACATAGGAGAAGCGCCCATTTGCTTCTCCACCCCCCCCTTCTTCCTCTCTGTCTCTCTCTTCCCCTCCCGCAGCCAAGGCTCCATTGGAGCAAAGATGGCCCGGGCGCTGGGGATGGCTCCTCGGCCTCTGCCCCAGGCGCTAGAGTGGCTCTGGTTGCCGCAGAGCGACGCCCTGGAGGGGCAGAGCATCGCCTCCTGGTGGGCAGAGCATCGCCCCTGGTGGGCGTGCTGGGTGGATCCCGGTCGGGCGCATGCGGGAGTCTATCTGACTGTCTCTCCCCGTTTCCAGCTTCAGAAAAATACAAAAAAAAAAAAAAAAAAAAGGCAGAGGACCTGAACAGACACCTCTCCCATGAAAACATACAAATGGTTAACAGATATATTAAAACCTGTTCAACTTCACTGGCTATTGGGGAAATACAAATCAAAACTTCAAAGAGATACCACCTCACAATTGTTAGATTCGCTGTCATTAACATTATAGATAATGATAAGTGTTGGAAAGGTTGTGGAGAAAAAATAACCCTCATTCACTGCTGGTGCAAATGTAAACTGGTATAGCCGTTATGGAAAACAGTCTGGTGGTTCCTCAAAAAATTAAGACTAGAGCTACCATATGAGCCAGCAAGCTCTCTACTGGGTATCTACCCAAAAAACTCAAAAGCACGTGTTTGCAAAGACATGCATCCCCATATTCATTCACAGTGGCCAAACATGGAAGACAACCAGTGTCCTTTGGTAGAAGATTGGATAAAGAAGATGCAGTACATACATACAATGGAATACTATTAGCCATAAGAAAAGATGAAATACTGCCATTTGTGACAACATCAATGGACACTGAAAATACTATGCTAAGCAAAAGAAGCCAGTCAGGAAAAGGTGAGATTTCACTCAGGATATAAAACTGAGACTCCCCTGCATAGACAATAGTATGGAGGTTACCAAAGTGAGGAGTTTGGGGATAGGAAGGGATCATCAAATCTATGATGACAGAAGAAGGTTTGACTTTGAGTGATGGGCACACAATGCAATATACAGATCATGTGCCATAGAGATGTACACCTGAAATCTATATGATCTTATTCACCAGCGTTACCCCATTAAATTTAATACTTATAAAAAAAGAAAACATAAACTATAATATTAGACAGGAAAGAGAGGTCATCGCTACTTATCACATTGGCATTGAAAAGATAATAGAGGGCCCTGGTGGGTTGGCTCAGAGGTAGAGTGTTGGCCTGGTGTGTAGAAGTCCTGCATTTGATTCCCAGCCCAGGGCATGCAGTAGAAGCAACCATCTGCTTCTCCACTCCTCTCTCTCTCTCTCTCTCTCTCTCTCTCTCTCTCTCTCTCCTTCTCTCTCTCTCTCTCTCCTGCAGCCATGGCTCAAATGGTTTGAGCGATTTGGTCCCAGGCACTGAGGATGGCTCCATGGCATCACCTCAGGTTGCCGAGCAACAGAGCAGCGACCCCAGATGGGCAGAACATTGCCCTGTAGTGAGCTTTGCCAGCTGGATCCCCATTGGGGCGCATGAGGGAGTCTGTTTCTGTCTCCCCCCCTCACTTAATAAAAAAAAGAAGGAAGGAAAGAAAAAAAAGAAAGAAAAGGAAGGGAGGGAGGGAGGGAGGGAGGACAATAGAGGAAAACCACAAGCAACTCTAGGCTCACATATTTGGAATCTTTTATGAAGTAGACCAATTCCTTGCAACACATAAACTACTGAAACTCACAGCAGGAGAAATAGATATTCTGAATAGGCTTATATATTTTTAATATATTAAATTGATAACTTTTCAAAAAAGAAAGCACAAGCCCTAGATGGTTTCACAAGTGATTTTTACCCAACATTTAAAAAGAAACAATACTGGGTATAGACAATCTCTTGCAGAAAATAGAAGCCAAGGGAATGCATCCTAATTCATTCTGTGCAGCTTCTATTACTCTAATACCAAAACTAGACAAAAACATCATATGAAAGGAAAAAACTATAGCCCAATATCTTTCATGAACTCAAATGCAAAATTCCTCAAAAAAGCAGATCAAATCCAACAGAGTTTTGAAGAATAATAGATCACAACCAATGGGATTCATTCCAACATTTGGAAATTAATTAATGTAATCCACCGCATCAATGGGTTAGAGAAGAAAAATTATATGATTTTATCAGTTGATACAGTAAAAGCATTTGGCAAAATTCAACATTCATAATAAAAACTTAGCAAACTGGGAATAGAGAAATTTCTCTGCTTGAAGAAGAACATCTACAAAAGAACCTACAGTTAACATCATACTAATGGTGAGAAACTGGGTACTTTTACACTAAGATCAAGAACAAGGCTTTAGCCTGACCAGGTGGTGGCGCAGTGGATAGAGCATCGGTCTGGGATGCGGAAGACCCAGGTTCGAGACCCCAAGGTCGCCAGCTTGAGCGTGGGCTCATCTGGCTTAAGGAAAAAGCTCACCAGCTTAGACCCAAGGTCGCTGGCTCGAGCAAGGGGTTACTTGGTCCGCTGAAGGCCCATGGTCAAGGCACATATGAGAAAGCAATCAATGAACAACTAAGGTGTTGCAACAAAAAACTAATGATTGATGCTTCTCATCTCTCTCCATTCCTGTCTGTCTGTCCCTATCTATCCCTCTCTCTGACTCTCTCTCTGTCCCTGAAAGAAAAAAAAAAACAAGGCTTTACATAAACATAAAATTAACTAATTCATTTTGTACAAAATAATTAGTGATTGTGTTGCACTTCATTGAATTTTGTAAAAAACAACCAAAACGAAGTAATAAAGTAACAATTCAGAAACTTCAAAGTAAGAACAGACTTATTGATTAAAAGAGAAACTTCCATAAATTTTCTAGCTGATAGACTAGCCACAATTAGTTACACGTAAGAAAAATAGTTTCTAAATTGTTTTCCAGCTTTATATGTTCAAAGGTAATTGGATTCAGGACAGATGCATCTAAGTGATTAGAGTTTGAAGTAACAATGTAGATTTCCTTTTTCTTTTTTTTTTTGGATGGAATTGATTTGCTTCCTTGGCAATCTTGGTGTTGTTTATTTTGGAAAGTAAATAGAGATAAATGCTAATACGTATCTTGCATTCATATCTAATTTTGGTTCAGAATTTCTAAAGAATGTCAGTATGATTTTAGAAGGAATAAAGAAACTTTCAAATAAGAGGTACTTCCCCTAAAAGAGGAAAAAATTCCTTTTAAAAATATTTGTTCACCACTGGATATATCACAATTGGGAAGTGACAATCTCATCTATAAATGTGAGATATGAGCAGGAGTAAATAAGCAGCTTTTGTGAAATGCATTGAGCCAGTAACCCAGGGCAAGGTTTGACAAATCATGATTGTGTGATTTCTTATCCTTTTGGTTCATTTTGTTACCCACCAGACATCAAAAACAAAACATAGAGTCAGTAATTTTAGCACAAAAGATTTGTCAAATGATACATGACGTTTTTGTAACAATCGGTAGCAATAGCTTTAGGGCATGAGTCTTAATCTTACTTTGTAAAATAGGTACAAGCAAGGAGTAATTTTCATCTTACTGATGATATCCGTTAAAGTCACTCAATTACTACTTTTATCAATCATAATTTGTTTCCTAATCTTGCCATTTGCTCACATGTAAAAGTGCCATATAATCAGTTGTTCTTCTTGGCCATTGAAATGTATGAATTATATGTAAAAATTCAAAGATTTTCATTTTCTCATTTATAAAAAGACAAAGATGTCCTCTCTCACCATTCCTACTCAACATTTTATGGAAGTCCTAGCTAGTATATTTAGACAAAAGAGTAAATAAATGGTATACAGATTCGGAAATAAAAAGAAGTAAAACTATTAAAACTTCTGAGACTATTGCTGTAAGGCAGACAAAAGATAATGGTGACCTGAATCAATATGGGAGTGAAGATGGAGAGAAGAAGATGGATTTAAGAGGTAGGAAGTGGAAGCAGCAGAGCATGGAGAGGAGTTAAATGTGCATGGTGAGGGAGAGGGAAGCAGCAAGAATGACTGTTGGAATTTTAGTTTGCGTAACTAGATTGGTGATGGGGCCATTTAAATAACTGAAAGAGGGGACTAAAAGAGTAAAATTGGAAGGAAAAATCATGAGTTAAGTTTTGGTCAAATAGAGATTGAGATGCCTTGGAGACCACTAAGAAGTGAAGAATCTATCATCTATCTATCTATCTATCTATCTATCTATCTATCTATCTATCTATCTACCTACCTATTATCTATCTATCTGTCATCTATCTGTCATCTATCTGTCATCTATCTATCTATCTATCTATCTATCTATCTATCTATCTATCTATCTATCTATCTATCTATCTATCCATCCATCCTGTGTTTGTGGAGCCAGGGGAAAGAAAGCACTGGGCTAGAAGTTAGTTAGGGTTTGTAAATCATTTGGGTATAGGTGGTAATTGAAACTACAGCTAATAGATTTTTCCCAGGAAGAGATTAAGGAATGAGAAAGCAAAAGAAAGAGAGCAGTGGCTAGAGAAGAGGGGAAACCAGAAGTGGTGTTTCAGAAAGGAGGCTTAGGTCAAGGGTGTTGACCATAGCTGAGACACTGCCATGAATACAGGAAAAAAATCCACGAATATAGTAATGTGGAAGTCATCAGTGATTGTACAGAGAGCTGTTTTAATGTAGTGGTGGGGGCATATACCAAACTGGAGTACTCACAGTTTAGGATTGAGCAGGAGGTATGAAAATTGTGATAACAATTATAAAAGTTGAGAAGATTGTGAAGTGAGAGCTAGAGATAAGACTATGGTTTCCTAGAAGTGAGGAGATAAGAGGACATGGGTTTGAGTGAGGGATTAGTCATTATTATTATTTTAGGTAACAGACACTTGAATATAGTTTAAAGCTGGTGGAACTCATTGAATGGAAAGGTTGTACATACAGAAGAGAAGAGGGTTAATGGATGGTGTAAATTCTTTTAAAATTTTTTATTTATTCATTTTAGAAAGAGGAGAGAGAGAGAGAGAGAGAGAGAGAGAGAGAGAAAGGGAGGAGGAACAGGAAGCATCAACTCCCATATGTGCCTTGACCAGGCAAGCCTAGGGTTTTGAACCAGCGACCTCAGCGTTCCAGGTCAATGCTTTTATCCACTGCGCCACCGCATGTCAAGCGGATGGTGTAAGTTCTTGGTTAGATAACAAGGGGTAGATCCCAAAGCAGAGGTGAAGAGATTGCGCCCCTTTATTATAATTAGAGAGGTGAAGCCCAGGATAGAAGCCCAACGGAAATGTGTACATTTTATTTTAGAAAGACGGAGCTTCCATCTAGTGACATTTTTTTTTCCCTACAAAGTAGGAACTTTATATCGTTTGTCTTGACTGGGATGTATGCTAAAGATGATCTTCTCTTCCAGCATGTTTGTACATTCTATGTTCTAGACACACAGCTGTTCAGTTCTGTGGTTATGAATTATTTTGGTGTCCTATCACACATTGTGGAGATACATGTCTCTTTTGGGTTTTGACAATTTATAAAAGACCTAAAATCTATCTATGTATAAAAAGAAAAATTACTGAAATTGACTAAGGTAATTTTTTGACATATTTTAACTGGATGCATTATATCCCATATATGTGTTATAATCATTTAAACATTAAGTTCTTTTAACTAATACTGTAATAAATATTCCTACAAATGTGTCTTTGTCTCTCATCATTTCCTAAACACAGATGACTGGGTTTAAGAGTCCAAACATTTTTAAAATCTCTTAATGCATATTGTCAAATGCCTTCCAGAACAATATTCTGTTCATTTAGTTAAACCACAAAGGCAACCTATAATTGAGCAATAAATATGCTAATATTTAAAGCCAGGATACTATTCAGTCTCTAGAATTTATATTTTAAAATGACATTTTCTAATTTGGAACCATAGGTGGCGCTAAAGGATAAAAGAATGGAACCAGATCCTAGGTTGGGAGGGATTTTGAATGAACGTCTCAGCCACCTGCTTTTATCGCAAACTATAAACAATTCTAGAAAAATAATCCTTTCTGCTCTTAACATTATCTATAAATCACCTTGGTCGTACATCATAATCTTACACTTTTAGTTGTAACTGTGTCACATCTGAGACTGTAACAATATTTGCATTTATCTTGTGGACTAGACTACATCACATCATTTGTGAGTTGTTCTTCCATACCAACTGTTTTCTGAAGAACCTTTCCCTCTGCTTTTCTAACTTTTTAAAGAAGGAAACAGTCATGAGTGAGAAAGGTAAGAGCTCTTGCATGATCTGATCATAAAGGTTAGCACTGAATATGAATTTATGTGACATACTTAGTTTGCTAAGTTGTTTGGTGACTTTCTAAGTTTTCAGTATGAGAACTGTGTTTTAAACAAAATATATAAATGTCAACTGACATGTCCTGGTGGAAACGGTTTTGCAGGCCCCACTGTCCACTGTTTACGATGTTAGTGGGAGTTGCTCAGCTATTCTTGCCGTTCATGTGACTTCTTGAACAACACACTGGATTCCACAGGCCAGTGGCTGCCTTTCTTATAAGACCAAATAGCCCCTGCTGGTGCGGATGAAACACACCTTAAATACTGCTTGCCTTGACTTAGCGTGAAATGAAAATCTGGGGGTTAACTTTCCCTCTGTAGCGTCCTTTAGCAGTGACAGTAAGAAATGTCTCCATCACTCCCAATTTATGGTTGGAAGATATAGGACAGGAGGAGAAGCAAAGAGAAGCATTCACTTTAGTGCCTTTTTAAAGATAGTTCACAAAATGCTAACCCTTACTTCTCGCCACTCAGAATAAAAATGCATTAGATGCAGAGGACATAGGAATGGAGTCAAACCATTAAAATAAATTAATACTAGTTTTAATTAAAGCCTCAAAGACCTTTCAGAGAGACATTAAACACACACACACACACACACACACACACACACACACACACACACCACACACGCCCTTCATCTGGGCCTTTTTGTTTCCATACAAATAAAGGTCTCACTGATAACATTCTGGGAGCAGCTTGGTATCAGAGATATGAGTTAAAATTCTGGGTACTCAATTCTAGGAATGTCAAGAATATCACCTTTTTCCCTGCAGATGAAGAAATTAGCAGTCTGCCTCACTCACTGTATATATATTTTTACATAGAAATATTGATTTGTTTTCCCACTTATTTAGCATTTATTGGTTGATTCCTGCTTGTGCTCTACTGGGGGATTGAACCTACAACCCTGGCATATCGGGACAACGATCTAACCCAGTGGTCCCCAACCCCCGGCCGGTACTGGTCCGTGGGTCATTTGGTACCAGTCCACAGAGAAAGAATAAATAACTTACATTATTTCCGTTTTATTTATATTTAAGTCCAAACGATGTTTTATTTTTTAAAAATGACCAGATTCCCTCTGTTACATCTGTCTAAGACTCACTCTTGACGCTTGTCTCGGTCACGTGATACATTTATCTGTCCCACCCTAAAGGCTGGTCCGTGAAAATATTTTCTGACATTAAACCTGTCCGTGGCCCAAAAAAGGTTGGGGACCACTGCTCTAACCAACTGAGCTACATAGCCAGGGCCTAAGGGAGAATACATTTTAAGCACCCAGCAGAGATTGGCATACATTGCACAATAAATACAGTAATATGCTTAGTTTTATAAGAAACCACCGGACGGGCTTCTGAAGCAGCTGTGCCGTTTGGCATTCCCATCAGCAATGAGCGCGACTTCCTGTTGCTCCACACCCTCCCCAGCGTTGGTGCTGTCAGTGTTCTGGACTTCGCCCTTCTATAGACTAGGTGTCCATCTTACTGCTGTTTTAACTTATGTTTCTCTGATAGCATCTGTTGTGGAGCATCTTTATATACGCTTATTTTCCATTTATATATCTTTGGTGAACTGTTTTTAAGGTCTTTGGTACATTTTATGATCAGGTTGTTTGTTTTCATGTTGAATTTTAAGTGTTCTTTGTATATTTTGGATAACAGTCCTGTGTCAGGTGTGTCTTTTGCAAATATTCTCTCTCAGTGTATTGCTGGCCTTACTAACTGGATACTGTTTTCCTCAGAGCAAATGTTAATTTGAATGAAGTCCAGTTCATGCATTATTTTGTTTTCATAGATCATGCTTTTGATGTTGTATCTGAAGTCATTGTTGTACCTGAGGTCATCCAGGTCTTCTCCTGCATTATCTGTGTTATCTAGGCCTTTCTTGTCCCCTCCTTTAAGCAGATAATTTTTAAAAGAAATAAAATTTCTTTTTTTTTTTAAATAAATTTTTATTAATGTTAATGGGATGACATTAATAAATCAGGGTACATATATTCAAAGAAAACATGTCCAGGTTATCTTGTCATTAAATTATGTTGAATACCCCTTGACCAGAGACAGATTGTTCTCCGTCACCCTCTATCTAGTTTTCTCTGTGCCCCTCCCCCTCCCCCTAACTCTCTCCCTCCCTCCCTCCTGCATCCTCCCTCCCCCCACCCCTGGTAACCACCACACTCTTGTCCATGTCTCTTAGTCTCGTTTTTATGTTCCACCAATGTATGGAATCATGTAGTTCTTGTTTTTTTCTGATTTACTTATTTCACTCCGTATAATGTTATCAAGATCCCACCATTTTGCTGTACTGATGTCATCATTTCTTATGGCTGAGTAGTATTCCATAGTGTATATGTGCCACATCTTCTTTATCCAGTCTTCTATTGAAGGGCTTTTTGGTTGTTTCTATGTCTTGGCCACTGTGAACAGTGCTGCAATGAACATGGGGCTGCATGTGTCTTTACGTATCAATGTTTCTGAGGTTTTGGGGTATATACCCAGTAGAGGGATTCCTGGGTCATAAGGTAGTTCTATTTGCAGTTTTTTGAGGAACCACCATACTTTCCTCCATAATGGTTGTACTACTTTACAGTTCCACCAACAGTGGATGAGAGTTCCCTTTTCTCCGCAGCCTCTCCAACATTTGCTATTACCCGTCTTGTTGATAATAGCTAATCTAACAGGGGTGAGGTGGTATCTCATTGTAGTTTTGATTTGCATTTCTCTAATAACTAATGAAGCTGAACATATCTGTTGGCCATTTGTATTAAAAGAAATAAATTTTCAATAAATGAAAATTTTTAAAAAAAGAAAAAATTCAAAAAACTGGAAACAGTGTGATCATTTTCCTGTTGCTAACACGACACTGTGTGTAATTACTTACTGGTGCCCACGCGAGTGCTGCGCGGGGCGAGAAGGGCGGCAATGAGGTGCTGTGTTTGGTGCTCAATGAGAAAAAACCCTTTATGTCCAATTTCTTTTTTTTTTTTTTTGGTGGGCCATTTTCTTTAATCCTAGCTTGCACCCGGCGGGCAAGTAAAAATACACACTGGGCTCCAAAACCCAATCACATTCAGTGCTCACAAAGCTACTGATTTATCCGAGTTTCCTAGAATCAAAGGTTTCTAGCTCACCAGACTTATTCTCCTCAGTTCCCCATCTCCTTCCTTCTCCCAGATACAAACTCTACACAAACTGGCATCTCACTCAGCACTCCGCCATCTTGGCTGCTTCTCCTGGCCTCCTCCACGTGGCCTCCTCCTGCTGCTGGCTCTACTCTCTCTGCTCTCTCATGCTAATCTCAGGAACCAAGAACCCAAAATCCCGTTTTGCCCCCACTTTATACTGTAGCTTCACAACCTCTAATCCAATATACAAAGTAGGGAAGTCTCCAACCCAAAGTCACCTTCTGAGGCATGATTGGATTGCACCACCCCACATCAAAAAGGGTAGGAAAGGCTTAATCCCAAAACCAAGCCCCAGGCTACAAGGATTCCGCCTGCCTTTAGCCCACCCCAACACACATTAATATCACCTGGGCGACGGCTTCCTCGTGTTATCTTTAACAAAGTGAGCATAATACATTTTATCTGCCCAACAATCCACCCCTATGCTCACTTTACTACCCACAATTTACATCACCAGCATTCCTGTGCAAGGAAATTAGAACATTACACAGATTACAACAGCAAAAATCATACAGTTTCAACAATTTCAAAGGTACATTTCACCAGTCTCTGAGCACTTAGCCCAAAGCGCAAAATGTCCTCGGTCTTCTTTCTAGCCATGGGAAAAGCTTCCCGGGGCAGGGGAGTGCTTCCAGCAAAGCCACCCCTCACCCCCATCAGGGTATTTTACATTGTCCAAAATCCGTAATCCGTAAGTCCATCCAACAAAGGAGCCAATGCCCACTCCGGTCATAGTCCAGGAAATCAGTCCACGCACATGGGGCGTCAGACCACCATCCTGGCAGGTCTTACACTGTCCCAAAGAGGGCCACATGGCAATGGCAGTCAGCATTTCCATCTCTGCTCCGGAAAGCATGTCCAGCCCTATGTCCCAAAATCGCAGACCTACCAGAGCCGTAGTAGGTGATCCTTCCAGCTGGGCTCTCAACTTATGGAGACTGCGGATTGCAACTCCAGCCCGATTCTCCTCATCCTCCAAAGAGGAACTGAAAACACCAGCTCTGGCTGCCGGGCTCGAGCCTCCATCCGCTGCCGCCTTCTGCTCTGCAGACCTTGCAGCTCCGGACTTGGCTTCAGCCTCAGTCTCAGCCTCAGCCCTGGCCTCCTGCCACTGCTGGCTCTCCGCAACATCCAGGGCAAGCTGCAACTCACGAACCTCTGAATCCTCCAGCGTTTGCTCCATTTCCAGGCGAATCTCGAACACCTGGTCGGCCTCCTCCTCCAGCATTTTCTCCAGCTCCAGGGTCAGCATCGGTTTCTCCTGCGTTTGCTCCATCTCCTTCCGCTGCTCGGTTTGCAGGTCCCGGGCGGCCTCTTCCACAGAGCTCTCGGTTTCCTCACGCATGGCTGTAAAGGTCAGCCAGCCTACAATCCCCAAAAGGACAGCCATGGGGAACCCTAACACTAGCCAGTCCTCTACTCCACTGCTCAAAGGCTCCTTGCCGATCTGTATCGAATCCTGCCACAGACTACGCCAAATGTAAAGCCAGTAATCAGGGCCAGGGCAACTATCACAGCAGCTCGGCCCATGCAGGTTCGCATTGGATTCGGACAGTCGGTAAAGAAACAAAGGAGCCACAAACTGGTGGGCCATTTTCTTTAATCTAGCTTGCACCCGGCGGGCAAGTAAAAATACACACTGGGCTCCAAAACCCAATCACATTCAGTGCTCACAAAGCTACTGATTTATCCGAGTTTCCTAGAATCAAAGGTTTCTAGCTCACCAGACTTATTCTCCTCAGTTCCCCATCTCCTTCCTTCTCCCAGATACAAACTCTACACAAACTGGCATCTCACTCAGCACTCCGCCATCTTGGCTGCTTTTCCTGGCCTCCTCCACGTGGCCTCCTCCTGCTGCTGGCTCTACTCTCTCTGCTCTCTCATGCTAATCTCAGGAACCAAGCATGTCCAATTTCTTGCTTCATTTATTTAAGCAAAGGCAACAGCTTGGTGAAAAGATTTGAACCTTAAAATATCTGTCTGCAAAGAAGAAACAGCTAATTTTAGTAGTTGAATAAAATCACAGGCCATGGGATCTAAAGAAATTAAAGAGCTGGTTTGGTCCTACCTTCTCATATTACAGATTAGACAACCAGACTGGCACTAAAAACAGTGTTTGGTTTTCATGTCCATTGCAAAATACACACTAGCATTTTGCTAATATCATTTCTACATTTCCAGTCTAGTAACTAAATGTTATTTCATTTATTTAAAATTATTTCTTCCGTTGTCTTGTAGGGGAAAGTAGTCAATGACCAGGGCTCCAGCAGGATTTTGTGGGTAGCACTGTGGCACCAAGTAAAAGTCTTGGGTATTACTGGGATGGGTGCATAACAGGTAAAATTGAATTTAATAGTTTTGAAGAATAAAATGGAATTTTCCAGAAGGACAAGCAGGCAGATAAGAGTTTTTCATGTAAGGTCAAGATATAGTTTATTATTTAAGTTGGGACTTTTATTTTTGTATTGCTTTGAGAGATACACACACCCAGAAGAGGAGAGGAGAGGAGGGAGGAGAGTGAGAAGCATCAACTCGTAGTTGTGTCACTTTAGTTGCTCATTGATTGCTTCTCATATGTGCTTTGAATTGGGGGCTCCAGCTGAGCCAGTGACCCCTTGCTCAATCCAGCAACCTTGAGTTCAAGCCCGCGACCATGAGCTTCAAGCCAGTGACCTTTGGGATAATGTTGATGATCCTGTGCTCAAGTCAGTGACGCAGCGCTCAAGCCACCGACCTAAGGCTTTCGAACAGGGAATCTTAGTGTTCCAGGTAAATGCTTTATTCATTGTGCCACCACTGGTCAGACAGAAGTCTTTTTTTTTTTTTCGGTGAGAAGAAGGGAGATAGAGACAAGACTCCTCCATGTCTCCTGACTGGGATCTACCCGGCAAGCCCACTAGGGGGCGGTGCTCTGCCCATCTGTGGTATTTCTCTGTTGCTCAGCAACCAAACTCTTCTTAGCGCCTGAGGCAGAGGCCATGGAGCCATACTCAGCACCCAGGGCCAACTTACTCCAATTGAGCTATGGCTGCAGGAAGGAGAGAGAAAAGCAAGGGGGAGGAGTGGAAAAGCAGATGGGTGCTTCTCTTGTGTGCCCTGACCAGGAATTGAACCTGTAACATTCACACGCTGGGTGACGTTCTACCACTGAGCCAACCAGCTGGGGCCCCCCTTTATTATTTTCAAATTTTCTATTGATTTGAGAGAGAGAGAAGCATCAACTCATTGGTCCACTTAGTGGTTCCATTTAGTGGTGCACTCACTGATTGCTTCTCGTATATACTCTGACGGGGAATCAAATCTGCAACCTTGGCGTGCCAGGATGAGGCTCTATCCACATAGCAACCTGGCCAGAGCTGGGACATTTTGAAAGCAGAGGGCATGAAATGTGTTGTGTGTGTGGGAACAGTGGGGAGATGATGGGCAATATCCTTCATGATACAGGAAACTAAATCAAATTCATAAATCATTTGATGGATATGGAATCAAGCAAATTTATTTGTCTGGTAGCATCCAATTACAATTACTTGGCAGGTCAGTCTCTACTGTTGAAGGTTTGAGGCTAAGAATCAGGACTCACAGCAGATTTCTTAATATAAAAATCAAAAAGTTAAGTTTAATTTAATGACATATTAAATATATGTTAATTAGATTAAATAAAATTTTATTGAAGTAGAAATGTCTGAGAAAATGTGGTTTTGAGCACAGGAACCTCCCTCATCAGGAACCAGATTATATAAGTCCACCCTATTTCTTAGATACTTATGGACACACAATCAAATTCCTATTCAGTTTCTCTCTCTCTCCCTGCCTTTTTTAGGTGTAGGAATTCATGGGGACACATAACAACATAGAATCAGAAATAAAACTTTCTAAAGATAAATTTTTAATAATATGTAGTAAAATAGCTGCCTATATGTCATGTGCTTTATCTTTTAATTTTATTATTTTAATAAAACTATAAGGCACATGATCTTGTAGAACTGAAGGATCATAGAGACCTGTTTTGAATATATGTGTACAGTTTATTTTAACTGAAATTGTCTTATTAACACAAGTGAACAAATGTCAGAAAACAAGGAAAACTATGTTTTGTTCATAAGTACTTAGTTTTTTTGCTTAAAAAACATTTAAGTGCCTGACCTGTGGTGGCACAATGGATACATCTGACAAGAGATTAATATACATAATTTATGAAGAACTCATACAACGCAACACCAAAACCCCCCAAACAACCCAATTAAAAAATGGAGAAAGAAACCTGAATAGACACTTCTCCAAAGAGGACATACAGATGACCGATACATATAGGAAAAGATGCCCAATATCACTAATCATCAGAGAAATGCAAATTAAAACCACAGTGAGATAGCACCTCACACCTGTCAGAATGGCACTCATCAGAATATCAACAAATACCAAGTACTAGTGAGGGTGTGAAGGAAAGGGAACCCTTGTTACTGTTGGTGGGAACACAGACTGGTGCAGCCAGTATGGAAAGCAGGATGGGTTTCCTCAAAAATTAAAAATGAGGCCCTGGCCGGTTGGCTCAGTGGTAGAGTGTCGGCCTGGCGTGCAGGAGTCTCGGGTTCGGTTCCCGGCCAGGGCACACAGGAGAAGCGCCCATCTGCTTCTCCACCCCTCCCCCTCTCCTTCCTCTGTCTCTCTCTTTCCCTCCTGCAGCCAAGGCTCCGCTGGAGCAAAGTTGGCCCATGTGCTGACGATGGCTCCATGGCCTCTGCCTCAGGCACTAGAATGGCCCTGGTTGCAACAAAACAACGCCCCAGATGGGCAGAGCATCGCCCCGGTGGGCGTGCCGGGTGGATCCCGGTCCAGCGCATGCGGGAGTCTGTCTGACTGCCTCCCTGTGTCCAACTTCAGAAAAAAAAAAATTAAAAATGGAACTTCCTTATGACCCAGCAATTCCACTTCTGGGCACATATCCAAAGATCCCCAAAACACTAATTTGAAAGGATATTTGCACCCTTATGCTCGTTGCAGTATTATTTGCAATAGCCAAGATTTAGAAGCCACCTGCTTGTCCATCAGCAAATGAGTGAATCAAAAAGCTGTGGTACTTCTACACAGTGGAATATTACTCAGCAATAAAAAGAAGAAAATTTTACCCTTTGAAATAGCATGGATGGGTCTGGAGACTACTATGCTGAGTGAAGTAAGCCAGTGAGAGAAAAGTAAGTACCATGTGATTTCACTTATATGTAAAACTTAATGAACAAAATAAACTAACAAACAAAATAGAAACAGAGGCATGGAGACAGAGAACATGCTGACAGCTGTCAGAGGGGAGGGGGTTGGGGGCTGAGTATAAAAGATGAAGGAATTGAGCAAGAAAAGAACAGAAAACCTCATGGACACAGACAACAGTATGGTGGTTACCAGGGGAAAGGAGTGGGGGAGGGGGAGGAGGGTAGAGGGGATAGATGGTGATGGAGGAAGACTTGACTGGAGTGGTGAGCACACAATGCATCACAGATGATGTCTATAACAAGTAAGGAAATCCTAGAAATTTGCTTTTGTCCAAATTTGAAAGACAGAGTTAAAAACAGAATTACATTTTTTTTTTTTGTATTTTTCTGAAGCTGGAAACGGGGAGAGACAGTCAGACAGACTCCCGCATGCGCCCGACCGGGATCCACCCGGCACGCCCACCAGGGGCGACGCTCTGCCCACCAGGGGGAGATGCTCTGCCCCTCCGGGGCGCCGCCCAGTGCGACCAGATCCACTCTAGCGCCTGGGGCAGAGGCCAAGGAGCCATCCCCAGCGCCCGGGCCATCTTTGCTCCAATGGAGCCTGGGCTGCGGGAGGGGAAGAGAGAGACAGAGAGGAAGGAGAGTGGGAGGGGTGGAGAAGCAGATGAGTGCTTCTCCTATGTGCCCTGGCCGGGAATCGAACCCGGGACTTCTGCACGCCAGGCCCGACGCTCTACCACTGAGCCAACTGGCCAGGGCAGAATTACATTTTTAAGTGATTAAAACATGCCTTCTGTGACATTTTGTTGGAAAATACCCATATAATATATAATCCTGGTTATAAGAGTGCAGCACTCAAAGCAACTTTCACTCTATTCCCTGTGAGAGAAGCACAGACTGCCCCAAAGGGAGATTAATTTAGTTTTTCTTTAAACTTGTTTTTAAAATTCCAGATGAAGATGAAAATACTCATGTGACTTTAAAAGTATTTAGAAACACTACTAAAAAGAAAGAAATAAAATGTTAATTTTTATAGGGAACATACACATTATTGAAGCTTGCATATTTTTAGTGATTTGACTTTTATACTCACAAAAAGACATATATCATACTTTGAGAAATTAGCTGAGAAAGTTGATGAGTTTAACCAATGAACATTTTTAACTAAACATTTTAAATAAAATAATTTGCATATCCTTGATAGGAGAAATTTTTTCCATTTCTGTTTAACCTACTCATGACAAAGGCAAAATGCATTATAGACACTATATAATGGTAAGCCTGAGCGTGAGTTTACTAAAATCCACTGTCTCCCCCTAGGTCTGCAGATTAGCCCTACCCAATGGAAACATCATGCAAGACACAAAAGTGAACCACCTATGCAACTTTAATAATAGCTACATAGATTCAGAGGAGATAAACCAATAGTAATTGCAATAATATACTTAAAACATATATGTTAAAATGTACTTTATTGCCATGTGTTCAACATATAATTATTGAGATAGTTTACATTTTTTTACTAATTTTTGACATCTAATGGGTCATTTTTACTTGTAGTTCATCTCAAATATCAGACTAATTCCACAAGTGCTCAAAGTCACGTGTCTAATGGCTCTCCTATCAAACAGCAGAGGATATAGCTCTTCTATTTATCTCTAATTTTCAAATGCAACTGTTGAGTCAGTTGATTGATAATTTACAGGTTCAGTACAGCACAAGCACATAAATGTAGAGAAATGGAAGTACATAAATGCAGGAAAATTAAAAATCTCTCTTGTTGAAGTAAATAAAAGATTCTGGTTTTGGTTAAATTCAAAAGCCATTTTATAATTTTTAATTTTAAAACATTAAAATTTTACTTGCTGCCACTGTGATTTTATACTAAGAAAATGATCTCCTTTCAGATGTTAATTAAAGAAAAGTTCCTGAAATACTCTAGATTTTTATAATTTCTACGATAAAAATTACTATAATTCTCACAGAAAGTTCAGCACCATGTTTAAGAGAGATAAGCTTCATTATATAGAAAATAATAAGACATTATAGGTTTCACAGTTACAGGGTTATCCTTTTAATGAGGAAGCCTTAGAAATCTTAAATAATGGCTAGCAAATAGAATGTCAATAATCTAAAGAGTACTTAGAGTAACTTCCCAGTAAATGTATTGTATCTGTTGGGTTGATTACTTTGGTTGTAGTATGCCGACATGTTCTGTTTAGTGACTTACTGACTTCCTGCCGATTCTTAATTTTAAAGAATGTTTACTTTGGTTTTTGCCATATTACATTTCTTTAATATTGTATATAGTTGTCTTCAGAGAATGAATTGGGTAAATATGCCCAGTTTTTTTCTGTATTTATTTAGACAACATGACTAAGGTTCCATGTCCCAAATTCTGTGATCAAGACATTAAGTGCTTTAAACATTACTGGTTTGGAATTTAATACAATTAAGTGAACAGTAAATTATAAGTGGCCACACTGGGTGGTAAGGTGAGCACACATCCCGGCAGTAAACAAACAGCTTAGAAAACCTCTGAAACACATAGTATTTCATCAGGAAAAGCATATCATGGAGGTCCATGAAACAGCATTTTTTTTTTGTATTTTTCTGAATCTGGAAACGGGGAGAGACAGACAGACTCCCGCATGCACCCGACCGGGATCCACCCGGTACGCCCACCAGGGGGCGATGCTCTGCCCCTCCGGGGCGTCGCTCTGCCACGACCAGAGCCACTCTAGCGCCTGGGGCAGAGGCCAAGGAGCCATCCCCAGCGCCCGGGCCATCTTTGCTCCAATGGAGCCTCGGCTGCGGGAGGGGAAGAGAGAGACAGAGAGGAAGGAGGGGGGGGGGGTTGGAGAAGCAAATGGGTGCTTCTCCTATGTGCCCTGGCCGGGAATCAAACCCGGGTCCCCTGCACACCAGGCCAACACTCTACTGCTGAGCCAACCGGCCAGGGCCAGAAACTGAGCATTTTTAATGTTCTAACACTCTAAGTCAAACACTATTATTTCCACTATTGAAATGGCTGATAAAACAAATTTATGCTCGTTGTGCAAAACTAAATAAGGGAAACAATCTATTATATGTAGTGTAATTTTCACCTTAAATTTGATTGTTCGGGTCATTTCATGACCGCACAAGATACAACAGTTATTTTTGTCAGACAATATCATATTGTTCAGGGTTTAATTTTTTTTCCTTAAAGTATCATTCCTCCTAATAAGAGCAACAGGGGGCACTCTCTCTTGAGTGGTTGAGACACAGGAAAATACAAATTTAACATGAGATATAAACCAAAGTTCTTCAAATGTTATTTTTAAGACTTATTATCTTGGATATTTCTGTTACATTTCATACCTATTATTCTGAAAATCTTTGACTTCTGGGACCCCTGGAAAGGTGATAAGGGGCCTTCAGAACCAGTGCCCAGGTGGGATGCGGAATGTCAACTGGGCGCTGCAAGGGCCTGAACAGTCCCTGCATGTTGGCCCATCTGATGCCAAACACCTGCAGCCCCCGGGGGAGTCCTGGGCTCTAGGAAGGCCAGGGGGTGGTTGGGCAGCCATTGAGAAGTGGCACTTTGCCCTCTGCCATTTCCCCTTCACACACTGGACTTCTGAGTGCTGTCCCCTTTCCCCACCAGTGCCCCGCCCCAAGATCTGTTCACTGTGACACCACAGGCGCATGGCTGAAGGTCATGCCTTCAATGAGGGCTAGGACTCCAGGGAGGAGGCAGTGTAGGAGCACAGCTCCTACCACCAACTCTGTCTCTGGGTTTGTGTCACTCATAATAAGCCTGAAATGGGCCATTTCCTTTCAAAATTGACTCAACCTTTCTTCCGCGACCGTCCCTGGCCTGGTGGCCATGATTCAGCAGCTTCCTCTGCTGTCAATCATCGTGCTCCACCTGCCTGGGACCACCTCAGTGTGCCTGCACCCCATCCTCTTACTTATGGGCAAATCTACCAAAACCAGGTGGCTTTTTCATTGACCAGGTATGGACAGCCAATGAAGTGGTGTCCTATGTCACAGCCTGCACCCTATCGTCCCCTTACTTATGGGCAGAACTACCAAAACCAGGCGGCTTTTTCATCGACCAGGTATGCACAGCCAATGAAGTGGTGTCCTATGTCACAGCCTGCACCCCATCGTCCCCTTACTTACGGGCAGATCGACCAAAACCAGGCGGCTTTTTCATCGCCCGGGTGTGTGCAGCCAACGGGGTGGTGTTCTATGCCACAGACCAACTACTCTCTTCTGGGACGTTTTCTTTCAATATTGACTCGACCTTTCTTCCAGAACATTCCCTGGCTCGGTGGCCATCATTCAACCGCTTCCTCTGCTGGCAATAATCGTGGTCCACTTGCCTGGGACCACGTCAGTGTGCCTGCACCCTCTCCTCCACTTACTTATGGGCTGAGCTACCAAAACCAGGTGGCTTTTACATCGACCTGGCGTGCGCAGCCAGCAGGGTGGTGTCCTATGTCACAGCCTGCACCCTATCGTCCCCTTACTTATGGGCAGATCGACCAAAACCAGGGGGCTTTTACATCGACCTGGCGTGCACAGCCAGCAGGGTGGAGTCCTATTGCACAGACCAACTACTCTCCTCTGAGGGTCCTCCCTCTAACTGCCCAGGACCCTTTACAGATGTCTGCTCGTGCTATGTATCCCGTGACTTATACCCCACCTGGCTCGGTGATGGTCCGCACTCTGCCCCGGGCCAATCAACCTGCAGAGATCCCTATTTCCATCAAAGCCAGAGCCTCACCAGGTTTGTCATCGGAGCCTCCTGTAGGTGCTCACATCACTGAAATCTACATGCCTGCGCCTTCCTGCGCTGTCAGAACATCTACAAATCTTAGAACACCTGCTGTTCACGTCAAGGACCCTTTGCAGACAGTGCTGTCCCACTCTGCCCCTGCCACCAGGGAGAGCAATGCCAACACTACAGGTCCCACCACTCCTGCCATAGTCACTAGTGAGGACAACGGGCCATTGAAAACCACACTGCCTCCTTCTGCTGCTGCCCGCAGGAAGCGCGATGGACAGCTGATGGGCAAAAGACCTCCTCCTGCCGTTTCCTCCGGGATACATGATGGACAGCCAGTGCACACAATACCTCCTCCTGCCCTTTCCTCCGGGAGGCGCAATGGACAGCCAGTGCACACAATACCTCCTCCTGCCCTTTCCTCTGGGAGGCGCAATGGACAGCCAGTGCACACAGTATATCCTCCTGCCCTTTCCTCCAGGAAGCATGATGGACAGCCAGTGCACACAATACCTCCTCCTGCCGTTTCCTCCATGAAGCGCAACAGAGATCTGATGGACACAAGACGTCCTCCTGCCATTTCATCCAGGAAGGACAATGAAGAGCCTATGGACACCACTTCTCCTGAAGCTGCCAGGATGGATGGTGACCCAGAGCCCATGGACACCACCTCTCCTGAGGCTGCCAGGATGGATGGTGACCCAGAGCCCATGGACACCAGTTAGTCTATATTTACCAGTCTTTCCCTCTTGCCCACTCCCCACTGCCCCTATCCCACCTAAGAACCCATTAATCCTGTTGAAAGGAGTGGCCCCAGCACAAGATGCGAGCCTGACTTCCCCTGCACTTCAGCCAGCGGGGGTCGCTCAATGCACTCCAGTACTGCATGTTTGCAACTCCAGATTCCACACTTGACACCGTTGGTAGGACTAGCTTGCCGTTGGTGACAATCCATGTATTCTTCCCATTGACACATCAACTACCACCTGCTTGGAGTTGCCACCAAGAGGACTCACTCTGGGGGCAGTAGCTCATATTTGCCATGATATTTGCAGGCCCACCTATTGTGATGGCTCCTTAGCTCCCATGAATTGTAGGAGCGATGGGGCCATATATCTACCCCAGACCCCATTCATTCCCAAGCATCCGGAGCATCAACATTAAAGGCGGACTTAGGATTCATGAGGCTGCTGGAAGTGAAGCTGACAGGTGCCTGAGTTAAACTGCAAAGTGATCACTCAAGACCTAGAAGTGCAAAGTAGGATGTGGAATCCTATATTATTTTCCTTTTTTTCCTGGTTTTTCCTTATAGAAGATAAGTTGCTTGTGTAATAAAAGGTCTTATTTATTTATAAAATGGCAAAAATGCAGTCTTTGTTTGCATTAATCAAATGATAATGACCTTATGTATCCTCCCACTGGCGGTAATGGCCAGACTGTAACCTGAGCTGACCAGCTCACCTTTACACATAACTCTGATATCACACTTTAGGGGCAGCATTAGTAAATTCACACTTTAGGGGCAGCATTAGTAAATTAGAGGGAGAATGTGAGCAGCAAAAAGGGTTTGGCATCACCTGTTCAAAGCCGTAGTTGAAAGAACTGAAATGTCTAGCGTGGACAGAAGTCTCCGTGTCCACCCCAGGCCCTGCTCATTCCCAGGCATCCAGAGCATCAGCAGTAGAGATGGTTTAGGAAGACACAGGCGCTGCCTCTGTCTCATTTTGCCCATACAACTGAGGACCCACCGGCCACAGCACGGCTGCTGCAGTGGGAGGAGTGGGCACCCTCTCGGTGCTCAGATACACCGCTGGTCCCACCCTAAATCCAACCACCCGAAGCCCACCTATCCATAACACACGGATGGCATGGTGATAGGCAGTATGACACCATCCCCATGACTGGAGGTGCTAGCGTTCAAATTGCCACCAGTGCACCTGGGCCCACAGGGACATAAAATCCTCCTCTACAGTTGTCCCTCACGGTGTCATGGTTTGCTTTTGACAGTCTCACTGTATAACAAATTTTTAAATTGTATATATCTAATTTTGTATTGTTGATTTTTCTCTATATTGCAGGATTTTGAGGTATATAGGTATTTTTATATATTTATTATTTTAATTGTTTTTGCGGTAAAATAAGCAAAATAAGTGTGGGAAAAGTTAACAGTGTGGGAAAGGTCTATAAGAGTGTGGGGAGGGTTTATAAAGCCTTAAAATATATATGAATAATAAAATAAATATAAGGTCGCTACTTCGTGGACTTTCACCTGTCACGGGGGTTCTGGAGCCGAAGGGGCCCCTGCATTGGCAGCAGCACCACCATGGGCAGTAAGCATATGCCATGAGACACGTCTATTTCCACATGTATCAGACCAGCGGGGCTCTCTAGGCTACACATTGTCCATGCAAGGAACAGCTCCATCCCTGTGTGTAGTTTTTTTCCAAACACCTGGAACCCCCTCATCAGAATCCAGGTGATGTGATGGGAGGATCTGTTTTTCCCACTTTCCATCAGTTCAGCTGGGGCCCACCAGGCCAAAATGTAGGTGGTCACTCCCTCCCAGGGAAAGTGTCTCACCTGTGATGGGAGCCACTGGGCCACCACCTGCTCTCAGAACACTTGCAGGCTCTGGCCAGTTGGCTCAGTAGACAGAGCATCAGCCCAGCATGTGGATGTCATGGGATCGATCTCTGGTCAGGGCATATATGAGAAGTGACTATCTGCCTCTCTTTCCATCCCTCTCCCCTTCTCTCTCTCTTCTGCTCTCTCAGCCAGTGACTCAGTGTTTCAAGTGTCAGCCTCTGGCGCTGAGGATAGCTCGGTTGATTCAAGCATCATCCCTATACGGGGGTTGCTGGGTGGATCCTGGTCGGGAAGCATGCAGGAATCTGTCTCACTATCTCCCCTCCTCTCACTTAAAAAACAAACAACAAAAAACAGAAGAGAAAGAACACTTGCAGCCCAACTATCCAGACCACAGGTAGAGTGATGAGGAACAGCACAGAATCTGCAGTGACTGGCTATGCTCTTGGATTCCCATTCATTAATTTCTTGACACCCTCACCTGCAAACAAAACAGGGTGCTATGGAGGATAGCAGCACACATATTCAGAGACATACCTATTGTCAGTAAAAACATCTGCTTCCACCCTCCAAGTTATGGTACCCCTCTCACTTTGGAGGAACCAGGAGTGTGCTGGAGGCCCCTGCTTAGAGCAACAGTGCCTGTGTTCTGGGCATGGAAAACGCTGACCTTATATTTGGAACACCTGCCCAGGGATTCGTAAGAACCTTCAACCAATTCAATCAAATCTTGACAATTTTGCAGATCTTTCTCTGCAAAATATGTTTATCCATAAATGAACTTTGCTCCACTGAAAAGGGGCTTGGCCCCTTTAAGTATAGGTTAACCTGATGGGTTTCCTACATTAAATCAGAGGACCACACCTTAGGAGTTCTGTATGTGTGGTGTGTTTGAGGGTGAGGGGAAAGTGAGCCCTGTTGAGAAATGCTCTGGGCTTGAGATGTTCTAACGTGGAGAATAGAAGATTGCTGCATATTTCAACTGTTTTGTTCCTGGCTAAATGGTTAACATGGCCATCCCTGGATCTGGGCCAGTTTTCTCTAGTTTTGGAACTGTCAGGATGCCCTACTCATTTGCCTCAATGGGCCCAGTTTACACGTACACACACATACACACACACACTCACACACACACTCACACACACACACATACATGTGAAATCTTGTCAATGTGCTTCTCTTGTGTCCTTACTCAGTTGTAAAGAGGAACCACCATATGAACGGTGATGTGTTGAGCCAGATGTAACTATGCAAAAATTTTCTTCTATGTCCCAGTGACTAGGATCTGAAAGTAGCCGCACTTAAATGACAGCAAATGACAGCACGTGCTGTCGTGGTTTGAGTGTTTAAGTTTGATAATCCAGGAGCAGTCAGGTCCAGAGGAGGGATAGATGGGGAGACTGACCTTTGCCCCTTCCGTCGCTGCACCTGTCTTCTCTCCCACCACTCTGACCTCAGCGGAGACTAGGTTATTTCTGATGTACCTTAGAAAACCACACTTTGTGGCTTTAGTTCTTTTGTTTGTCTATTTCTAATTTTGTTTTGTTTTGTTTTGAGAGAGACAGGAACATTGAGATGCTCCTGTATGTGCCCTGAGTGGAAAATCGAACTGGCAACCTTCATGCTCTAAGATGACAGAGCTATCCAGCCAGGGCTTGCTTTAGTTATTTATTATTTATTTGTTTGTTTGTTTGTTTTTGAGTCAGAGAGAGGAAGAGAGAGAGGGAGGAGGGAGAAGGGAAGCATTCATTTGTTGTTCTGCTCAGTCTTGCATTCATTGTTTGCTTACTGTGTGTGGCCTGACTGGGGCTCGAACCCCACCTGCAACCTTGTTGTTTCCTGACGACACTCTTAACCAATTGAGTTAACCGGCCAGGGCCAACATTAGTTTCTTAAAATGTTTAAATGTTTGTGTGTGTGTGTGTGTGTGTGTGTGTGTGCGTGCATGCGTGCACATGTGTTTTCTTATTTAATTTAGACTTGGGCCAGTCATTCTCACACATTCCCACTTCACCCAGAAAGTTTGAAATTGGCATGTAGGTTCTTGAGTCTGGAGGAGGAAAGGAAGAAAGAGCCCAGGCCTGCTCTGTGATTATTGAAAATTTACGTTTGCTTAGAATTTATTATGCTGCTTAAAAATATCAGAACATACCCTCTTTAATAACCAGCCTGGTTCTAATCTAGACAGCTAAGATGTTAAGTCATACAGGTTAATATGTGCCCAGTTCTGGCTGACCATAGAGTTCTGGGTCTCCACTAGATGTAATAAAGGCAAAAATCCTGACTTTGTGGAGCCTACATTCTAGCGGAAAGGGAGAAAAAGAACGTGTAAATTATCTGCTGGGTTAGCCGGTGAGAATTGCTATGAGGAATAAAGCAATATATAGAGGACTGAGAATTGGGGAAGAGAGAAGCAGGGTTTTTAGTTTCAACAGTGGACAAAACAAGCCTCAGCGTGAAGATGGGGTTTGAACAGACTAGAAGGCGGTGATTGAGTCAGACATTGAGGGAAATACATTCCAGAATGGGAATAATCACTGCAAAGGCCCAGAGGAAGGATGTCTTCTGTTATCAAGAAGCAGTTAGTACACAGATGAAATAGAGTCTAGCGGGAGGGAGGAGAGAACAGAGAAGCACCTGTATACTAATTTACAGTCTAGTGCAGGGGTCTCAAACTCGCGGTCCGCGGGCCGCATGCGGCCCGCCGAACAATTTTGTGCGGCCCGCAGACTAATCCACGAAGTTCAAAATATTTTGGATAAAATTAAGTAAGCCTAGGGGCCTACTTGTATTTTTCATTTCTCTAGCATCCTAGCTAGATATTAGCTTAGTTAACAGCAGTTGTGATGCGAACTACAGTTTCTGGTCATTTTGTGACACTGAGTAAACTGCATGTACGATTGTGCTTGTTGTACTGATTTTTTTTTTTGTTTTCAACTGCAGTGAGAAAAGTGTTGCGTAACAGTTGCCTTTTGTAGACCTAGTGCGGCCCGCTGAACGGCTGTGATCTTGCTCTGCGGCCCACATGCTGAGTTGAGTTTGAGACCCCTGGTCTAGTGAGTAGTGTATAAATAACAAGTTTCTTCACATTATTGTCACATTTAGCTTTTTTTTTTTTTTTGTATTTTTCTTAAGTTGGAAACGGGGAGGCAATCAGACAGACTCCCGCATGTGCCCGACAGGGATCCACCCGGCATGCCCACCAGGGGGCGATGCTCTGCCCCTCTGGGGCATCGGTCTGCCGCAATAAGAGCCATTCTAGCGCTTGAGGCAGAGGCCACAGAGCCATCCCCAGCGCCCGGGTAAACTTTGCTCCAATGGAGCCTGGGCTGCGGGAGGGAAAGAGAAAGACAGAGAGGAAGGAGAGGGGGAGAGGTGGAGAAGCAGATGGGCGCTTCTCCTGTGTGCCCTTGCCGGGAATCGAACCTGTGACTCCCGCACACCAGGCCGACGCTCTACCACTCAGCCAACAAGCCAGGGCCTACATTTGGCATTTTTGATCATTTACATTATAGTCACTCTGGTGGGTGTGCAGTAGTATTTATGTGTGATAGGCATACACATGCTATTATATGCATGGATCATTTTTGGAGATATTTGTAAGACGTCAGGGATTTCCCTGGTCAGGGAACTGGAATTTGAATGTTAAGAATATAGAGAGAATTACTTTACATGGTATATATTTGGTAATGTTTGAATTTTTTTTACCATGTGCCTATATTATCTCTTTAAAATAGTCTTTAATTTCTTGTTTCATTTTTAAGAGAAAAGTCATAATCTGCAAAGCAATTGAGTTTTTATCCCAAGACCACCAGTAAGACAATCAGGTCTCTCATCGAAGTGCTAATTTTTCTTTTTTTTTTTTTTTTTTTTGCCAATCCATAGGCTACTATAAACAGGTCAGAGAGATGGGAAACAGAGCAGGAAATACAATAGAATTCCTGGCAGGACTTGAGGAGCCAAATATCCCAGACCCTCCAAAATATCGCTTGTTGCTCTCTCTTGTACCTGATTACAGATGCCGTGAGATATATATATATATATATATATATATATATATATATATATATATACACACACACACACACACACACACACACACACACACACACATACATACCATCCCCAGGGATCCAGCCTGAAGGTGTGGCCGAAAATGCATGTCACTGACTCCCTCATTATGACCTATAAACTCACACTTATCTGACGGGGAGGCCAAGAGAAAAGCTATTAAGCTGGAACATGGGGGCCTGACCAAACTCCCAGTGTTGTTGAGATTTCATTTTTGATTTCTAGTGAATAAATTGCCCTGAATGATTCAACTGATAGAAGACTAGGGTTTAAAGAGAATTGCATTGTTAGGAAAATTCATGCTTGAAAATTAGCTACCTAAAATAGCCCAAGGACATATAGGCCCGATCTACCACTACTCTTTTTTTGTGTGTGTGTGTGTGTATTTTTCTGAAGCTGGAAACGGGGAGGCAGTCAGACAGACTCCTGCATGCGCCCGACTGGGATCCACCCGGCACGCCCACCAGGGGCGACGCTCTGCCCATCCAGGGCTTCGCTCTGTTGCGACCAGAGCCACTCTAGCGCCTGGGGCAGAGGCCAAGGAGCCATCCCCAGCGCCCGGGCCATCTTTTTGCTCCAATGGAGCCTCGGCTGCGGGAGGGGAAGAGAGAGACAGAGAGGAAGGAGAGGGGGAGGGATGGAGAAGCAGATGGGTGCCTCTCCTGTGTGCCCTGGCTGGGAATCGAACCCGGGACTTCTGCATGCCAGACCGATGCTCTACCACTGAGCCAACCAGCCAGGGCCCTACCACTACTCTTAAGGACAGTTTTGGTGGCAGAGCCTTGAGCAGAGGGACAGTATGTCCCCGTGTACAGGAGTGTGGCATCGGAGATCAACAGACGAGGGAGAACCGCACCCTGGGTCACAGCCAACGAAATGAAATTGTGCCACTGACAGAAAAGTTAGAGCTTGAGATGATTCGTTTCCGCTTTCCAGATATGAGTATTTACTGCACTCTTTCTCTTTTTCCTAACATTTCTGTTGGGTAAGATAGGAGTGGCTATATGTATAATTAGAATTTTTCTGTGTTCTTGTGAGGAGTCACATCTGGACTTGATTAGGAGAAATGTGTTTTACCCAGAGAGACTGTCTTGGAAAAGGATGACTTGTCTTTGGCTTGTGTTCTGGGAAGAGGATGAGGACATTTTTATTGGGAGTAATATTACATTAGGTGGAATTGTTAAATATATGTGTTTGTGTGTGTGTCTTATGTGGGCAGCTAAACAGTAAAATGCAGTAGACAGAATTTTGAACTCTTGTTTTTCCATATTTCATTTATTAATTGCCAATTCCATGCTTTCACGGAGAACCGCGTCTGGTCTACTGCATGTGGTTCTGGTGGGACCAGTGTCATGTCTGTTCTCTCACCTTCCTTTTCTCTCTGTAGCCGGAGAAGTGTTCGACTCAGGTCTAACTTATCCTATTATCCATTATATTAACAATAACCATTGGCCTATTGATGGCAACAAAAACTTTTTCTGGTGTTTAGCATGCAGATGTTACAGTGGAGAATAGCACATATCTTTGAGTTCACTAAGTGTTGCTAAAAACATTCAGAACCATGTGTGGACATTTTGCTATTACCTTTTTTTACAAGGAGGAATCTTACCTACAGCAAAAGCAAATAACCGACACTAGAAAAGGCTTGAGCTGAGAAAGCGAGAGACTGTGCCTTTAGTCCCTAAAGCCTGTGTGGCCTCTAAGTACCCTCTGAGTTAGAACCTTCCACAACGCACAGCAAAGAACTAACCAAATAAAGAAATCACAACGACGGGCAAAGTAATTCTCTCTCTGAATCAATTTGAGTCCGTGCATTTTGGCAGTGTTCCATGGTCACTTAGAAAACCATAATCATCATGGATCTGCAATTTTTTATGTTTTAGAGAAAAGTTTTAGCTTGCCACACACTAAAATGCATGTCTCCATTTCATGAAGAGGAACATTTATATAAGTAGGTATAAAATTTTATATATTGTTTGATGTATGGTTTTCTATCCAGTTTGTCTTTAACCTATGAATCAAACATGCTGTAAAGGTTATGGAATAATTGAATAATTAATAAATATTTAAAATTAATAAGAATCCATGAAATATATCATTGCTTTCATCAAAACAGATGCTTTTGTTTGTCTTAAGTGAGAGGAGGGGAGATAGTGAGACAGATTCCTGCATGCACCCTGACCGGGACCCACCTGCAACCCCTGTCTTGGGCTGATGCTTGAGTACAGAGCTATTTTTAGCACCTAAAGCTGATGGCTCAGACCAATGTGCTATCCTCAGTGCCTGGGGCTGATACTTGAAAAAATTGAGCCACTGGCTGTGGAAGGGAAAGACAAAAAGAAAGGGGAGAAGAGGAGGAAAGAAGTAGATGGTCATTTCTTCTGTGTGCCCTGACTGGGATTCAAACCCGGGACCTCCATACACAGGGCTATTACTCTACCACTGAGCCACCTGGCCAGGGCCCAAAATAGGTGTTAAATTGAAGAAATAGAATATCCATGGTATGCATCATTAGCAGTTACGATTGTTGTAGGTAAAGCAGAAATATGCTCTCTTGTCAAGCATTCAACTCCACATAGTAACTCAGGTAAACAGATAAACAGCCGGAAGAAACAGAGATTTATGTTTTGCTGCTCTAAATACTTAATTTTGTACTTTATTTAAGATTGAATCTTGTACTATTAAAAACTGAGCTTAATGCTAAGAGTGTGAATTTAATCCTTACTGTAAAAGGCAGTTTAGCAAGTAAAAATAATGCAGTATAATAAATATATCATGTATGACATGGTATGTAATATGAAGCTCACTAATTGTCTCATGCAGTCCTTGTGTTGCTTTTTCCATTTTCCCAGCTGAAATGACAAAATGAGTCTTTCTGGTCCATGTTCTGAGTGAGTTATAATAAGAAGCATCTTGGGCTTAGCTAACAGGTGTGGGAGGAAACAGATGTAATTCAGTATTTACTTGGACTTCAAAGGACAGTCTTTTCCTTCACCTGACATTAAAACTGCATGTATTATGTCATAAAGTTGAACCTTCTCACTACCCTGTGTTTTAAGCTAAGTAGTTACAGTGACATGTGATTCAAGGGCAGAGAGGAGAGGCTATGCATTGATCACTTTTTGTACACTACTAATGGAAGGGAAAATGTGCTTGTTTAAAATTGTAATTTACAGCTTTTAGGATGGTATGCTAAAAGATAAATCATCACGGGCTTCAAAAATTGTAAGCCTATTTATTAATTGATTTAATATGAAAAGATAATTTTCAATATTGTATGCATTTTCAATGTTTCATTTATAAACTACTCAAGATTATTTACCTATTAACACATTAAACTGTCACGGGGACCTATTAGCTATAATATATGTTATTTATTTTTAATTTTAATGGTAAATAATACTTTTATTGTTTTTATGATGTTTCTTTTTTAATTAAATTTATTGGGATGACATTGGTTCTCAAAACCATATTGGCTTCAAGTACACAGCTCAACAAACCACCGTCTTCCCACTGCATCACTCACCCTCTACCCCAGCAATGTCTCTTCATGGCCCGTTCCTCCCTCCTCTGCCCGCCGCCACCTAGCCTCCACCCCTTTCCCTCCGGCCTCACCGCCCTGTCGACTGTGCATCACTCACCCTCTACCCCTAGCAATGTCTCTTCATGGCCCGTTCCTCCCTCCTCTGCCCGCCACCACCTAGCCTCCACCCCTTTCCCTCCGGCCTCACCGCCCTGTCGACTGTGCCTATGTGTTATGTATATACGATATTTTGACGAATCCCTTCACCTTCTTTCATGCAGTGCCCACATCTCTATCCCCTCTGCCACATGTTAGTCTCTTCTATGTGTCCATGCCTCTGTTTCTATTTTGTTCATCAGTTTATTTTGTTCCGTAGACGCCACATATAAGTAAGATCATATGGTATTCATCTTTTTCTGACTATCTTATTTCACTTAGCATAATTATTTTTAGGTCCATCTCGAAACACTAATTTGAAAGTGTATATGAACACCTATGTTCATTGCAGCACTATTTACTGTAGCCAAATCTGGAAACAATCCAAGAGCCCATCAGTAGATGAGTGTATAAAAAACTGGCGGCACATCTACAAATGAAATACTGCTCAGCGATAAATACTGCGCAAATGAAATACTGCAACAGCATGGATGGGCCCGGAGGTTAATAGATGTTTTTAAACGGACATTTTTAAGAATTAATTTTCTTTAATTTTTTCTAATAATAAATGTTAATAATTGACTCAATTATAATTGCTCATAATTAAAATATATACACTGGTACCTTGAGAAATAAATTTAATTCGTTCTGTAACTGAACTTGTAAGTCAGTCAACTCATATCAAACTGCCGATGCTGGACCCGTGCGCCAACACGCCAACTAGCAGCAGCTTCCCGAATCACGACTCATATCTAGGAATTTCGCTCAGATCTCGAACAGAAATATGGACTGAGTCGCAGCTCCTATCTTAAAAAAGTATGTTAGTCTGTTCGTATCTCAAGGTACCACTGTATTAACCAAATATGGGCTTTATAAATTTTATTTGTAATAATTTCTTTTATTGCATATTGACGATAATGCCAGGTGTGGTTTTATTCAATGAAATTTAACAGTAGTGTCATTTTATTTTATAAAAGGGAGGCCAAAAATTAATGGGGTAAGATTGTATTGAGGAAATTTTAGCAACTAAAATAAAGTATTTTTGTTATTTTTCACTCACTAAAGAATTATACAAATTAATGATACAGGGCTTCTAGGAATTTCCTGGCATATGAATCTCTAAGAGACATAAGGTATTTCTCTTTAAGATATTTAACAAAACCTCTGCTTGAAAAGATGTAAGATAAATTCTGGAGGACCCTTCAGGTTCCTGAGTCAGTGATTCTGTGATGTGAGCAAGTAAGATAGTGTGGATTTGAAGTGGTTACGTTTAAGCCAAGTCTTTCTAGAAGCCAAACTAGTCATCTGGTTTTAATGAGGCCTTTTGGAATGCAAACTTTTTAATGTTTTGCTAGGGGCTCTATAGTCTTAATTACTTGTATTTGACATGTGTTAAATGACAACTCCACACTATTAATTACAGCATTTGGTGCAATACTAGCTGGTTAAGGTGTAAAATGCCAGAAACTGTCAAGTGAAATAAGGATAAAAAATTATAATAATATGGCCTTGGTATTGATAATGAAACATGCAAAAATTCAGAATTATCTAGGGTCTAGCATGACCTTCTGTCTACCTTTTTTGGTGTGTGCATATTTAGTTCTTTCCAAATATGTAAAAAAAAAAAAGTCTGAATCATGTAACTTTAAATGAGAGGATTATGAATATTTTATTATAACCAGATGTTTTCAATCTTCATCCACTAACTACAGAAAAAAGGGCTGATTAGATTTAATCAGATTAAGGAAGTACTCCATTAAGATGGAGTAATTAGTACCTAAAGTTTTTCAATCTGAAGACTTGATTTTTAATGACAATGCTTTGTATATATTCATAAAGTAGTAGTGATATTTTAGTAACCTCTGATGACGAAAATGTGTAATAATCCAAAACTACCACGAAGATATTGTAAAATAAATTCATATTTTAAAAATTATAATAATAGTCACAGGCATTTAAAAAGTAAGTATAAACATGAGAAAACTATTTACTGAATCTACAGAAATGTTCATAATGGATTTTTAGGTCCCTGTTATTACTCTAAGAATTCCTTAAAGATTCCTTTATCTTGATGGTACCAATTTAATAATTAGGAAATAATTTGTTTAATGCCAATTTATTATTTAAATAAGTCTTCAGCATCCAAACCTGTTTTGACAACACATATAAAACTATGTAAATATAAACAAATAAATAAGTTGATAACTGAGAAACAATAAATATATTCTAAAACATTGGGTATATATCATGGAAATGGTATATTCTTTAGCTGTTATGATAAGCAGGCCTGTTCATTGCTAACCCGTATTAGAAGAGACTCTACCGTCTATTGTGTCCCACATAGAGGTAGTTCTAAAGTTTAATTTCTTAGAAGTGAAAATGATCTTCCACAATTTTTACTATGTGTAAAGTCTTTTTTTAATGTTAATTTTACTTTCCTCCATTGTATGGAGCTAATCAGAAACACTTAGACCACGTAAATATGCTCATAGAGATTTAGTTTGAATCTATTAGCTTATGCATAAATTTATTTTGTAATGAAAATAATATTTTAAACGTATAAACTGTACCTCTTACTGGTTTTATTCATAAATATAAGCAAAAATGAATAAATGAAATTATCAAATATAAATCTATTGTGCCTGACCAGGCTGTAGTGTTTTGAATAGAGTGTTGGCCTGGGATGCTGAGGATCCAGGTTCAAAACCCCAAAAATGCCAGCTTGTGGACGGGCTCACCAGCTTGAGTGCGGGGTCGCTGACTTGAGCATGGATTATCAACATGGACCCATGGTCACTAGCTTGAGCAAAGGGTCACTGGCTCTGCTGGAGCAACCCCCCCCCCCCCCCCGCAAGGCAAATGTAAGAAAGCGATCAATGAACAACTAAGGTGCCGAAACAAAAAACTGATGCTTCTCATCTCTTTCCCTTCCTGTTTCTCTGTCTGGCTGTCCCTCTCTCTCTCTCTCACTAATATATATATATTATGTATATAATCATAATATATATAATTACTACTGATATATATATCATTACTACTGTACAAATAAGTTGGTTCTTTTTTTTAATTTTTTTATTGATTTGAGAGAGAGAGGAAGGAAGAGAGAGAGGGGAAGGGAGAGAGAAGCATCAACTCATTGTTCCACTTAGTTCCATTTAGTTGTTCCCTGTTTGGCCACTTTTCATATGTGCCCTGATCCGGGTGGGAACCCTAGACCTTGGCACAAGGACAACACTATCCACCTTACCCATCAATTAGATTATTGCTGTCCTGTGAGCGAAAGGTTGTGGCACATCGACAAGGTGGTAAATAGAAAGGTTGTGAGATGAGAGCAACCTGTCTACTGAGCAACCCTGTTAGGGCCATAGTTGGTTCTTGCAAAGAGGTTATGTTCCGGTATAATATCTAAACCAGATCGGAAAAGAGTCAATCAATATTCATGGCATTCCGGTAGCCAGCAATAGCTATGTTCTGATATGGAGACTACAAGAGAGAACATGTAAATGGTCATTAAATTCACATAGTCAGAGTGTATGTAGTAAGGACGCACTCTGCACTCTGTCAGTTTCAAGCACTTCCTGTCGCAAGGAAGAAACCATTTTCTTGTGCTGTCTGGCCACTGTCACAGCTTTTATAAATTTGCTCGTATTAACATCACAAACTAGATCATACTTCTACACTTCACTGTACAGTATTAACAGGGGCTGGCAACTGTGACATTGACCATTTTCATTTTCTTTTTTAGTCCAGCCAAGTCAATTTCGTAGAGTGTCTCTGCCACTCCATTAGCAGCAGAATTAATAGATACTAGACTTCCTGCTCATAGGTGTTGATCAATTGAGCAGACTAAATATTTAGAGCTAGCTAATTTTCCTTTATGATATAGGGAAGAGATAACATGATTAATGCTAGATCATTCAATGCTGAATTGGAAAATCTGAATGATTATAATATGCTTTATTCTGTTTCCTTGGGTTTTCTTGGGATTACAGAGTGTGTGCAGCAGGAAAAGGTTGCTATTGGCAGTTTATCCATAAACTTTATCAGCAAAATTATTTAAGTCTCTATTTTCCTATCATTCTTAACTTAGTCAATGACAACCTTATTCTACTAATTACAAAAGCCAAAACTTTGACATTGTCTTAGACTTGAATTTTTCTCTTACACCATACATCAGTGTCATCAGTAAATTCTGTTATCTTTGGTTTCAAAACATATACAAAGTCCATAGGCTCTCATCTCACAATCTTTCTATTTACCACCTTGTCAATGTGCCACAACCTTTCACTCACAGGACAGCAGTAATCTAATTGGTGGGTAAGGTGTTGAATGTCATACATTTCCAGCCTGGAAAATCAGTGTAGTGTTTGAGAGAGAGAAAAAGTGATTAATGTTGTATAAGATCTTGTGTGTGTGTGTGTGTGTGTGTGCAAACATTAAAAATATGCATGGTTATCAGGTGTGCATTTATTTTAAATACATATCACTACAAAATATAGAATAAAACAAAAGTTCTTTTACTATGCAAATAATACATATATTTGAAAAGCTTTAAAAATATATTTGCATCAGCTGTCCTCAGTGCTGGTGTGCTTCTCGGGCTGGACTGGGATTCAGTGTGTCCCTCCATCAGTGCTGGTGTACTTCTCGGGCTGGACTGGGATTCAGTGTGTCCCTCCATCAGTGCTGGTGTACTTCTCGGGCTGGGCCAGGATTCAGTGAGTCCCTCCATCAGTGCTGGTGTACTTCTCAGACTGGACTGGGATCAGTGTGTCCCTCCATCAGTGCTGGTGTACTTCTCGGGCTGGGCTGGGATTCAGTGAGTCCCTCCATCAGTGCTGGTGTACTTCTCGGGCTGGACTGGGATCAGTGAGTCCCTCCATCAGTGCTGGTGTACTTCTCGGGCTGGACTGGGATTCAGTGTGTCCCTCCATCAGTGCTGGTGTACTTCTCGGGCTGGACTGGGATCAGTGTGTCCCTCCATCAGTGCTGGTGTACTTCTCGGGCTGGACTGGGATCAGTGTGTCCCTCCATCAGTGCTGGTGTACTTCTCGGGCTGGACTGGGATCAGTGTGTCCCTCCATCAGTGCTGGTGTACTTCTCGGGCTGGACTGGGACCAGTGTGTCCCTCCATCAGTGCTGGTGTACTTCTCGGGCTGGACTGGGATTCAGTGAGTCCCTCCATCAGTGCTGGTGTACTTCTCGGGCTGGACTGGGATTCAGTGAGTCCCTCCATCAGTGCTGGTGTACTTCTCGGGCTGGACTGGGATCAGTGAGTCCCTCCATCAGTGCTGGTGTACTTCTCGGGCTGGGCCAGGATTCAGTGTGTCCTTCCATCAGTGCTGGTGTACTTCTCGGGCTGGACTGGGATCAGTGTGTCCCTCCATCAGTGCTGGTGTACTTCTCGGGCTGGACTGGGATCAGTGAGTCCCTCCATCAGTGCTGGTGTACTTCTCGGGCTGGATTGGGATTCAGTGTGTCCCTCCATCAGTGCTGGTGCACTTCTCGGGCTGGACTGGGATCAGTGTGTCCCTCCACTCCACAAACTGTGGTTCTGAAGCCCCAGTGCTAGGCTACCCTCAGGTATCCGTCTCGAATCCTGTCTATGGCAGATTGTAAATGCTGCTTCTGATTCTTTGGACAAAGTATATTAGCTAATTTTAATAAGGTATAATCATTACTTATATCAAAAGAATGTATATTTTACATAATTTTGGTTTTTAATTTGTAATTTATTATTTAGAAGATGAAGAAAATTGTCTTATGGAACTAAAAATGACAGCCAATCCACCAGGGTTGTACATTCAAATGTGGAAGGTAGAATTTCCATTCAGTTGTTCTTTAATAAGTTTTCCTGCGTTTCCAGGCGCTGTGCTCAGTCCGGGATCCCAGGATGAATGAAACAGAGACCCTGACCCAGAGTCCATGTTGTAGCAAGAACAGGTCCTTACTTTATATCTGTGGTTTTCTTTCTTATTTTGTTTCACTAGAAAGAATATAGAACGCATCTGCCTTATTAATATCTTCACTTAAAATGATATAAATCTTTGATGTACTTCTTGCAGTTTCTTTGCAAACTGTCTGTAAATATCAAACAATAAATCATTATATATAATTAGTTACAGAAATTATTAATATGTGCTATATTTTTAATATAATTTCTACCAAATGTTTGTGTTATTAGTGCTATTGAACATAATAAATATTTGTTCTACTTAATACAGTTCAGTAGAATTTTTGATATATTTCATAATAAGGTACCTGTGATATACCATACGATTTTTCCTTCATATACACAATATTACTTAAAAATAAGTTTTTGTGCAATAGCCAATGGTTTTTATTATAGAGTATATATTATTAGTAAATTGTTTATTGATATTTTATATGTAATCTGCTAAGTACTAAGTTTATATTTACCAGGAAAATACCCAGTTTGGTGACTTAAATCGTGTCTTCCCCATCTTAGAGTTGGCACTAAGTGTAGGCGTATGTGTGGGTCACTTGCCCGACTGTCACAGTGGTTTCCTTTCGTTTCCTTTTCCTGATTCAGCAGCAAACATGAGTGACAGATTGGTCACCAGTCTTTTAGACAAAAAATAACTTGGCAAGAATAAATAAATGTTTCTACGACTTTGGTCACCTGGGACTCCTCTCTGTGATGGAAACAGAAAGAAAATTGTATTTTTACTGATAACATTCCTTCAAAATTATTTTGTTTCAAAACATGCCAACCACAATGATGATTCTAGTCAGACATCCTAATGTTTACTGAGTCACAGTGTAATTACCACACAGAAGGGTGAGGGATTCCCCAAGTATGTCTCTAACACTAAAGGTTTTTAGATACGAATTTGAGTGGCTGTTTTATCTAATTTGCTGGCTTCTAAATTTTATTCAGTAACTTTTGTGACTACTCTGTGTAAGGTCCGGAGCTATGTTCTTTAATAAATAGAAAATAGAATAGAGAAGATTTTCTACTGTAAGTAATTCATGGGTATATCAGATAAGTGTAAGGAAATATAAAATTAGTTACACTCTAGATGGATTATAATTAGCATCTTAAAAGAGTGTTTGGGGTAATTAGAGAAAGAAGGGATCACATCTGTTTGGAAATATCAATAAAGCTTTATACAGATGGCATCACTGATTCTGTGCTTTGTAAAGTTGTAGAATCTCACTGCTCAGGAAGAAGGTGACTTCTTAGAAGGAGCATCATGAGTACTTGTTTTAAGAAGAGAAGTGGTCCAGGGGTCCAGGCAGATAGGATTGTAGGATGCCAGTAGGCCATTATTAGGATTAAAGGCCAAAAACTAAGCCAGGCTTTCATTTTGGGTGGCAATCTGAACAAAATGTATTTAGTTTGGTAGCCATTTCCCCCCAGTGTAATACCATTATCTAAGTGTGATTCAAAAATTTATCAGCAGTCTTGATTAGAATAAAATGGTTTCAGGGAAAACTAAAGGGGCAAATAGAATAAGAAGAAAACTGCATGAGGTAGGGAAAAATAAAACATGAAGGAAGACAGAGATGTGTAGAAATGATGTGATTAGCTGTGAGAGATTTGATAGAGAACACTAAAAATTTCTATTATTTTAACTTTGGCCTAGTATCATCTCCGTGTTTTTCACAGATTGAGAAATATTATCTGAATGAATTCGGCTTTTACCCTGTTGAGTTTGAATGCCTACATATAAAATAAATAGTTTATCTAGTAGAAAATTGAAAATAGGGAACAAGAAATCCAGAGAGGATTAGATATGATTCAGTTGGAGGTGATTATAAAGGTTGTTAAATTCCAAGCAAGGACTTTATTTTCTTTGGCAATGTTATTGTGCCATAAATGTATGACACGCATGTAGTGTATGATTAACTCTGTGCTACAATTATTTCCGGTGACTTCATCTTGGTTTTGTTTCATGCATTAGCTGACGATGCTTGGGTGTGCAACAGCTGGTGGAGATGGTCTTGTTACTCAAACCCATGTATTCTTTCTTTCCTTCCTTTTTCTGTTATTCAATAAATAGTAAATGACTATTTTATAGTGAACAATATAAATATTAAGTGTGATACAGAAAGGAATGAGAGTTCTTGCCCTCCAGGGCTGAAGTTTGGTTAAGGAATTGGAAGTCATTGCTAATAAATCTGGTTTTGGAATAATCATTTCAAATCATTACCTATTATGTTGATGAATTTGTGGTCAAGGGTTACTTTGAAGTCAGGAATAATCAGTAAATATATTTATCAAAAAACATGTGAGAGCCAATTGGCAAGTGGATATGAGAAATAAAATTATTTAGGAGTCTGCATTCATGAGAAATAAGAATCATACTTTGGCAATAATTACCCTTCTGTAAACAGTCATTTTATTTTGCAATTTGGCATATAAAAACATTTGGACAATATTATTTGTTTATAATAAAAGTGCAGTTTTATACTATTTGAATCATATTTCTAATTCTCAAACTGAACATACTACTGTCTAAATTTGTTTTAATGTGTTATATTAGAATTATTTCTATTGGAATGTGGAGGCTGACTTCCATATGGCCAGGTATTTTTAGTACTTTTTTCATTTAATTGCTTTGTTTTATTTATTCTTTTATATTAAAAACTTTTTAATCTTTTCTAATTTACTTGTTATTGAATTTATTGGGACGATACTGGCTAATAAAACTGTATAGGTTTTAGGTGTACACCTCTATAACACATCATCAGTCTGCTGTACTGTGTGTTCCCCACCCCAAGCAAAGTCTCCTTCCATCACCGTTTATCCCCTTAATCCTCTTCTGCCTCCCTCAACCCCCTTTCCCTCTGGTAATCACCGTGTTATTTCTGTGTCTATGAGTTTTGGGTTTTTTTTTACTTAATCCCTTCACCTTTACCGCCCAGTACCCCAAACCCTTCCTCTCAGACACCTGTCAGTCTGTTCTCTATCTCTATGCATCTGTTTCTATTTTGTTAGTTATTTTGTTCGTTAGATTCCACGTTTGAGTGAAATCATATGGTGCTTGCCTTTCTCTCACTAGCTTAGTTCAGTTCACATTATACTGTCCAGGTCCATTCATGCTGTCGCTAAGGGTAAGATTTCCTTCTTATTAATGACTCAGTAGTATTTCACTGTGTGCAAGTACCACTGCTTTTTTGTTGTTGTTGTATTTTTCTGAAGCTGGAAACGGGGAGAGACAGACAGACTCCCGCATGCACCTGACCGGGATCCACCCGGCACGCCCACCAGGGGCGATGCTCTGCCCCTCCGGGGTGTCGCTATGTTGCAACCAGAGCCACTCTAGCGCCTGGGGCAGAGGCCAAGGAGCCATCCCCAGTGCCCGGGCCATCTTTGCTCCAATGGAGCCTTAGCTGCGGGAGGGGAAGAGAGAGACAGAGAGGAAGGAGAGGGGGAGGGGTGGAGAAGCAGATGGGCGCCTCTCCTGTGTGCCCTGGCCGGGAATCGAACCCGGGACCTCTGCATGCCAGGCCGACGCTCTACCACTGAGCCAACCGGCCAGGGCACCACTGCTTTTTTAGCCACTCATCTGCTGATGGACAGCTGGGCTGCTTCTAAATCTTGGCTATGATAAATAACTCTGCAATGAACATAGAGGTGCATATATTTTTTTCAGATTAGTGTTTTGTGTGTCTTTGATTATATGCCCAGAAGTGAAATTGAGGGTCATAAGGCAGTTTTAATTTTTTGAGGAAACTTCATACTGCTTTTCACAATGGCTGCGCCAATCTGCATTTCCACCAACAGTGCACAAGGGTTCCTTTTCTCCACACTCTTGCCAGTACTTGTTGTTTGTTGATTTATTGATAATAACCATTCTGACAGATGTGAGGTAATATCTCATTGTGGCTTTAATTTGCATTTCTCTGATGATCAGTGGCACTAATCATCTTTTCATATGTATATTGGCCATATGCATGTCCTATTTGGAAAAGTATCTACATAAGTCCTTGTCCATTTTTTTAAGTGAGAGTAGGAAAGATAGTGAGGTAGACTCCCACATGCACCTGGACTGGGACCCCCCAGTAATCCCATCTAGGGCTGGTGCTCGAGTACAGAGCTATTTTTAGTGTCTGAGGCTGACGCTCCAAGGAGCTATCCTCAGTGCCCAGGGCCAACACTCAAAGTAATTGAGCCACTGGCTGAGGGTGGAGAAGAAGGAGATATGGGAGAGAGGGAGGGAGAGAGAAGCAGATGGTCACTTCTACTGTGTGCCCTGACCAGAAATTGAACCTGGGTTGTCCATACGCCAGGCCTATGCTTTATCCATTGAGCCAACTGGTCAGGGTCCCATATTTTAATAGATGGTTTGATTTTTTGGTGTTGAATTATATTAGTTCTTCATAAATTTTGGCTATTAACCTTTTATCAGATGTATCACTGGTGAGTATGTTCTATTCAGTGGATAGTCTTTTCGTTTTGCTGATGCAAGCAGAAGGCACTGTCTCTCTCTGTGTGTGGGCTGGGGACTGACAGACACCCACCCTTCCTTCAGGACAAACCATAGACCACCAACACACACATAAGAGAACTTGTTGACCTGTCAACTTCTGGGCCTCTCTCTTGCACACTGACCCACCTTTGCATTTGGGACCTAGGCACGGAAATGCACCCAGTATATAGCTTGCAATTCCCTTGGCACGTATCATCCTCTATAGAACACAATTGAACACGTACTCCCTGCCTGGTACTTAAGAACACAGTGGGATATAACCTCTGTTTCTGAGGATCTGCAAGTGGGACAGTGGGTAGGTAAAGGGACACAGAGGACATGGAGGAAGGGAGCTGGGAATGTGGAGGAGGCTGGCACTAGCTGGCTGGGTGAGGATGGATGCAGAGAAGAAAAGAGAGAACACGACATTTGAGCTGAGCTTCAAGGGCTGAGCTGGATGGAGGTCATTCGCCAGACACTTGTGGGAGGCATCACCTTAAACTGGCCAGAACGGATACTTCAACAGTTAAAAAGAAAGTTACAGTTAAGAAGTCTCTTTGGGAAGAATAGGGGTGAAGACTGTGGGAAGAATGATACAGAAAACCAGCCTGTGAAGATGGTAACAATCTGAGGTTGGTTCTGTTCTGTTCTCATGAGGGGATTTGCCCATGGAAGGGGAATCTGGTCATTGGAAGAGCTCAAAGAACCCAACACAGTAGCAGAAGAGAGGACCCAGGGAATACGAACAGAGGCTTTGCAATGCACCTGCCACTGGCCAGGTGCCTACAACACATCATTTGTATACGGTATCGTGTGTTTAGCTCCCCAAGTCAAGTCTCCATGACAACCCTGCGGAGTCAATAGGACAGGATGGTCCCCTTGGGTCACAGACAAGGGTCATAAAGACTGTGTGACTGAAGTCACAGATGTCACCAGGGCAGAGCAAGAGGACAGCCCAGGGCTCCTGGAAAGACGTTTCCTCACAATAGTTCCCTCACCTGCATGTATAGACAGGAGGACAAATGTCAATCCAGGTGGGTGTGGCACTACCCTCTACACCAAGTCCTCAGCAAGGACCAACACAGAGGGTGGAAGTCAGAGACATCTCGGTGCGATGCTAGCTCACGGGCACTTGCACACCTCTGACGTAAATGCTTTAGTACACCCATCAACCCCCTTGACAATGGACACACACCTCTGCCCAGGATCCCATGTTGGCACCTTCTGAGTGGATGGCAGAGGGTGGCCCTGTGCTCAGGAGTCTCCGTTGCACTCTGATCAGCTCACAAGGGTTTGGACCCAGCTCTGACTGTGACATGTCCTGAACTTTCCTGTAGCTTGAAGGCACATTAAATCAGCTCTTGTGGGTGGGAACTTCAGGTAGGTCAGGAAAATGAGGAGGAGTCAGAGAGGGGAGCCGGGTCCTGAGTACTGGCCTCAGGACACTGCCAGTGTGATGTTTGGATTCTGCAGGGCCCGTAAGCAGACCCGTATCAGCAGATCACAGCGATGCCCTGTACCTGGATCAGTGTGGGTGTGTGGAAATACACCAAAATTTACAATCCTACCTGCTCAGGGCCCCCACCTGAAGGGCACCATGTCTGCAAACCCTGCAGAGGGGCAGGAGGTGGGCCGGCACAGAGTAGTCTCAGGTACTTCCTTTCTCTGCTAGTATTTGGTAGTGCCTGACCAGGGACCACCGGCTCTTGATGCCAGGTAGGACCAGAACTGCCCTATAGCTATCTGAGAACCTACTGTTTGGCTTCAGTCCCTCCGTATACCCTGGTGGGAGAGGAGCTCCTTGTCCCTGGCTCCTCCCCTCTCCAGCGTCCCCTCAGCTCCCACCATGGCCTGCGTGGCTCTCTGCCACCCAATCTGCACTGCCCCTCAGGCCTCAGCCTTGTGCTGCCACTAAGTCTTCCGGCCACCTAGCCCCCCACACACATACCCGCGAAGCTGCTCCATCCAGAGCTCACTCATCAAACAACAGCTCCTCCTCAGTTAAAAACATTTGTACAAAAAGAAAAAGGTCCCTTACTCTTTTTTATTTTATTTATTTATTTTTTTTAATTTTTTATTTTTTTTTTGCATTTTTCCAAAGCTGGAAATTGGGAGGCAGTCAGACAGACTCCCGCATGCCCCCGACCGGGATCCACTCAGCATGCCCACCAGGGGGCGATGCTCTGCCCATCTGGGGCGTCACTCTGTTGCATCCAGAGCCATCCTAGCACCTGAGGCAGAGGCCACAGAGCCATCCTCAGTGCCCAGGCCATCTTTGCTCCAATGGAGCCTAGGTTGCGGGAGGGGAAGAGAGAGACAGAGGGGAAGGAGAGGGGGATGGGTGGAGAAGCAGATGGGCGCTTCTCCTGTGTGCCCTGGCCGGGAATCGAACCCGGGACTTCTGCACGCTAGGCCAACGCTCTACCACTGAGCCAACCGGCCAGGGCCAAGGTCCCTTACTCTTGACCCTAATTGTCCCATAATTTATTACTCCCGACACTGCTTTCCCCGAAAACTCTACTAAAAAACTTTAGTCACTGTGTGCACTTGGGGAGTTCTGTCACCTGCCTTTAGTTTAGTTTTCCCTACCTCGGGTCCCTGTTCCCACACCACCTGCTGGGAACCAGCAGGGCTAGTAATTTCAGGTCCTGAGTGAGAACGATGCAGAATGAAGAAAATAAAAAGAAATAGGATGGGATTGGGAGGTCTCTGCAACACCTTTAGCCTGCAAGAGCTAAACAGCCCTCGGTTTGCTTTATTATATAGCCGTATGCAAATAAGGAAGTCTCCTATACAAAGTCACTCATCTTCAAGGGAACCCAAGAATTCTCCCTAGTGCAGAACCCTCCACCCTGCATAACTGAAATCAACCAACATCAGAACAAACAAAGGGTGAGAGGAAGGGCATGTAAATTGCTTTTAGCAACTCAAGCAAGCAAATGAAGTGAAGGGATGGGACGAGTGCAAATACTCAGCTTTGTAGCCAATATGGAACTGGGGGAGAGGAGAACTTAGCCTTTTGCTAAGCCTCGAAGTGCAAGGGCTTTGCCACTTGCAGTCTCCCACAGCTTGTGCGGAACCATGCACTAAGAGAGTCTGTGTATCTGTGTGTGTGAGAGAGCGATACCAAAACAAGAGGAATTGCAATGATTGAAAGTGAGTCTGAAATAATAAGGATATATGTGTTTGCATTTCCTTTGGCTTGTGGTAAGAAACTCTAGAGGGATACACAAAAGTAGCCAAACCAAAAACTATTAAAAACAGCTATCTTGGTGTACACTTTTTATACGATTTCGATCTGTGAATCATGTGGATGTATTATTACTTACTCAAGAAAAACCTGCTTGAGATTGTCTATGGTTTAAAAATGATGTTCCAGTGTTGGCCTGGCCGGGAAACTCAGCTGGTTCGAGATGGTTGCAGGTTTGATCCCTGGTCAGGGCACATACAGGAATCAACCAATGAATGCATAAATAAGTGAAACAACAAATTTATGTTTCTCTTATTCTTCTCTTTCTCTCTCCCTCTCAAATCAAAGATGATTTAAAAAAGTGTTCCAGGTTGAGTCTAGGAAGAGGAACATGGAGAAGCACCCACTGCTCATTGTAGTCAGTATCTGCCTTCCGAGTGAGAGATGTAAGGGCCTCAGTCAGGGAGGGAGGGGGTTCGACTGAGAAAGGAGGAGTGGCCCTGGCCGGTTGGCTCAGCAGTAGAGCGTCGGCCTGGCGTGCGGGGGACCCGGGTTCGATTCCCGGCCAGGGCACATAGGAGAAGCGCCCATCTGCTTCTCCACCCCCCCCCCTTCCTCTCTGTCTCTCTCTTCCCTTCCCGCAGTGAGGCTCCACTGGAGCAAAGATGGCCCGGGCGCTGGGGATGGCTCCTTGGCCTCTGCCCCAGGCGCTAGAGTGGCTCTGGTCGTGGCAGAGCGACGCCCCGGAGGGGCAGAGCATCGCCCCCTGGTGGGCAGAGTGTCGCCCCTGGTGGGCGTGCCGGGTGGATCCCGGTTGGGCGCATGCGGGAGTCTGTCTGACTGTCTCTCCCCGTTTCCAGCTTCAGAAAAATACAAAAAAAAAAAAAAAATAGAGAAAGGAGGGGTGGATGGACCTGGATGTGGATGACTGGGAAGCTCACCTGCTCTCTCTCAGCCTTGCAGCAGAATTGCAGCCTTTTTTGGCTCTGATCATCACAAATTGCATTCAACTCAGACACGCATCTGCCTGTACATGTTGTGTGTGTCAGTGGTGTAAACTGTGCTCACAGATGCGGGGGAATTCCCCATCCTGGTTATTAACATCATTTCTGCTTGCACTTGCCTTTGTAAACTCTCATTGTTCCTTTGTGCTGTTTTCTTTGGCAAATTAATATTTTTGGATGTACTTTATCTTTTTATGGTATATATTAATATTTATATGAGTTTTTACTGGAACTGGAGTGAATATAAATAAACATATGCATAACTAATCTAGGAAAATGCTAACAGATTATTCCTGATACGTGAGATTACAAGTGATATTATATTATTTTTTCAGCTTTATTGAGATATACTTTTGACTTATAATGTGTAAGCTTAAGGTGTAATGATTTGGTATATTTATATATTGTAGAATATTTACGATAATAATGAGATTAGTGAGCACATCTATTGCCTTACATAATTACAATTTGTTTTGGCCATGAGAAAATTTAAAATCTACTGGTGATTTTAATTATCTTATGGTTAGCTTTTGCAATTTTAAGTATCTATAAATTTTTTACAATGAGCGTGAATTCCTTTTCTAATTAGATAAAATATTTTTTATTAATTGGAGAAGGAGATATTTGTGGTAGGACTGATAGACTTTTCAGCAGAAAAAATATATAAGTTTGCTAGAGAAAGAAGACCAGAAAGGGGTTGTGGAACATAGTCTTAATTTTCTTGGTACCATGTGTTTCTGTGAAAATATGAGAGGTAGTGTTAGTGGTTCCCTTAAAACACTCTAAAAGAGAAATGCCTTTCTTTTTACTTCTTTCTTTTGTATAAAATAAGAGACAATGAGACATAGCTTAAAATTAGTTTAAATATAGTCATATATCTTAGTTTCTAATAATTGCATCATGAACCATTGCATGGATCTAATGTCATTAATGTAATTTAAAAAACCCCTATTGTTGGATATTTGGGTTGTTTCTCCTTTTATTTGGCTGGAATAAAATCCTAAACTGTGGCAGCCAATGTAATGAAACATAAATATTCATGTTTCGTCTTCAAGACTGACGAGACTCAAGATGACTGCTCTGTCCCTGTTCCTTGCTCCTCACTGCAAACTGAACTATTGCCACTTCGTACACCTGCTTCTCCCTAGGCCTCAGACCCAGTCTCCTCACAGTTTCTGCAACCGGACCCCTGGTGATCTACTAGTTCTGCCTGGGACCTTCTATCTAGCAGTCTGCCTAATAATGATTGTTACCTGAATCAGTTATTTTATTTGGGGTTGTGAAATGTTTATCTAATTCTACCAATTAGTTTCTAACTGATTTAAGTTTATAAAATTTTTTTAAAATGTTTATTGATTGATTTCAGAGAGAGAGAGAGGAAGAGAGGGAGAAACATGTTGTTCTACTTATTTAAGCATTTATTGGTTGACTCTTATATGTGCCCTGACTGAGGATCAAACCCAAAACCTTGGCCTGTTGGGGCGATGCTCTAGGCAGCTGAGCTACCCAGCCAGGGCTCCAACTGATTTTTTTAATACAGTGACATACAAGGAGGGAGACTTTTCCCAGAATCAACAATTTCAAGTCTGAAAAATAAAATAGCTGCGAGAGAGCAAGATTCTTAGTGTGTAGTTTTCTATAATCTAAACTTTATTATACATTGAGAAATAAGGAAGTGAAATGTAATTCGGTATTCTGACTTTTATGTAAAATTTTTACTCTATACGACAAAAGAATCAAGGCCATATAAAAGCAAAAACAGAATAATTTATTTGAATCCATCTTTTCTTGAACAAAAATTAAAATAAGACTATAACGAGTCATTTCCTTCATTCAGCATTTTATAAGTCTTTTCAGAAACACCATTGGTGATTGACAACCTAGGAGAAGGCATGGTCTTGCTTTTGTGACACCCATTATTATTCTGTGGTACAAATAGCAATAAGGAAATTTGGGAGTAGAATGCAAAAATAAATATAACAATCTTAACAGTAATGAGAATTTAAGAAAACAAAGCCTGCTGAAATTTTTACAAATATAAAGTTTCCACCTTTGTAGGTTAGTTGCCATAGGGTTGATGTTGATGAAAGGGAACGTATAGGTTAGAACTACTTGAGCTTTTTAGAGAAATTTGATAGTAAAAGACAAATTGGAAAGTCTCAGCCTAAAACTATCCACTGAGGATGTTTTCGCAGCCCTGTCCTTCTGAGGCCCAGTGCATTCTGGGCCTCCTGGGGTACCTGCAGGCCAGTGTTTCTAAGTGACTCGAGCCTGCATTGAACAGGATTTGGAAAGAGCAAGAGGTACTGGGCCTGACTTCTTCACTGATTCCGGATGAGTATACACGTCCTCAAAACATTCCTTCATCGTTTCACTCCAGGGCTCTGCTTTTCCATGAAAGCTCACCTGGCAAAGAGAAGTTAATACATGTGACGTGTTCTATAGACTTCCAGTTCTAAAGGCAGAAGAACTTTACATCCTTTTATTCCTTTCCATGGCCGCAAATAAACTGGGTGTTTTAAACTAGTCAAGAAAACTATATTTATAAACTAATAAGTATAAGGATTAAGCAATAACTAAGTCCAGGAGATAGTTTCCTTTTGAAACTAAAGGTTTTCTTACCTGAATGTCCTATTCTCAAGATAGTAACAGCCAGTCTTGGGTTCAAAACAAACCATAACAAGGGCAATTAATGAGGTCATCAGACAGCATTTGTAAGTTCAGTGAACAAATAATTCTGAGTACTAGAATATGAACACAGGTCAACTTACCAATTTGTTAAACACCAGTCCAATTAGGTATTAGACACATGTAGTTATCAAAACAACACTGCTAGCATAACCAAGGAAAAAACCTTTTGGCCGTCTTTCCTGTCTCAGAAGTGACTGTCCAATAGAGGTAAAAGAAAGCAGGAAGTTAGGATTCTTCACCCAGAGCTGGCACGTTCACTTGGGAGTGGGGGATGGGAGAGATTCACTAACCACATGTGATACTGCATTATTCATGCAATTGATATTTGAATTTAATTGGACCTAGAGCATAACCCACAGGCAATCAGGAGGGAAAAGTGGTCTCTGTAGGTTTAGTCTATGTTTATTCCACTGAGGAATATTTATTCTATTCTACTAAGGACCACTAATCTTTAGTTAAAATAGGCAAATAGGAACCCACTGAAGTATGAAATCCTTAAAAAAGATCGGGTCTCATTTAATCTCTATCCCTAGCACACAGTTAATGTCCTGGAGATGTTTGTGGATTGACTAAAATAAGTGCAAAACAGTTTCTGATAAAATAAAAAGAAAATATTCTACTCTCTTGCTTTTAAAATTTAGAATAGGTAACATAAATCTGTATTCTAGGAAGATGGCACTGTAAAAAATGGTGGCTGCCCTTCAGGATGGGTTGAAACAGGGACAGAAGAGGAAAACTGTAAAGAGGTATTAGGGGAAAGGGAGAGAGTCTTTCAGAGGCAAGAAGGAAAGAGATGGGCAGTCGGAGAGGGATGACATCGAAGGATGGAGGTCGAGGAGCGGAGTCCCTGGAAGACAGAGACACACAGAGGGAAGCAGGACTCAGCGGGAAGAAGATGGTGAGAAGAGAGAGGCGGAGGAGGAGAGCTCACCAGGGCTGGGAGTGCGGGTCAGTGTTCTGGGGTTGACTGTCCCTGGAAGAAGCACAGTCTCAATAGCAGTTTTGAATAGTCCTTGATGTGCTTGAAGAAGAGCATTTCTGCCTTATTTTCACCCTTTGAGGTTTATTTCTGAGATAGTGGTACCTTGAGATATGAATTTAATTCGATCTGTAACCAGCTCGTAAGTCAGTCAACTCGTATATTAAACAAATTACTCCCATTTAAAATAACTGAAATAGATTTAATTCATTCCAGTCCTGTGAAACATCCCCAAACCATCCTAAATTATGAAAAAGACATGTTTTTAATTAAGAAACACACATGTATACTTTACCAATGCATAACAAAATATATGAAATAAAAGAAAAAAGTGTTATTTAGTACTGTATTCTTACCTTGGAGACAGACGAGTGTGGTGGAGGAGGGAGGGAGGGAGGGATGCAGGCACTGTAGACACATAAACTAAAACTGCACTTTCTTAACACTAAATGTAAACTAAAACTGCATTTTTTTTACGTTAAACAAAACTACAACTGCACTTTCTTAATTTTAAACTTAACCGAAGTGTAACATTACATATTTTTCATTTAATCATCACCTGTTTTTGCCTTTTTGACTGCACTTTGGGCACTTTCACTTGCAGGACTTTTGAATAAAAATCTATCCAAAGAGGTTTGCTTTTGCCTGCCTTTTAAAATGCTACAGAAATATGACAAACAAGTGTCGTTAAAAAGTGCACGACCAGTTGAAACTTTTTCTGGGTGTTTCTTTCCAATGAAACTTGAAAGCTTCTCCCACATTGCCAGCATGTCTTTAATTTCACTTGTAGAAATCACTTCCTCCGACTCCACCTCCTCCTCACTACTAATCTCTTGCAGAAGCTCCTTATGTTGCATCATCAGTAGCTCCTTCAACTCCTCAGTTGAGAGTTCCTCCTCATGTTCCTTGACGAGCTCGTTTATATCACCCTCATCTACCTCCAGACCCATCGACTTTCCGAGAGACACAATCTCCTCCAATGCTTCTACCTCAGTCACTCTCTGGTTCAAATCCTTCGAAGTCCCTGTCTGCAACAACATCAGGCAATAACATTTTCCATGCCGAGTTCAAGGTTTTTCTTATAACCTCTTGCCAAGCCAAGTCAGTAATGCGTAAACATATCACAATGTTGTAGTGATCTTTCTAAAACTCTCGAAGGGTTAGAACTGTATTCTCAGTCACCTCAAAGCAGCGGTGGAACAAGTGTTCTGTGTAAAACGTTTATAGTTGGAAATGACCTGCTGATCCATAGGTTGCAAGATTGAAGTCATGTTGGGTGGAAGGTAGAGGACTTTCGGGAATTTGAACTCATTGAGAATGTCATCTTCAAGACCAGGTGAGTGGGCTGGAGCATTATCAAGGATTAGTAATGCTTTCATTGGGAGTTTATTTTCTTGAAGATATTTCTTCACTGCAGGACCAAAGACAAGATTTACCCATTCAATAAAATACTGCCACATAACCCATGCCCTAGCATTGGTGCACCACATAACCTCCTTAAGGATCTTGCGAGTCTTAAAGGCTTGAGGATTTTCAGAATGATACACTAGCAGTGGCTTTACTTTACAGTCACTGCTAGCATTTGCACACAATGCAAGGGTCAGACGGTCCTTCATGGGTTTATGGCCTGGCAGTTTCTTCTCCTTTGCGGTGATGAAAGTCATCTGGGGCATTTTTTTCCAAAATAATCCTGTTTCATCACAGTTGAACACTTGTTGAGGGATGTGGCCTTCCTTCGCGATAAGCGCAGCAAAACATGCAATGTACTCCTCAGCTGCCTTAACGTCAGCACTCACAGCTTCACCATGCCTCACCACCAAGTGGATGCCAGATCTCTTCTTGAAATTTTCAAACCAGGCGTGACTTGCCTTAAATATATCTTCTCCTGCCTCTTTTGAGGTTGATGGTTCTTTCTTCTTCAAGTCGTTGTAAATAATACATGCCTTTTTGCATATTACAATCTCTGTCACTGTATCTCCTGCCAGCTCTTTCTCTTTCACCCACACCAGCAGAAGCTTCTCCATTTCTTCATGGATATTTGTCCTTAATTGAGACAGAATTATAGTTCCTTTTGCTGGATTTGCGCTTTTGATGGCATCCTTTTGTTTAGGATGGTACAAATTGTAGATGTATTGCAGTCGTACAGCCTTGCCAGTTCAATCAATCGTACACCATGCTCATGTTTTTCTATTATTTCTTGCTTTACTTCTATCAACATCATTCTCTTCTTCTCACCACTGTACTTTACACTCACTTTCTTCGGCCCCATGATAGCACACAAAAAGGGTTAGCAAGAAAATGCAAAAATGATGCAAGAATCAGTATAGCACAAGAGATTTGACTTGATTCTGTGGGTAACACGTGAAAAAGAACAAGACGCTGGTGTTGTGCTGCCGATACTGGACCTGTGCGCCAATGCGCCAACTAGTGGCAAGTTCCCGAATCACGACTCGGATCTCGGAATTTCGCTCGGATCTCGAACAAAAATATGAACTGAGTCGCAGCTCATATCTTAAAAAATTTGTATGTTGGTCTGCTTGTATCTCAAGGTACCACTGTAAAGTTTTATATTTCCAAGAAGTTTTAAAGATATTGCTCATGTCTGAAAGCATTCTAGTTTCAGAGGGTGATTTTTTTTTTTAACTTGGAGATTAGTTGTTGTTGTTTTCACATGCGAAACCAGCCGAATAACTTTATGATCTGAAATTATAGCCACCATATCCCACAGTTTAAAATGAGCATTTATTTCATTATGGGGAGCCTCAAAAAATAAATCTTAAATTTTCATTTAGTTTGTTTGCATTCTAATTAGAAAAATAGACATGCAGAATGAAGAATGTAGAGCCAGAAGCCACAGCCACTATCAAAGCAGCCCGGCCCATGCAGGTTCGCATTGGATTCGGACAGTCGGTAAAGAAACAATGGAGCCAAAAACTGATAGGCCATTTTCTTTAATCCTAGCTTGCACCCGGTGAGCAAGTAAAAACACACACTGGGCTCCAAAACCCACTCACATTCAGTGCTCACTAAGCCACTGACTTCTCCGAGTTTCCTAGAATCAAAGGTTTCTAGCTCACCAGACTTATTCTCCTCAGTTCCCCATCTCCTTCCTTCTCCCTGTACAAACTCTGCACCAACTCTCTTCTCACTCAGCACTCCGCCATCTTGGCTGCTTCTCCTGGCCACATGGCCTCTTTCTGCTCTCTCCTCTGCTCTCTCCTCTAATGATGATCTCAGGAACCAAGAGCAAGCTCTCGTTCTGCCCCCATTTTATAGTGTAGAAATCCAAACCTTTAATCCAATATACAAAATAGGGAAGTCTCTAATACAAAGTCACTTCTCTGAGGCATGATGGGATTGTACCACCCCACATCAAAAAGGGTGGGAAAGGCTTAATCCCAAAACCAAGCCCCAGGCTACAATGATCCTGCCTGCCCACAGAGACACACATTAATATCACCTGGGCAACGGCCTCCACGTGGGCAGCGTTATCTTTTACAAAGTGAGCATAATACATTTTATCTGCCCAACAATCCACCCCTATGCTCACTTTACTACCCACAATCTACATCACCGGCATCCCTGTACAAGGAAATTAGGCACATTACACAAATTACAACAGCACAAGTCATACAATTTCAACAATCACAAAGGTACACTTCACCAGTCTCTGAGCACTTAGCCCATAGCGCAAAATGTCCTCGGCCTTCTTTCTAGCCACGGGAAAAGCTTCCCAGGGCAGGGGAGTGCTTCCAGCAAAGCCACCCCCCACCACCATCAGGGTATTTCACATTGTCCAAAATCCGTAATTCGTAAGTCCATCCAACAAAGGAGCCAATGCCCACTCCGGTCATAGTCCAGGAAATCAGTCCGTGCACATGAAACCTCAGCCACCCCCCTCATCCCTGCTATCCTGGCAGTTCTTACACTGTCCCAAAGAGGAGCACATGACAATAGCAGTCAGCATTTCCATCTCTGCTCTGGCAAGCTTGTCCAGCCCTATGTCCCAAAATCGCAGACCTACCAGGGCCATAGTAGGTGCTCCTTCCAGCTGCACTCTCATCTTATGGAGACTGCAGATTGCAACTCCAGCCCGATTCTCCTCATCCTCCAAAGAGGAACTGAAAACACCAGCTCCCACTGCAGGGCTCGAGTCCTGGGCTGCCACAGCCTTCTGCTCTGCAGACCTTGCCGCTCTGGACCCGGCCTCAGCTTCAGCTTCAGCCTCAGCCCCAGCCTCCTGCCACTGCTGGCTCTCCACAACATCCAGGGCAATCTGCAACTCATGAACCTGTGAATCCTCCTCCAGCAGCTGCTCCATTTCCAGGTGAATCTCGCAAACCTGGTCAACCTCCTCCTCCAGCACTTCCTTCAGCTCCAGGGTCAGCATCGGTTTCTCCTGCATTTGCTCCAGCTCCTTCCACTGCTCGATTTTCAGGTCCCAGGCAGCCTCTTCCACAGAGCTCTCAGTTTCCCCACGCATGGCTGTAAAAGTCAGCCAGCCTATGGTCCCCAAAAGGACAGCCATGGGGAACCCTAACAGCAGCCAGTCCTCTACTCCACTGCTCAAAGGTGGTGGTTGTTCCATACCGAACTGTATCGAATCCTGCCACAGACTACGCCAAATGTAGAGCCAGAAGCCACGGCCACTATCAAAGCAGCCCGGCCCATGCAGGTTCGCATTGGATTCGGACAGTTGGTAAAGAAACAATGGAGCCAAAAACTGGTGGGCCATCATCTTTAATCCTAGCTTGCACCCGGCGGGCAAGTAAAAACACACACTGGGCTCCAAAACCCACTCACTTTCAGTGCTCACAAAGCTACTGACTTCTCTGAGTTTCCTAGAATCAAAGTTTTCTAGCTCACCAGACTTATTCACCTCTGTTCCCCATCTCCTTCCTTCTCTAGCGTCAAACTGCACAAACTGGCCTCTCACTCAGCACTCCGCCATCTTGGCTGCTTCTCCTGGCCACATGGCCTCTTTCTGCTCTCTCCTCTGCTCTCTTCTCTAATGATGATCTCAGGAACCAAGAGCAAGCTCTCGTTCTGCCCCCATTTTATAGTGTAGAAATCCAAACCTTTAATTCAATATACAAAATAGGGAAGTCTCTAATACAAAGTCACTTCTCTGAGGCATGATGGGATTGTACCACCCCACTTCAAAAAGGGTGGGAAAGGCTTAATCCCAAAACCAAGCCCCAGGCTACAATGATCCTGCCTGCCCACAGAGACACACATTAATATCACCTGGGCAACGGCCTCCGCCTCCACGTGGGCAGCGTCATCTTTAACAAAGTGAGCATAATACATTTTATCTGCCCAACAAAGAACATATAGGAAAACAAATAAATTTAAATAGGATAAAATTGTTAATTGGATACATTCTTAAAATGTAGGGAGTGGACATACTCTCAAAATTCTTTTCTTTATATTAGACAAAGAAAAATATCTCTTACTTTTCTGTTTCAGAAAGTAAAGTGTTAGGTTTCATTTTAGAGGGTTTTTAAAAATATTATCATGTAATAATATTCCACTTTTCGGTTTTACTAGAATGAAAATATGCTTTAAAATAATTTTATTTTAAACTGATAAGAACAGATACTACACTTGATCTTAGCCAAAAGGCCGAGAAGCGATAAAATAATTTTATTTTAAACCAGAGGTTCCTAGCTCCTCCGTCAGGGCCTGCTCCTACCTCTCCCCCCAAGAAGGAATGCACTGCTGGTGGCCTTGAAGGAGCTCTTGACAGGTATTCAGCCCTTAAATGACTGCATTGCTCCCCAGGACTGGCTCTCCTCCCACTGAGGGGATTTCCTAAGCATTTAGCCCCCCCATTAGCTCTTAATTCGGTATTTACCCAGAGGTGTGCATGAATTACTTTGCTAGAACTGTTTCTTTTGCCAGAGGGGAAGTTCCTGTGTGTGGTTATTGATGTTCTTTTCAAAGTCAATAAATGACAAATAAAGAAATGATGGAAGATTTGTGGCAGTTAAGCCTTCAGGCCGCTGAAGCCCACACAAAAGGGAAATTCATTTCACTATTCCAAAAGGCTTTAGGTTTCCTTTCTCCAAGGCTGGGAAGGTTGGTGACTCCTTTGTTTTCTTCCTGAGGGTTACTGGAAAAGTACAGCAGGTAGCTGGCCTTGACCTCAGCTAAGGCTTTTACCCTTCTGTGGGAGGCCAGTCCTCCGTGTGGTTCTAGCCACTTGCGAGTAGACTGCTTTGAGTCTGTAAGAGGTTGGGCATTTGTGTGGTGACAGTGTTGAACACATTTTTTAGGTTATTTTGTTGTTGTTTTCCTGGTTTTATTTATAGTAATAGATTTTTGGCTCTAAAACCACCATAGCCACTGGAAAATCATCAAGGTAACTCAGCTGGTTTGAGACTGGCCCGGAGATCACTTTCAAATCCAGATGTGGACTCGCTTGGGGAAATGCTGGATTCTAGATCTCTCCATTTCATCCACTGGCCCAAGTGCAAAGCCCCAGGAGATACTTGTGTGTTTCCCTGTTTTGGTTCCTAAGATTCCATATTTTCACCTGGGAACTTTGTACAGGACGTACAATTCCCTATTTTAATATTTTTTTTCTCTGCTTACAATAAATTCTGTGGAAAGGGGGCGCTGAATGCCAAGCCCCTTCAAGGTAGCATCACCAAAGGCAAGTTCATACTTACTCCAGAGGGTCTTGCTGTTGGGCAGGGATGTGCTGAATAACTTCATAAATTGTACTGGGCAGGTCCTGCCCTGATGTACCAGCAGAGGCTGGAACAGACCTACTGGGCATCTGGGAAATGGAGCACATTAAAAAGAAATTAGCAGACTAGAAAATAGTGTATCTACTACGCTGCACAGTTGAAAACAACTGGAAGTAGTGGTGAGTAGAGAATTAGAACTGTTTATCTTCCCTACAGTGCTCATTTCTTCCTTGCTACAGTTCCCCGCACTTACCACCCTGTGGTATTTAGTGTAGCAGCATAGCTTTGAGGTCAGAGCAGAATAGCCTGACAAAGCCATCACTTTCTTCTTCTTTTAAGAAAAAAGCTGGTAGTACGATAAAGGAAATATAATAGAAAAAAATGGCAAAAGAGAATATATTAGGACAGCTTAGAATCAGAGAGCATATATTATTATCTTTTATTTACATCTCCATTACCTTTTTGCACCATTTGCCAATCATGTCTGCAAGGATGGTTGGAAAGAAAGACAAGAGCTCTAGTCACATTGTGAGTTAGTGAAGACAGGACCCAGAAGTACAGCTCACTCAAAGGCAGATGTTTTGGTCTGAATGTAGTAGTGGGCTCTAAACACTGAAGGCTTGGATGAATGTGGAAAGCACAGTAGTGTATGTCTGTCTGGCAAAACCACATGTATTTTATTGAAACTGGAATTTGTGTTTTATTAACTCCTCTTCCCTGTATTTAATAATCTTTTTCTTCCTGGAAGCGCTGCCTTGCAATTATTTGGCTAACGTCTGGCTGTCCTCCTTATCCCAAACTCCTCCTCATTTCTATCATCTTTCTGAGCACTTCCTATCCTTTATGTAGCTCCGCCTAGGGGACTCTAGGCCCTTGATAACTCATCTGAGAGGTCTTTATCTCATCCTCTTGTGGCTTGCTTGGTTATTCTGGAATATCCTAGCTTTGTTTCTCTGGAAACTGCCTGTTTCCGTTACACATGTTCAAACTGTCATGGGCAGCCTGAGACTTGGCGATTTGTCCTATCATTCTTGGGACAAGGAGATTTTGGTTTACAGTTTGTTCTTGAGATCAACTCTTGATTTTCATTGGTATGGAGGTATTCAGGGGCTATAATAAATGCAATCTATAGATAATAACTAACTTACCTAACCTAATATCAGATCTGTTCACAGGGAATAAATTTGTTCATTTCATACCCTTGTTTTCCATCCAACTTCTGAAAGAGGCGCTACGTGGACAGTGAAACGCACAGCACACAGAGCGAGGAGTATTCCATCTGTACACATACCACACCATGTAGGAGATGAGTCTGATTTTTTAAAACTCAAAAAGTTAGCCTGACCAGGTGGTGGCGCAGTGGATAGAGCGTAGGACTGGGATGTGGAAGGACCCAGATTCGAGACCCCGAGGTTGCCAGCTTGAGCGCGGGCTCATCTGGCTTGAGCAAAGAGCTCACCAGCTTGGACCCAAGGTCCCTGGCTCCAGCAGGGGGTTACTCGGTCTGCTGAAGGCCCACGGTCAAGGCACATGTGAGAAAGCAATCAATGAACAACTAAGAAGTCGCAATGCGCAACGAGAAACTGATGATTGATGCTTCTCATCTCTCTCCATTCCTGTCTGTCTGTCTCTGTCTATCTCTGCCTCTGTAAAAAAAAAAAAAACTCAAAAAGTTAGCAATTCAATTTATTTTTCTTCTTAACTTCAGTTTTTAGATCTTGGTTTTATTATTATTTCTCCTTTTCTTCTCAAAGCCCTTGCATGTTGCCACTAATCTTCATACATAATTGCCATTGTGGCTGCTTCTTCCATCCTCCTACATATGTTCCCGCCCTCGGTCCTCGCCCTCCTCCTTCCGGTGCTGGTGTTGATTTCTCACTTCCTCCAGAGCACCTGGCACCCATGAAGCACGTCAGTGGATTCCTTAGGAGTTTTCAGCTTTGAAGATGGGTATAGCTCCAGATTAAGTTATCCTGCTTATGACAGAAATGGCGGGGCTTCTAATACGTAATCAAAGCACTCATTTCTCTGCCTGGAGTTCTGGAAGACTGTCACATGGCCAGTAAACAGAGGTCCTCCCAATAAAATCTTCAGACTGAGTGAGGATTAATGACAAGGCTAAATGTAAAGTTTCTTCTATAGATCTCACTCTTTTCTAACGAATTCCTGGGAATAAAAACTCCTGCCTTATTTAAAATAAACTCCTGACTTCAAAAATTCAGTTCCGAGTCTTATCAGCTCTTCAGTTTTCTGCTCTCCCATTTGAAAGCCACACCTGAAAGGGTGCTTTCTGCCTTGGTGGGAGCTGTGTGAGCTACCTGATCTGCCAGATACTGGATTTTGCTTTTTTGGTTGTAGAAGTGAAGGGTGAGCCAATCCTGCCTCAGAATACGGCATTGCAGAGTCCCTGCAGTGCAGTCCTGCCTCTTGTCGATGACGATGAAGGCGCTGGCGCTACTGAGTCACCCTTAGGAGGATGTAATGCCACCAGCCCCCCTCCACACTCACAAGGCATTTGCACAATAAGGTCTGTGGCCAGGAAACCGACCAGATGAATCTTACATTGATAGAATTCTCAGAACAAATGAGGTAACCATCCCTAACAACAAACAGTTTTGCAACACCCAGAAGCAAGAAGTCTATTCATGGCCCCTTCCTTAAGTGAACTATCATGGAGGAATAAGGTAGCTGGGACAAGATGGGTCCTATATCTACAAAGACATTAATGAGCTGAGTAGCTCAGAGAAGCGTTCTGCTGTCTATAAAAATGAAACTGGTTACTTTAAAAGACCTTGTCATTGCAGACTGAAAAAAGTTGGCTTCACCTGTAAAAGCTCCCCCCTCACATCTCATGCACTGTTAGGAGAAAAATAAAGACGTTGTCTCTGCATACTTTGGGTTTATAGGATAGTTTTCTTCTGAAGAGCAGAAGGTACCTGCAAGGGTATGACCCACTGTCCTTGCAGTGCCCCCGAGAGACACGAGGGGGCAGTGTAGGGGAAGAGGAGGAACAGAGTTCAGTGAGGCTGCAGGCTGCACTCACTGAGGTGATGCAGGATGACTGAAACCGGGGCCTCCGAATTCCCTGTTGATTCAGTTCTCTTGACCTTCCACCTAGTTAGTAGTTAGTTCCCTTTTCACTGAGCTCACCAGGTAAAGACCGTTGATGAATTAGTGTGACTTCCTTACTTGTGTTAGCCTTATTTATAAAGTCTAAGAGAGATGCTTTAGCTCCCCGGATCCAGCAATGTGACTCAGAGTGGGCGCACACTGCTGACGTGGTGCAGCCATGTGCCCCCACTGCCCAGTGCTGAAATGAGTGCTGCTTACAACTGGGTGAAGCCCAGTTCTACTGCTGTGCTAATCGGCCACCAGGGAAACTCACCCTGGGAACTGCAGGAGCTTCTGGAAAAGCAATGAATTCATATATTCCGAAGTCTTCCAGAGCATCCTCGTGGCCTGAAATGAAAAACACCACTTACAAACCAAATGCCTCACCTTGCTATGGTTGTTTTTAAGCCTTTGTAAACTTTATTGTTTGCTTCCAGTGCAATGTGTATAAAACCAATGTAGCGTTTCCTAATCCCCCGTAGTGGTACTGCCACTAGCAGTGTTGGAAATCACTCCTTCCAAAGCTGAGCACGGACACTGAACTGGGCCACGTCCTTAGGCCTGAAGTGGGAACAGTGTATTATGTGTTCAGATAAACACGTGTGGGCTGGGTTGTCCTTTGTACCTCTCAGTTGGCAGAGCTCTACGGCCACCAAGGCCTCAGCCTGGCCGCCTTCATCCACTCCTGCTGCCGGCTGCACCCAGCTAGGTCTGAGAGCACCGGGACTAATAGAATAAATAAGTAACTATAGCTGCCCATACGTACAAAATATAATACAATACAGCGTCAAGATCACTAAACTATCATGTGAAAAATGTCAGGAATGGGGTGGTCAGAGGAACCAGATGGTCTCTCTGGGCCTTTCCCAGCTGCGACATTCTCATGTGTGAGGAAGGGCTAGAAAAGAGGAAGAACCCGTGTTTACTAAGCGTCCAGGCATCATATGAGGAAGTTGAGGTCAGGAAAAATAATTTTCCCAAGGTGACACTGGGGCAAAGCGGCCTATGTGGGACTGAAACCCAGCTCTGTGACTGCAAGTCCCATTGTTAACTTAGAACAACCCAGCGGGGAGTCAGTGGCAGTGGGAGGAGGAGCCTGGCGGGACAAAGGAGCAGCAAGCCTGTCAAGCCTCCCTTTCTTCTCTCTGGACGGAGCTGCGGGCAGTGTATCTGACTGTGGAACTGAGAAAGTGAGGGAACTCTGGGCATTTTCAAAGTATAAATAGGATCAATGAAATAGGGTTTAGCAGAACTCAGGACGGTGGGCAAGTGACTTAATCTCTCCAAGCCTTAGCTCTCTTGCAGGTAAAGTGGAGTCGAGAGCCTTGCCCTCTGGAGTGCCTCTTACAGACTTGTGTGCCTTACATAAAACCAGTGAAGGGATAGATAGCACTTTGTAAAGTGAAGGCAGTATTCAAAGGCAAGGGACTTATATCAAGATTAGCTTATGTGAATGTTATTATATTGATAGTACATTATATACTGCTCACAGGATTTAGGGGACCAGGGAATGTGCACATTCTCCAGTACTTTCAGCCTTGTATATACTGCATTTTCACCAATGAAATAAAAGTTGGTTTTGCATCTCATTTGCATAGCCAAAGAATTTCTTTGACTTGTTTGCTTTTCTGATGTTCTTGTTTAATAAAAAGAATCAAATGCTTTTTTTATCACTTTATATTCATTTTTGAAATATTCTCTAATCTTTGTGAGCAGTATATATACTAAATGATATCAACAATATTCATTAATATACATTACATTGATAATAGCCCCTGTCAGCCTGGCCCTTACCTGAAAATGTTCGTGCTTTTCTGTATTCTGTTTCTGGCCTGAAAAGACAAATTGGCATTTCTGTCAGTCTTACCAACTGAGGAAAAAGCATTCAAGATAAAAATTATATTCATAGAAACGTATACATTACCTGCCTTCTAGCTTCTGTTTTATAACTAAAACCAAGAGAGAAATAAACACAGTAAGATAATTTGTAGCAAGCACATACATAAAACCATTTACAACTTTTCTCTAAGTTTGACCTACCTTTGCAGGGTTGATATTTTCTCCATAGGAAAAGAAGACACATGGATATAATCAAAAAGAGTGATATTCCAGTTATACTTGCTAAAGGGGACAACGACTTCCCTTTCTGTGCAAGCTTCTCCAGGCCTGCATGAAAGGACAGACACAGCTTTAATATGTTTACTGAAGGTAAGTGATAAATTGCTATAGAGTTGGACTTGCTCATGCTTTATCTTAAATGAGACACTACTGCAAATATATGGGAGAGAATATGAATGAGAGATGGAATGAAAGGGATGCACTTATTTTAGAACACTCAGTAAACTCTGGGGACATTCGTGATTGGAACATGTGACTGCCCAGGATAACACCGACATGTTGTACTAGATATGGCGAAGAGCTCGTGTCTGTCACTTTTCAGTAGCGTTTGCCAGCATTTAATTTAGATCTGTTTGATCTCACTGTGTACAACATCCCCAGATGCTAGGCTGTTCTCTCTCTCCTTCCATCTCACTCTTTTAGGATAATTCTGGTATGTGAATTTTCTAGGGGGGTGGTATATGATTAAAGGTATGAGTGGGGAGGTGTTTATTTTAAATACAATTTACTAATTTTGACCAATAATTTCATCGCTAAAATACAATGTGTGCATGATTGTTAAAATATTTAAAGTCCTACCTGGTGACTAAAATCTGCTTTGTTTTGCAAGTCATTCCTTTTCTATGTAAAATATGGTGCTAAGAACTAACATCTGCTGAGTGCTTGAAGTATGTCAGGCTCTGTTCTAAGAATACGTGATACATACAGACCCACTCAATGCTCACAATAACCATGTTAGGGAGACTCTATTATTATTGTCCCCTCTTACAGATGAAGAAGCTGAGGCTGCCCTAAGTGATTCAAGTAGTACGTTGTGGAGTCTGGAGAGGACCCGGGGCTCTTGACACTTTGTCCGCCTCATTTTAATGTTACTTTAACACAGATTATTAGCCAGGGCAGTGTAAACACTAGTTCCGTAGTGTAATGCATTTAGTCATAGAGTTACGATATAAATGGGGAGTAGTTGTGGCCTCCAACGCATGGGTGTAACAGGTGTCTTTTTACAGTAGGCGACAGGGATCGGTCTGGAAGTTGCCTGTCTGTCTAGCTTAATGTGAGAGTGAAAGTCCTGGAACGTCACATCTTCTCCACAGTGGTGGCAACAGCCTGGGGAATGTGGGCGTGGTGAAGACGTGGTGGCCACTTGGCTCAGCAGTAAGAATCCAGCCGCACGCCCTCTGTCATCTTTCACCATAAAACTGCTGAGGTCTCCAGCAGCCACGACGGAGGAAGGCTTCACCTTTCCCTGCTTTCACTGTGGACCTGTGTCCTCTGTCTTCGCTTTCGATTTGAACACTTTCATTTTTCATCTTCCCAGAATCTTTTTTTTAAAAGTGATTTACTTTCAAATTAAACTTATCCAGGTTCCCTTTTTTTCATTTTTTAAAGACTTTATTCATTTTAGAGAGGAGAGAAAGAGAGAGGGAAGGGAGGAACAGGAAGCATCAACTCCCATAATGTGCCTTGACCAGGCAAGCCCAGGGTTTTGAACTGGCAACCACAGCATTCCAGGTCGACGCTTTGTCCACTGTGCCTCCACAGGTCAGGACCAGAATCTTTTTATACTGTCATATAGATCAGTGGTCCCCAACCTTTTTTGGGCCACGGACTGGTTTAATGTCAGAAAATATTTTCACGGACCCGCCTTTAGGGTGGGACGAATAAATGTATCACGTGACCGAGACAAGTGTCAAGAGTGAGTCTTAGACAGATGTAACAGAAGGAATCTGGTCATTTTTAAAAAATAAAACATCGTTCAGACTTATATATAAATAAAACGGAAATAATGTAAGTTATTTATTCTTTCTGCAGACCGGTACCAAATGGCCCATGGACCTGTACGGGTCCGCGGCCCGGGGGTTGGGGACCACTGGTATAATCATATATGTCAAACTGCAGTTAAAGTCATTGAAATAATTCTATCTCTGTTAAATTCCTTATACTATGCTGTTCACAATTCCCTTTAACTATACCTGAAAGGCTACGATCTCAGATGAGAAGTTTGTTCATTTCTGATTGCAATCAGAGAATTGTGTTTTTAAAATGTTCTTTTTTATGGGATTTCGATACTTGTGTAATATTTTTGCCTCTAAACAGATTTTAAATCAAACTCTTTTTAACTCTGAGCAGATGAAATAAATTCAAGACAGTTTAAAAGGAAATAGGATGTCAATTTATTAGTTCTAGATCTAGTCTAGAACATCACAAAACTTCTTAGGATGTTGTTCCTCCTTTTCTCCTTGTTAATTTGTAGAGCAGTTTATATTGGTCCGCTGTTAGAAAGCTGACCTTTCAGTGTGGGACTGCTTCAGCACGTGCGTGGTCTCTGCGAAGGCTAAGCCTTTCTTCAGACATTGAGCTCCGACTTCACGGGTTTGTTCTCTCTGAAGAGCTGGACAGCTGTGGGAAAGCCGCTTGACTCGGAAGGTCTGGATTTTCACATTAGTAAATGAGGAGGTGAGAGGGATTGATTTTTAAGTTCTCTGTTGCTCTAATATTATACAGTTTGGGGCAGCCAGAGAGTTTTACATGAATTTTATTATGTAACTAGAACACTGTATCCATTGGCAAGCTAGTCAATGAGTCCTCAAAAATTGTGTGCATATATATATGTATATATATAAATATTATAAAATTTACTGATACTATAATTACTGTAGTCTATTATTTAGAAATAATAATAAAACACTCCATACTCTTTAATTCCCATATAGCTAATTGATTCTCATGGGATGCTTTGCTTTTGTTGAGCATTATGTATGTATAAAACCAAATGTACATTTTCTCCATTTAGTAGGTATAGATGTATCACGTCAGTAATAACAAACATAGTAAGAAAAATTAAAGCACAACTTTTAGGTACAGATAAAAGAATAGTCTCAGAGAAACTAAAATATTTGCCACAGTCCCTAAGTCCTAGAACTGAGACTGGATCATAAGGTTTGTTTTGACTGGAAATTCAGTGTTTTCCTGTTAATCTGTGGTTAAGAATGGTTCTATAATTGGAAGGTAGACTCCTTGAATATTCTTTTTTTCCTTTAACCTTTTCTAACACCAGACCTGCTGTGCTCTAACTGTCTTCTGGGTGGCTGGTCTACCTTTACCAAAATTTACTAACATCTGGCCCTTCAAAAAATATTCAGTGCTAATTTATTCTAGTCAAGTTTCTGCACTGTGCTGTACCTTGAGGAAAACTGCAGGAAAACATCTTAGTGTAGTTTCAGCCTTTTCTCCTTGTAAACTTGAAAATACACTAATACAGTAGTGATGATTTCAGAATATGGTACTTCTCGTTCTAATGGTGAAGCTGCACTCGGGCATAGTCAGCTCTTTGCCACGCACACGCAGGATTCTGAGCCCTAGAGAGTTAACATACAGTGAACGGATTGCGGGGTGAGGGATGCCTTCCCCTTGCCCTCCACCATTTTTAACTTTTTGTCACCTTCGATATGTATGTCCTAAAATGACCAAATTTGCACATTCTGTCCGACAGAGGACGCCTCTTCTTCCCTTTCCCATTACTTCTGATTTTGTCAGACTCCTTCCTTAGCGCCCCTTTGCTCTCTCCCCTTCCCTCTGCTTGCCCTCCGTCAGAGAACCACCCTGTAGTGACCAGCGCCTGTCAGCCCAAATCCTAGCTTTGCAAAGTCCTGGCGTCCTTCCCCTGGAGGTGAGGAGCAGGGGGTGCGCCTTTTCTCAGAACAAGTGAGCTTTCCTGGTGGCGCCCTTCTCCTCTGGAGCTTCCTGGCTCCCTGCTCCTAACCCTGCTTCACTCTGCCTCAGAATATACAAGGTCCACCGCGTCCAGCATTTGAAGTTGGCTCCCTTTCATAGACTAAAAAGTGCCAAACGTGTCAAGGACCAAATCAAGGGGCACAGGTGCTGTAGTCTCAGCTGTAGGCAAGTGTGTTTAGGAGAGATACACTTCCAAAAGCACAACTTGAGAATAAGACAGCAGGGAAATTCTTACCCTGTTGCCACAGAGAACTTAGGAAACCCTGAATGTAGCTCTGGACACATCCAGCACATCCAGGAGCCCCGGTCTTTCTCCTTTCAGAGAGCTTTCTACTCTTCTGGACACAGCATACCGTTCTCCCCATTATTCAAACATGATTGATGCATCTACCAAAGCCTTAGTGCAAATGCTACTTGCCCCCTCCTTAGGCAAACAAATAAAATGAAATAACATAGTAAGTGCAAATATGGGTAAGAGGTGTGGTCTCCATGGTATCGCAACCTGGCTGTTTGAGAAACTGCACCCAGAACAGGACAGCCATATGCTACCAGCCAGCAGGCCTATTTCTAGATCAGAATGGAGTTCTGAGATCCCTCCCATCCAACATGTTCACCGATCACGGCAGCTGATTCATGTCCCTAAGGAGAGGAAGGCGCCACATTGAGGGATGTGCTATTTTCACAGTCCACCACGGTCCCTCCTGGCAAACTCAGTTATTCTGTGCTAGATGCTCATGGGATGTCACCCAAGCTCTCAGGATCTGGATGTCAGGGATATATACAGTTCTCTCTCAGTCATCCCCTTGTGGCCCAAGTGAAATACATCTCCTGGACACTTTAACCTGAGAAATTTCTAGGTGGATAGTAAGTTCATTTTCCTGATTTAGGCCATTTACCTATTCCCTTCTTTATGACAAGATGTGCAATAGAAATAAATTTTTAAAAATGATAAATTTCTCAGTATCACATACAAATAAAAAATATTTCTATCATGACTAAATATTTAACTACAGCTGTGTGGACCTTGGGAACTCTAATAATTTGAATCTCTTTATTAAATGAAACACTTGAATTCTAATCATACGTACTTTCATTTTATATGCATATTGCATGGCACAATAGCGATTTAGACCCCATTAAAATTTAAAACCTGGAACACCTACATTCAAGGAAGTCCTCTATTAGCATAATAAAATTATTGTTTTTTTTCAAAATACAGATTCTAACTTATTATCTTAATTTTTATTCTTTCCTGGAAATTTATAATCTAGATTTTTTTTAGTAACTGATATTTCATAATTTCTCATTAATATGAGTGTATATACATGTCATGGACAAACCAGAGTATCTCTTTGTTTACAGCATAAAATTAGTGAAGGTGATGAGAAAACACTCTCTGTCCTGTATATATGGCATTCTTTTAGAAAGACCATAGTCTTATTGACATTCTCAGGAAAAAGCAGTTTATATAGTGGTTAAAACCAAAGGTTTTGAATTCAGATAGGATTTTATTGCTTATTAGCTATGCGACCTTAACCATTGCCCCGTTTTCTTTAGGGTATCTCCACTGAGATGCAGAAGGGTCAAGTAATATTTCAAATTAGATGTGAACCATAGCCCACAGTGGTGGAAGGCACCGTCGTACACAGGCAGGAAATCATAGAGCTAACTGTGACCTTCTCCAGCCTTCCTCTCCCCAACCGGAAGTCCCCGATAAACACGTGGTTATTTCCAGACCTCATTGTTTTCTTTCCGTACTGGAGATGTCAGCGTTATCTTTGACTCCTTTCTCCTTTGCCCTCTACTTCTTATTGCTGAAACCATTTAGTGGCCACATTCTCTGTCTCCTTAAAAATAAAGAGGTTCATCTATTTCTTATAACTTGATTCTGGTTACATCAAACACAGCTTGGTTCTGATAATATGTCAAAAGCAGGTATGTTATCCTTCAAAATTATTTCAAATTCTCCATGGAACTTAATACAGATTTCTCATCAGAGTGGATGGTCAGGAAGTGTTCTATTATAGTGACAAGAGATGTTCATTTTTCTTACTGTTGCTGGATATATACTTAATCTGCATTGCAGAGATTCATTCATTAAGGAACTTTTTATTTTTTATTTCTTTATTTTTTATTTTTCTGAAATGAGAAGCGGGGAGGCAGAGAGACAGACTCCTGCATGCACCTGGCCGGGATTCCACCCAGAATGCCCATTAGGGGGCAATACTCTGCCCATTCAGGGCATTGCTCCGTTGCAACCAGAGCCATTCTAGTGCCTGAGCCCACTTAGCTCCATTGCAGCCTTGGCTGTGGGAGGAGAAGAGAGAGATAGAGAAAAAGGAGAGGGGGAGGGGTGAGAAGCCGATGGACGCTTCTTTTGTGTGTCCTGGCCGGGAAATCAAACCTAAGATTTCCACTCGCTGGGCTGAAGCTCTACTGCTGAGCTAGCCGGCCAGGACCCATTTGGGGAACTTTTAAAAATTCAAATACTTAATGAAACACATCAATAATGTTCCTTTTCTGTGCCAATTGCTGCTGCTTTAAAGTTCTGTGGACATTTGGGGGTTGAAGTACAGCCCTAAAAGTCACAAAGCAGTCACCGAATCCCTTTGAAAAATAAGCACCTGCTCCTCTTATTTACTATAATAACAAATGCCTGGACAGGTTTTTTAGAGTTTTCAAAAGGCAGATATTTGATATTAAGACCATAGCTGTCTCTGAGCCTTAACAATAAGACCTTGATAAAATATTGGGGGCTTCTGATCTTATAAAAATACCTTCGCTAAATATTAATGGAAAAAGTTTTGGCAGTGGGAAAGGCTGTGTGCATTGGCATATTATAACCTCGTTTTCACCTGCATTGAGCATGAGGAACAAGTCTAAGGTGACATCCAGATTACCAATAGACTATCTTAAATGCTTAATTATGCCTTGCTTCAAAATCAGGTTTTGGTTCCTCACTGTGGTAAAAGCTGGTGAGGCCTATTGAAAATCTAGTAAAATAGGAATTGCCCTGGCTGGTTGGCTCAGTGGTAGAGCGTCGGCCTGGCGTGCAGAAGTCCCGGGTTCGATTCCCGGCCAGGGCACACAGGAGAAGCGCCCATCTGCTTCTCCACCCCTCCCCCTCTCCTTCCTCTCTGTCTCTCTCTTCCCCTCCTGCAGCCAAGGCTCCAGTGGAGCAAAGATGGCCCGGGCGCTGGGGATGGCTCCTCGGCCTCTGCCCCAGGCGCTAGAGTGGCTCTGGTCACAACAGAGCAATGCCCCGGAGGGGCAGAGCATCGCCCCCTGGTGGGCAGAGCGTCGCCCCCTGGTGGGCGTGCCGGATGGATCCCAGTCGGGTGCATGCAGGAGTCTGTCTGACTGTCTCTCCCCGTTTCCGGCTTCAGAAAAATACAAAAAAAAAAAGAAAGAAAATCTATTAAAATAGGAAGCAAAGGATGCACTTCAGCTGCTTACATGCCTGCTATCCAAACTAGGTATTCTCAATGCCTACCCCAGTATTTGGCCGATAAAAGGTGCTAAATAATGAAGGAATGAGTCTTATTTCTATCACCCTATTACGTATATGCTTTGGGATCTATAAGGGAAGTATATTATCTATTGACCAAATGAAACATAAACCAGGTGAAAATTCTAGAGCTGCATTATCCAATATGGTAGCCACTAGATACATGTGGCTGTTTACACTGAAATTAAAATTAATATAGGTGAAATAAAATAAAATTTTAGTTCCTCAGTTGCATAACTACATTTTAAGTGTTTAAGAGCCAAATAAGGCTAATGGCTACCACATCTGTTAGTGTAGATACTAAACCTTTCCTTTATTGCAGAAAGTTCTACTGGATAACACTCTTCTAGACAGTGTGGTATTTTCTTCAGGTAAAACCCCCAAATCCCACCATGGCAGTATATAAATTCCAATACATTCAGATGGGTTTGCAATTGTGAATGCCCTCAACCCCTAGCCTGGGGAGGATCTCATCCACTATATATTTCTTTATCAATCTGTGGGTTTGTGATAGTCTTATAATTCTTAGTAGCCTTTTAAAAGATTTTTAATAAGTTCAAAAGGCAATAGAGATATTTAAGAAAACCACCTTAAACAAGTAGTTGTTACATGTATGCTTGCTAAATATTCAGATTCTCAGATCCTAGCCGTAAGATCCTGAATCAGTAGGTCTGAGGTGTCTTAATGAAAATACATTATTAGGCCATCCCAGGGGATTTTGACGCATGTGGCCCAAGGAATATATACTGAAAAACGTAGCTTATGAATTACAAGGACCATATTCTTGCTTCATTTGTTCAACAAAATGCATTGCCCCTCTCTATGTTATAGGCAGTAGTCTAGGCACCAGAGCTGTAACGACAGAGAAAGACAAGATACCAATGGAGAAGGTATTGATTCTATAATGACAGAGAAAGACAAGATATCAATGGAGAAGGTATTGATTGTGGTTTCTTTTGCAAACTTGTCCCTTCAGTCATAGGTACTCTGAACACTGCTGCCTGTCCAAACCGGCTCCCAGGTGTTCCCCAAGTGGAATCTGGCTTCTTTGTATGCAAAGGTGAGTCTAGGAGGAATAGAAGTAGTGGTAGTAAAGGAAGAAGTAAAAGGAGAAGAGTGGAAGAGGAGGAGTAAAAGGAGAGCAGGAGAGGGAAAAGAAAAAGAAATAAGGAAGGAGAGAAGAGAATGGATTTGAGAGATAGGAGGTTTGAATGAATGGATGTTGGACAGAGCAGTAAGCAAGAGGAGAGTCTTGCTGGAGAGTCTATTTCTGGTTCAGGTTGGTAGATAGTAGGGCCATTCACTTAAACAGAGAATACAGAAAGAATAGAAATTTGGCAGGAAAGAAGATGCTTTAGTTTTGATGTTGGACTTGTATACTGCCTCTGGTTCTTCAAAGTGGAAACTTCTGAAGGCAACTGCGTATACAGTTTTAGAACTTTAAAGATGAAGATTTGGGATACATCAGTGTTATGAAACCATGGGAGTGAATGAGATCATACAAAAGAATAATATACTATATATAGAAAGAGATGAGGAAACTCAGAAGGATAGGAATTTGGTGGACATAAATATTTTAAGCAGTGATTCTTAACCTTTTGTGGCTCCATAAACTTTCTAAAACATCAGATGATTTTGAGAACATCCACAGATTTCCAGTGTTTAAATTATGAAGGAGGAGGGGAAGCCCGTGAAAGACAGTGAGAAAGGGAGTCAAATACTAGGAAAACCAGATTTCCAACTCATGGAAATGTGTTCATCTTTCCTAATGCAACACTAGATATAAATATTTTAAATGAGTAGCCTGCTTCTGTTATATTCCTGTTTGTAAAATCAGGAAAGCAAGGATGCATATTTCTAAGTACATAATTTATTGAATTCTCTTGTTCTGGGTTCCTCAGCATTAGCAATTGGGTTCCTTCTCCATTCTGTTTCAGGTTTCCTTTCTTTGACTCATTGAAGCGATGGTTTAGTTAGCTCAGGAAAAAGAGTTTCTTAGAGTATATTATCAATCTCACAATGGTGCTGTCTTCCACATAGTTATCCAATAGAGGTGGAATAAGGCCAGCATGCATCTGTGTTTCACTGGGATCCTGCCTTTAATGTCACACTTACCTACAGAAGTGATGATGACGGTGAAACGAGTTTCATCTTGCCTTCCAGTTACGTTGTTGTAAGCACAGCACACATAGTCAGTTGTCTTCCGGGCTACTTTCTCCGACACAACTTTCAAGCGAGGTCCGTGCTTAATGACATATGTTGTATTGTCAGTCCTCTGGATCCAGGAATACGTGTTGGGAGGATATGAATCAGCAGAACAATCAAACAAGATGGCTTCCCCAATGTCAACAGTAAATACTTCCCCTACTTTTAGTCCTCTATCAGAATTAACTCGAAGTCCATAAGGTCCATCTGCATTAGTTGAAAAAAGATAAATAAGTGACATAAGTAATCATGACATAGTTTATAAATTTGAGAGAGCTTAGCAACATTTTATTCTCTATGAAAGTTTTCATGATAAACTTGGATGAATAGATGCTTAGACTCCCAGTAAATGATAAGGACCTAAAAATGTTCTATTCTGATATCCATTGAAACAATAATAATAGTGTTTATTTATTTATTTATTTGAGGGAGGTGGGGAGAGAGAGACAGGAACATCGAGCTGCTCCTGTATGTGCTCTGACCGGGGAATTGAACCAGCAACCTCCGTGCTCTGCAATGACGCTCCAACCAACCGAGCTATCCAACAAGGACTTAATATTTTTTGATTGATTTTTAGAGGCAGAAAGAGGAAGTGAGAGAGAGGGGAGGGGGAAGGGAAGCATTTATTTATTGTTCCACTCAGTTGTGTATTCTTTGATCACTTCCCATGTGTGCCCTGACAAGGGATTGAACCAGCAATCTTGTCGTTTCAGGGTTAAGGTTTCACTCTTAACCAACTGAGCTAACTGGCCAGGGCCACTAATAATTATTTGAGATGTGATTGAACTTCATGAAATAGTAAAAGCCTGGAAACTGAGTATATACAATTTTACAGACACTGTTGTCATAATCATGGTGCTAAGCTTTGTGCAATGCATTGATAAATACGCGATCTTGTTAGACAAATAAAATCTTTCTGAAATATTAATTGCCTTTTAAAGCATTTAAAAAATAAATTATGGCCACTGTTTTCTCTTTGACAATTGTACTTTGAGTAGTATATATTTTTTCTCAGTACTAGATTATGTCATATAAATATTTATAAAATACATAGTTTCACATGAAACATAAATTTGTGCAAATAGATATAGGAGTGGTCCCTATGTGCATATTTTCACGACAGTTTAACAGTTAACAAATTTTAAAAATTCCTCTTCAAAAGGTAAGCCTAGAATTCCATTTGGAAAAAAAATACATCTTTATTATCATTAACAAATATTCATCGATCATCAATAAACTACTTAATCATGGATATTCCATGTGTTTTTCCTCACACTACAATATTCCTTTAGCATTTTGCTATTTTTGTAGCAACAGATTACCTGCAGATGAAGATACATTTCATATTACTTTCTTCAGAGAATAAAGAGAAAAGAATTAAAATCACATATTTCTCAGCTAGATAGGTTTTTCTCATTCAATCTTTAGCCTGGCTTAGATTTCAAAAACTTCAAGGTTCAGGCATGATTGTGCCCATTCTTTAGCTAATCATAACCAACATTTATTGGATATTTGCCATTTGAAGTCACTTCACTTATATATACACGGACATTTAATTTTAAAGCAGACACATGAAGTAGATGTTATTATTAATTTTGCCTTGTTCACATAGACAATACATACCATAGCTAGGATTCTAAAATACATGGATTTCTCATTCATATTGTCTCTCTAAAAAAAGTAAGTGATATGACTTTCTATATCACAAGTTTCTTTTAATGTAAGTAGGTTGACTAGACGACTGGTTGTTTAAGTTGTTTTTACCTTTGAATCACAATGATTCAATGCTGTACTGGTAAGCCATTCCCAGAGTATTCCCAATTAGGTCAGCATTTTCTCACCAATCTACCATTGGGGAAACAAATTTCTTAATATATAACAGAAACTGGAAGCAAAAAAATGAGTTATATTTAGCTAGGGAACATTCACTTTGCGCATATTTACTTCCTAAAAGCACACAGACATCTGTCTGAAACCCATAGATCAATGTGTATACATGGGATGATACTGTTTTCAGAAAGCAAACACAGACCTTTGAAGTAACAGGAACTGCCCCAGGAGATGGGACATTAAAGTGGAGAGAAATGAATGTCCCTTCCCTGTGACTGCTCTAGAACCCTGTCATACTGTCCTCTCATTTCAGGCTGTGATGTGGTCTTGGGAAACCACTGTTTTAGAGCTGTGTGCTGTATAAAACGGAACCTCCTCGTTCTGTTATCTCAGGGCCAGTGCAGCAGCAGCGCCCTCCAGTGTGTCATCACGGATAGAACATTAGGGCAGAAAAGGCCACCACATGGTTCATGTAGTAGAAACCAGTGGGGAGGATCATCCGAGGTCTGGCATGACAATGGGCCCAAGTCTGTGCACAAAAACCAAAGTCTGAGCGCGGAGCAGGACAGATAAAGAAGGAATCTGTGGTCATAAAAATATAGCCATTCAGTTTAAGCCTCTGCCTTCCCACTGTTTTCAGGTTTATAGATTGCGACTGTACAAACCAATTGCCTGATAATTCCACACACATAAAGATGAGTGATAATTTGTTCAAAGTGTGCTGACATTAGTGAAAGTTTTTTTTTTTTGGAAACTCCTCATTTTGGAATTGCCTTAGGACCTCGCAACATAAGGAAATAGTCTCGCCCTGGCTGGTTGGCTCAGTGGTAGAGCGTCGGCCTGGCGTGCAGGAGTCCCAGTTCGATTCCCGGCCAGGGCACACAGGAGAAGCGTCCATCTGCTCCACCCCTCCCCCTCTCCTTCCTCTCTGTCTCTCTCTTCCCCTCCCGTAGCCAACGCTCCATTGGAGCAAAGTTGGCCCAGGCGCTGAGGATGGCTCTGTGACCTCTACCTCAGGTGTTAGAATGGCTCTGGTTGCAACAGAGTGATGCGCCAGATGGGCAGAGTATCACCCCCTGGTGGGCGTACCAGGTGGATCCCGGTCGGGTGCATGCGGGAGTCTGTCTGACTGCCGCCCCGTTTCCAACTTCAGAAAAATACAAAAAAAAAAAAATGAAATAGTCTCAAAAATAGTAATTTTTTTTTATTTTGGAAAGTGGGTTTGATTTGTAGAGAAAGCCTCTAAAGTCTTTTAGAGAGAAGGCTGATGATAAGTTTAATCATCTAAAAACATCACTTTAATTTAAAATAAAACATGCTTCTACACAAAGGAATCTGGTTTTCTTGCCTTACTTTCTCTAGATGTTTATTATGATTTTGCTACTTCCCCATATTTTGGGTTTTGTGATTGGTCTAATCTTTTGTCCTCTCTCTGTCTTACTTACAGAGGGCCTTTGGATTACAACAAAGTTCCATTCCTATGACAGTGACGTAACCCCAGTTTTGGTGTAAATCAAAACACACCCTATCCTAAGTCACTTAGCTATCCTAACACAGTTGTAAAATCATAATCTAGAACAGAAAAACACAACTAAGCCACATAAAAAGAATACTGCATATTCTACTGTGCGCAACCAAACTAGTTCACCCACCTAGTCTATAAGTACGATACTAATGGTGTAAGCCGACACACTCACGTCTCAATTTTTTAAAGTTTTTAAGGGAGTGAGCATTGTAAACTCAAAATGTCCTATGTGGATACCGTCATCACCTGAGGACTCCCTGTGTATGCTATATCTGGCTCTTCATAGTCAGAATCAAACACCCCAAACTCCCCCAGCCCTTGCACTAGCATTTCTTACAGTTCTAAGAACCTCACATCTGAAGCATTTTAGTTGCTTTCTTCTGATATGACTTCTTAAACTGTAACCTATTTAGTTTGATTACATAAGAAACACATGTTCATTGCAGAAAATCTTAAATTTCAGAGAACCACAGAGGTGAAATATGTAATTTCACCACTCACAGAATGGATACCCATATTTCACTGCATGATCAAGTCCTTCCATTCTCTCTCTCTTTCCCCCTCCCTCCCTCACATCTACATGCTGCTTAAACTCTATTCTCTTCTTAATCCGCTACGATCTTACTTCCTTTTTCACCAGACTTCAGGCCGGCCATGCTTTACTTTGAGGTGTGGCCTGGTGCCTTAGACATCTGGAGTGATGTAGTGTGGCCTCTGACTCTGACAGGGAAAGCAGAGGATAATTCTGTTTTGACTTTGGATTATGGCTCAGTTTCTTGCCCTCGGCAGAGAACTCCTAATAGAAACAAACCCTTTGCCTCAGGAATGGCTTTTACTAAATGACTTGTAAAATCCCATGTTATCTGTTCTCTTTAACAATTTATGGCTGGGCGGGAACAGTGCCTTAGTTTTCATCATGGTGCTGCTTGCCACCCTGCTTGGGAGCAGATGGTAAGTATTTACTGTGCATGACCTTTTTTTTCTTTCTTTAATTTTTATCACTTAGAGTACTTCCCTGCAGCGGTGCCATATGCTACACACAAAATGCAGTGGTTACTGGGTTATTATTTACAACTGGAGCTGGAAGGCGTATACACTTCGTGACCTGCAAGTGGATATTTATCTGAATTACTGGCTTCACATTATATTCCACCAGGACCAGTACCGGATTTTGACATCATAGCCTCATAAATATGTGGTCAATTTTGATAGATAATGTTATATGTTTTTTTCTTCCAGAATAAAAAATAAGCCTGACCTGTGGTGGCGCAGTGGATAAAGCATCGACCTGGAAATGCTGAGGTCGCCGGTTCGAAACCCCGGGCTTGCCTGGTCAAGGCACATATGGGAGTTGATGCTTCCAGCTCCTCCCCCTTTCTCTCTCTCCCTCTCTCTCTCCTCTCTAAAAATTAATAAATAAAATAAAAAAAAATAATTCTTGCTTTCATAAAGGAAGTTGTCATAGAAATAGTGCCTTAGAAAAACTGAATAGGTGATCCATGCTGAAATCCTAAGTTATGATGTGGACTTCTATGAAGCAATACTGCAATGTGACATTTCCCAGGTTATTGAGGAACTGTGGTAAAGGTCAGAAAAATAAATGACAACGAAGGACCAGAGCACTTTGAGAAGCAGTTTCTTATGACGGGAAAATAGCCTCTCTGCAGCTTCGTTAAGTAACACTGGAAGGGATATGAAGGAAGGCAATCCTTTCTGGTTTAGTCCAGTTCAAGAAATCTCGATTGCGTTCTTCATCTGTGTCAAGTATTGTCCTAGGGATACAGAAACGAATAATGCAGAGCTCCTCTTTAGAGTTGGGGCACTGATGAGGGGAAGAGACTCAAGGAAAATGCAACGCAGTGAGCACCAGGGGAGAGGCGAGCGTGGGGTACTGCAGGAGAGTGACCCCTCGTGGCATCAAAGAGGAGACAAAGTCAGGCAGGTGAGCCTTTCTGGAGAAGACACGAAGGAAGAGTATGTAACCTGGGCTTTTAAGCAGGTAAAGAAAGAAGAGGGAACGATGTCAACTAAGGCACCTTTTCCCAGATGGCATGGAATGATAAAGTGTTGATGCCACATCAACAGAAAGGATAAATGACCAATCTTCAGATTTTATATTTTCTTTAATTCTTATGATGCAAAACCAAGAAAAACAAACAAAAAAAACAATAAAATAGGGCTAAAGTAGTGACAGCAAGAAAAATTAACAAAAGAACAAGTCTGGGTTGTGTTTCTGTGTATATATTACATATGTTCTATACATGTTTCTATAGGTAATAATTACTTAGAATAGACAAGACAATGATAGTTGATTTTTGAATCAAATCAAAATATGAGTTAGTGAATAAATGAATGAATGAATATAATTAAGTAGTGTTGACCAAGTGAAGGCTTTTGCATTTGAGTGCAAAAATAATCAAGAAAATGAATTAATACTATATTCACAATTATCCCATCATAAGAGTAAAAAATCTTAAATTCATCTTTAAAACGTGTCAACAGAACCCATATTTGTAAAATTTCTCAATATGTCTCCAAAACATACGGTAAATAGAGAGCTCTTGTTTGGGTTGGTAGTGATGTTATGACATGAACTGAAGAGTTTGATGAGCTTTACATGAGGTTAAAAACAGCAGAAGAAGAACAGAACCAAAGAAAATTGAAATCTGAAGGCATTACTGCTCCCTGGGAAACTGAATACCTTAGTGAGGAATGCTGAAGTCTTCTCTGACTAGGATCCTTCCTACACCCTGACTCTCCGAGTGCAGCTGGGGGCATGGCGGAGAGGACAGCCAGCTACAGGGCACATCTGTCTCCTGGTTAAGATGACCAACTTTTCCTCCTTGGGGGTGAATTTCCAAGTGCCTTCTGCATAGTTCTTGGTTCTTGAAATTGAGGTTCCTATTTTCCACTAGAAAGAAGGTCACGCAATGCCCTAAGTCACAAACTGTATCATGAAAGACCCCGGGCCAGTGACTCAAATTGAACTTCAAGAAATAGGATTGTGCAAATAAATATATTTCATGATAAGTACCCAGGAGGTGTGATTACACTGCACAATGATAATAATAAAACTGAGATGACATCTGGTGTTGATGGTCTCTGTGACTCCCCTCGTGAGAACCTCCTAGAAGAAAACTCATGATTTTTTTTAAAACTTACAGTATATGGTGGGCATAATGATGTCACTTTCCATCTCACTGACAGCGTTCTTCACCAGGCAACTGTAATTCCCAATGTCTTCTTTGGTCACCGGAGCAATATGTAGAACATTGTTTTGGGGAGAAAAGGAGATGGTGGAGCTGGTATGGACAGGTCTCCCATTCTTTAGCCACTGGTAAGCCAGCCGGGTGCCGCCGTCCACGAGGCACGTCAGGGTCACGTTCCCTACATACTCCACAGCCCCAGAGGAAGGCTGAATCTGCACCACTGGTTTTGTGACAGGGTCTGCAATATCAAGAGAGAGAAATGATTTTTACCACCACAACATTATAATACAAATCTATGAGGTCTCTCAAATACTTAATCCTGGGGAATTGATTCTATGGTTTTACACTTTGTAAATGTAGATAGTTCGGGCACTAATTAAAGAAGAGAATAGAGAAGTTATGGAAAATGGAAAATAATTAAACATAAAATATCATTTCCAGCAGAAATAAGCGCCTTCTAGAACTTATTCTTCAAGGATTTTCTAATGAAAACCTTTATAGATGAGCAGTTAGTAGTTGAGAACATCACTTTCTTCTTTCCTGTTTGTGTGCTTGCCAACACTACAAACATATGCTGTCACAGCCAAAATAGACACAGTCGGACCTTTCTTGGTTTGTCCTAAGTCCCAAGAGCAGTTGGTGGGGTGGATGTGATCAACCCAAATTTTTCTCTACCATTTGCAAAATATAAAGCTCATATATGTTATAGTTGTGGGGGACTGAGGGAAAGTTTTAGAGAATCATATGTGTACCAATTACTTTTCCTTTTATGTGAGTGAACTAATTCTGTATTTCAGTTGCTGTGCATGTGTGTTGCAACTTTATGTTTATCATTAACAAACCAATGCCTGCCTACATGTCAAACTAACTTAATCTGAAAATAGGATAATATGTGTTACTGGGGTTACATCAATTTAGAGATATAAAGGACAAATCCAATAGAAATTCCTTTTGGAAATTGAAGACATAGGAAAACAGTTTATGTCATGAGTCTGATACACTGTAGTCACATAACATCTGTCCAGTGAGTACATTCCCAAGACAGTCTGTATTTCGTCCCTGAGTTTTAACTCTAAAATTGTTGGATAAGGGTGGAAATTACGTGAGTGTCCGCAAGTGTTTTCAGCAGCCTTCATTAATCTTTGAGGTTCCTGACTTTGTTAGTAAAGGATGATGACTTGCCCGGAGTCACATAGCAGTCAGCCGCAAATGAGGAGGGTTTCAGTCTGGCGATGTTTCTTTCCAGCGTTTTAGAGAGAGAAGCGTTAATAACCTCTTCTGTGTATGACGACAGGATACGGGGAGAGCGAGGTGATACATGGTGACAGATGATTGGCTCCCATACAAGATTTCAATTTCCCATCAAGCTTTTCACTGGGGTTGATGTATCTTAGGTAAATCTGTCTTGACTCATACAACTTCCTACACTGGGAAATGTTTATTACGAAACACACTGGCCCAAGGCTTCAGCCCAGAGAGATGGGAAAGTACGGAAGATAAGAAGGGGAGTTGAAAGGGCAGCCAGTGGACCAGCTGAGTAATTCTGTGGCCTCCAGTCTTTCTCAAGGTGCATACAAGCAACTGGCTTGTGTACTGAGTTTAATCCTTTCCCTTTCCTGGCAGGGACAAAGGATTTGGATAGCTCTGTTTACATTAATATGGTTTAAAAAGAAAAATGAGTTGTGAACATTTATTACATCAGAAAAACATATGTTTCAAATATGTCCGAGTGTGGAATTATACATGGTATGTATGAGATAACTCTAATAGGTAATATATCAAAGGTCTCATGTGGGGAGAATCAGTCATTAGAATACGTGTCAGTATTGTAATCACGCATTTGCCTAACATAGTGTAAGTCAGATGTGGAAGTTTCCTGAGACCTTCTGCATGGGCCCTAAACCCTTACTAAGGCTTTTGGTCGCCTTTCTCTAAACAAATCCAATTTTACCAAACATCAACAAGTAATAGATGCTCTATTAAACGTTTTGAGAAGAGAGAAATACTAAACAGGATAACTCCCTTTTGAATTTTCTTCTTTTCTTTCCCCAGATTTGCTCTCCAGGCATCTGTTTCCACGTCCTGTGGATTTGCTCCCCTGAAAATCTGCTCTCCAGTTGCCACTTGTCTACCCCACAGACATACACTGAGCACCTACCAATGGCCAGCAACTGGGTTAGGCACTGAGGACAAAGCAGAAAATAACACAAGTCCCTGCCCCATGGACCTTACATTCTATGTTGGGAAGAGACACAGTAAACAAATAAAAATATATACTGTGTTGAGTGAAAATACTATGAGAAGAAATCAATTATTGTTTTTTAAAATTATGTTTAAATTAAAATTTTTTTAATTCAGTTAGAGGAGGGGAGGCAGAGACAGACTCCCGTGTGCGCCCCACTGGATCCACCCAGCACACCCACTAAGGGGAATAATCTGCCAATCTAGGTTGTTGCTCCATTGCTCAGCAATTGAGCTCTTCTTAGTGCCTGAGACAGAGGCCATGGAGCCATCCTCAGCATTCAGGGCCAACTCGCTACAATTGAGTCATGGCTACGGAAGTGGAAGAAAGAGAGAGAGAGAGAGAGAGAGAGATAAAAAAGCAAGGGGGGAGGGGTAGAGAAGCAGATGACTGCTTCTGTTTTGTGCCCTGACTGGAAATAGAACTCGGGACATCCACACACTAGGCTGACACTCTACTATTGAGCCAACTGGCCAAGGACCGAAAAGAACTCAAGATAAAGATCCCCCCCTCTCTTTCTGTGTGTGTTTGGGGGTGAGGTTATACTTTATATAAGGTGGTCAGGAAAGGCTTCACAGACAAAGTGACATTTTGGCTGAGACATAAACCAAATAAGGAAGAGAACCATGCTGTTGTCTAGGAGAAAAGCAATCTCGGTAGAAGGACAGCAAGTACAAAGGTCCTGAGGTATAAGTGTCTTTGGCCTGTTGCAGGAAGAACAAGGAGGCCAGTCTGACCACAGCAGAGTGAGGGGAAGTGAGGTGGGGAATGAGGTTACACAGATGTTGGGTCTGTTGGGGAGATCATGGTGGACCTCATAGGCCATGGTTAGGACTTTGCTTTTTATTCTGAGGGAGAGAGAAGGTTATGGGAAGACTTTAAGCTCCAGGAGCAGGAGCAGAAGCAGGGGAGCTAGGATTTTGCTTTTTATTCTGAGGGAGAGAGAAGGCTACGGGAAGACTTTAAGCTCCAGGAGCAGAAGCAGGAGCAGGGGGGCTGCTAGGTGGCAGGCTTTCAGGAGAGTCCAGGCCACAGCCAATGGGGTTGGGGGTAGAGCAGGCAGTGGTGGGGGGGAGGGGGTAGAGCAGGCAGTGGGGGGGGGAAGTGAGGGAACTGTACATTTTGAAGGTGAAGCTGACAGGATTAACTCATGGACTGGATGTGAGCAAAAGGGCAGGGTCAATGGTGACAGCAGGGTTTTGGTTTAAACAATTGATGGAATGGAGTTGGTAGTTATGAATATTTAGAAGAAGTGTTGTTAAAAATGAGGAAGGAAAACTGAGAAGTTGGGCTTTGGACACAGTATATTTAAGGCATGCTACTTATATACCTTGATAAGGAAAAGAAACGTCTGAAAGTTAGCTGATCCCACTCTCCCATAGTAAACATTTCCCACAATTTCTACTGTTCCTTAATTATGGCCCCTGAGCAGGTCTCATCTGCCCCCGCACAGTGTGCCAAAATAAAAGTCTTCATATGATAAGCTGAGGGTTCTTGCCAGGGTGCATTCTGCTACTGAGAAAATAAAACTTTCTCCATCTCATTATAGTATCAACTTTTTACATGATAGTTTCTAGGCAAACAAGTGATAAGGCCTACTTATTGCTTGATTACCTCTAGCCGGGCAACTATGCATATCCTTATTTAATGTGCATGTCTTATTTAATCCTCAGAAAGCCTCATGAGGTAGGTAATTGTCATTCATGCTATAAGACACTGAGGCTTTGTGGGTAAATTAATTTGGCCAAAGTTGGAGAGCCGAGATCTAAAGCCCAAGTAGGCTAATCTCCTGAGTCATTGCTAAGTGCCCTGCTACCAGCTGTCCATGTCACTCATAGTGGACTTACCATCAACAGTGACTTGTATCTTCTGACTCACTGATAGGGTTCCATTGCCCTGAATGTTGACCTTCACGATGTAATTGCCTTCATCAGTGCTCTGCAGTGGGTTGATGAGCAGAGATGCATTGGGTGGCCTCATGGTGAACTTTTGTTGGTATTCCAAGTCAGGAACTACAGACTTGTTCACAGAGCCCAGCACGTATTTGGGCATTGTGTGCCGTCTCTCAAACAGCCATATGATCTGGATGTCCGATGCCGGAGTGTGGAATCCATAGTGCACAGGGAGGTAGAGAGCCTGACCCCTGATGCCATGGACAGTATGTGATGGCACCACCACCTTCAGCCCCGAGCAAGTGCCTGTTACAAAGGAAAGGAAGGCAGTGAAGGCCTTGAGCCACATTTCACAACCAAAAGAGGCCCTGCAGGGAGAACCGGATCAAGTGATAATTCCTTTCAAAGAAGACAGGCTTCTAGGCACTGACCATTCTAGTACTGGCTACCTGTCGAGGTAAATATTTGTCTCTGAAACCTGCATTTTAAAAACTCCACCCAAAGATTGTGTGGATTGTATGACTTCTTTAGTGAAAAGCAGAAGTTATTATCTATAACTGTTAAAGAACAATAAGAAAAGGAGAACTGGGGAAAATTATTAGTTCTAAAGTCCATGAAAGCTTTAAAAAAACTGAAATTGTGATTTGATTAATGTCTGAGTCATATCGTATCTAATCAAGCTATGTGATTTGAAAACATTGAGGGGGCTACTTCCTCTAAAAAATCTTCTTCCAGAGTCTTCTGAAATGGCTTAATAGTCCATTATTGGAAGTTTTTTCTTTCAGCCAAAACCTTGCCAAATACAAATATCCCAAGGAGAGTGACATGACATCATTATCAGCCATGGTCAGTTATTCCTGCCCAGAGGCAGGAATCTGGCTGGTGTGTTTGAGAAACAGCAAGAGACAGGAGTAGATGGAGCAGAGAGGAAGAGGAGGAGGATTATGGTAAGACATGAGGTCAGCAAGGTGACCGGGGCCGGATCAGGCCACGTCTCGGGCCACAGAAAACACGTTGGCAATTATTCTTATTCTCTGAGTGAGATGCGGCTGTAACTAGAATTTTGTGAGCAGAGAAGGATATGATCTTTTTCTCTTTTTTGGCTTTTTTTTGTTAGGTGTACTCTAGCTGCTGTGAGAATAGACAGAAATATGGGCAAAAGAAGAAGTAGGAGACCACGTAGGTGACTACAGTAAAGTGGACAAGAGGTGATTGTGCTGGAGACCAGGATGACAGGAAAAGATATCGCGGGAGGGCCGGTGGGGTAAACAGGATTTGATGACACACTGTGGGTGGGATGAAGAAACCAAGACGAGACAGTCAGGAATGATTCCAAGGTTGCTGACTGATTAATTGGAAGAAGGGAGTTGTCATTTATTCATGGACAACTAATTCATTAATCATGGGGAAGACTGTGGAGAGAACAGATTTTCTGGGGGAAGGTCAGGAGTCAGTTTTGGACAGGTCTACTTTTTTATCTTTATTTACTGATTTTAGAGAGAGAAAGGAAGGGAGAAAGAAAAAAAGAGAAATATAGATTTGCTGTTCCACTTATTTATGCATTCATTGGTTGATTGTTGTATGTGCCCATACCAGGGATCGAACCTGTAACCTGGGTGTTTCGAGATGACATCCAACCAACTGGGCTACCCAGGCAGGGCTAGACATGCTCATTATAGATGCCCATAGACATCCAAGAGAGCATATTGAAAGGATAGGCTAGGCAGGAAAGCCTGATTACAGTGGGTTTAAGAGGGAACAAGGGTCCTGGAGGGCCTTGGGGCATAAAGCTCTGCTCAGGGCACAGCCCTGGCTCCTGGCCTCCTATCTGCCTGGGTGGTTTTGGCCCCTGTACTCACTCTGTGTCTGAAAGGTTTCTTTCTAGTTTCTGGCAGTTAGAGATTTCCCCATCTTTACCTTGAGCCGTGATAGATTATTTTATTTTATCTAGCATTCGAGTGTATTTGTGATAAAGAATAGATTCATCCTTAGTTTAGGCTACCATGTTGCTGAAATCCTAATTAAAATCTCTTTGCTTCAAAATCATTTAAAAAGTAGCAATAAGGTACCTATATCATAAGAGCATTTGAAACAGTGGGTGAGAGGGAACGGAAGGAACTTAAATGTGAAGTATTTCGAACAGTAGGGAAAAAAGAAAGAATGGAAAGGAAATTGGAGACAGTGAGTATAGACAGCACTTCTGTGAAGTTTTGCCATTAAGGAGAGTGGAAAAATGTTGGGTTTTTTTCTTCTTTTTTACTTAGGATGGATGGAAATAGCTTGTTGGTAGCTGTTGGAATGATGTGCTAGAAAGAGAAATCTTGATGAAGCAGAGCACAGATGGGTGAAGATGGAAAGAAATGTGCGGTGAGAAGAGATGGCAATTTGGGCACAAATACACATCTGTAAAGCCAGAAGCCATGGCCACTATCACAGCAGCCTGGCCCATGCAGGTTCACATTGGATTCGGACAGTCAGTAAAGAAACAACAGAGCCAAGAACTGATGGGCCATCACCTTTAATCCTAGCTTGCACCCGGCGGGCAAGTAAAAACACACACTGGGCTCACATTCAGTGCTCACAAAGCTACTGACTTATCCGAGTTTCCTAGAATCAAAGGTTTCTAGCTCACCAGACTTATTCACCTCTGTTCCCCATCTCCTTCCTTCTCCCTGCACAAACTCTGCACAAACTGGCCTCTCACTCAACACTCCGCCATCTTGGCTGCTTTTTCTGGCCTCCTCCACGTGGCCTTTCTCTGCTCTCCTCTCTGCTCTCTCCTCTAATGTTAATCTCAGGAACCAAGAGCGCAAGCTCCTGTTCTGCCCCCATTTTATAGTGTAGAAATCCAAACCTTTAATCCAATATACAAAATAGGGAAGTTTTTAATACAAAGTCACTTATCTGGGACATGATGGGATTGTACCACCCCACATCAAAAGGGTGGGAAAGGCTTAATCCCAAAACCAAGCCCCAGGCTACAAGGATCCTGCCTGCCCACAGCCCACCCCCAACACACATTAATATCACCTGGGCGACAACTTCCATGTGGGCAGCACCATCTTTAACAAAGTGAGCATAATATATTTTATCTTCCCAACAACATCTTAAAATTATTACCAAAAAGAAAAGAGTTCATCCAGCTGGCACCAGAAGAACCAAACACTAGACACTGATAACTGCAGTGGGAAATGAGTGACTAGTTTACTATGTATGATGCTATGTATGGTGGACTGGAAGCTAATGTTCAAAAGCCTGAACTCCCCAATGGCACGTAGGTTGCAGATTATATAGAGCAGATCACAGGACACTGTGGCTTAGAGGCTCAGGGTTGTGTTGGGAACTGACTGGTCATGAATCAGGTCTTGAGGCCAGCTCAGGCCTGCTCTGGCATCCCTCTGTCTGGTTTCAAGAAAAGTTGCCAGGGGGTCATTCCACGTTAGGGCTCAGGAACTGAAATATAACTTAGGTCAAGATATAATCTTTAGCTTATCATACTTTGTGACCCTTAGTCAAGGTGTGGCTATTGTTTCTGGCTGCCTAAGGGGGCTAATGACTTGTAAGGAAGAAGGCCAAGGCTTACAGGGCATGCTGTGAAGAAACTGCATAGTGTGTTGGGGATACATATTAATTCAAATTATACATCAAATCAGGTCTCACAATTTCAACTTCCACAACTACAAAACGTTTATCTTCTTTGATTTCTTCCCCTTTTGATCCTGTAAAGCCAGTAGCCACGGCCACCATCACAGCCATCTGGCCAGTGCAGGTTTGCATTAGATTCGGACAGATGGTAATGAAACAACGGAGCCAAGAACTGGTGGGCCATCATCTTTAATCCTAGCTTGCACCCGGCAGGCAAGAAATACACACAGTGGGAAAACACTTCCCCCTTTCCATTTAGGGCTCCCAAAGCCACTGACTTATCTGAGTTTCCTAGAATCAAAGGTTTCTACCTCACCAGCCTTATTCACCTCCGTTCTCCATCTCCTTCTCTCTGCACAAACTGGTTTCTCCTTCAGCATTCTGCCACCTTGGCTGCCTCTCCTCTCCTCCACGTGGTCTTTCTCTGCTCTCTTCTCTAATGCTAATCTCAGGAACCAAGAGTGCAAGCTCCTGGTCTGCCCCATTTTATAGTGTAGAAATCAAAACCTTTAATCCAATATACAAACAAGGAAGTCTCTGGTACAAAGTCACTTATCTGAGGCATAATGGGATTCCTCATGAGAGTGCACCACCCACATCATGCAACAGTTAAGGGTGTGGGGAAAAGCTTAGTCTTAAAACTAAGCCTTAGGCTATAACAACCCTGCCTGCTTACAGCCTGTCCCCCACACCCAATGCAAACGATAAGCGAGCAAACATATATATTATATTTACAAACTTATTTGACCCACAGATCCCTACTAGGAAGGAGAGCTTTAAGTTTTATCTAAGTCTTGTTATGAAAAGCCATCAATATTGGGACAGGAAAGGTATAAGGGATTGTTATGCACTGATTTCTTTGGAGCAAGTGAAAGATGTAGGCCTGTTTCTACAAGGTATCACATTCTACAGACTGTAAATTTCTTTTCTCTTTCCTTCCCAGGGAGAGCTGGGCACAGAGCTTCCCATGGTTCTGGTCTGTGTTTAGCTGGAAGCAGCAGGGAGTTAGAGCAAAGGACTCAGGAGGAGGAAGCGCAGAGAGGAAGCCAGAAGAGGTTAAAGGGAGAAGGAGCTCCCCCACCCTCGGTGCGCAACCAAACCTGACTGTATGGATTCAAGTTAGGTGACGCTGTGGGTAAATAAACATGTGTCTCACAGTCTCCTGGGCTCTGTGTGTGTTTGTGGTTGACTTGTTATTTTCGTTATTTTTTTCTGATAATGGGTTGTACCTGCACATTCATTTTAGTGATTTGGTCCATAACAAAAGTTACAAAAGTAATAGGATTTGCTTCTGTTTTCTTTTCTGGAAAGTGCAAGAATGTTAAATTTGTAGTTGTTCCCAACGTAAGTCATGAGGAAAAGGAGGAAGTGGTTGCTGGGAATTGTAAAGAGGAGGTACAGTGGATTATAGAAAAGGAGTAATGGTTTCTGGAAGGGAACCGTGAGAGAGAGACAGGAAGGTGAGAGTAAGTCTAGGACTTGAACTCAGGGAGGCCTGAGATATGTGAGGCAGAGGCTGACAGAGGGGAACAGGGCTCTGGACGTCATGGACTTAGAAAGATACCAGGGAGTTGGATGGAGGAGCAGTACAGGGAAAAAGATTGTGTCAGTATACGTGTTATCTGCACAAGACAACACACATGTACATGCCTTTCACTGAAATGGGTGCTAGGAAGCTCCTGGTAAGCAATAAATAAAAACTAGCTTTTTAGCAGCCCTTATTATTCTTATGTAAAATATAACTTCCACCATCTTTATTGTGTGTTGCTGTCTTCTTTTTTACAGGAGTGCACATAAAAATACTTATGAGGGTTTCATCATTCACTCTTCATCTTGGACTCCCTTATCCCACTTCCATCATGTAGTCTTAAATCCATCACTTTTTAATTGCTTGGAAATAAGGGATTTTAGGAACCTATTCTCTAAACTTGGAGAGAGATTACTGCATTTGATACTTTGATAGAGTTAAAAATTCACTGAATGTGCTCCTTAGTAGAGGATACTACTTGGTATAAAAATGGGGCTTAGCCCTGGCCGGTTGGCTCAGTGGTAGAGCGTCAGCCTGGCATGTGGAAGTCCCAGGTTTGATTCCTGGCCAGGGTACGCAGGAGAAGCCTCCATCTGCTTCTCCACCTTTCCTCCTTTCCTTTCTCTATCTCTCTCTTCCCCTTCTGCAGCCAAGGCTCCATTGGAACAAAGTTGGCCCGGACACTGAGGACGGCTCCATGTCCTCTGTTTCAGGCGCTAGAATGGCTATAGTCTCAACCAAACAACACCCCAGATGGGCAGAGCTTCGCTCCCTGGTGGGCATGCTAGATGGATCCTGGTCAGGCCCATGCGGGAGTCTGCTGACTGCCTCCCTGCTTCTAACTTCAGAAAAATACTCCTCTCCCCCCCAAAAATGGGGATTGGTCAGTTAAGTGACCTTAGTAAATCTTTTTTATTCTCTAGACCTCAGTTTTTCCCTGTGTCCATAGGGGGTAATATTAGATGAGGCCTAAGGCCTCTCTTTATGTTTAAGTTCTTGACATTCTGGGGTGCTTTTTTCAGGGTAGCAGGCACCTTACATTTGAAGGTGAAGGGTCCATATTTATTTGAGAGAGGGCACAAAGAATTTAGAAGCATTGAGTCCCAGGTTGTAGTTCACTCAATACGTTGCCAATCCCCAGACATTCTTTAATGAAGTGGCAATTCTGTATTTGTTACCAAGGAATCAAGGGAGAAGGTGGGAATCCACATCATTACCTTGAGAATGCATTGCAAAAAGCTGCTGACATAAAACTCAGTAGTTGTCTCTGTTACTGAGCAGTTTGGTCGCTGAGGTATTGGTCCATTTCATATATTTCACAGCTCAACCTAGAAACCACTGTTAAACTGAGATGCAGATCTAGATGCAGTCTGTTCTTGTTGTTTGGGGAAGTCATTGCAAAAGTCCTTGTTTGCTTTTTTTGAAAAGGAAAAGAACACCTCCGTATCTACTGTTTCTTTTTTCTTTTTTGTGGTGGTAGTTGAAAAAGATAAGCTGAGATTGTAATATTCTGAGAATGGTTGGGAAATGCTTTATTACCGTGGAGTGCCAGGTTGACCAGAACGGAAATGTTGGTGGCTTTTGGATCCTGAATCAGAATGTTGAGTCTTAAGTATGAAAAGACTGACTAGGAAGTCTATGACTGGAGTTATGGGAAGCAAATTTTATTTAATAGAATATTAAATATGAATATTACAGCCCAGGAAAAATGAAACTACTTTAGCAGAAAATAATATTTTATGTGGTACTTACAATATTGTTTAAGGAGGGTGAACTAGTTCCTCAAACCATTTTAGAAACTGCATCACATAATACCTTAAATAATATTTTGCCATTAATATCTCTGCATATTTTCAATACTTATCTCGTCAAATGATATGAAGTCATATCATTTGAATTTTTTTCAAATATATGACAGTGAGCGGTAGCACAGTTGTTACAATAGCTGTTTGCTTAGATTGTTTATGCCATCTTTTATCAGATAAATTATAGGTAGGAATACAGTTTTCTTTATTTTAGCACTTAGAAGGTTTTCATTTGGCCAGAAAGATATAAATTTATTGATATGACACAGTCTTTACTTGTAGTGAACTTTGGGAAAGAAACAGACAATTAAACGCTCCCTCTACATTTTAGAAACACATCCTCTGGCCATTGCTGTGTGTAAAGCCAGAAGCCAGGGCCAGGGCCACTATCACAGCAGCCCGGCCCTTACAGGTTCGCATTGGATTCGGACAGTCGGTAAAGAAACAACGGAGCCAAAAACTGGTGGGCCATAGTCTTTAATTCTAGCTTGCACCCGGCGGGCAAGTAAAAACACACACTGGGCTCCAAAACCCAATCACATTCAGTGCTCACAAACCTACTGATTTATCCGAGTTTCCTAGAATCAAAGGTTTCTAGCTCACCAGACTTATTCTCCTCCGTTCCCCATCTCCTTCCTTCTCCAGCGTCAAACTGCACAAACTGGCATCTCACTCAGCACTCCGCCATCTTGGCTGCTTCTCCTGGCCACATGGCCTCTTTCTGCTCTCTGCTCTGCTCCCTCTGCTCTCTCATGCTAGTCATCCCAGGAACCAAGAGAGCAAGCTCCCGCTCCGACCCCATTTTATAGTGTAGAAATCCAAACCCTTAATCCAATATACAAAATAGGGAAGTCTAATACAAAGTCACTTCTCTGAGGCATGATTGGATTGTACCACCCCACATCAAAAAGGGTGGGAAAGGCTTAATCCCAAAACCAAGCCTCAGGCTACAATGATCCTGCCTGCCCCCAACACACATTAATATCACCTGGGCGACGGCCTCACGTGGGCAGCGTCATCTTTAACAAAGTGAGCATAATATATTTTATCTGCCCAACACTGTGTTTCCCAGTACAGATGTGGTGAATTCATTTTGTCAAACAGCAGTTATTAACTTAAGTAATTCAGTATTTAATTCAGCTTCATTTTCAGTATTTTTCAAGTGCTCTTTTCCAGTTGTATGAGAAAATGTAAAAGACTAAAATTATTGATTTTAGGAAGTCAACCCCTGTGTGAACCAATTAACTTTAAAAAAATTAATGATATAAAAGTGATGAAATTTTAACTTCCTTTTGATATTCCAAATATTTTGACTTAAATGAAAGTTCATTTTATTATTAAATTGACTAATACTTTTTGAGTATAAAAAAGGATAAATTTTATACTTTTTGCAAATAAGGAACACTAATCTGGAAAATCATTGCTAATACCACTGACATCAGAATTATAGCAATAATCTCTCCAGTAGAGACTCCCTTGAACAGTGTGGCAATAGCAATTGATAGGAATGTCCAGTGTTAGGAAACACCCGGAATTATAGTATGAAACTTTTCTATATTCCAGAAACAAAAGACTCCCTAGGTCAGTTCACTGTGTTGAATATAAACATCAAACCTTCCCAAAGTGACCTCTACTTGTAGCTCAAAATAGTTGGCATTTACTTCCCCATTATCGTGTATGATATTAGCAAGCGTAACACAACTATTGTTGACTGAAAATAAACTCTTGTGTATTTAGAGAAAATAGAAATTTTAAGTTTTACTTTGGATAGACTTTACAAACTACATTTTGGGCTTCAAGTTTTTGTTGTGTTTTGGTGTTTTTTTTTAAAGAAAAAATAAACAATATATATTTTAAAAATAATCCCACATTACTTGTGGTCTTTAAAACATACTACCAATGGAAAAAAGTAAATTTGTGGAAGAAAGTCTTAGGAAATAATAACTGCTTTAACTACTTATGAACATGCTATTTCTCTAAAGTATATTTTAAATTATTTTAGTTGAAATCCTCAAGTGAATTGGCTCTAAGTTCTTCTTCAAGCCAATTATAAAAGCATTACTTATGAAATGACAGCAATTCTGATGTTATATAATTAAAAATAATTAGGACACTGACAGGATACTCCTAAATCACACACACAAAAATGCACAAAGATAAAAATTCAGTTATGGTAATTATTTGATTTTTCTAAAAAATTAAAAAACTAAAAATCTATATAGGTTTGAATTTGATAACATATGCACCAATCACAACAATGGAAAACTCAAATTCTTTTAAAACATTTTACAAATTGCACATTTCAAATAGGTGGGACATGTACAATATTAGGTAGAAATTTGAATAACAGTCTCATTTACAATGAAAAATATAATGAAATATACCCGTGAAAGCAAGGCTCTAAACTACTCAAGAGGCTAAAACTTAAATTGCTCATTTAGCGAAGTTGTAGAATTTAAGAAATGAAATCTTTAAAAATATCTATCTGTTGATTGTTAACAAATCTAACGTTGACTTTTAAAACTGATAAATAGGAAGAATGAAAAAGAGAACGCCTGGGGCAAATAATGGTCTAGAAACAGTGGGTTGTTGGAGGAAGAATCCTTTAAACTCAAAGGATAAAGAAATTGAGGAAACAATACTCAGGTAGAGAAAAATCATTTTAATAGGAATAGCCATTGGGCAAAGAGAAAAGCGAAAGCATTTTTGGAGAAATAATACTTTATAAAACACACTTCTCCCTTTTGCGTATAAAATATGGTTTTTGTTAGTTTGGAACCTCGCCTCTTCCCATATTTCATAAGAAAGGTAATTTAAAATAAAGGAGAGCTAATGGTTTGCCATAATATCTTGAGTACGAACAGCACAGAACAATTTCACAAGTTGTTTTGAGTATCACTAAAAGCAGTCAGGAGTTCATAGCCTTTAAGAGTATTTGCCAAAAGTAAATATACTAAAGACTATTGAACCTATATGTAGATTCTCTAAAAAGAACAAATTCATTAGGTTTTTAGAATGTCTTAACTTTCTTAATGAGTGCTATTGACAGTAATTGTTGTTCTTAAAAAACAATAACCATCTATTTATTAAACCTTAATTTCTTCTAAATGTTCTTGCTTCTTTGTTGGAACAAAATGTATTCTAGTTTAAAAGGTTCTAAGCTGTTCTACAATTATCTAAGTGAATCTACAGCCTAAAGCAAATATTTACCGTAAGCCCACAATTTAAAAAAACAACAATCAGCTAAAACACAAATCATGCAGTACCTTACCTAAGAGAAGGAGGTATATTTTGTACTGAAAGACCCCAACGGTGCTGCTGAAGGACTCCATAAAAGCATCCTGTCCCATGTGTACGGTGCCCTGTTTGTAGTGGCAACTCGGTTCATGGACCAGCAGCTGCTGGTTTATTTGCTAGGGAAATTAGCAGTGAGGTCACAGACCTTATCCTGCCCCTTGCTTCTGTGATTTGAATACAGAATGAATGTGTATACAAGGGACATGGGGAATGGGAACACCTGTTATACGTTCTGCAAGAGTACAGAATTATAGAATTATGTCTTTCAGAATAGCACCTTAGCAATTATCAGTAATTTTCAGTATGTTTCATGAATTATTCTTAGTTATTAATAATGATATGAAGGAAAACACCATTTGGGTGACTTTATCGAAAAACAATGTGCTTTTATAATGAGAGCATATTGTGAAATTGCCTCAAAAACAAAAGCTGTTTTCCTATTGTTCAAAACTCTGCCATTATTTTGAAATTACAATTTTTTTCTATGAAAATTGAAGTTTTCATAGGTCTGTTAAACAGTTATAAATCATCACGAAGTCGCTATCACATGTAAAAATGTTATACCAAAGAATAAAAACAGAGCACATGAAAATCATTAGAAATACTTTTTCCTATGTAGGATTTCCTACTAAAAATTTCTGCCTTGCTTTTATTGAATCTATGATTCATGGTATTTCAAAAGCAAACCACCGGTGTGTTTCCAAGTAACACTGAATTATGTTAATAATGAAAAGCCGATGCCAACAGATAGTATCTGAGGCCGCGTTTTCACAGCGAAGCGGAGAGGAAGTGGACCCATGGCCCGGAGCAGATCTCTCGGCCGCCGGTGTCTGGGCCGCAGCTCTTCACCCTGGCCTCTCCCTGCCATGGCAGCAGCCGCGGAACATTCAGCTTCATTTACTAAGTTACACGTTAACCTTTCATTTCATTTCGTGCAAGAAAGCTGTAGTCAAAGCCTTCCACTATCAAAAAATAAAAAGTATGTAACCAAATCTGCATGAAGTAGAGCAAAATTCCTTGCATAAATCATTTTTAACACTTAAGGTTCACTGAAGAAGTTCGATGATAATAGGGAAGGAAGAATATTCCTCAAGCCTAATTAAAGGTGAAAAAAAAAAAAAAGAAATGGTAGTTATTTTGGAATCCAAGTTTGGAAACCCTTTTTTGCATTAAGGCTCCCAGCAGTGCTTCTCTAGAAAAAGAAAGTGAGTGACTCTTGGGAAACGTGGAGCCACTTAGGTCATTTTGTGACCTCTCCCTGCCTCGGAGAAATGACAGGAGCTTCCCCCAGGTAATTACTACACCGCAACTTTCTCTGTTGTGGTGTAATATGTGCAACATATGTCTGTTGCAGCACTTAGCTCATTAAGCTCAATTAATTTTATTGAGTGTTTATTTTCCCTCTGGGTTCCTTTAATACAGACCAGTCTTATTTATTTACGAATCCTTAGCATCTAGCATAGTGCTTAGTGTTTTCATTGTTTCCCAGAAATAAAGGCCATGTCTTCTGATTCTCAGTTCATGCTTAAGAAATGTATATAAATTTTAATATTAGATTGCACAAAATACAATTTGGGAAGTAATATGGAAGTTCTATGGATTTCACATGGACTATCCCTCACATTTTTTAAATCAATAGTAATCTCCAATTGACTATTAAATAGCTCTTTCCAGTTTGAAACCCAGTGCTGGCTTGTGATCAAGGATTTTGGGTCCTACACAAAATGAGAGAAATAGAGACAATGTAGTGAGGTTTTCCTAAGGTTAAATTTACTTAATTTAAAGGAGTGATTTGTGTTGAGTTTGTTTCTTTTGTGTTGTATTTAAAAATATACTTTAGCCTGACCACTGGTGGTGCAGTGAATAGAGCATCGACCTGGGACGCTGAGGTCCCAGGTTCAAAACCCTGAGGTTGCGGGCTTCAGCACAGGCTCGCCACAGCTGCCGGCTTGAGCATGTGAGGTCACTCACTGGCTCAGCTTGAGCCTCCAGGTCAAGGCACGTAGGAGAAGCAATCAATAAACTACTAAAAGTGCTGCAACTACCAGTGGATGATTCTCATCTTTATATCTCGAGGAAAAAAAAAACACCTTTATTTTTTGACATAGGTCTGTGCCAATAAATTATAAATAAATAATTGGTAAGTAAGTGCCAAAATTAATCACAGTTGTGATCTTTTCACATCATGGCAAACATTAGAAAATAATGCCTGTATGGCACAACTTCATAAAGTGCTACCTGGCATAACCGTGACAGTTCGCCCTCTAGTGGCACGGAGTAGGAATAAACTCTTATCTGCTGGAGTGATTCTGAATTCAGGATGTTCAGACAGGAAAACTTACAGGTAATGTGAAAATATAACTTCCAACTGTTGTAGATTTGTACATGATTGCTAAAAATGGTTTAAATGTATTATAATTATAGGAAGTTCTCCACCATCAGTATTTCACATTTCACTTGTAACTCACGGGGGGAGCTCTGCTCTACCATTTTCTTCAGGAGCCTGTTTATTGATCTTAGTTATATTTGCATTGACAATGTAAGAGCTGATGAATCTAAAGCAATTTATATATATGGTAATTCAATTTTTAGCAATGCAATGAGCCCCTGAGGTTAGCTGTGTGTGTGTGTGTGTGTGAGAGAGAGAGAGAGAGAGAGAGAGAGAGAGAGAGAGAAAGAGAGGGAGATGGTTGATGGGAAGGTTCAGGACTTTTTGTCATCTCCCAAGTCACACTCTAGTTTCCCGTACAGTTTTAATAAATTGTAAATCTGGCCTTTCTTTATTAAGCAAGCAGTCTGCTACATTCATTCCAAACATCCACATTCTTTATTTACTAGTAGCATATGAGTATTTTACAATGGTAGGAACAATTGGGAAGGAGCGGTGGTGAAAAGCCGAGGCTAATGTAGAACAGTGGAAATAAGGACTTGGAAAGAAATCGCTATCTTATGTTGCAATTAGATAGATCCAAGGAAAGATTATATATTTTAGGGAAGAGCTGGCTGTTAGAGAAAGCTGTTGCAACTGCCTGTGCCCACGCTGGTGTTCACTTCTGTATAGTTGTGGCTATGGGGCTGCCTCCCAGGAGCGGGGTCTATTGACGTGGCTGCTAAATATGTGGCAGTGTCTTTTTCCTGGGTCCCTCTCTCGGTCACTGTCCCATCTCAGTGCCTGTTCTGTTTCCTGCTACTGCTTGCTCAGGAAGTGTAGTTACATCACCTTGGAGAGGTCACATTTTCCTACTGCTTTGACATTTATAGGATGATTAGAAATTTATCTTCTTAAACCAGTATCTCAGCTTTTTTTAAATTTTTTTATTTTTATTTTTTTAATTCATTTTAGAGAGGAGAGACAGAGAGAGAGAGAGAGAGAGAGAGAGAGAGAGAGAAGGGGGGAGGAGCTGGAAGCATCAACTCCCATATGTGCCTTGACCAGGCAAGCCCAGGGTTTCGAACCGGCGACCTCAGCATTTCCAGGTCAACGCTTTATCCACTGCGCCACCACAGGTCAGGCTCTCAGCTTTTATTTAAGCTTCTCCAGGCTCTTCCAGTTTGCACCATCGGAAATATGCTCTTATTCTACTTTACTTCTAATGCTACTGCCCCAAGTCAGATCAACTTAGTTCTTAAACCTGATGTTTCAATCTGCAGAAATGGGGCCAGCATGCCTTGTAAAGTGATCATCCTCCAGCAAACTTCCCTCAAGACTCGCTGGCAGGCCATCCATACTTTTCACTGCCATGCTCTGGCCGGCCACTGACAGCCTTCAGGCAAGTGTGCAAAGCCTAAGTCTTAGATATGGACTTTTTGAAAAATGGAAATGAAATAACATATTTCATCTTTAAAAAGAAGTGCTCTTTGGCCCTGGCCGGTTGGCTCAGTGGTAGAGTGTTGGCCTGGTGTGCAGAAGTCCCGGATTCGATTCCCAGCCAGGGCACACAGGAGAAGCGCCCATCTGCTTCTCCACCCCTCCCCCTCTCCTTCCTCTCTGTCTCTCTCTTCCCCTCCCTCAGCGAGGCTCCATTGGAGCAAAGATGGCCCGGGCGCTGGGGATGGCTCCTTGGCCTCTGCCCCAGGTGCTAGAGTGGCTCTGGTCACGACAGAGCGAAGCACTAGAGGGGCAGAGCATCGCCCCCTGGTGGGCCTGCCGGGTGGATCCCGGTCGGGCGCATGCGGGAGTCTGTCTGACTGTCTCTCCCCGTGTCTAGCTTCAGAGAAATACAAAAAAAAAAAAAAAAAAAAAAAAAAAAAAAAATAATAATAATAATAAAAAAAGAAGTGCTCTTTAAGGCTGTATATATTTTTTAGGCAGTTAAAAATGTATCAGGTATGGCTCAGTTATTTTCTATAGTATCAGGTTATGCTGAATTAGAAAATAGTTTATTTAGACAACAGCACTGATTTACTTAACATGTTTTCAATATTACAGTGACAGCCTTTGAAATTTTAGAAGCCTGCATTGTCCATTTCTTTTTAGTTTATAAGAAATAAAAAGTACAGTATTAGAGTAAAAGTTAAAGCTTTCTTGCCTTTTCAGGGTCAAATAGATACAGAAAATACTAATTTCCCCCAATTTGGCTGATAAGGAAAGAAAACAAGTACCTTTTTTTTAAATTTGGATTTACATTTTAATCCCAGATCAATCTCTTCAAACTGTTTTGATGGATAAATTTTCCCACTTCATAAAGAATGGATTTGAAAGGCATAAAAAGCTGGATGCCTCTAAGAATCACTGATTGTTATTATTATTATTATTGTTATTATTATTATTATTGAGAGGAGGAGAGGCAGAGACAGATTCTGGCATGCGCCTAGACCAGGATCCACCTAGCAGGCCCACCAGGGGGCGATGCCCTGCCCATCTGGAGCATTGCTCCAGTGCTCAGCAACCTAGCTCTTGTTAGCATCTGAGGCAGAGGCTAAGGAGCCATCCTTAGTGCCTGGGGCCAACTCGCTGCAATGGAGCCATGGCTGTAGGATGGGAAAAGAGAGAGAGAAAAAAGAGAGAGGGGGGGAGGGAGAGGGGTGGAGAAGTAGAAGGTCACTTCTTCTGTGTGCCCTGACTGGGAGTCAAACCCAGGACATCCACACATGAGGCCAATGCTCTACCACTGAGCCAACCGGCCAGGGCCTCAAAAGGAATTTTTAAGCATGGCGAGACATATATACAGGGTTGTTCTGTTGGAGCAGAGAAGTGGGCAGAATCATGACTATAATACCTCATAACTATAAGGCATTTATAATTTATAAATTGTACTTACTTGCCTCATCTCATTTTTTTTTGTTTGTTTGTATTTTTCCAAAGTTAGAAGCAAGGAGGCAGTAAGACAGACTCCCACACGCGCCTGACCAGGATCCACCTGGGATGCCCACCAGGGGGTGATGCTCTGCCCATCTGGGGCTTTGCTCAATTGCAGCCAGAGCCATTCTAGCACCTGAGCTGGAGGCCATGGAGTCATCCTCAGCGCCTGGGCCAACTTTGCTCCAATGGAGCCTTGGCTGTAGGAGAGGAAGAGATAAATAGAGAAGAAGGAGAGGGGGAAGGGTGGAGAAGCTGATGGGTGCTTCTCCTGTGTGCCCTGGCCGGAATCGAACCTGGGACTTCCACACGCTGGGCCGACACTCTACCGCTGAGCCTACGGGCCAGGGATGCCTCATCTCTTTTATTTTTACAAAACCCTAGGTCAACTATTACTTCATTAGTAAAATTAATAATACAGGACTCTGAAAAGTCAAAATTTCAGAATCAGAATTAACTATATTAGTGTCCCCCATCTGTCAGTCATTTCTAAACCATTTTTATTATTTTTTGCCATAACTACCATTCACACTATTGTTTAATATTTTTGAGTCACACTTTAATATTTTTTAGTTGTCTTAAGAAATATTTTTGAGCCCTGGCCGGTTGGCTCAGTGGTAGAGCGTCGGCCTAGCGTGCGGAGGACCCGGGTTCGATTCCCGGCCAGGGCACATAGGACAGGCGCCCATTTGCTTCTCCACCCCTCCGCCGCGCTTTCCTCTCTGTCTCTCTCTTCCCCTCCCACAGCGGAGGCTCCATTGGAGCAAAGATGGCCCGGGCACTGGGGATGGCTCTGTGGCCTCTGCCTCAGGCGCTAGAGTGGCTCTGGTCGCAACATGGCGACGCCCAGGATGGGCAGAGCACCGCCCCCTGGTGGGCAGAGCGTCGCCCCCTGGTGGGCGAGCCGGGTGGATCCCGGACGGGCGCATGCGGGAGTCTGTCTGACTGTCTCTCCCTGTTTCCAGCTTCAGAAAAATGAAAAGAAAAAAAAAAAAAAGAAAAGAAATATTTTTGAAATCATGGGTCTGTTTCCCCCCCTATTAAACACTAAATAAAAAGAAATGAAATTAAAAAGTCATTGGTACCGTGTATCAACATAAGAAACATCTAAACTTACAGATAATTTTTTTGAGTTTATTTGAACAAAACTGATGACAATTGCCAGGAAGCAAAACCTCAAACAACTGAGAAAATGTTCCAGAGAAGGGCAATTTTATACATTAGAACTACAGGAGGATAGCCAGGGGTTACATGAAACCTACTGGTGGTGGATTAAGGGGATGGGAGAAAGCAAAGCAAGAAATCTGAGATTAGAGAAAGAGTAAAATGGAAAGACACACAATTCTTTTACATTGGTGGCTAGAAGACAGTTAATGAACATTTACGGCACAGAGACATGGTATTTGGGGAATAAGATAGCAAAGAGGGCTTCTGTGGTCTCATGCTCTGGTGCAGGTGCGTGTGGAAAGGGGGTTATTCTGACACTCCAAAGGTGGGTTGTCCTAGATGCAGAAAGACAACAGACAGGCTCACTTAAGGTAAAGTTTGACCTTTGTCAAGGAAGCTACAGACCTAGGATGTAACTACCTACCACGATCTGTTTTTAATTAGGTGTTTTTATGCTCAGACCATCCAATATGGTTACTTTTGGTCTTTGAGTTTGTAGAGTCCATCATGCAGGCCTCCTCTGAGGCTGTCAAGGTTAGTATGCGGCCCCCTTTTTTGTCTACACATGCTTCAGGATTCACTCTTCAACCTCATATATAAAACCTTTCCTAAAACCATCTGGATAACCAGACCTTCAGTCTCTGCATACACATCTGTAGTAATGTTACGCAAGTTACTGAATTTCACCATACCTCATTTTCTACATCGTCAAAATGGGGATAACAGTTACCTACCCCAAAGGATGCTTGTGTGGATAAATCAGATATTACACATAAAGCTATTAGCAGAGTTCCTGACATGTAGAAAGCTTTCAATAAATATCAGCTGTTATTGTTAGGCCTGGGTCGCTTTTTCTTTCAGGTATTCTCATAATTGGAACTTTTTTCTTCTTCAATTAAGTCCCAAACGACTTTCCTATCACTTTCCCCAATTTAACTCAACTGGTAAAAGTTGAAATGAGGATTTTAAAGTGACGTGTATTTACTGTTCTGTTTTCCATTTTGACTTTTTTTCGATCAGACTGGTAGTAAAACGACAAGTAGGGGTTAAGCCCTTCCATTTCAGGGCTTTGTGCGGTAGCTGCCAAGACTGAGGAAAGACAGCACTAACCCCGGCCAGCTGCCCGGTGAACAACTCGGACCACACCTCTGCTTTCCAAGCACCGCGGCCCCACGAGACCCCAGTTCTCGGGTCCCCTCTCGGAGGGGGCGTTCCCTGGAGTCCCCTCTCGGAGGGGGCGTTCCCTGGAGTCCCCTCTCGGAGGGGGCGTTCCCTGGAGTCCCCTCTCGGAGGGGGCGTTCCCTAGAGTCCCCTCTCGGAGGGGGCGTTCCCTAGAGTCCCCTCTCGGAGGGGGCGTTCCCTAGAGTCTTCTCTGGGAGGGGGCGTTCCCTAGAGTCCCCTCTCGGAGGGGGCGTTCCCTAGAGTCCCCTCTCGGAGGGGGCGTTCCCTAGAGTGTTCTCTCGGAGGGGGCGTTCCCTAGAGTGTTCTCTCGGAGGGGGCGTTCCCTGGAGTCCCCTCTCGGAGGGGGCGTTCCCTGGAGTCCCCTCTCGGAGGGGGCGTTCCCTAGAGTCCCCTCTCGGAGGGGGCGTTCCCTAGAGTCTTCTCTCGGAGGGGGCGTTCCCTAGAGTCTTCTCTCGGAGGGGGCGTTCCCTAGAGTCCCCTCTCGGAGGGGGCGTTCCCTAGAGTCTTCTCTCGGAGGGGGCGTTCCCTAGAGTCCCCTCTCGGAGGGGGCGTTCCCTAGAGTCCCCTCTCGGAGGGGGCGTTCCCTAGAGTCTTCTCTGGGAGGGGGCGTTCCCTAGAGTCCCCTCTCGGAGGGGGCGTTCCCTAGAGTCTTCTCTCGGAGGGGGCGTTCCCTAGAGTCTTCTCTCGGAGGGGGCGTTCCCTAGAGTCCCCTCTCGGAGGGGGCGTTCCCTAGAGTCCTCTCTCGGAGGGGGCGTTCCCTAGAGTCCCCTCTGGGAGGGGGCGTTCCCTAGAGTCTTCTCTCGGAGGGGGCGTTCCCTAGAGTCGCCTCTCGGAGGGGGCGTTCCCTAGAGTCTTCTCTCGGAGGGGGCGTTCCCTAGAGTCCCCTCTCGGAGGGGGCGTTCCCTAGAGTCCCCTCTCGGAGGGGGCGTTCCCTCGCTCGGGCCCAGAGCTCCCGCCCCGCCCCTCCACCGGGGGGGTTCCCCAGCCACACCCCCAGGGGCATCCTGTCAGTCTGCTTTTATGGCTGGCTTCTCAGTGTTCGTTCCAGTCGCGCGGTGCCTGGGCGCCTGTGAGCTCGGTTTCCGCCTCACCCCAACAGAGCTGCCGGAATGCCTCTGGAAAGACCGGCTAACACCGGGATCACTCACAGGCAGATTGGCGGGGTTAACGGAAGCGCTGGTTGTTTGGCTTCCGGGAAAACGTGCCTGGGGCTGCGTCCCCTCCTCCAATGAGGGTGCCACTGGCGGCGGAAGACTAGAGTTCCCAGAATGCACCGGGCCAGGAAGCGCTGGCGGCTTCACGTGACCTCTCACTATGGCTTCCCTGTGTCGGAGCCAGCGGTCTAGTGGTTTGGTGTGATTTGTTAGTTCTTTGCGGCAGGGTACCTCTCTCGCGGTTCCAACATGCAAAAAATCAAATCTCTTATGACCCGACAGGTAAGTCGCGGAGGCTGAAGCAAAGGCCTCCTTCATTTCCGCTGGGAGAGGAGCTGAGATGTTCTGTCTCTGGCCCGGGGCGTGGGGACACCTGAGTTGTAGGTGGTGGCAGGTGTCTGGGGGACCAGTAAGCCGGTGCACACCCTGAAAGACTCACCTGAGCCCCCCAGATCAGAGCCCTAGTAGTGCGGGGAGCGGCATCCCAGATATATTTATTTTAAAAAGGTCAATGAGGGAACCAGCGCTATCTTTGTCTCCCTCTCCCTTCTTTCCCTATATGTCATTTTCCTCTGACAGCCCATCTGCCTTCCCGAGTTCCTCCGTCCAAGCTTTCCGTCGCCTTTGAGCAGGTGGCCTGGTTAGAGAGGTGAGGTATGTGCAATAGAGCGGATCTGGAAAGAGTGAGAACAGCGGATAATTTGATGATGGAATTGGTAGTTTATGACTTTTGGCAAGTCCCCCAAACCTTGAAGCTTAAGTTTCTGAACATGAGGATGATTTTGTTGTTGTTAATGTCATTTCACAGTTCTGTTATAAGGGTCACTAGTAAGCTGATGTATGTGAAAATTCTTTGTGAAATGCTAAATGCTACTTTTATCATTTTCCTGGCAAGGTAATAGTCTTCTTGTTTTTGTTTTGTTTTGTTGGTGTTTTTGCCATAATGATAATTCATGAATAAAAACTGGCTAATTTCTATCCTATCTCATAAATGTTGCGCACTTCCAAATAATACCTTATTGTCTTTGAAGCAAGAAGTGGAAGAAATTCCCCTTTCTTTCTGATCGTGACTTAGTTTTAGACAGCCTTATTTATTTCAACTCTTAGTATTTCACCAGAACTGGCTTTATTATTTGAATGTGAGAGAAGGATAATTCAGATGTGGTTTTGAGAACGTTGGAGAATGTGGAGGATAATCATTTAGTGAAAAGTTCATTTGTGTGGGTTTTTTTGTTTGTTTGTTTGTTTTTGCTGTTGATGATTAAGAAAGAATACAAATTCCAGATTAAATTCTTATTTGAGAATTTAGAATTTGAGAGCCATCTGAACAGGTTATAATATAGAGATTTCTGGTGAACAGTACATGAGTCCTACATGATTATTTTACTCCTGTCAAATAATAATATTAATGTCACGAGCATAGAATTAAAAAGTTCTTGACTAACATAAGGTTTAAGTATGCAGGTAGTAACATTTGGTAGTACTTCACAATTGCTGAGTACTGATGTTATGTTATGCTTTATATCATTTCTTACTTGAGAATGAGTTTGGGTCCTGCTCCATTTTACAGTAGCTGTGTGATCTTGAGCAAGTCACCTAAGTTTTTTGATCATCTGTTTCCCGTCTTCAAAATAGGAATAATAATGTGTATCTCATGGGCTTAGCCTGGTGGTGGATGTTTATTATATGATATGATGAAGGTAAAGAGAGAAGTAAAGGAATTAACCAAGTTCCTGGGCCTTATAAAGAAAGTGCTTGATCATAGAGATCATCTCAGTGGCTGCACTGATGGTAGGACAGCAGGAAAACTGGAGGCAGGCTGTTGCCATCATTCAAACAATAGATGATTTTAGGCTGACTTTGGTATCTGATTTTAAAATTTTTATTTATTTATTCATTTTAGAGAGGAGAGAGAGTTAGAGTGAGAGAGAGAGAGAGAAAGGGGGGAGGAGCAGGAAGCATCAACTCCCATATATGCCTTGACCAGGCAAGCCCAGGGTTTTGAACCGGTGACCTCAGCGTTCCCAATGGCTTTATCCACTGTGCCACCACAGGTCAAGCCGTATCCGATTTTTAAAATGGTACGCACTTTCAGTCATAAAAGCACTAATCCCCCTGGACTGCCATGGAATCCTGAAATTGGACTTTTGTGCATCAGCTAAGTTTGGTGCTCTCTCATGTTGCTTGCCATGTAATTCAGTGCAGTCAGCATGGTTTAGCAACTTTGGTTTTTTTTATTGTTTTTAACCATATTTTGTAAAAATGAGTGGGAGAGAAAGTATGGAAGTCTGTATCCCAGTGATAATAAGTTTGTGTCTCCTAACTGTAGTGAGATTGTGCTGAGAATGGTAACTTCAGCCTCAGCCAGTTGCTTGTTAGACACGACCAGGTGAAATCGGTGCTTAGGACGAAAAAAGGCTGGAGAATACATATGAAAAGCTACAACTATCCTATGTAAAAAGAGATACAATAAGAAGCTTTATACAGATTTTTAAATTTATCCTTACTATGTATAGTTAAAGTTTGGCTTCCACATATTTGGTCATTATTAATACACAGTTCATGAACCTTTGAGGCATAAAAGAGTAGGCTGCTACCTAGAGTTACATTGGGGATTTTATTTATTACTGTTTATTATTAGATTAAATGGAGCAGTATTACAAATAAATGCATGCAAAGATTCTTTTTTTGTGAGGCAACAGAACTTGCTAGTCATATAGTTAATGTGAAGAGATGTGAAATTAGAATCTCTGAAACTTGGGATTTTTGGCATTTCAGCTCTCCCAGGACCTTGCTATAGAATAGAATTGGAGAGCTGGCTCTGTTTGATCTCTTTATTTAGACAAGATCTGCTGTTCAGCTTTCTCCATTATGCTGACCTCTTCTTTCAGTTTATTCAACAAATGTTTATTGAGCACTCGGTGCCAGGCACAGTTCTAAGCTGGGAGGATCAGCCATAAACAAAACAGACGAGTGCTAAGGCAGACACGGCGATAACTGCTTTGGAGGGAATGAGGTTAGGGAGTCCTGGGAGTTGGTGGCAATTTACAGTTTTAGATAGGGTGCTGTGGAAGGCCTCCCTGAGGTCACATTTGAGTAAAACCCTGGACGAAGGGCTGAAGTAAAGCACGTAGATGTCTGGGAAGGAGCTCTGCAGGTGGAAGGAAAAGCAAACGCAGAGACCCTGCGGCAGGAGCGTATCCGAGGACCAGCTAGAGCAGCGGTTCTCAACCTGGGGGTCGCGACCCCGGCGGGGGTCGAACGACCAAAACACAGGGGTCGCCAATATGTATTTCCGATGGCTTTAGGCGACCCCTGTGTTTTGGTCGTTCGACCCCCGCCGGGGTCGCGACCCACAGGTTGAGAACCGCTGAGCTAGAGGCTGGTGTGAGTGCAGTTCAGAGAGGGAGGAGAGAAGCAGCAGATGCAGTAGTGATGAGGTCAGGTAACGGAGAGCAAGAATCCAGGTCACAGGGAACCTCATTCTGCTCTCATCTCCTCCTATTCTTTCCTCACTCATAGCTTCAATTTTGATTGAAATAGCATACAGGAGGGTTGTAGTTTGACATATACTTCAGAAAGCTCTTTCTGGCCTATGTTTTAAGATTATAGGCATACCTCATTTTACTGTGCTTTGCTTTATTGTACAGATGTTGTATTTTTTACAAATTAAAGGCAAAGTCATCCACCAGCAAAAAGATTATGACTCACTTTGTTGTGATACTCACTTTATTGTGGTGGCCTGGAGGTGAACCCACAATATCCCTGAGTTATGCCTATAGATTGAAACAGGCAAAAGAAGAAAAAACCGATTCTGTCCAGTTGGCTCAGCAGTAGAGCGACTGCCCAGCATGTGGAAGTCTCAGGTTTGATTCCTGGCCAGAGCACACAGGAGAAACACCCATCTGCTTCTCCACCCCTCCCCCTCTCCCCCTCTCCTTTCTCTCTGTCTCTTCCGCTCCTGCCAAGGCTCCATTGGAGCAAAGTTGGCCATGGTGCTGAGGATAGCTCCATGGCCTCCATCTCAGGCCCTAGAATGGCTCCGGTTGCAGTGAAGCAAGGCCCCAGATTGGCCAAGCATTGTCCCCTGATGGGCATGCCAGGGGGATCCCGGTTGGGTGCATGCTGGAGCCTGTCTGCCTCCCCCCTGCTTCTCACTTCAGAAAAATACAAAATAACAAAACAAAACAGGGAGACCAATAAGGATGCTATTGCAGTAATACTGGTGAGAGAGAGTGTTTGCCTCAACCAGGGCGCCAGTGTTAGAAGTATTGAAGGAAGGTCAGATTGTGGATATATTGTAAATGTAGAGTTGACAGGATTTCTTGGCAGATTGGATTTGGCTTTGAGAGAAGGAGAAGCACTAAAAGGCTGATTCCAAATGGTTTGGTCCCAGCAATTGGAAGAATGGAATTGACAATCAAGTGGGTAAGGCTGAGGGAGGAAAAGATTGAAGGAAAGAAGAAGGTTTTTAGATTCTTTCATTTGAAAGTTTCTTAGATATTGAAGGGGAGACATAATGTAGGCAGCTGGCTAAAAGTCTGAATTTCTGAGGAGTCAGGGTATAGATAAAAACTAGGGATTTATGAGCATATAGAGGGTATATACCGGCCAAGATCACCAACAGAGTGAGTATAGATATAAAACGGGCCACAGTTGGAGCTTTTGAGAATTCAGTATTACCTGGTCAAAGGAAAGAGGTGTATCTAGCAAGTCAGAATGCACAGGAGCAGGCAGCGAGGTAAGAAGTCTGCAGCATCCCTTGGGCACCTGCCGCATAGCAGATGCTCAGTAAATATCCGCTGGGTGAATGTTGGATAAAGAGGGCAGCCCAGTAGAGGGCGATCTGCTGGGTTAAATGCTGCAGATGGGCCACGTTAGGCAAAAATAGAATCAGCCTTAGGACTGAGCAGCTTGGAGGTCATTGGTAACTCGACAGCAGCACTGACTGTGAGGTCATGTGGAAGAAAGTCTAGGTAGGGTGGGTTCCAGAGAGACTGAGGACTGAGTATGAACACTCTGTTTAGTTCTGCTGAAAAGAGAAGGAAACACAGATCATCTCACATGCTCCTTTTGATCATTGGGACATAAATTTCTGGTCTCATAAATAGAAATTGAGGATTCATATAGACATAAGAGAAGTAGTCTGAAGAGTTCATCTGATTTGGGTCAAAAATAAAGTGCAGAGGCAGATGTTATATGCTGCATTTTGTATACACTTAAATTGGGGAAATTATCAAAACAAAATCCAAATATGAAAAAAATCAAGTAATGGTTAATGATTAATCAAAAGGTTCAAGATCTATAATCCTAAAATAACGGTGAGTGTCAGATGTGCTTTAAGATATTTGTGTAATTTTTTCATTTCTGTTTTGATGATAGAAAACCAATTCTCTCTGATGGCAACAATATTTAGAATAATGGTTAGCACTTAATGAACGTTTGGCCTTTCATATACATTATCTCCTTAACTCCTTATAACAGCCTCTGAGTTATTGTTACCATTATTAGAATAAAATTACAAGTAGGTTATTTATGTAAGTTATTTAAGGCCAGAGCCCATTGCTTGAATTAGTGCATTCCTGTGCTTCTTAACATGTTCATAGGGTTTCTAATTTTTAGTACATGTATTTTTTGTTTTATGCATGGAAAGTTGCTGTGTGTTAGTGGCAAATTATTGTGTGTGATGACTAATTTGGAAGTAGGGCCTTTTTAAAATATATATTGGTATATATCACTTGTATATTTCAGGCACTGGTTTCTTTACTGCTTAGCTCTAAGGAAAGAGAAAATTGCATATGATATATTCCCCCAAGGATTTCTGTTAGATTGATTAACATATCTGTACTTTTTAAAATGTTAGTTTAAAAGCCATGGCAATTGTATTTTTAAGAAGATATTTTAAGGGTGGTTGTGGTTTTGAATTAGGAAGTTTTACTCTTATACATGTGTATGTATATAATGTATAAAATATGTAGAAGTTTAGTTCCATAATCCAACCTGGCCTTCTCTACCACTTTTGATGCCTTGCTCTCATGCTGATTATAGGTGAGAAATTGGGACGAGGAAGAACAAACACGCAAGAGTACTGTTTGTCCTCACTCATTATAGGACAGTAAACCTCAATATGCTTTTCTTATTTCAGCAAACTTCCCTGGGAACCTCATTTTAAGATCATTTGCATGTTCCCAAGGGAACAATGTTCAAATCAGTCAGAGATTTGAGTCTGACGAAGGACTTCTGCTGAATAATGTACTCACTTCTTTGGTGTTGACACTGTTCCTAGAACTTTGCTAGTCACTGTGCTATAGAGAGAGGCAAATAAAACTTGGTGTCTCCCTTCTCTTGGGACTTCAGTCTTGGAAAGAGATATATTTAGTATTTCAAACTTCACTACTTTGGCAGAAGCGTTTAGCTGGGTTTCTAAAACATTAATGAATATTTGAGTCACAGGGTTGCTTGTTCAGATGTAGTTCCTGGTCCTTGTCCAGAAATACCTATCCATTAGATCTGTGGTGGGGCCCAGGAGTCTTTCACTAAAAAAATCCCCAGGTGGTGTTGATGTAGGTGATCCATGGAAAATACTGAGGAATAGTGTGTTTTTATTGAAGCATAGGGATTTAGGAAGACTGCATAGAGGAGTTAATTCTGAAAGGTGCTGTTGGTTTCTTTAAGGTGGCATGTGTGTGCGTGCGTGTGTCTGTGTGTGTGTGAGAGAGAGAGAAGGCTGGGTGGAATGTTCTGGGGGTAATGGAAACTTGGTGAGGAAGAGCATCTTGTAATAAAAATTGTACATATGACATGGTATTTTACCATAGGGAAGATGTAATACACACCTAAAATTTAAAAATAAGCAAGTTTTGCTCCAAGCCTGAAATATTCAACCTAAGTACACTATATTTTGATGACAGGACACCAAGGGCCAATATAGGACTCCTAAAGGGTGAAAGCTGGATTGTACATAAATCTCTCCTCAAAATCATGTACCAGCTAATTTTGCTTACAGACTAACTTTATACGGACTTTAAGTGTCTGCGTTGAATAGCCTGCTTTTATTTTATTTCTTTAGATAATTAAGATAAGCTCAGAGTGACTTTTTTTAATGTTTATTTATTGATTTGAGAGAGAGAAGGGAGAAGGGGAGAGACAGACAGGAACTTCGATCTGTTTCTGTCTGTGCCCTGACCGGGAATTGAACTGGCAGCCTCTGCTTCCTGATGATACTTAACCAACCAAACTCTCCGGCCAGGGCCAGAGTGACTTTTAATGTGTCAATCAGTGTTAATGAAACACTATCAAACAGGCAAGTGTAATCATGTTTCAAACCAAAAGCAATAGGAAAATAAAAAATAGGCAATTTTTTTCAACATCTCTTTGCTAGTACTGTTAGTCAATTAGCTAAATCACTAAAAAGAGGCTTTTAATTAAATTAAAGGAAATTTAATTTTCTAGCTTCTTTTTTTATTGATAATTTATCCCAGCACAGATTGAGACTTTGAGAATTGCTCAGTTGATGTGACTATAGAGAATACCAGATACCAAAGAGGTGGAGAATTGGTGGAAAGTGAGACATGAGATTTAAGTCTTAATTTCACAGTATAAATTGGGGGCATTGGTGAGAAATAATCAGGCAAAACCAAGGGGCTATTACATATTAATTAAGCAATTAGTGTCATTTAAAAATATTTGATTTGCACAGTTGGTTTATTAAATCTGTGAATCATAATACTTTAGACCTTTTTACCAGGTGAATTGATAATAATTAATAGATAAGTGCTTTTATTAAATGCTTTTTGTCACTCTAGTTATTTTTTTCTTTTTGTTGTTTTTAAATCATGGTTAAGTTAGACTTTAGCCATTAGTTTTGAGATGCCATATGGTGCTTTTATTTGAAACAACAAAAACTACATCTTTACTTGATTTAGTAATAGTGTGGTATTGTATGAAATAACAGTTGTTTTTGGAACATATGTTTTATATATTTTAAAGCAGGAAAGTTTCTGTTTTTAAAATGATGATTTCTATTTTAGTAGGTATGTTCTATCATATTATAGTTCTGCAGCACAATTAAAGTTCTTTTTATCTTATTTTTTTAAGGGTCTGAAAAGCCCTCCAGAGAGCCTTAGTGATCTTGGTGCCATTGAGAGTCTTCGGGTCCCTGGAAAGGTATTGATCTACATGTGTGAGCGTGACTTTCCTCTTCTTTAAGAAAATATTATGTTTGGACAGTAATTGAGTCACAGATGCTTTTTCTTCCCACAGGAAGATGGTTGTGATGAGCTCGGTACGTTCTCATAGTACAGGAGACTGGGGCTTGTTTTTGTTTTCATTACTCGTTGCGATGCAGTATAATTCCTTCTGGTTAGGCAGAAAATCGAAAGTTGATAAATGTAGACTTTATTATTGTATCAAATTCTTGGCCTGAAAGCTGTATGTGTATGTGTACATATGTCTGTATGTATGTATATATGTATGGAATTTATTGATTTATCTGCTGTAATTTGGAGAAGTGAAAGGAAATAATATACTTTTATGCTATAACACTGAGCCAGAAATCACAGTTAATTATGGTTTTGTTATAGAGCAGAGATTTTTGAATAAGTAGCTAAAGTGTAACTTAAACTAAATTGTGGATATCTTAGAGTTTAATCTCCTGCTATTCATGTGAGCTTCTCAGTTTACACATTTAGGAGGTGTGATTGCAAAGCCAGCTGGCTCCCCGCAGAATTACTAGCCATTGTTAAACGTGGACATCCCTGCTGGTCCTCACTCTGGGTCCTTGCCACTTGGAGCTGCCTCCCCGAAGAGCAGCTCCTGACGGATTAAAGCTTGTTCTTTTGAATGTATGCTCTTGTGATTTTCAGTCTGGGGATCATATTTGAAACTACTGCATGCTTCCTGTGGCTGACATGCAGTTAGGAGGCCTCTCGTCACACCCTAGTGTCAGCTGCTTAGGGGGACAATTTGCCACCTCTTCGAGGTTCCAAACCCCCTAAAATTAATTTTGTATTTACTGCTTAGCCTCTATTTTAGGTCAGACCCAAACATATTCTCCAAATAGGATAATATTCTAGCCAACACTTTTGCATAAAACGGCTCAGACAAAAGCCTTGAAGAGGCATTTTGAATAGTTTTTATATGATATTATATAATTATGAAATGTGATAAAATTGGGAACTAAGAGATAAATGTAAAGCCTGATTGACAAACAGTTCTCTTTATTTCTTTGATTTAAGGAAATAAGATTATCATGTATTATGAACATGCCTTGGATTAGATTGCCTTAAATATTTTAGAATTAACGTAAAATTGATAAGTGAGCCTCTTTAAAACATACATGCCTGGGTTACATAAGAACTTCCTATTGTCTTTAAACTGTGAGCCATGATGTCTTTGCAATAGTGGCAGGAAGTGAATTTATGCTGCTTGCATAAATTTTATGGTCTTCTTACTGATTTCCCACCCTGGTTCCCTCAGATGACGGGCCCTGAGTAGGGAGTCAAGCCTGGGATCACAAGGTCAACAGATGTAAATGGGAAGGTGAAGGTTAAGCTTGGGCCATTGGTCTCATTGACAGATACTAAGAAGCTAAGTTAGTTAAATTGTAAAAGTTAATAGTAAAATCGGTATTAAGGCTCTAAGCTTAAATGCAGTTTTACACTCAGAAAGCCTTATAAACTTCTTTCTTGCTCTTGGCTGAATACTACTACTATCCGTGGTGTATATGGGTGTGGGTGTGTGTGTGTGTGTGTGTGTGTAACATTTTAAAATTTGTTCACCCATTGACTTAAATTTAGGTTGTTTCCACATATTGGCTCTTGTGAATAATGTTACAGTGAACATGGGTCTTCAGACATTTCTTCAAGATAGTTTTCTTTGCTTATATACCCAGAAATGGCCCTGCTGGTTTCTATGGTATTCTATTTTTAATTTTTGAGGGTCCTCCACATTGTTTTCCATGGTGGCTGGACCAGTTTACATTCCCACCAGTGGTGTACAAGAGTTCTTGTCTCCACACCCTGGCCAACACTGTCTCTCTTCTTTTTGGTAATAGCCATTCTAATGTGTGTGACATGCTATTTGTGGTTTTGATTTTCATTTCCCTGGTGATTAGTGATGCTGTATATATGAAATGATTTATTTTAAAATAATTATTTTAAAATTAATGTTACAGCTAGTTCTTGATGACTTGAGGTTTAGTGGCTTAAGAAAATATCTTTAAGGTTTTCAAATTATTAAAAGCACTTCAAAAATATAAAATGTTAATTTTAAATAATTACTTTAAAATAATCTTTTTCTTTAATATAAAAGTAATATATACTGTGGACAGAAAACATGATAATCAGGAATATTACCTAAAAGGAAGTGCCAAGCATCACCTGCAGAGTCAAGGTTAACATTGCCTTCTGGTCTTGTCCCTGGGCGTAGTCAGTGAGTTTGTTGTGCTCTTCTCTAGGGACTGGCAGGAATATAGCAGTGGGAAGGACAGAGCCTTTTTCAAAATACGAAGCTCCTCTGGTGTCAGGGAGGTGATTTAGGTCAAGCGGAGGGAAGACAGACAGTAAACAAGGTGACTGTAAATTATGACAGATACCATGAGGAAAACGGTGATGTGGGAAACTTCATGAGGCTGGAGGTTATTGTGCATGAAATAGCCAGTGTAGGTTCCTCCCTCCTGTTTTTTTCTTTTACAAAAATGGTGTTATACAATTATTTTGAAGCTTGGCTTTTAAACAATAAAATGTATTGTACAGAAAATACTTCCAGTGTATCTTATAGTATATATAGTTTAAAAAGCAAGCTATGCAATAGTGAGGCTTAGGTAGATACTTTTAGAACTGAATAGCAATTTATACCTGTAAGAATGACTGTTATCCAAATAACAATAAAGACAAATGTTGGTGAGGATGTAGACAGAGGGAACCCTTGTACACTGTTGCTTGTTATGTAACTTGTTGTAGCCACTATTGAAAAGCACTATGGGCCCTGGCCGGTTGGCTCAGTGGATAGCATATCAGCCTGCATATGGACACCCGAGGTTTGCTTTGCAGTCAGGGCACACATGAGGAGCGACCATCTGCTTCTCTTCCCCTCCTGCAGACAATGGCTTGGTTGGTCTGAGCATGTAAGCCTCCGGCACTGACATAGCTTGGTTTATCTGAGCAATGGCCCCAGACGGGGTGGTTGGGTGGATCCTGGTTGGGGCACATGCAGGAGTCTGTCTCACTATCTCCTCTCCTCTCATTTAAAAGAAAAGAAAAGCATTATAGAGGTTTCTCAAAAAATTAAAAATAGTACTACGTACCACATGATCCAGCAGTTCCACTTTGAGGTATTTATCTGAAGAAAAGGAAAACACACAAAAAGATGATATGCATCCCCATGTTCATTATAGCATTTTGCAATAGCGAATATATGGAAATAACCTAAGTGTCCATTGATGGATGAATAGATTTTAAAATGTTGTGTGTATGTGTATACAGTGTGTCTGTAAAGTCATGGTACACTTTTGACCGGTCACAGGAAAGCAACAAAAGACGATAGAAATGTGAAATCTGCACCAAATAAAAGGAAAACCCTCCCAGTTTCTGTAGGATGATGTGGCAGCGTGTGCACATGCGCAGATGATGACGTAACACCGTGTATACAGCGGAGCAGCCCACGGCCATGCCAATCAAGATGTGGATGGTACAGAGGAAAGTTCAGTGTGTTCTGTGGCTCGCTAAATTCAAATCCTTCACCAAAGTGCAACGTGAATATCGGTGCGTTTATAACGAAGCGCCACCACATAGGAATAACATTACTCATGGGATAAGCAGATGAAGGAAACCGGCAGTTTGGTGGAGAAACCCCGTTCTGGTAGGCCATCAGTCAGTGACGAGTCTGTAGAGGCTATACCGGATAGCTACCTAAGGAGCCCTAAAAAATCTGTGTGTGAGCCCACATTGAACTGCACTGAATAGGTATGAAACTAGGAGAATTTTCCTTTTATTTGGTGCAGATTTCACATTTCTATCATCTTTTGTTGCTTTCCTGTGACCGGTCTACAGTGCACCATGACTTTACGGACACACTGTATAGTATATATACACACACACACACACACACACATATATTTATATGCAATGGAATAACAAAATCCCCAAAAACCCAAGCTCACAGCTACAGAGAACTGATTGGTGGTTGCCAGAGGTGGGGAGTCAGGCAGTGGGCAAAATGGGAGTCAAAAGGTACAGACTTCCAGTTACAAAATAAATGAGTTAAAGGGATATAATGTACAGCATGGTACCCATAGTTAATAATACTATATTGCATATTTGAAAGTTGCTAAGAGAGTAGATCTTAAGTGCTTATCTCAAGAAATAAATTCTGTGACTTTGTATGGCAATGGACTTATTATGGTGATCATTTCATAATATGTACAAAAACCAAGTTATGTTGTACACCTAAAACATAGGTGTACATCACAACTTCAATAAGAAAATAGAACATTATCTTAGATTGAGTTCCCCTGATAATCTATTGCAAGAAGTAGCAAAAAAAAAAAGAACTTATGCTTTTTAAGGAGTCAGTGTGTAAATACTAGTATAGACTTTAAAAAAATTTATTCCATTTGAGAGAGAGAGAGAGAGGCATCAACGTGTTGTTCCACTTAGTTGTGGATTCTGGTTGCTTCTTGTTTGTGCCCCAACTGGGGATTGAACCATGACCTCAGCATGCTGGGACAACGATCTATTATTCACTGAGCTACCCTGCCAGGGCCTTGTATAGACACTTTTTTTGTCTGTTTTTTTTACAGAGACAGAGAGAGTCAGAGAGAGGGACAGATAAGGACAGACAAGGAGAGAGATGAGAAGCATCAGTTCTTCATTGAGGCGCCTTAGTTCATTGACTGCTTTTTCATATGTGCCTTGACCAGAGGGCTACAGCAGAGTGAGTGACCCCTTACTCAAGGCAGCGACCTTTGTTCTCAATTTAGCGATCTTGGGGTCATGTCTATGATCCCACCCTCAAGTCAGTGAACTGCCCAAGCTGGTGAGCCTGTGCTGAGGCCGGCGACCTCCAGGCTTTGAACCTGGGTCCTCTGCATCCCAGTCTGACGTTCTATCCACTGCCTGTTTAGGCTGGAGACACGTTTAAACATTAACTTCATTTAATAGCTCTGCCTCAATCAAGTATAGGTAGAGCATAAAGGAAAGGTGTTCTTGGTCTTCAGAAATGGGTCCACTTTTATTTCCTTTTCTTGTCATCATGTCTTTGTAAATTGTAACAAGGAATTACTATTCAATGGGGTTTTCAAAAAATAGTTTGGCTTAGGTTGTGTTACATTAAAAGGTTATAGTATAAAGGATAAGTAGGAGGAAGATATTAGGATGGAGCATATGAAATGGCTGTTTAGGTTTAAAATGATCTAATATTGGGAAATTTCATGTTCACATTAGTAGGAGACGTGGGATTTTGGTGGAGAGAATATAGAAAAGTTAAAAAAAAAGGATTGTTTATAGAACTTGTTATAGGAAAGGAAACTTTGTGACAGATTTCAAAAATTTGAGCTTAAATAGTTCAGAGACAAGGTCAGTTGTGCGCAGAGCTGCTGCACATCAGAATCGCCAGCCCGTAGGCCACGCTCCGTTCCAGTTAGCTCACAGTGTGGGGTGGCGCGGGGTACCAGTGGTGTTTAATGGCCCCAGGTGATTCAGATGTGGAGCCAAGTATAGGAACCATCAGCCAACCTGAAGATTTGGTAATTAGAATGGAGGAAGGGTATGTACAGGAACTATTTCAAAAAAAAAAAAAAGGAAAAGGGAGAAAAAATGGAGTTTTACAGATCATTTTATGGGAAAAAGTGGATTAAAGAGTTAGTGATGACCTAAAATTTTATTCCTGTTATTTTTCAAATTAATGTGATTTTCATGCACAGGTCAGGGCATAGGAAATTAATTGGTGTAGTATTTACTGACTAGGGGGAAATAGCAGTGTTAGGCTTGATCGCTGCTTTACCAGCTGCAAGCACTTTGCACGGTGAGTGCGTGAGCACATGGCAGCGCCAGGCGTGTATGGTCCGTGTAAGGCTATGGGTGCTTTCCCTCGGGGCCAGTTCTCCCAGATGGCTTTCCCGACACTGCGGGGGTGCGGTGTTCCTGCTCCCTCGCCCTTCACTGCAAAACGCAGGTTTTCCTTGGTTTATTCGCTCACATGTCTTTGCGAGGCTCCATTAAACGGGTATGGTCTGACGCCTTCCGGCTCTGCAGTTCCTCTACCGTCTGCCCGAATTTAATGTGAACCTGCCTGGTCTCAGCCGTCAGCATTACATTGACTAAATTTTAATCATTTAAAGAAATTTGTACATTTTGAATTAATGTGAAAGGTTTTTACTTAATTGGTTACAAGAATTATTAATAAAATTTATTATAGTATATAGTCATTAAAATATGCTACATGGTTAGTAGTTACAGAATTTATTAGGATTGTGTTTGAGAGTATTTGTTAAGTCCTAATTAAAAAATAAGATAATACTATTCTGAGGCTTTTAATATACATCTAGACCAGGGGTCTCAAACTCGTGGCCCGCGGGCCACATGGGCCCGCCGAACAATTTTGTGCGGCCCGCAGACTAATCCACGAAGTTCAAAATATTTTGGATAAAATTAAGTAAGCCTAGGGGCCTACTTGTATTTTTCATTTCTCTAGCATCCTAGCTAGATATTAGCTTAGTTAACAGCAGTTGTGATGTGAACTACAGTTTCTGGTCGGTTTGTGACACTGAGTAAACTGCATGTACGATTGTGCTTGTTGTACTGATTTTTTTTTGTTTTCAACTACAGTGAGAAAAGTGTTGCGTAACAGTTGCCTTTTGTAGACCTAGTGTGGCCCGCCGAACGGCTGTGATCTTGCTCTGCGGCCCACATGCTGAGTTGAGTTTTAGACCCCTGATCTAGACTTTAAATACTTTCCATAGTGCTTCTACAGTGGTCACGTATCAAAGATGTGAAAAAAGAGTACTAATGTTAGTATTGTTTTAAGCGCTTTTCCTAAAATGCTGCCTTCTGAAAATTATTCTTTAAAGACAAGGATTTTTAAGCCCTTGATTTCACTAACTTACAAATATAAACAATTTGACTATGTTTACTATTACATAATTGGTTTAGCTATGCCTTTGATTTTTTTTCATTAAAGAAAAATATAGGGCAAGGGGACAAAAAAATTTCTGTTGCAGTTAGAACATGAAAATATGTTTGTCTAAAATCAGATGTTTTTCATTTGTGTACTTAAGCCATCCCACAAGTGTTTATGTAGTACCTGCCTACTCTGTAGCATTTCTATTTTATAGCATTCTGGGAGTTTGGGCAGAATGTTTCCTTGCATTAAAATACTTATGTAAAGTAGGATAAGTGAATTTGACTTGACTTTTTTAGCATCTATTAAAAGAATCCTAAAGCCACACACTGGTTACAGAGCTTTGTTTTCATAACTTTTCTGTGATATGAGTAATGTGTGCTGGAATAAGTCAAGAGAACTACACAGCTCACAAAAATTAGGGCATATTTTATCGCTTCATATTCATTTTTAAATATTCCCTAATTTTTGTGAGTAGCAGAGATTCAAGTAGTGAGTTAGATATTCCACTTATTAAAGGGAAGTTATTTTAATTGCTTTCTGACTCAGTTTCCTCATCTGTGAAAAGGTGTGATTAGGCTAGATGAGTATCAAGAGCCTTTTTAGTTCACACATTTTATACTTTCTGTATTGTACAATATATATGAGATACATAAAAATAAATGTTCAGAAGAATGTACTGAACAGTGTTTTGTTATCTGTGTTAGACAGGATTAGTATTGAGTTTATGACTAGGAGACGTTTTTAGCTTTAGTGATTAGGATAAATCTTTTAGTTTAGGATTATGTCTCACTTAAAACAAGTATCTTCTGCAGGTGGTACCAAGAGCGACTTGAACGATGCATCTGCAAAATCATTTAGAGTTTTTCTTAGGCCCCTGTATTGTTTTTAATTGTTAATGTAAATTTTGAAGATGCCAAGAGATGTAAGACTGTTCCTACCTCAACCTATGTGGGAGACACAAGCAAAAGATAAGTAACTGTAGGGTAGCGGAAGTGCAGTAGAGGTCTGCGTATATACTGGAGTGTGCACGGCGGGCACAGCTAGGGGAGCATTGGGTGTAGGTGGAGTGAGTGCAGGGCCTTGTGGAGATGGCAGTTAAGTTGTTCGGGAAGGGTAATCAGTGTATAGATGGGGTTTTGAGTGGAAATCCTGGACACTAGGATACTTACTAAAAGGGAGGTAAGAACACGACGTTTAGGGAAGGAGAAGGATCAAATTGGAGACACATTTAAAAAGCAGAGTTTAGAACTGAGAATTTTACTGGATGTGGAAGGGGAAGGAATTGGAAAGACCAAGGTATTTAGACACTGGGATTGAAGGTATTTAGACACTGCTCTATTGTTTTTTCTCTCAGAATTGATAGTATTGCGGCTTTTAGAGAAAGGCTCTGATAAGACGTTTGAAATCTGGAAGAAAAACAAAATTGAGTGATACAGTGGATTTTTCTGTCTTCAGTTTGTGATGTGTTTTTTCTTCAGTGTTAACTCTCAGATGGACAGGCATGTGGCAGACAGCTTGATGTTGTTGGCTGAAACATAAATTTTTAAAGATAGCTTTAAAAAACTGCTATCTCTAAAGTTATTTAATGTCCTTTTTATAGAAATAAGTTGAAGAAATAATTGTTAAATATAATTAGTAAATTATAGAAGTAAATAAAAATTTGGCAGAATATCAGATATGAAAGTTTTTATTTCTAATTTTGTGATAATAACTCAATTTAATTCTATGAATAAAATGTTTTCTTTCATGAGGTATATCAATAACTTTTAAAGATATTTCAAAGAAATACTTTAAAACCAAATTTGTGCATTTTTTTTTTTGGTAAGGGAATTCTCAGTTATTCTGTGTTTAATCTGTTAATCTCCATATAAACAGATTAATATGCAGCTGGAGATATGAAATATTGTTTGAAATTTTCTATTTTTGTTTTATTTTACTAGGGTGATATCAATAAATCAGGGTACATATGTTCAAAGAAAACATGTCCAGGTTTTGGCCCTGGCCGGTTGGCTCAGTGATAGAGCGTCAGCCTGGCGTGCGGAAGTCCCGGGTTCGATTCCCGGCCAGGGCACACAGGAGAGGCGCCCATCTGCTTCTCCACCCCTCCCCCTCTCCTTCCTCTCTGTCTCTCTTCCCCTCCCACAGCCGAGGCTCCATTGGAGCAAGGATGGCCCAGGCGCTGGGGATGGCTCTCTGTGGCCTCTGCCTCAGGCACTAGAATGGCTCTGGTCGCAACAGAGCGATGCCCTAGAGGGGCAAAACATTGCCCCCTGGTGGGAATGCCGGGTGGATCCCAGTCGGGCGCATGCGGGAGTCTGTCTGACTGCCTCCCCGTTTCCAGCTTCAGAAAAATACAAAAAAAAACCAAACAAACAAAAAAAAAACATGTCCAGGTTTTCTTGTCGATCAATTATGTTGCATACCCATCACCCAAAGTCAGATTGTCCTCCCCTCCCCCTTTCTCTCTCCCTCCCCCCCTTAACCACCACACTCTTGTCAATGTCTCTTAGTCTCAAATTTGTGCATATTTGGAATGGTATTTTGTATAGAAAATATATTATTTTTATCACTTTTGTGTGTTATAAAGCTGGATTAAAATAATGCCACTTATTTTTATAACCTTTTATAAAAGTTTATAAATCATTTTGCTGAAACCTTTTTTCACATTGTAACTCACTAGTATTCCACTAGATGGCACTAAAAGACTGAAAAAAACAGGGCAGGCTTTAGAAGCTATGTTTTATTTAAAACACAAATACAAACTGATAAACCAGCTGCCTTGATGAATTATTATTGTCGTTCTATGTGATTTTAAGAAAATATGCCATTTCTCCACATAATCAGACATCTGACAATTCATTACAAGTTTATTTGGTATATGTATGGTATTAGGGTATCTGTGATCTTGAATCCTGTATATATCATTTGGAAACAAAAACCTGCAGTGATTTATGACCTTTCAAATGCTGATTGAATATTGAAAACATCATGCTTTTGTTCTTTTAGGACTGTGTAGCTTATGGTAGCTAAACTTCTTTTTATTTTTTTTTATTTTTGTTCTCAATAAGAGCTCTAATGTGATGTTAACTCTGATGAGACTATGATTTCCATCTTCAGAAATTATTATAATAGAATAACTTTATGTTGACCGATGAAGAAATGCAAACAGTAAAAAAAAAAAAAAAAAAAAGCATTTGAAAGGATTTATCTTGGGAAACCCAAATTCATACTATACAAGAGTAAAATTTCCTCCTTTTCTCCCTTGCTCCCTCCCGACACAGTGCATTCTGCCATTTGGGTATGTAATGTGAACCGGGATCTGATAAGCTAAGTACAGAAATGCAAGTTGGTTTGCATTTTATATTTTATTTCATAAATTTTCTGGGAGGTTTTGAAACCTGTCCTGAAAAATGAAGATTTTGCAACCTCCTATTGAAGATTATACGTTCCCAAACTGTTCTGTGGGTTTTAAAAATTAGGCTAAGTTGCTTTTCAAAATAAAAGAGATCATTTTATTTAATAAGGTAAAGAGGACCATTAAGTGGTGTGTAAATAGCTTTTTACACTTATAAAAGTGAACAGAATTCAAAGTCCTGAACTTGGATTGGTACCTTTAAAATACTGTGGTATTTTCCCTCCTAAACTTGAATACATTCCCTTAAGAAACAAACTTAAAGTGAAAAATTGCTTTGTCAAGTTATAGTGCACTTCCTTAGAAACCATAAGCATACTGTACTGGAAATGTTTTATAATGTCTTACACTGGAGGGCTCCATTTGTTTTATAGACTTGAATCCTCAGTTCTTAGAAAACCTTCTGTTATGTTGAGAGGAACAATGGCTTGGCTAAAAGGTTGACTTAACTTTCTGATTTTTTAAATTTTTCATAAAGTTGTATTTATGATGTTCATATTTATTTGTATGTATATACAGTTTTATCTTAGAAATGATTTAAATAAAAAAATATATTAGGTAATATTATATGCAACTTTACAGTGTACTGTAACTGCTAGAAAAGACAGCCTCTAAAGATATTGAATAATTTCTTTGTGGTTTGCCTCTTTTCTAAAATAGTCCTGTTTGAAGAACTCATAAAACTCAACAACAAACAAACAAACAATCCAATAAAAAAATGGGAAGAGGATATGAATAGACACTTCTCCCAGGAAGAAATACAAATGGCCAACAGATATATGAAAAGATGCTCATCTTCTTTAGTTATTAGAGAAATGCAAATCAAAACGGCAATGAGATACCACCTCACACCTGTTCGATTAGCTGTTATTAGCAAGACAGGTAATAGCAAATGTTGGAGAGGCTGTGGAGAAAAAGGAACCCTCATACACTGTTGGTGGGAATGTAAAGTAGTACAACTATTATGGAAGAAAGTATGGTGGTTCCTCAAAAAACTGAAAATAGAACTACCTTATGACCCAGCAATCCCTCTACTGGGTATATACCCCAAAAACTCAGAAACATTGATACGTAAAGACACATGCAGCCCCATGTTTATTGCAGCATTGTTCACAGTGGCCAGGACATGGAAACAACCAAAAATCCCGTCAATAGATGACTGGATAAAGAAGATGTGGCACATATACACTATGGAATACTACTCAGCCATAAGAAATGATGACATTGGAACATTTACAGCAAAATGGTGGGATCTTGATAACATGATACGAAGCGAAATAAGTAAATCAGAAAAAACCAGGAACTGTATTATTCCATACATAGGTGGGACATAATAGTGAAACTAAGAGACATTGATAAGAGTGTGGTGGTTACGGGGGGGGGGGGGAATGGGAGAGGGAAAGGGGGTGGGGAGGGGCACAAAGAAAACAAGATAGAAGGTGACAGAGGACAATCTGACTTTGGGTGGTGGGTATGCAACATAATTGAATGACAAGATAACCTGGACTTGTTATCTTTGAATATATGTATCCTGATTTATTGATGTCACCCCATTAAAAAAATAAAATTATTAAAAAAAATAAAATAAAATAAAATAGTCCTGTTTGGTTTATTACGTCAAGAAAATATCGACTATTTATGCTTTTTTGATGTAGGACCTGACACAGTGTATATGTGTTGAATGTATTTTATTTTTAGTAATGGAAAATATGATTCCAGCATATAAAAATATATTGTATGAAAAACACCTCAACTATTGCATTTTATTGCTTCTAGTGCACATGCACTTCTCCCCATGACATTTTCTACCCTGTGGAGCCACCCTCTGTTGCTTAACTTGTATGCTTTCCCACTACCCTGTTTCTACTATGCTTCGCTTTATGTTTGTAACCCTCTTCCCCCGATTCCTCAAATTTGAAATTTTACCTAATTCTCTTATTTCCTTAACGCCACCGCGTTCACCAGCTGTGAACTTACTGTGCCGTGACACCCTTTGTCTTGTTTGTATATCCCTGTTATTGTCTGTTCATTTGACCCCTTTTACTACTTAGCAACTATTTGAGGGGAAAGGTATATATTTTTATTGATTGATTTTAGAAAGCGAGCAGTGGGGGTTGGGGGTAGATTTGTTTTGTTTTGTTTTTTATAAATTTTTATTAATTTTAATGGGGTGACATTAATAAATCAGGGTACAAATATTCAAAGAAAACATCTCCAGGTTATCTTGTCTTTCAATTATGTTGCATACCTGTCACCCAAAGTCACATTGTCCTCTGTCACTTTCTATCTGGTTTTCTTTGTGGGCCCCCCCCCCCCCCGCCAACCATCACACTCTTGTCCATGTCTCTTAGTCTCGTTTTTATGTACCACCTATGTATGGAATCATGCAGTTCTTAGTTTTTTCTGATTTACTTATTTCAGTCCGTATAATGTTATCAAGATCCATCCATGTTGTTGTAAATCAGGGGTCCCCAAACTACGGCCTGTGGGCTGCATGCGGCCCCCTGAGGCCATTTATCAGGCCCGGTGCACTTCCGGAAGGGGCACCTCTTTCATTGGTGGTCAGTGAGAGGAGCACATTGACCATCTCATTAGCCAAAAGCAGGCCCATAGTTCCCATTGAAATACTGGTCAGTTTGTTGATTTAAATTTACTTGTTCTCTATTTTAAATATTGTATTTGTTCCCATTTTGTTTTTTTACTTTAAAATAAGATATGTGCAGTGTGCATAGGGATTTGTTCATAGTTTTTTTATATTCCGGCCCTCCAGCGGTCTGAGGGACAGTGAACTGGCCCTTGTGTAAAAAGTTTGGGGACCCCTGTTGTAAATGATTCGATGTCATCATTTCTTATGGCTGAGTAGTATTCCATAGTATATATGTACCACGTCATCTTTTGAAAAAGCCCATCTATTGAAGGGCTTTTTGGTTGTTTCCATGTCTTGGCCACTGTGAACAATTCATTGTTCGATTGTTTTATGTGCCCTGACTGGGGATCAAACCCGCAACCTTAGCACATTGAGATAATGCTCTAACCAACTGAGCTATGCAACCAGTACCAGGATAGCTATATTTTACTCTACTTTGTTCTTTATGACCTAGTGTAGAGAAGTTTTATGTAATGGAAATGAAAAAAGATATTAAATAGAAATACATGACTTGGAAAGGTAAGGTAACAGAGCTTTGAAAGTAGGCAGGTTACTTTCTGACTGTACGGGAGAGAGATTTGATTCTTTTTGCCAAAAGAACTTTTGTTTTATTCCTTTACAGTTTAATTTAATACTTTGATTGTAGTTTTACTCCAGCTCTAATTCTGGGGTCACCTGGATGTACTTTTCTTTGTTTTAGGTGTAGTTGATTACTATTGGCAGGCAAGTTGATCATAAAATTTGGTATAGAAAATAAAATCCTTAAAAAAATTTTAGTAATATAATAATAGTCTTTTAGACTGAATTATCTTTTAGACTGAAATGTTTTATTCCTAACTTAGTTTAAGTATCTAATACTATTGTAACTTTAATATTTTTTATTTTAATATGGTATGTGGAATTTTGTTATTCTGTCCTGATTTTGCTTTTTAAATTTTTTTGTAGGAAAACTTTTGTTCATTTTGTTTACATAAAGTTTTACCTCATACATATATATTAGCTTGCAAATTTGGTTTTGATTTAGGTAAAAAGGCATTTCAGTACATCTCCAATTCTAGGAAAACAGTTAATAGAATGGCAAAATTATAATGTAGTTGTGGTAAGAATATGTAATTGGATGCTTGTGGTTTTTTTTTCTAATTTACATGCATAAAATATCCCCAAAATCATTTTAACATTTATTGTTATTTCTAGTTAGAAGAAATAAGCCTTTCATTAAGAGTTTGTGGAAAAAATTTCACTGTCAAAACAAGAATATGTTGTTTTTCCATTCTTTTGTTCTTATATTCCTTTTAAAAAAATATAACTCAGTGTGTTAATTTGAGTTTGATCAGTGATGTTTATCTGCAGTGTACCTGGACACTACAGGGTGTGGCGATAGAGTAATAGGAGCCATCTCACTTCTCCAGATGTGTGATCCGATGAAGCAGGCAGCACTACCAGCAACAAAACATTAGACAGCGATTGGGAGAAATGGTCTACAGCTAAAGGGTGGTCTGGATTGTTAGCGGAATGGAGCTTGTCTGAATGAGTTCAGATTTATGTTTTCACAGGGGAGCCGCTAAGTTGTGTGAAAGGAGAGGGTGTTTTATAGGAATGAGCATGGGCCGTTTGTTTCAATTGGATTCTACCTGTGTTCTGTGTTTCTTTTTCAGCCTATCTTGGCTTTATCCCTTTCCTTATTCCAAATTACTTAGAGTGTCAAGTGGACATGTCCGTTCTTTAAAGTTATATGAGTTTGCCTGCTGACATAATTGCTTAGTTCTCTAGGAAGAAATGGCACTTGACCTTTTATATACATATACAGACTGTACTCTTTTTACAGATTCGTTGCATTTGTGAAATGTACACTTGTGAGATATTTATAAATTAAATCATGTTTTCCCTTTGACATTCTTATAACTTTGGATATTTGTTTCACTGTCATTTTGAGTGTGTGTGTGTGTGTGTGTGTGTGTGTCCTTTATCAGTGACAAAATCTAGGTATGGAGAGAATAAGTTAGTCGCCCAAGGTTAATAGCGGAGTTGCAGCTGAAAGCTTACTATCTTTACCTTTAGATCAATCATTTGAGCCTTGTGTGGATAACCTTAGTGTGTAGTTGTATGTTATTAGCACTTACACGTTTAAGATGAAAGTGCTCATTCATTGCAGTCTATTTCAATTTTGGCTTAGCTTCATACCTGATGTGTTTTTAATCTTAGCAAATTTTATAATTTTCAGTTTTTTGTTTTTTGTACTGAGTGGTACCAAGTACATTTATATGCTACTGGAATTCCTAGGGGCCATCACTGCCACATCCTCACTATGCTTAGTCCCATCCTTAGCTTGCAGCACCGCAAGTGCCTGTGGACTTTTAGGGATAGAGATTGCTAGGGATTTCTAATCTCTTTTCCCATTTTACTTTTCGGTGTCATTTCACATTTCCTTTGGGTGCAAGGAGGTTGCCTGTGGATAGGCTAGCTGGGAACCCTTCTGCAAGTGGTGTGGGTTTAACCCAATCTGTTCTCTAGAGCTGTTGTCCAGGGTGCTACCCAGATTAGTGTTGTAGATACTCCCCCACCCCACCCTGGGAATATAGCCCCCACTGATTTCTTACTGTACTCACAATAGCTCACTGCTTGGTGAATCAGGGTGGCTGTATCTTTGATCTGTTTTTGTTAGTGTGTCTTAAAAGACAAATTTTGGTACTGAGGAGGCATTTTCTTTTTCAGACACTTTTACTTATACAAGTTTGATTTTTATGTCTTTGCTTTCTCTTTTAAATTTACTGGAATTTTAAATTTAAACAATAAAATATTCTCTTAGTTTCAGATTTATTCCTCTAATATTTTAGTATCATCTACTAATAAGGGATAATTTATGGTTAATAGGTTTGCAAATTTAGAATATAAAATAAAGCCTAACAGATATATAAGCTATCAGCTCTTTTTTATATATGATGTATATATATGAGGCATTCTTTTAAATGAAAACTATGCCCTGTAATAAAATAACCTAGAGTACCTCTATTTGGACAATAATGTTCTCTAATTGACCATATAATTATGTGTATTTAATTAGTGAGAATTCATTAAGAGTTTTGAAGTATGATTTTAATGATTGTAAAATGATTTAAAATACTAGTTTCTTTTTGTGTAATTAAATGTATTTGAGATGAATTTGAATAAAAATGTCTTGATTAGTGTGGATGAGAGAGGGTATCTGAATTACTGAAATTTTTCAGTTAACTGAAGGTTTATCCCATTATGCAGTGAAATTGCATAGGCTAAGGATGCTGCCTGTAGATGTAGGGGTTTATCTGTCAAGCTCTTTTCAGGTGTGTAATCATAGACATCCCATTCTGTACTATTAGAAAGAAGCATTTTCTCAACTCCAGAGCACCGTTTCACAATCATATCATTAACTGCAGAATGAATACTCTTTGCAGGAAGTCTCATAGGCTTACAGAGCTAAACTTGCAAATCTTTTCCAAAGCCAGGGTTTCTTAGCTGAGCACTGAGGTTTTCAGCAGAAGGAAGGATGTCTACTGTTCAGGGTTCCAGTGCTGATTTTGACCCAAAACTGGGATGTTGTTTTTTATTTCGCTGCGGTGAGACAGAGTTTAGAATGTTGAAAAATGATGAATAAATGTGTATATAAATGTGATGTGTATGTATGAGAGATACTACTTTGTTTTTTCCTTTTGTTCAACATCTAAATCCTCTCAACTACTAGCTGGCACAGAAAGAATTGAAAATAAAATCCAAATGATAAAACTGGCTGGTTTTTCTTCAATAGATGAGTAGTTTTTAGTGTTTGGCTATTTCCTAATTTTTCATGAACTTAGCTGATAAAATCATTTTGTCTTTTTGGTCAGAATGCTGCCGGAAGATTTGTGACTGTTGAAACAGATGATTATTTCTGTGGAGGGAGAATGATAACAGCTACAAGTGCTGTAATTGTGATTTTTTTTCTTAAAGGAGGAATTCCGAGAACTTCGAGAACAGCCTTGTGACCCTCAAGCTGAACAAGAACTAATTAATAGTATTGAACAAATATATTTTTCTACAGACTCATTTGATATTGTTAAATATGAACTAGAGGTAAAAAAAAAATTTAAACCTACCTAAAGCTTACTTTTTTCAGTGATTGAATTTGTAAGATTTGAATGCGTTTTAGGGATGGCTGCTATACCTTTTTAAATCCGGGATTGATCTATAATGACCATATTATGATTTAATTAACATTGTTTTAAGATGAAATATTTTAAAAAATGTAAAGTTAAGTGCAGCTGTAGAATATTGGTCCAGGGAACATTTCTATATTTTTTATTTTTAACTGTTAACATACAGTGTGTTAGTATGCTGCCTCTATTTTATATTGGCTAAATATGTTTAGGAAAGCTCTTTTAATTATGGGTACATATTTACATAACTGTTTAGTCATAATAAATACCTGTATGCCATAATGTTTATAACACTGGAGTTTTAAATTTATAGGAATTTTTTGGGGAAGAAGTGAGAATAGTAAAACTTGGTTTTAGATAAAACCAAATAAAATGTGCATATGTATACTTTATATGCAGTATATGCAAAGTCATTCCCCAACTCATGGTAAGGTTTTACCAATAAGTTGACAGACTTGGAGTCTTAGAGTTTTGCATCTACAAAGTGGTATACATTCTTTTTTTCCTTCTTTTCTTTCTTTCTTTTCTTTTTTTTTTAAGTAAGAGGAGGGGAGATAGGCAGATTCCTGCAGGTGCCCCAACTGGGATTCACCCAGCAAGCTCATCTGGGGTGATGCTCAACTACTGAGCTAATTTTAGTGCCTGAGGCCAATGCTCAGATCAGCTGAGCTATCCTCAGCCCCTGAAGCCATGCTCAAACCAGTTGAGCCACTGGCTGCAGGAGGGGAAGAGAGAGAGAAGGGAAGAGAAGCAGATGGTCACTTCTCATGTGTGCCCTTACTGGGGATTGAACCTAGGACGTTTGCAGACTGGGCCAATGCTCTATCCACTGAGCTACAGGCCAAGACTGGTATACATTCTTGTTAGTTTTTCAGGCCATTTTCTGAAAGCCAATGTATAATCTAAAATATACTCCAGCAATTGTCACTATCACACTGTAGTGCTTACTACTCATTGTATTTCACAAGGAAAATACGTTTTGAATTCTGTCATAGACAAGGAGTGATATACCTGTGCTGTTGGAGTGGAGGATTGGGGTTAGGGACGTCCTCACATTCTCCTGTCACAAGTCATGGAAGCAGGGTCTCCCAGCCCAGGAGTCAGAGGTTCCAGTGGTAGTGGGCTTTCCTGGAGGTCAGAGGCAGCCGCAGTGGAGATAGTAGGCTGGGTGAGGAGCACCGAGGGCTGGGTGACAAAGATGTGGAGGCTTTTGTGTCTGGAGTCTAGTGGGGGAAGTGGGGAGGACAGGAGGAATGGACACGAGTGGGATGTGTTTTGTATGCATGTCAGAGGTGTAACGGTACATGACACCAAACTAAACATTTTACTTTTCTCTAATGGATTTGTTTTTTAGAAGCTCCCTGCTGTTCTTAATTTGCAAGAATTAGAGGAGTACAGGGACAAATTGAAACAACAGCAAGCTGCAGTAAGTAAACACATTTTGTTGTGACAAAACTGTAAATGAAACACAGAAAGGGGCAATGTTGTCAGATTTTATGGTGTAACTAGTATATTAACATTCTAAACAAATCTTATTTAACATGACTTTCTCTCAAAGATACATTTATAGTATTAGAATTTAATGCTTATTAAGTTTTCCTCACATTACCTTGATAGATTTGCTTCTAAAAGTTTAAGTTCTTTCCCTGGAATCCTAAATGTGATCAAAGAATTTTGAACTTTTTATTTCAGATTACTAGGTACCTTTAGGGTTCTTGTCATGCAAAACTAGCCACAGTTTTATGATGAAGTCTTATTTTTTTTAAACCTCAGAATAAAGGTTCCCATTTCTAGTTGAAATATGTCCAAAAAGAATACAGGGGCAGGATTTAGAAAGTCTGAATTGTACTTACTATTTAATTGTATGACATTGGGCAAATTATTTTGTTTTTATTTGTGAAGTGATGGATTAGACCTGCATTTTCTCTACTTTTTATAAAGTTCAGATGTCACTGTAGATGATTAAACAGTGGAAGTATGTGGTCTTGTTAAGTCTTTTTAATACTAAAGGAGCTATAGTAATACACTTACCTGATTGAATTTAAGGTGTGGTGTAGTCATAGATCTGACAACAAAAGGAAGATGCAGGCATGCACTGCATAACAACAGCTCGGTCCGTGACCACATATACGATGGCAGTCCCATGAGATTATAATGACTGTCAGCAGAAACCTCTGGTATTGAAGGAACAGTCTGGACCCAACTCAGATTTGACTTGACTGTTATCTCGGCGGTTTAATGAGAAGAGGGGCTAAGTAGGCGGTTTAATGAGAAGAGGGGGCTAAGTAAGCCATCCTTGCCACATGCTGCTGGAGGGTGGGGCCGGGAGTTGGGAGCAAGCAGGTGGAGGGAGCCTGGACCTGCCCTGTCCTGCACACAAACTCTCTTCGCTTCCCTGTTTCTTCTCTTCCTCTCTCTTTCCTCCCCAGTCCCGCTACTAACTCTCCCTCTCTTTTTCCCTCCCCTTCCCTCCTTTTCCCTCTCCCTTTCCCTCTCTCTTCTTCCTTCTTCCTTTCCCTCTCCTTTTCCCTCTCTTATTATTTCTCCTCTCAAGCTTTATCTCTCTGGGTCTCTTTCGATCTCTGCTCCCCCTTCCTCTCCCCTTATTTTTCCTCCTGACATCCGTTCTCCCTCCCACGTCTACCTTCACAACCCCACCAACGTGCATGCTGCACCCACATTTTATCTTTTCTGTTGTACTTTCACTGTGCCTTTTCTATGTTTAACTATGTTTATATACACAAATACCATTGTGTTAGAATTGCCTTTAGTCTTCAGGACAGTGACATGCTGTACAGGTTTGTAGCCTAGCAGCAGTAGGCTATCTCCCGCTGCCTAGGTGGGTAGCAGGCTATACTATCCAGGTCTGTATAAATGCACTCTGTGATGTTCGCACAAGGACGGAAACGCCTAATAACGCATTTCTCAGAACTTATCATTAAGCAGTGTATGGCTGTTTACTTCTCTTTCTTTTACATTGAAACCAGGGGTCTCGGTGTGTGTGTGATCTTCCTGTGGGTAACAGCAGTGGGATGGGGAAGGAACTTGAACACTCAAGGGTTGTGTAGAAAAAATATGTTATGCAGTAAAAATATGTCGTGCTTTTGGAGAATTATATTTCAGTGGATGGTAGCATCTTTTCGCCTCCTCTTGGTTTTAGCATGTTTAAATATGTACGCCTCCACTTGTGCGTTTTATGTGGTCATATTTTTCGGGAATCAACCTCATCACATAGTGACCTTTGGAATTTGATAAACCTGGGCTAGGATCCTGACCTTGCAATTACTAACTGTGGGACTGTGAGAAAGCCTGTAACCCATTTCTACAGATTGTCATGAGTGCCAACTGAGCTAACACAGGAAAAGCAGTTCACTGCCAGGTACAGTGCAGACTAACAATAAATACATGTCTGTTTTTTTTAAGTCCAGTTTGGTAAAGTTAGGTGGGGTTTTTTGTTTGGGTAATTCTCTACAAATTCACATCTATTGATATATACATCTATACATATATGTGCAGAGTCAAAGCAATTAGAGAAAACATGAAAAGATTAGTGCAATGTGTAAATGTGTATGTAATGTTTTGTTCTCAGTTGGCCTGCTGAAGGGGAACCCATTGTGTTTCTCGAGCAAACATTCACTGAACAACTTTGGTGTGCCACACTTTGTGTCAGACGTGGTGTCTCATAGTGTCTGATAGGGACCCTTGAAATGTGAAATAAGAGCCTCATGTTCAAAACCATTATAATTCTAACTTGCATACATTAACATTATTTATTGAATTGGCTAAGAAAACGTGAGAGATCGTTATAGTGTTCCAAAAAACACGCGTTCTGAATTTTTTTAGGAGAGGACCAAATTACGGTTCGTCGTCTTATGTGGTAGAAAAGGACCTAAAGGGTACAGGGACATTCTCTGTTTCCCAGATATTGTCTTTATAAATTTAATTGATTAAACATTTATTTCTCTTAAGTTCATCTCTTAAAGCAAATCCTGAACCCTTAAAAATGATTCAACTTTGCCCTGGCCAGTTAGCTTGGCAGTAGAGCGTCGGCCCGGCGTGTGGTTCAATTCCCGGCCAGGGCACACAGGAGAAGTGCCCATCTGCTTCTCCACCTTCCCCCTTCTCCTCTCTCTCTATCTCTCTCTTCCCCTCCCGCAGCCAAAGCTCCATTGGAGCAGAGTTGTCCCAGCCACTGAGTATAGCTGCATGGCATCTGCCTCAGGCACCAGAATGACACCGTTGCATCGGAGCAATGGCCCAATGGGCAGAGCATCGTCCCCTGGTGGGCATGCTGGGTGGATCCTGGCCGGGCGCTTGCAGGAGTCTGTCTGTCTGCCTCCCCCCACTTCTCACTTCAGAGAAATTGAAATAGAAAAAAGAAATGATTCCACTTCTGTCCATGTTAGATCAGATAATGATACTCATATTATTAACAGTCAGAATGACCATTTGTTGCGTTTCTGTTAAGGACCAAATACTCTGCGCTGTGCTCTACTGCTCTTAACTGATTTTATAGCCCAGAGAATATGTGGTCAGAGCATGCTGTGGAATTAATGGGGAAGGCCTATGGAATATTCTTGACAAAGTTTTAAATAGAAAATGTAACAGGAAGCATGAGGTTGTTTTTACTTTGTTTGATTACATGTTTTCATAGGTCTCTAAAAAAGTAGCAGATTTAATCCTTGAGAAGCAGCCTGCTTATGTAAAGGTAGGATAATATTTGTGATTTTCCATAGTGAAATTTAAAAATGTTTGAGTGACTTCTGAAACTGATGGAGTATTTTAATTTATTCTTTTGTCTATAATTCCGTAGCCACACATTGACTCTTTTTTAGAGTGTGTGTGTGTGTGTGTGTGTGTGTGTGTGTGTCTCCCTCTCATTTGAGAATTTACCAAACTGAAGAAAAGAGTTTTTCTGTCTCATTTTAAAATAATATCTTTGGTTTTCTGACCTGTAGAATAGGTTTTAAAAATTGCTTCTATGTGTTTTCTAACACTTAGATCATTACCAGTGGATGCTCAACGGCGATGTAACAATCTGTCTTTAAAATAGGATAAAATTGGAAATCTGTAGCTGAATCTGTCTTTTTACTGGAAAATCAGAGACTTCAGAATCCATTGAAATATCTACGGATGTTCAAATGAAGACATTTGTTGTCAAAGCATGTTAGCAAACATAAAACATGTCTGTCATATCCTTGATTACCTTGTGAAATTCTGTTAGGTAGAAACATTTAAATGGATATATTAGTCTTTGTTTATGCCTGTATAAAGCAGGTTGAGTCGAAATTTCCTTACAAGCAGCACTAATTATTATATGTCATTTGTGAAAATCAATTGAAGATTGTCATTTTGAATAATTTTTTTGAAAAATATACCAACAGTTTTCAGGTTCAGGTGTTTTTTTTGTTACCATGTTTCCTTGGTGGGCTTTTCTTTGAAAGCCACCAAAGTTTATGTTAGAGTACCATGTAAATAGGAAAGAAAAATATAACGCCTCAAACAATAACTTACACCTAATCTTTCCATAGGAACTTGAAAGAGTTACCTCCTTACAGACTGGACTTCAGTTAGCTGCTGTGATCTGCACAAATGGGAGGAGGTATTGCATTTAATATTTTGTTTTTTAAGCTGCAAAACATTTCAAGAAAAACTGTGAAACTGTCATTGATAGTAGACTTTTAAAAAATTATTACTGATTTCTAGAATACCATTTAGTAACAACATATATAATGATCGAAAACTACATGAAGAAGGTATGTGGGAAATGTCTGTAAATCTAGTTATGCCTTAAAAACTGTACTGTTTTTGTATTGCTTAGATTAGTACTTCTCAAACTCTATTGTGAAGGACAGGTTTTCTTTTTTTTCCTTTTTACATTTTCTAACTTGTTACAGACTTATTTTTGTAAGCAATAAAAAGAAAGGACTAAGAAGATGGAAAAAAAACTACTAACGACAAAGAAAACACAGTCCCAATTTTTTATTATTCATTCATGAAATATACAATTATTATGCCAACTTTTGCTCTAAATGTTTTTAAAAGCTTATTCTCAATTTATGTATTATACTTTTCTTCTGATGGACCAGTAACAGTTTGAGTATTGGCACTAGTGTACCCACCATACTGTGAGTAATGCTGGCTTACATTGTATAGGTCAATAAATTTGTCAAATAAGTTTCTGATAGTAGTCATAATCTCTGTTTTAAGAGTAATTGAGGATACTGCCTATTTAATTGTCTATTATTTTGTGTGGGTGGTTTTATTATACTAGAAAAATTTAACTGTTTACTGTTCATTTTCACAGACACTTGAATATTGCAAAGGAAGGTTTTACCCAAGCTAGTTTAGGCCTTCTTGCAAATCAAAGGAAACGTCAGTTGCTCATTGGACTTCTGAAATCCCTGAGAACTATAAAGACATTGGTATATACAGGTTACTTTCTAAAAGTTAAAATTTAATTTTATGGTTGAAACAGATTTTTACCTCTGATGTTATTTTTATTTTTTTAGCAAAGAACAGATGTGCGCTTAAGTGAAATGCTAGAGGTAAGTTAACAAGGCTTGAAAATTTGGTGAATTTGATCATGTTAAGTAGAAAAATTATAGTGAAAAAATTCAGATGAGTATTCTTTCCAAATTTGTATGTGATATAGAGCGTTTTTAGATATGTAAAGGTACTTGCTTTAGAGCATTTTTCTATTGACATAATATACTTAATTTTGAAAAATTAATTTGAGAAATGTTGAGTTTGTGGCAATGAAAGAATGTTAATGTCACTATCTTTCGATTGTACTTGCACTGAAATAGCAATGAAATGATCTTTTTCATCTAAGATATAATAGTGACTTCAAGTATATTTCCTATGTTCGTTGTGTTTGGTATCCCTTATCTTAACTGGCTTTCTGAGTGACCCGTGTGTTTTCTCGGATGCTTTCTTAGCATTCTCAATCTGCTTCTGTGAGAAGGCTCACAAAAGCCTGGTGTTACTGAAGAAAAGATTTTTAGGGTTTTCTGTGCCATTATTATATTAGTTGTAAACCATTATCACTCAACTGGGGTTTGAGAAATCTACATGCAAAATTCCTTTGGCATTAAATTACTCTTTAGGTGATAAAAATATTCTGAGGCTGTTAATGAATATTACAATTTCCAAATTTGTTTGTTTAAAAGTATTAGAACTGTTGAATGTTGTGGTAGAACTGAATGTTAATTATGAGCAGAATGAATGTTGTTTGGACATGTTATGTAAACATTCCTGAAAGGAGAAATGTTAATAGTGAGAGAACACCTTTCTTGGGGAGCAGCTTATAATTCTGCGTGGCATTACCCACATGTCATGGTCACAGAGAACTGGTATTGCGTATTTGAGGGACAATATTCTTTCTACGCATAGGTCTGACCAGCTACCTTCTTCTATTTTATTTTTTAGCTGTTGGTATTCTCATCCTCATATGAAAGAAATTAAGCTTTTCTGGTTCTGTAATTTTTGGATAAAGTATGAACAGAAATTTGTTTCTTCAGGGGCTTTAAGAAAAATGTTTGCAGTCTAATGACTTCCCTTGTTGTTGTCTGAAGGAGGAAGACTACCCAGGAGCTATCCAGTTGTGTCTGGAATGTCAGAAAGCTGCCAGCACTTTTAAACATTACAGTTGCATAAGGTAAGGCAGCACCAAAACTGTAAAGCTGACTCAGTTGGCTATTTTTAATGTAGGGGTTGTATAACAAACAGTGTTTAATAAATATTAAAAATAAATATTAAGTCCTCTGTTCTTTTAGCATTCCTGTTCATAAGTGGGAGGTACAATAAAACTGTGAGGCTCTGGCCAGTTGGCTCAGTGGTAGAGCATGAGCCCGGCGTGTGGATGTTTTAGGTTTGAATCTCAGTCAGGGCACACAGGAGAAGTTCCCATCTGCTTCTCCACCACCCTCGTTGTTTCTTCTCTCTCTCTCTCTCTCTCTCTCTTTCTCTCTCTCTTTCTGTTTCCTCCTCCTGCAGGCATGGCTGGCTTGGAGCGAGTTGCCCCCAGTAGCTGAGGTTGGCTCCATGGTCTCTGCCTCAGGCACTAAGAAGAGCTCCATTGCTCAGCAAGGGAGCAACACCTCAGATGGGCAGAGCATCGCCCCCTAGTGGGCTTGCTGGGTGGATCCCGGTCAGGGCACATGCCAGAGTCGGTCTCTGCCTCCCTTCTCACTGAATTATAAACTAACAAACAAACAAATAAATAAATAAATAAAATTATGAGTAATGATTCTTTAGGTGTAATCAGATACTTTTTAATCCTACTTTTTCTTTTCACCTCCCTTGAAACTCATATTCTTTCCAGTATGATTTACTTCATTTTTATATAGTAGAGAAAAGTAAATTTATCTGTTCATATCTCCATTGCATGCCTGGGGAATTCTTTCTCCTTAACTTACCCTAGCTTGTAAATATTGAGAGTGTTATTGTAGTTTGTTTTTCAGATTGAGGTGGTTCTAGTGTTTGCCTTACCCTGATAAGATACCTTTTGGAAAATATAAGTGTAAATTTATTTTATATAATAGTCATGCTTATAATATTTAAATGATTATGCATTTAATGCCTTACATCTTTTGTTTAGTTATTTATAAAATGGATAATGTAAAAATGACTGCTACATCTCTTGCTATTAGTTATAACTTTATTAATGGATTTTTGGTCAGCTTAAAAAGAAGGTTTTGTATTACTGACGACAGTGTACTGGGGAGGCTCCAATCCCCACATGGAATTTCCATCATTCCTTTAAAACTGTCACAAGTAAACAGGCAATCTAAGTGAATGGTGTCCTGGCCAAGCAAACCCAGTTTCAAATTAGATTCACACCTGCCGCAGGATGCACCCCCTTAGTCTCTCCTCTGCAGAAACCTGGCAGTCAGGGAGCACGACTCACTGGTGCAGTGGGTGTTGACTGCCAGTATTTGAAAAGTAAAAAGATCATGGTAGACTAAAACATTAATACATCTTTGAATTAAATTTTTTTCTTTTAATATACTCCAACATTATAGGTCTCTGCTGAGTGTAGGATAAGGGCTAGCTATTTCTCCCCTGGAGATGCTTTTTAAATGTTTATGGAATTTTTTTCTTTACAATCATGCATATTGAAGCAGCATGCTGTCATTGGATTAGAAAATACATAGTTGGGTAAATACCAGTGATACTTTGGTTTTATCCATTTTGACTGTGATTAGCTGTCAGTATTAAAGATTTGATTATGTCATTTACACTTTTTAAATTGAGTGACTAGAGAATTAGGTCTAGTATGTTGAATGCATTTGAAAATTTTACTAAGTCCTCTGGGTCCTGGAAAAGGATAGCACACATTTAGTTTACTTTGTGGTGATAAATGTGTTAGGGTGAGAACAGCTTATTTGTGATTGAGTGAACGTAATTGAGGTCGTTATGTGTTTACTGAGTGTTTATTATATGCCACATGCTTTGCTTTGGAACTGTCTAGTGATCAGCTATACATACTGTAGCTAGCATTATCTCTGGTTTTCTAGAACATAATCTATCAAGGACTTGAATTGAAGAAGGCACAAGTAGGATGGGACCTTAGCAGGGAGAGAGTTGAGCATGCAGTGGACGCTTTGGAACCTCACTCTCCTTAGGGGATCAAGATGAAGGGGGATTTGATGGAGGAGCAGCAGGAGATAGCGAAGCCAAGATCTGAGGGGCTGTGGATATGAAATTACAGGTGTCATGAGGAAGTCTGTTGTAGATATGCCACGCCAACTGAAGACTACAAATATCAATCTGTTGGTGTTACAGTGACGGAGAAGTCCGAGTTGACCTTTTTGGGGACAGATTTGGTTGCTGTATAGGTGTAGAGTGAGAAAATTTGATAAGGAAGAGAGATGTGCAATTGAGAGGGAGAAACTCAAATAATTGAAAACTGATGGAAAGAACGAGAGGTTGAAAATAAAATCGAGAACATGATATATATATTAAAGCTTTGCAGGGATTATAGCAGAGATTGACTTTGAACAGGTCACCATCTAATACAGTAGGAAGAAATGGGTGTGGAAGTTTGGTGACAGGAAATTGAGGGAGTAGGTATCTGTTGACACTTTATTTTCTTCATTAAATGGAAATTTTATTTTAGTTGTGCAAAAGTAAATGTATTACTGGATGACAGTTAACTATAAAAAATATTTTTAAGAAAATTCTCATTTAGGCTTTTTAAAGTTAGCATGAAGTAACTTCTAAGTACTTTTTCATATTAATGTATATAATGATATGTGGAGGAGCTGTGACTACAGTTATCTGACCTGGTCAAGTTTTGACATTGAAAAGATCTGGAATGATGATTTAATTAAATAATTTTTCTATTTTAGATAATGTATTTAATTATGCTATGTATACATATGTGAGTCATTCATGTAATAATAAGAATAGTTTGTCTTATTCTCTGAAAATAGGTAAAAATACATCCACGAATACATTGATGGCCAAGGGATTCGTTGCAATGGGGTTTCCTGGGAGAACTGTTCAAGTTGTGTCTTTAACTTGATGATCAGTGCCAACGACATGGTGGCTCCGGGGGCAGAGGTGCTGGTTGGTTGACTTGTTGGTGGAGAGGACAGCCCCCCACTAGCAGGTCCTCCCCATGCGCCAGCACTGCTGCCTTTGCTTGCCTCCGTTCCTTCTGCCTGACCCAGTACACGTTCCCCTTCACCTCTTAGTTTACTCTTTTGTTCCTGTTGCGAGAACAAGAGAAGTTTGTTCACTTCTAGTAGATAAAGTGGCATGGGATATATATGTAATTTTGATATGTTGACAGGTTGAGTCCATAAAAATGGCAGGAGCTTTATTCCAACATTTAAAATTTTTGCTTTTATTAATTAGTTGCATCTTTTTTTATTCTACACATTTATTTTCTTTGTTCTTTCCTTTTTTTTTTTTCTAATCTTCTAAATACAATACTGTATTTAGAACCTGTTCTTGAGTTCTCTAGTCGGGTCTCTTTATACGTGATTCATCAACACTTTATTCCTTTACCTGGAGCTGTGGGATTTGGCCAGAGACAAGATTTAAGTCTTTGCTTGGAACTGAGTGAATCAGAGTGAAAGATCATTTGGCACTCTGGTAATCATAGGCATAATAATTAATTTCTAACTGAATTTATACTCTCATTTTCTTTAACATTTATATTTATTTTCATTCCTATCAATGACTAGAGAATCAGCAAATATATTCCGTTGAGAAATGTTCATTAAGAAAACCATGACTCAGAGCATTTTTGGATTCTAGTGTGATTTTTTTTTTTTTTAAATGCTGGCAAGTTCATATGTACAGGGTACCTGCTTGTCTACTTCTTAATTTTTCCTTGATAGATTCTATGTTCTTTCCTTTCCTAGTCACATTGTTTCTTTTATTGGAAATAAAACTTTTGGTAGGTGGCAGATTTTATTTGTTCCCAATAAGCATGAAACAACTGAGGGCTGACTCATGATTCTGAAGTAGGAAAAACAAAACTCACGTGTTTGTGTTTGCATAAAGAGCCATTGACTGTATACCTAGTAATACTCAGGTGATATGGCTATATAATTCAATACACAAAACACCAAATAATAATGATGCAGCCAGTTGATTGAAAACTGAAAGAAAACATAACTATTCGGTACCTTGTATCTTCCTTGAGATGTGCTGTGTTTCAGCATATTTAATAAAAGATACTGTGACACTTTTATAACCGACAGGAAACTTTTATATTATTTGACATTTTTTTGAGTTGACTGACAGAAAGTCATATAGTGGGGATTTGCTGGGAACAAGAATCAGACTGTGTTTATGTTAAGGTACATCTGAATGAAGCATTTAATTTCTTTTTCATTTGAAATTTATCTATATTAGTTTCAAGGAGAGTTATTTTTAAAGGTCAAAACTTCTTTATTATTTTTCATTTTATTTGAAGGAAACTACTTGAGTGAACCTGAGAATATTCTGGAATTTGCACTGAAAAGTGCATACCATTAGACGTTGTTTGTCGAGTACTGGACTTTCATATAGACAGATGTGCAGTTGGTCCTCCATATCCATGGGTTCTGCATCTGTGGAGTCAACCAACCACATATCAAAAATATTTTTAAAAAGTTTCAAAAAGCAAAATTTGAATTTTATCACACACTGAGCACTATGCTGAATTTACCCAAATGAAATGATGTGTAGGCATACCCTGCAGTGAACTAGATGCAAATACAGGTTGTATGTAAGTAATGCACAATTTTACATATGGGACTTGAGCACCCTCAGGTTCTGTTGTCTGCAGAGGTCCTGAAACGAAACCCTCATGGATACCAAGGGATGATGACTTAAATTTTCATAGTCATTAGAATACCCCCCCCCCCCCCATATTATGATCTTGGCAGTTGAATGAAAATTGTAGGTTGTGGGACTTCTTTAAATCACAGAATAATGAGCATAACTTTTAGATAGAAATACGGCAGTGCTGGGGACTATTCTTCCCCTGCTGCCCTTGATGCCTTCCTAGCAAGATGTACCTGCCCTCCTCTTCTAGACTCAGGCCAGGGGAACCTAGGAACCCTGCTCAAGCAGGGAGTGTTTCCGTGGGGTTGCTGGGTCTGCTGCGCTGGACCATGTGTGTAGATCTGGAGCCCCTGTGGCTCAGTCTGTTTGGGCTGAGCTATTGATACTGCGCTATTCTGACACGGACTGTGCTGCCTGTATCTGAACTTGTTTTACTCTGCCTCCTCCCTCCGTGCCACACCATTTAAAAAATAACGTCAAGTGTTATCATATGGCAAAAACGTACTATTTCAGGTACGCTTTACTATTAAAGAAAAGGGTTATAAAGAAAATGCAAAGGGTTTTCTTTCTGCTCCATTCATGTCCTTTCCTACTCCCTGGAGTAATCTACAGCTTTTAATTAATTTTACATTTATTAACTTTTTCCTAATAGATTTAAATATAATTTAAAATAATACATTAAGACATCGTTTATCTGGTTTTTTGCTCTAAATAGTTGTTTAATCCCTGTAATAAAATATCAATAAGAGATAGGAATTTTACTTCTGTTTTCTTCTCTATCTTCCAGATTTTGTTTGTGAAACTTATTTTTTCTTGGTCATGTTTATATAATTTTTTGTGACCATAATTAAAACTTCTGTGATTTTTCAATAAAATATTATGCCTTTTTTTTTTTTTTTTAATAGGCGGAGGCAGAGAGACAGACTCCCTCATACTCCCTGACCAGGATCCAACTGGCAAGCGCTCTGTCATGTGATGCTCTGCAAGTATGGGCCCCTGCTCTGTTGCTCAGCAACCGAGCTATTTTAATGCCTGAAGTGAGACCGTGAAAGCATCCTCAGCACCCAGTTGGATTCCCAGTTAGGGCACACAAGAGGAGAAGGGCCCATCTGCTTCTCCCCCTTCCCCCTCCCCTTTCTTTTTCTCATCTCCTCCTGCAGCCATGGCTTGAATGGTTCTGGTTTGAGCAAAGTTGGCCTGGTGCTGAGGAGGGCTCCATGGCCTATCCTCAGGTGCTAAAGTAGCTCACTGCCGAGCAGCGGAGCAGCAGCCCGGATGCCAGGACATCACCTGGTAGGGGGCTGCCGGGTGGATCCCGGTCGGGCGCATGTGGGAGTCCGTCTCTCTGCCTCCCCACCTCTCAGTTAAAAAACAACCTAATATAAATCTTAGTATTATGACTATTTAAATATTATTATCTGCAGAACAGGGTAGAGTGATTGGACTTATAAAAAGAAAGTAATCCTTTGTCTTTAAATGAAAATCAAAATCAATTACTATGTTTTTTCTGTTGAACATTTTTTACTTTTTTAGGTCCTACTCAGCTGCTTTCATTTTTATAGCATTCTTTTTTTAAAATATATTATTTTGTTAGTTAACTCTTGAGATTTTTTTTTTTTTTTTGGATATGGGATACATGAGAGGTCAGCTTTTAGATTCTGAAATGATATTAATTTTGTCCAGATACATGATTGAATGAAAAATTATTTTTTTGTTAGAAAAAGGCTTTGGTGAGTTGTCTTCTGGCCTCTTGTTTACGATAGAGGCAGATGCTCTTCTCATTTCATTATAAAGGGTCCTTTCCTTTACAGATTTTTAAGATTTTTCTTTTTACTTGATGTTCTAAACTTGCACCAGCTGCCTAGAAAAGTCATCGATGTCAGACTCTTTCCTCCTAGGTAATGAGACAAGAATGAAGTATTATTTAATGCTTATCTGCATGAGGTGCTGTGTTACTTATTATGCCAAGAGCTTTTGAAATTTATTTGTTCTCTAGGAGTTTAAAATAACAGACAGTTAACAAGCAGGACTGTGAGATAATATGCCAGTTAAGAGCACAGAGTACACAAACAAAAGACCACTAGAGATGTTTCATGCTGTGGCTGGCTCACTTCTGATACCCCCGCAGGAGCGGAGAAGACTGACATTTACAGGAGCAGCAGAAGCTCAGCACTGTTAGCTCAGGCGGCACTGACTGCAGTAATTCTAAATTAGATTTTCATAAGGTTTCCTCACTAGAGCTTTACATTTTAGCTTTTAAAAATTGAATCATGATGATGGTGATAGTGATGATGGTTATGAAAACATTTGAAGTTGTTTGTCCTTTACTGTGTTGCGCATAGTACTAGTCATTTTTCTTACCTTTTCATATTTAATATTGAGAAGATATTTCTCAGAATTGTTAGTATTTTCTCTGTTTTATGGATGAGAAATTGATGCTTTGTAAAATAAATGGAAGAGGTAGGAGTTTATTTAGGTCTTTTGGAAAAAAGCTCTTGGCATAATAAGTAACACAGCACCTCATGCAGATAAGCATTAAATAATACCTCATTCTTGTCTCATTATCTAGGAGGAAAGCGTGTGACATCGATGACTTTTTTAGGTTTGTTGGAACACAGAGCTTATTGCTTTTAACCAGTAGTACACTGTACTGTCTTCTAATGCATAGCTATTATATATCGTGGGAAGCTCATGGCTAGTAAGCCAATTTTTATTCGCTTCAGTAATTGACTTATATACTTCCAGAGCTAATTTGTTTTATTTTTCTAAACCCATTTTTGCTAGTTGTGTTTGTTATTATTATTTATGTTAAGTGACTAAACTAATGAACTGAAACAGATTTTTAGAAGTTAATTTGAATGTGTTGGAAAAACAATACACATTATTTAAAATATATTTCCTTTTTTAATTTGTTGAAGATGATACAACTTATAAAAATTGGGGGATATACCTAAATGTGATTTGGCATTCAGGTTGTTTTTCATTTGTGTTTAAGTTCCTACTTCACCTTAGAAAAACTGAAACTTGAAATTACATACAATTTACTTGTAATTTGGCTCATACCAGATTAAGAAGTTAAAACTGTAATCAAATGAAAATACACTGGTTCTAAATCAGAAATTAGTGAATGAAGTACATTTATACCGTTTTATTTAAAATGACAAGATACCTGTAAACACAAATTTGTTTTAACTTTGAACAGTTGAGCACTGGTTCAGCAAATTTTGTCTTTAAAGGGACATATATTTTAAGTTTTGCAGGCCATAAGGTCTTTGTGGCAACTATCCAGCCCTGCTCTGTAGCTGGAAGGCAGCCACAGACAATATATAAACAAATTTTTTTTGGCTGTGCTCCAAGAAAACTTTATTTAGAAACATAGGCTGTTGGCTAGATTTGGGAATGTTTTGAACATGTTCAGTATCCTTCGTAATGGACTCCGAGCTTTCTTTGTGGTTAATGGTTGTGTTCTAGGCTAGGTCAGGGATTTCTGAGCACACTGAGGACAGAGATCTGCTGGCTAGATCCAAAGAGATCTTAGTTCTTTTACCTCTGAGATCAGCTCATGGTTTGAAGGATCATGTGGAAACTTCATGGTCCCTCAGGGTTGTTGGTCTGGCTTTAGTGTTTGAAAATCAGGTTTTCTCCGAGGTCTATTAATAAACTCTCTGCCAGCTGTGAAAAGATTGAATCCACAGGAATAGACCTCTGATCTAAATAGCCTGGAATTTTTACGGGCCATTGACATACACTGTAAACTTAGAAGTATCAATTTCACTTAAGTTTATTCTAGCAGTTTTAGCATCCTGCCTAATCATATATGAAGATGTGATAATTTGGTAACTAGTGTTCACAATATAATAGAATCTTGAAACTTTTGAAATACTAGCTAGCAACCTTGAGATCTACCCCACTTTTGTATAGGAAACTGATGCTCAGAGAGGAAATTAGACTTAAATCACATGGCTCATTAATAATAAAGCAGGGAAAGATCATTAAGATACTAATTACTTTAATACCATATTTTTGTACAATCAAATTTATACAAAATTTGGGTTTATATGCTACCTTTCTAGAACTCATTTTGCAAGTGTGTCATAGATCAGCTATTTAAAAGAACACAGTTATTTATGCATATGTTATCTTTAATATTTTCTGTAGTAACAGGAAAAATGCTCCCAGAATTGTTTGTTTGATTCATTCCATAAACTTATAAGTAGCCTTTAATTGCTTTAGCCTTCCATCTTAGAAATGCAGTTTTTTTGATAAGGTAGCTGAATAGATTCTTTTAACATACTTTGATTAATTGACTTGAATTCATGTTTTGAAATGATGATGAGTTTTCTCTAAAGGCCATCCAGTTAATATGTCCACTCCTTAATCACACAATTTTTATATATGTATTTTTAATTAGTAGCAAATTGTTCTCAAACTGCAGTTGTAGCTTTTGAAAGCATTTTAATAAAGTCAAAATGTTTAATTTATAAATTTTGTTTAAATACTTCTACATACTATTTTCATTACCATGTTTGTATTAACTCTTAATACATATATCTAAAATCATTGTAACCATAAATGATAGAAATAACAAAAACTTCATTGTATGTTAATTTTAGAAACATCAAAGCACTTTTTTTTCAATTGAAAACTTAAGTAATTACTGTGACCTGTTAATGAATTTAGATATATTTTTCTTTCCTTCAAGCTCAAAATATTCCCTGAAAGAATATGTTTATAAGTTCTGACCTACTTAAATATTGGAGGTATTCTTACCTCTCCATAACTGTGTCTGTCTTCAGCCTTAGATGCACTTCCGACCTCCCGCCCCCCATGACAGAGGAGTGGAACTTGTTTTAGCTCTGTTTATTGCTTTTTGTCTTGCCAAGGTACCTGTAGACTCGAGGCTAGTGTTTTTTTCCTTCTCAAACATTCTTTTTCTCCTCTCTATAGTTTTGTTTACTGAGGTAGAAGTAGGGGCTAATGGAAGAGTAAAGTTTTGCCATTTTTGTTTGAATTGCAAATTTGATGTTTGTTATCTTCCCTGAGTCAGGTTTGAGTTTATTTAGTTGTGGGAGGTCACTGGGCAATAAGCCACGATCCCTGCTTAAAGAGAGTATATTCTAGTTATTGTGAACATTATATGCAATAATAAAGGGTGTAAGTCTGTGGTTTATTTGGGGAATCACATATATTCCATATGACTAAAATACAGGCACTGAAAAGTGAATAGGTTATTTTTTCATGTCAGTTATTCAGAGTCTTACACATCATACTAATTTAAGACTTTATCCTTGATTTGAGTAGGGGCCACTAGAGGTATTCAAGCAGTGGATTAATGTGGTTTTATTTCTGCTTTACTTAGGAGCTGCAAACTTAGATGTCTTTAGGGACCAGGCAGGTAACATGTGAAACAGGAAATAGTCAAGTCCCTAGGACTGGTCAGTCTTTGCCTAAAGCCTTTCACACACACAAGGTATTTGGAAATACTGAGCCTGACAAATCAAACAATATTGATGAAATTCAGTCTGAACTTAGACCAGGGGTCCCCAAACTTTTTACACAGGGGCCAGTTCACTGTCCCTCAGACCGTTGGAGGGCCAGACTATAAAAAAACTATGAACAAATCCCTGTGCACACTGCACATATCTTATTTTAAAGTAAAAAAACAAAACGGGAACAAATACAATATTTAAAATAAAGAACAAGTAAATTTAAATCAACCAACTGACCAGTATTTCAATGGGAACTATGCCCCTCTCACTGACCACCAATGAAAGAGATGCCCCTTCCGGAAGTGCACTGGGGGCTGGATAAATGGCCTCAGGGGGCCGCATGTAGCCCGTGGGTCATAGTTTGGGGACCCTTGACTTAGACCCCTGCCCAGAGCTATCCCTGAAAGTTTCTTGGAGGATGTACAATGTTTGGTATACAGAGGTCAATGGTGTTTGTCAAAGAAACACATTGGATGGGTCGAAGGGTGGGGTATGTGTGCAGATATTCATTAGGAAGCTATATATTAAGATAATTCAGGCAAAAGGTGATATGCTTGAGTTAGGACACAAAATTGAGAAAGGACAAGAATAGGTGAATATGAGAAATACTGAAATGGTAGAATCATCAAGATTTGATGAAGAGAAGGGAGAATTAAAGATGATTTTGACATTTCCGGTTTGGATTGGATAGGTAGTGATTGTATGAATGAAAAGAGAGAGTACTTGGGACAAGAAACAACTCTGGGAGAAGATACTGATTTTTGGGGGTGGGAATGAGGAATTGTTTAATTCTTTCTGATGCCAACACACTAAAATGACTCTCATTTGGGGGGTATTATTTTGAGGCCTTTAGGACTCATTCTTATTTTTATTCATTAATTTTTTAAACAGTAATTGTTTCACAATTATGCTTTTTTTTTTTTCATTTTTCTGAAGCTGGAAACGGGGAGAGACAGTCAGACAGACTCCCGCATGCGCCCGACCGGGATCCACCCGGCACGCCCACCATGGGGCGACGCTCTGCCCACCAGGGGGCGATGCTCTGCCCATCCTGGGCGTCGCCATATTGCGACCAGAGCCACTCTAGCGCCTGGGGCAGAGGCCACAGAGCCATCCCCAGCGCCCGGGCCATCTTTGCTCCAATGGAGCCTTGGCTGCGGGAGGGGAAGAGAGAGACAGAGAGGAAAGTGCGGCGGAGGGGTGGAGAAGCAAATGGGCGCTTCTCCTGTGTGCCCTGGCCGGGAATCGAACCCAGGTCCTCCGCACGCTAGGCCGACGCTCTACCGCTGAGCCAACCGGCCAGGGCTTCACAATTATGCTTTTAAGGACAATTTCAGTCTTGTCTATAAGAATTCCTTTAACTTGTATCTGTGGCTGTGGCTATTTTTCAGACATAAATTCTGTTTAGAGATCTTAATTTTTCTAATAAGGTATTAATCCCACACTGTTGGTTATCAAAGGATACAGTTTTGCTCATTCTCAGTTTTTACTAGAGAATATACTTTCTCTATATTATTGGTTTTACTTTTCCGACAAATTGCTTTGTATTTGTATCTATGTATATCATATCACTTTGGTAATATCTGTTGAGCTAGTATTAAAAGGCTCAAGAAGAAGCAGATGGAATCCATTAGTGTTGTGACTTAGGAGATAAAGGTCATCGTCCCCTTATCAAGACTGGCAAACTTTTCTCTCAGAATGTAATGCCAGAGAAAAGGATTTTTGTTTCTTTGTTCCACTCCTTCCCTTGAGTCGCTGGTATGTTTTGATATTATGGTCACTGAGTTGTATACTGTGGCCCTATTTGGTTTTGTTGCTGGACTTTGAGAATCAAAATTAAAATTAAATAACTGTTATAAAAACTTTGTATAATTTTGGTGTGCTACAATACATCTTTAACCTGTTCTTACTATTTTATTTTGCCTTCATCTTTTTTGTTGAAATATTTTTGCTATGATTGTATTTATTTTGTTAGACCTATTATAATTCAAATAACAGTTCTGCTTTTTTTTAACTGACCTAGAGAATTAAAGGGAACTAAATCAAACTGTCACATATCTCAAGTGTATAACTTAATAAATTCTTACAAAGTGAACATAGTTGCATAATTACCTCCTAGAAATAGAACATTTCTAAACTCCAGAGACTTCCCTCATGTCCCATCCTCGTCATTCCCCAAGGCAATTACTGATTTGGCTTTTGTCACTTAAATTCATTTTACCTGTTTTGAACATTACATTCATGCAATCATATGGTGTGTATTTTTTTTAATGGACTTCTTTTGATCCAATATTATGGTTTATAATTCAGCTGATACATTTTCATTGCTATAGTATTTCATTGTATGATGACATCACACTTTAGTTGTTCATTGATGATTGTGTTTCTTTAATATCTTTTCCTACTACAAATAATGTTGCAAGGATTGTGTATGCTTTTCTGTTAGATACATATCTAGGACTTCTGGGATATAGAGTTAAGTTCTTGAGTTTCAATAGATGGTACAGTCTTCCAAAGAGGTTGTAGCAATCTTCCCTTCCTCCAGCGTTGAATTGAGTGCTTCATTTGCTCTATATTTTGCCAACATTTGTTGATGCCATTTAAAATTTTTAAACAATATTTTTAGCCATTCTGATGGTTATGATGTCTTGTAGTAGCTTTTTTTTTTTTTTTTTTTTTTTACAGAGACAGAGAGCAAGTCAGAGAGAGGGATAGATAGGGACAGACAGGAACGGAGAGAGATGAGGAGCATCAATCATCAGTTTTTCGTTGCAACACCTTAGTTGTTCATTGATTGCTTTCTCACATGTGCCTTGATGTGGGCCTTCAGCAGACTGAGTAACCCCTTGCTCGAGCCAGTGACCTTGGGTCCAAACTGGTGAGCTTTGCTCAAACCAGATGAGTCCGCGCTCAAACTGACGACCTCGGGGTCTCGAACCTGAGTTCTCAGCATCCCAGTCCGACGCTCTATCCACTGCACCACCACCTGGTCAGACTCTTGTAGTAGTTTTAATTTGCATTTCCTCAATGCCTGATTGGAGTGCCTGTTTATATTTATTGGCCAATTGGCTATTTCCTTTTTCAAATGTCTGTTCAAGCATTTTGCCCTTTATTTTTATTCTGTTCTGTTGATCTGTTTATGTACGCTTATGTTGACACTGTTATTGCTGTTCCTTTATAAGCTTATGTCCTTCAGCATTGCTCTTTAAGATATTTTTGACTCTGACTCTTTGTAGCCTTTTGAGTTTCCATGTAAATTTTAGAAGCAGTTTGCCTGATTTAGTAAACTTTTTAAAATGCTGTAATTTTTGTTTGAATTTTACTTATTCTAGGAAATCATTTTGTGAGAACTGGTATCATAACTATATTGAAGGTTTTAGTCTTTTAAATACATAGTATATATACCCTTATGTATTAAGTCTTCAGATTTGTATTACATGTTTTTATTAGATTTGTTCCCAGGTATTTGTATTATTGAAATTAGGTTAAAAAATATACTGTCTAATTCCTTGTACTTAATAGGAGAAATTAATTTTGTCTTTAAATTTAAAAAAATCTAAATGGTATTTTTTATTTTTAAAACTTGGTATCAACTTTTAATTCTTAAATTCTTAGTTTTAACTATTGATGCTTTAGTATTTTTTATATATACAATCCTGTTGTTGTTAGTAATCACTCTTATTTCTTCCTAATTCTTTTTTTTTAATTTTTCTTGCCCTGTTGTAGAATCAGCAGCATGACTTACTGCTCATACTAATGCTCTTTGACTTTATTTTTTATTTATTCTACTAGCATGTATTTGTTTAGCAGTTAGTTTGTCTCTTTTAAAGATAGGAACATCTAACACTCTGTTTTATTTAATAGTGAACTGAATTCAAAGCTGCAGGATACTTTAGAACAGATTGAGGTAAGAAGAATTATATAGACTTTAAATGGCTTTTTCTTATCAGAGGTTTTTGAACAGCATAGATGAATCTTCTCTTTTGACTTTCGTGTTACTTCCAGTGTTTCTAGATCAGTATGCTGTATTTACTATTTTTTACTTGAGCTATCTGTGCATGGTTGAGTTAATGTTAATCTACTTGTAGACACAGTAATACAGTCAGAATTAAAGGATCTGAACACAGTATTTGAAAATATCACCTTATCCAGAAAGATCCCCAAAGTTTTAGTCATATGTATTTTCTCATTTAAATTATAGCCAAAATACTTAACTGTCTTAATTATTTTTCGATTATCAACTACTACTTTTTAGTTTAGTGAGTTAATTTATTTAGGAATAATTATTGGCTGATGAAAACCCTCCTGAATTCCTAACCTCATAATAATATTTGATACAATTCATCAAAATGTAAGAACTGGAAAGATAAGGATGTGCCATTGTTAGCATAGAGACTTGCTTCTCTTCTACTTTTATATAGAGTTCATCCCTATCTTTGCAAAGCAGGGTATTCATTTTTATAAATTTAATAAGAATTATTTTGTTTCTTGTATTGTTTGTTTTTCTGATAAGAATAGTTATAAAAATTGAGGCTGGACTTTCAAATGACCTTTTGTGGAAAGTGATTTAGATCATAAATGCAATTATTTACTAATTGTAAGAATTACTATTTGATAATTGTAAAGATAACTACTTCACAAATCCTTTAAGTAAATAATCACCTGAATATTTTAATGAGGACTTTCTTTTGAAAGTTCTGTATTTCTTCACTCTTAATACACAATAGTTTCTGCATGTATATAGAACAATAATTATTTTTAAATGAAATCTTTGAAGTAGAAACTGATAAACAAAATTGTGTATTTAGTTATAAAAGTGAGGTATGGACTTTTAAGTTTAACGTAGTTTTGTTGAGTATTACTTTCCAGTGATTACAATAGGATTTTTTATTATTTTAATAGTGTTACAAATTCAGTTCATATAATTGTAAGATTTTAGCAGGTGTTTGAGGAAAAAGTTAAGTAAAAATAACTAAAGTTTCTTTGGTAGCTATTATACTGATTTCATGTCTTAAAACACTAGATGTGAGATTTTAGAAACATGTTAATAACATCTCAGTGAAACTTGATTATAGTTGGTACCAAATGAGAAATATAATTTATTTACATTTTATTTGTTTTTGACTCTTAAGTCCAATGTGATAGTAAATGTGTCTAGATACTCATAGAAAGTGAGAAATAAATTTTAATGTATTTTCATTGCCTTGATAACATAACTCCTTAAGCTCCTCTTGCCTCCTCTTTTAATTACATAGGAACAGTTGGATGTCGCTCTTTCTAAAATCTGCAAGAATTTTGACATTAACCATTATACCAAGGTTCAACAAGCTTACCGGCTTCTTGGAAAAACACAGGTTAGTTTTGAAAAGATGTTTGCTTTTTTAAAAATCAGGAATCTGCTGATATTCACGATTGCTTAAGTTGGAGTACTATTAATGTAGTATCATTAAAGTTTTATTCAACAAGTAAATTTTTTAGCTGTATTCATAGTAGTAACATGGTTATTCACACAGGCTTAGAGTGTATATAGTATGATTAAAATGTTACAGAAGTTTGAACTGTGAAGTGTTAGGTTAATATTTTCACAGATTTATGTAGGCTTTAAAACAAGTGCATTATAATTCAGTGGGAGAGGATATGTGGTCTCTTTTACTTCGCCTTTGGGTTCAGAATGAGAACTACTTAATTTGGAGCCTCATGGCTCCTGGATGAGCCTGCTCGACTCCCTCAGAGGCATGTGCAAACTTTGTGCATTGGCCTGGAGCCTCATGGTTCCTGGATGGGCCTGCTTGACTCCCTCAGAGGTATGTGCAAACTTTGTGCATTGTGTGCATTGGCCTATAAAACAGGTCAATTGCATTTATCAGATTTCTCAAAGGATTCTGTTATCCCCAGAAAGTCCTCAGTAGTCCTTCAGTACTTGGCTTTATATACTTTTGCTGCTTAATGGTTTCCTTGAAAAACTTGAAAAAAGTGTCATGGTTTGAAAGTTAATTGTACGTTCCGTGCGAATAGGATTATACAGTATCTATGTATCTATGTAACATCTAAACATGATAGATGTAAATATTTTCTTGCATTAAATGGTGGTTTTGCCTGACCAGTGGTGGCACAGTGGAAAAGCATCGAACTGAAATGCTGAGGTCACCGGTTTGAAACCCTGGACTTGCCTGGTCAAGGCACATATGGGAGTTGATGCTTCCTGCTCCTCTCCTCTTTCCTCTCCTCTCCTCTCCTCTCCTCTTTCCTCTCCTCTCCTCTCCTCTCCTCTCCTCTCCTCTCCTCTCCTCTCCTCTCCTCTCCTCTCCTCTCCTCTCCTCTCCTCTCCTCTCCTTTCCTCTCCTCTCCTCTCCAAAATTAATAAATTTAAAGAAAAAACTAAAAGAAAAATATTTTAATGGTCTTTTGTCTTTAAAAGAAATTTAAGACTTTACCAAATAATTGAACTCTATTAACATTTTGAAATGAGTCAAGAACTTTGTTTTTTTAAATGTACTTTATTAATTTCCATGTCTTAAGAAATACCTACAAAAATACAAGAAAGAAGATGCATGTTAATATTGAGGGACATATTGAAAGACTTTTGAAAATTGAAAATGTTATTATAACTTGTAGTTCTACCCATTAGAGGAATTCTTTCATTCATTAAATATCTATTGGTACCTACTTTGTGCATTGGTCCAGGAAGCTGGATATAGTCCCCTCGTGGATCTTACCTGCTATTGAAGGAGATAGACATTAAAGAAATAAATGATAATGATGTCAGGTGGTATCAAGTCATGAGAAGAAATATATATCAGGGTAAGTGGTTAGGGTGATATTAAGTACTGAGTTATATAAGGTCGTCAGGAAAGGCGTCCCTGAGCAGGTGACCATTGAGAAGCATCCTGACAGTGCAGAGGAATGACCGCAGAGGGATCCAGAGGTGGGTCATGCATACCACGTCGGGGAAGAGCAGAGTGCGTACCAGTCATAAATGCAGGCCAGCAGAGCAGTGCTTACGATTCAGATTTATCTTTATTTATATGATGTTCTGGGTATTTAATGGGTTATTTTCAGATTATCAACATTACAATTGTAATTTCGTGAATAATAGTGATCTTTGTGGTATAGCAACAATTGGTAAGATTTTTTTCCTGTGTTTTTCAAATCTGTTGAAATGTATTCATTTTAGTAACATGAAACGATGTTCTATGTTTTCTTTCCATAGACAGCAATGGATCAACTTCACATGCACTTTACCCAGGCCATCCATAACACTGTGTTTCAAGTTGTTCTTGGTTATGTGGAACTGTGTGCAGGAAACACAGATACAAAATTCCAAAAGCTACAATATAAGGATCTCTGCACAGTATGTAGTAACTTAATTGCATTTGTATTGTCTCTTGGTTTTCAAATTCACATCCCATTTTTCTTAGTACCTATTATTGAAAGATGCTATGAAAATAGAAACAAACATGTTTGCTGTCTCTGGCCGGTTGGCTCAGTGGTCGAGGGATGGCCTGGTGAGTGGATGTCCCGGGTGCTTTCCCAGTCAGGGCACAGAGGAGAAGCATCCATCTGCTAAGAGATGATACAGTCACTATTAAATGATTTAAGTGGTAAAGCAATTTAATTCAAGTCAGTGACTTTTCTGTTAAAGCAAAAAATATTAAAATACAGATTTTAACAAATTAGGCTTTTTGTTCTTCACTCTTTTTTTACTTTGGTTCAATATTGGTGTATGTTTGTGTATGTATATAGTGTATTTTGTTATAATTAAACTTTTATATGCTGCTTGGCCTGTGGTGGCACAGTGGATAACATGTTGACCTGGTATGCTGAGGTCTCCGGTTCGAAACCGTAGGCTTGCCCAGTCAAGGCACATATGAGAAGCAGCTACTATGAGTTGATAGTTCCTGCTTCTTTTCTCTCTCCTTCTATCTCTCCCTCTCTCTCCGCTCTCTCTAAAAATCAATTAAAAAAAAAACACTTTTATATGATTTTAAAAGCGAAAGACATTTTTATTCATAGTTCTTGAGAGAGTCCTCTGTGCATTTATATAATATAAAGCCAAAAGTTGTACTTAGCTTATAAATTTTTATGATCAAATATTGTGCTTAAAATGTTTATTATGGCATTAGTATTAGTTTTATTTTGGAATTCCTTTCACTCTTTTCTTAAAGTTTACTGTAAAAATAACCTTTTTCTGTAGTTGCATATATTTAAATTATCATATAACAAAGATCTTATTCTTGACTTCATCTTGAATAAATGCTTGTTGTTAAAATTACTCCCAAGAAACATCTAGAGACAATCTTTATAAAATGATCCATATATGTGTGATATAGTAGGTGAGGTCTATATATTTATGTAATTAAATGAAAGGAACAAATGATTCTTTGATGTATTAGAGCTCAGTCAATGCCCCACTACCAACAGCAGGTACATATATTATTATTCATCCAACACAGTAGTAGTCTTCTTGCTTGGCAAGCTGTTGAAGTGTTTTAGTCTGAAATTGTGAGAATAATAGCAAGTGTTAGTGATGGCTTCATAAAGGAGTTTCTTTTGAGGAAAGGATTTGACAGAATTGGATATGGCAGGTTCTTTGTGTTGAAAGAATAGCCTAGCAGAGCTGTATAAGAGTGAGGATGTGATGCATTAAGGGGGCCCCTTTTCTTTGGCACCGTCTCCATAGAAATTTAAGAAAGCTCAGAAATTACCCCAGGATTATAAGTATGTGAGTATGTAAGACTTATATGTATGTAAGTCAGTGCTGCTACAGGGAGACAGGGATGGGGACATTTCTTTGAAATCTAATTAAGTTATAAATTATTTTATAAAATCGAGTCATATTTGACATGTTTAAACCAGATTAGGAATAATTTATCTTACATCATATTTAGTTTGATAAAAAGATGTGAACTTTTAGTAACTGAGTTCTCTAAATGAAGGTAGTGAAGGTAGTTAGTTAGCTCAGGAGATGAGAACTGGAATCCTTAGAAGTTTAATAAATAAGCTGACAAAAGGAAATTTAAATACGTTTTCCTGATAAGAATACATACCCAGGATCTAAAACGACACAACTCAGGCCTGGGAGATAATTAATGAAGGAACCTTGTATTAGAATGTGAGGTTCTTAATTTTTCAGCTTGTGGCAATTAGGAGTCATTTTAGCCCTGAGAAGAACTAACTGATGGGCCTGATCTGTGGCGCAGTGGGTAAAGTGTCCACCTGGAACGCTGTGTCGCCGGTTCGAAACCCTGGGCTTGCCCGGTCAAGGCACATATGGAGCTTGATGCTTCCCACTCTTCCCTCTTCTCTGTTTCTCTCTCTGACTCTAAAATAAATAAATTTAAAAACTTAAAAGAAAAGGAGTAACTGCTGATAATTCCTGCAGATGTTCCAGTGTGAGAGTATCTGTGGCAATCAGTGTGAGAGTATCTGTGGCATGGGGGGTCAGGTAAGAAAGAAGCAGCCGCGCCCTCAGGACATATGTATCAGTTGTTCCTGTCAGGTTCTGGAAGGGAGAAGGGACAGCCAAGGCATTTGGGTGGTTGGTTTTCTTTGTACAGTTGTGATATTTTGAAAGAAGTCCTTAATTGTAGAGTTTAAATATAACATTAAAAATGAAATATGTGAACCTGACCAATGGTGGCACAGTGGCTAGAACATTGACCCAGAAGGCTAGGATCCCTGGTTCTAAACCCTGAAGTCGTCAGCTTAAGCACGGAATCATCAGCATGATTCCCGAAGTCATTGGCTTAAGCTCGAAGGTCCCTGGCTTGAGCAAAGTGTCACTGGCTGGGCTTGAGGCATGTATGAGAAGCAATCACTGAACAGGGTTCAGTGAGAGTTCACTGAGTTGTGCCATTTTAGATCCGTGTCGCAACTACAGATTTGTGCTTCTCATCTCTCTCTGTCTATTCTCAAAAAAGAAAAAAGAAAGAAAAGAGATGTAATAAATGAGATGGTATGTTAATCAGAGTTCAGAGAGGGGTGTAATTTCTGTAAATGGAATAATAGAGTTTCCTTTATATGGAGAAATACTAGAAATAAAAAGAGCTATTCACCTGCTTGCTCTTATTGATAGTATTACTTTAAACCATTCACAGATATTAGTTTATTATTAAGTCAACTAGAATGAAAATTGAACCAGTTTTTTTTTTTATATCCCTTCATAAAGAAGTCTGGAGCAAAATTTGTGTTCTCTGTTTACTCTGATAAGCAGAGCGCTTCACAATTCTTAAGGCTAGCAGCAACCTGTCCCATTATGCAATTCCTACATTTGTGTCCTGTCACCATTGCTCTGACTTTAAAAAAAAATTATTTTCCATAGATTTGAGAGAGAAAGAAGCATCAACTCGTTGTTCCACTTAGTTGTTCCATTTTAGTTATGCACTCATTGGTGCTTCTCCATGGTCCTTGACCAGAGCGGAAACCTGTTACCTCTGCATACTTGGATGACTCTTGATCCACAGAACCATATGGCCGCCCTTGGGCCACCATTGATCTGACTTTAAAAATATAGCTGGCTTTGAGCCTTTTTGAAGTCATTTTGCATGAATGCCCTTATTTTTATTTCTTTTATTTTTATTTTATTTTATTTTTTAATAAATTTTTATTAATGGTAATGGGATGACATTAATAAATCAGGGTACATATATTCAAAGAAAACATGTCTTTATTAAACCTTGTTTTCTAAACAATTTAATTGGACGCACAGTTTTTCTCTCATCGTTTATCTTTCAGTCTGGTTTCCTTGTTTTTCTCAAATGTATTGGCTTACAGATTTTAGATTAGTAATTTAGGTGTTTTTTTTTAATGTGTATATTATTTTAAAACACAGATAAATGACTAATATTTAACAGCAAATTTTTCAATAATTAAGCCACGCTCATTTCTGCAAAGGACCAATGTAAAGAGGCATAGTGTTCATTTTATGTACTTTAAAAATTTAGTGTTTTTTTTTTTAGAAAGTGAGTTTCTATTGCCTTAAGAAAATTGTGGTAGCCCTAGCCAGTGGTGCAATGGATAGGACGTCGTCCTGAAGCATCTAGGTCACCAGCTCGATCCCAGGTCACCAGCTTGATCCCTATGTTTCTGATTTGAGCCTCGGTTAGGGCACATATGAGAAGCAATCAGTGGCTGCACAACTAAGTAGACCAATCAGTTGATGCTTCTCTCTCTCACCCCTTCCTCCCTTGAATCAATGGAAAACAAAAATTGTGGTAAAACATACATAACATGAAACTGTCTATCTTAACTGTTAAGCGTACATTAAATGCCGAGTGCATTCAGATAATTGTGCAACCATCACCACCATCCATTTCCAGAACTTTTTCATCTTTTCAAACAAAGTCTGTTAGCCACTACCCATTAAACATATGGTTGCATTGTACCTTACATGTTTACCCACTTTATGGAGAGATTAAAAGACACCAAGTAGTGATATTGTAGAGAAACCCTTTGTAGGTTATTTGGAAGTTTATGAAGTATGTATCAGTTAAAAAAAATTTTTTTTTTACCAAAAATTTTTGGTAACCTAATGGCATTCCTTGGGGAGCTTATTGCAAGGTGTTAATTAGGATGCTATTGATTAATTTTGTGATAACAGAACTGGCTAAGCTGGCTGAATGTTTCCAGCCATTTTCAATCATTCATTTTTGAATGCTCTTAATGAATTTTGAGTTCTCTTTTTGAAAGAAAGTTGATAAGGGAATAGTACTTTGGGAATAATATATACTTTGAAGGAGAAGTAATGTTTCTTTTAGAAAAAAGCTTTCTGAAGTCATTTAAGTATTTGTTTTCTCAAAGTCTTGCACATGGCAGTGGTTAGTAATGTTACTTAAATCAATTATCTTGTCCTCTTTGTCTCTAACTGGTATGGTGTTGACACATTTCAAATTGATGAAGGCTGAGGCCTAGTTCAGAAGAGGGGTCAGAGGAACCTGGCTAGAGTTTGGTCAAGGACAGAATCTTTGTCAGTGGTCAGCTTTAATATTTTTACCAATCTGATGGATGGATGAAATTAGTTTTATTATAGTTTTAATTTATATTTTTCTTATTGCAGTGAGGTTGAACATGTTTGAGGTTTATTTGAGGGCCATTTAAATGTCTCTATTTGTGATGTGTTTGTGCCTTATTCCCATTTTTCTGTGATTTCTAGTCTTTTTCCCTCAAATTTTTAAGAGCTCTTATAAATATGGAATATTATCTCTATTATCTCTTTATTGTGATATATGTTGTGACTGTCTTTTCAAGGTTGTCATTTGTTTTTGACTTTGCTTATCATATTTTTTTGGCTGTACAAATTATTTTTATATTTTTAAGTAGTAGAATTTATAAATTTTACTTGTATTACCACTGAATTTTGAGTCATAATTAGAAAGCCTTCTATGTTTTCTTCTTGGGCTAGTATAGTTTTATTTTTAATTTAGGTCTCTTATCTATTTGGTTTATTTTTGTGTATGAGTGACGAGTCAGTCTAATTTTGTTTTTGTCTAGCTTACTATCTAGTTGTCCCAACTCGATTTATTATATATTTTTATATGAGGCTAGATCTATTTCTGGACTTTTTATTGGTACTCAGTTAAATTAATAAATTACCTTAGGCAAAACTGGTATCTTGATGCCGCTGAAACATCACAAGAATAAGAAGTGTCTTTCTATTTTCAAGTCTTTGCCTTTCAGTTTTCTCCATAGTTTTGAAACATTTCTTGTTCAGTTTATTCCTAAATATTTTATATTTTTTGTTATTGTAAACAGAGGTTTCTTATTCGGTGTATCTTCTAAATGATTATTTGTGTATATGAACATATTTTTTTTCTTGTGAACTTTATAACCTGCTACCTTGCTGAATATTTTTATTATTTGAGTTAGCTTTATGATCTATTTTCTAGGGATTTTCAAGTATATTATGTCATTGCAGATAGAAATAGTTGTATTCCTTCTTTTCCTATTCTTTTGCTTCTAATTGTTTTCTTTAGTCTAATTGCACTGGTCAGTACCTCCAGTACTTTGTTAAATAGTAGTGGAGACACTACCATTGTCTTGTTCCTGACCACAGTGGGTAGGTCTTATTGAATTCCCTCATTTAAGGAAACATCTATCCATTTTTATTTTCTGACAAGTTGTTATTATGAATGGCTGTGTTGCCTTTTGTCAGAAGTTTTTTTGAGCATCTATTGGGATAATCATTTGGTTTTTCAACTTAGACCAATTAATATGACATATTAATAGATTTTATAAGATGAATTGTCCTACCATTCTTGGCATAAACCCTACTGGGGCAGTCTGACTCTAGAGCTTAACAACTGCTTTGTTTATTACTTCCTGGTTGAGTTTCAGAGATTTGCTCTATTTACACAAAAGTATACTGAGTTATATAAGTTAGTATTTTTATTAATTGGTAGATGAATATTTTAGTTGATGAGTTTAAAGGAGGGAGAGGTTATTATGGAGATTTAAAAAAAGTATGAAAAGAAGATCACTACCAGCTGTGATATCCTAGTGTCAATCACATTATAGCTTTACTTGCTATATAATTAATTCTCCTCACTGTTTACCTAGGAGGGCAAACACCAGTCTTAACCTTCCAGTCTCTGTCAGCGTGATCAGTGCTGGTGGATTGAATACAAACTGAAGAAATGCTAGGGAATCTCAGAGGATGGAGCAAATGCTATTATAACAGATAGCAAGTCTGCAAAATAGAATGGAGACATCATTCTACCTGCAGGGGAAAAAAGCAGAATGACAGCTGATAGTTTTTTACAAAGAATAGAGGGGGAAATGTTCATGTATTTTATTAGGGAGAAGATTTGGGATCACATACTGTTTCATATGCTTGTTATATAAAATTATTTTAAAATATTATTGTCAGATATGAAATATATCTATATTTATAGAATCATCAAAGATGTTTGCTTAATGTATACAAATGAAATGATTGAATTCCAAAACTGATCTCTTTTTTTAAGTTGTGACTCAGCTCCAAGGATGAATATAAAGCTGTATTCGCATGTTAACAAGCATGTCTTTGCAAAAGGACATTTGGGAAAGTTTACGCTGACATTTTTGAGTACTCTTGTCAAGTCAGTAATTTTTGTAGGCTCTTTGGTTTTCTAACTATAATTTGATAAGTAGTATGAGAACTGAGAGCCATAATGAATACTAATAGCTGTGTTAAAAGGAGAATTACTTGAACAAAATTTACTGGCCATTGAACTTCTCTTTAGATATGTTAAGGGAGGGATTTTTCTTGATTACCTCTAATTCTTGAAGGAATTTGATTAATAGCATTACATTTTATTTTTATTAACTTTGTATTAAAGTAAATGTAGTCATTTGAAAGTTGGCTCTTCTCATTTTCTTCAGCATGTTACAGCAGACAGTTATATTCCATGCCTTGCTGACCTGTGCAAAGCACTGTGGGAAGTTATGCTCAGCTATTATAGGACTATGGAATGGCATGAACAGCATGACAATGAGGATACGACTTCTGCTTCAGGTAGGAAATTACTTTGATTTAAGAAAAAATTGCATTGTAAATAGGCCACATTTCTGAAGTAAGTAGAAAGAAAAGGAACAGACACTCTTAAAATTTCAGGGACTACAGTGACCATCAAGTTCAGTGTTTACCAAAGAAAGTGATTCCGATACTGGAAAAGCTCCATTACCTTTGGGGATTAACTGGGCCTAACGACTTCTTAATTAACTACTAGTACCAATTTAGGAAAATCCTAGGCCTACTGGGATTCTAATTTTCCACAAAGTATATCTTGTTTCGCAATCTTGTTTTTTCTAGATGTGGAATTATTCAGACATTTCAGCACCTCTTTTCCCTTTACTAGTACATTATTTAGGGAGAGTCCAAAGGAAAAGTTTGGAACCAAATTAACACATACTTAGATGTGAGATGTAGATAAGAGTTTAGGGACAGTATATGTATTCATCTTGGTGAATCTTGTGTTTTGCTTTAGCTTAATAGTTTACATGTACCATTGATCCTTGAACAACACAAGTTTGAACCACTTATACATGTATTTTTTAATAAATATAGTACTATAAATGTTTTTTTCTGTTGTGATTTTCTTAACATTTTATTGTAGAAATGCAGTATATAATGCATCTAACATACAAACTGTGTTCATTGACTTTTATCTAATTGATAGGCTTCTGGTCAACAGTAGTTAAAACTTGGGGGTTCTAAAATGATATGTAGACTTTTGACTTCAGGGAAGGTCAGCACGCCTAACCCCCGTGTTCAACTGCCAACTATATTATATCAATTATATGTATATATGTTTCCGTGTATGTATTTTATCAGGGGTATAGAGTCAAACTTAAAACTATTTGATTCTTATATATAGTACTTAGTCCTTGTTGCTAAAATTGCTTGACCCTAATCTGTATATATTTTAAGAACATTCAGGACTCTGATTATTGTCAGTCTGGCAGTCAGCTGACAATATCTAGGACTCTAAAAAGTCACTTGTTTACCTGAAAATATTCCTCATACTTACATTAAGGAATAAAATTATAGGGATTGGAAATTTGAAAATTGTTCTTTACAGAACTTAATAAAGCTTTCAGAGTCTCTAGAATTCATCTGCGGTAGCTCTAGTGACACTACTGGTATCCTAACCCATTACTGTTCTGAAATAAACCTCTAAATCTGCGCACTGCCCTGAGCTGCCGGTCCCCAGTAACCAGCCCACACAGGGAAGGAGGCTCCAGCTGTGCCAGTGCTCAGAGGTCCACTGGGGGCCTGGCTTATGCAAGGCTTTTTGTTGGTTACCAGGACATCCTGCTAGCCTACGATGAGATAATAGCCCCACGGCTTTGTTGTTCCTCACAATTAATGCTCACAACGCAGAATCTTTTAAATGTAAATGTTTATGTGTATTTTTTGTTGCTTTGGGGGAAAATTTGTTTTGAAACAGATCATTGATCTTACTTGATGAAATGGACATTGTTATTTTCTTTATTTATCTTGGTGTGGATAAAAATATTCTGAAAAATATGCAGTTTGTATCATTATTTCACTGCAAGAGCAGTTGTGCAATCTGTAAACTTGTTAACATGCAGATTAATTGATAATGGGGTTAATTGGTCCTGCAGTGACCTGGTAGAAGGGAGTATAGTTCATTGAGAACCTGGTCTCAGGGATCACACTACTCAGCTTGGCAAGATTAGTTCCAGACACACACGAACTAAGTGGTCTTAGGTGTAAAGTACTTAACATTTCAGGTTCTAAGTTTATCAGTCTGAACAAATGGGTTTAATCCTAATACTTGCTTTTTGACATTGTCTTGGTTGTATAAACATTAAACATGCTTTCTGTATTTACTTAGGCATATAATATATGAGAGTCCAGCGAGTTGTTTTGGTTTTTTTTTAAACAAAGATATTCTGAAGCAAATAAAAAAATATATACCATCTTTTCTTTTCAGAGGGGAATAATATGATGAGTACTGAAGAAACTAATTTTGATCGTGGCTACATTAAAAAGAAATTAGAACATGGACTTACACGAATATGGCAGGTTTGGTTTTTAAAAAATTACTTTTTTCTTTGCATAAGCAATAGAAACCTTACTGTCTAATCCGTTTTGGAAATTCAGTGTTTAAATTTTCTATATTTATTTGTATTTCTTGCATATTTAATAATATTTAATTTTTCTTTGGAATAAGTCTATCATTTAATTTAATTTTTATAATTTAATTGACAATTCTATTTGATTATACATGACAGTAGAAAAAGTCTTTTAATTTGAAAATCTCCTTTATAAATCTTTCTATTTTCCTAAGTTACATGTTTTTTAGTATCCTAGCAAATCTATTTTTCCTAAATTGCTATCTTATTGAGACACTTTATTTTTATTCATTTGTGTTTATTAATTTAAAAATAAGTTAAAAGGATAACTAAATTGGTGACATACTTGGGTTGGATTCTAATATAAAATGGAGAATTTTTTTAAAGTTAATGATTTTTGTTTATTGGCTGAATGTATCCCTCTGTTAGCTTTTCTTCTGCAGTTTAGTAGCTCAGTTGTTATACAGTTATTAAATTTGTTAATATGTTCAAATTTGTTACTTCCTAGATAAAAATGTAATTTTTTTTTTTTTTTTTTTGTACTTTTCTGAAGCTGGAAACGGGGAGAGACAGTCAGACAGACTCCCGCATGTGCCCGACCGGGATCCACCCGGCACGCCCACCAGGGGGCGAAGCTCTGCCCACCAGGGGGCGATGCTCTGCCCCTCCCGGGCGTCGCTCTGCCGCGACCAGAGCCACTCTAGCACCTGGGGCAGAGGCCAAGGAGCCATCCCCAGCGCCCGGGCCATCTTTGCTCCAATGTAGCCTTGGCTGCAGGAGGGGAAGAGAGACACAGAGGAAGGAGGGGGTGGGGGGTAGAAAAGCAAATGGGCGCTTCTCCTATGTGCCCTGGCTGGGAATCGAACCTGGGTCCCCTGCACGCCAGGCCGACACTCTACCGCTGAGCCAACCGGCCAGGGCCAAAAGTGTAATTTTTTTGAAGATAACTTTTCTTTTTGGACTTATTTGAAGCTTCTAGAAGACTGTTGATTCTTTGAGCACGTTTTGGTCCTTTAAAATATATTTTTTATTTTTCTAATGAGGCTGATTTTTAGTTTGACAACCTTTTATAGGATTTTTGAAAAAAATATTTTGGTAAATACTGGGTGGAACAAAAGGAAGTTTACAGGTGTAAGTATGAAAACATTGAGTTTTTTCTTATATTATTAATTATTGTATTATTTTCTATATGAACAACTATAAACCTCCTTTTGCTTTACCCAGTATATACTGAAACATAAATTTTCTCAAGAATCACATGAAAGTTACAATTTAGTGCTCTTCTAACTTTTGATAAGTTGACATTGGATATGCTATTGAATTTTTAATTTAATATTTAAAAGATATGCATGTGCGAGTTATAAGAACTTCAACTTCTATATTTTATGATATGACCTAATTTTTAGTTTGCCATTTTTATGATTTCATGTATAATTGAAAGAGAAATCTCATACTCATTTAATATATATCCTGGGTCAAATATGAGTTGTTTCTCATTTAGTCTCCTAATACGTAGATTCTAATGGTGTTTAGTTGAAATTGTAGAATCCATAGGTTTTCTGGTAATTCAGTGTACTTCAAAATATTGACCTGGCATTTTATGATATATAGCTAGTTTCCATTCAGTCAGGCAACCTGATTCCATTCCTGACAGAGGAAAATCTATCAATTTACAGTGCGGTAAAGCTGTTCTAATTTAAGCATTCGGCCAGTTTAATAAAAGTCACCATGCTTTGGGGTACACTGTTGTATTGTAGATTTCCGGCGTTAGAGTTTCCTCATCTCCGCCACTCGAAGGTTCTTCTACATCCCCAGCTCACAGCTAGTTTTAGTACAGGGCTGTGTGTACTGTAGGAACTCATTGAATGTTTGTCAGTGTAGAATCACAAGGCTCAATGCAATTGAAAAAAAACAAAAGCTCTGAAAAACAAATATTTTTTTATAACACATTTAACAGGCAAAACCTGACCTGAATTGAATTAGTTTGGCAGCAGAACCTGACCAGTATTATCATTGGGCTTTTTATAGCATTTATTCCATTAGAGTGAACACTGACATGTTGCAGGAATATTTATGTTTCTTTTGTCCCAGTCCCACTGGAGGTCTTATTACTTAATATATGCTATACATACCATAATACATTTCTAACATCTGAAATCCTAAATTGCAAAGCACAAGGGAGCATGTGACAGTTTGCAGACATTTATCATAATTATAGAGATAATGATAAATGATTGAAAAGCATAAAAAGATATTTAACATTTCTGACATAAAACTAAAATCATAATCATAGTCGTTTTGATTTTTGATATGAAAAGTTTTTAGAATATTGTGTCAAAATTCCATGTATTTTGACTCAGTCTGAATCTTTAAATAAAATATTATATTGTATGGAAGACATTATCCATGGATTTGAGAACATGGGGGTGAACTGTGGCCCTTGACCTCGTGGAGCACACAAACTTAACCACGTGAAAGTTTTGGTCTTCCAAGGTTTTCTTTTCATATTTAAACATTTGATATGTGAGAAATAACTCTAAAAAGTGCTTATTATTTCTTTTTCCTACAGAGAATTAGGGTTACAATATTTCTACTTTTTGCGAATTTAAAATTTTTGTCACATTTTAGTATGCCACCCTCTTTTATTTATTTATTTTTTATTATTATATATATATATATATATTGTATTTTTCTGAAGCTGGAAACGGGGAGAGACAGTCAGACAGACTTCCGCATGCGCCCGACCAGGATCCACCCGGCACGCCCACCAAGGGCGACGCTCTGCCCACCAGGGGGCGATGCTCTGCCAAGACCAGAGCCACTCTAGCGTCTGGGGCAGAGGCCAAGGAGCCATCCCCAGCGCCCAGGCCATCTTTGCTCCAATGGAGCCTTGGCTGCGGGAGGGGAAGAGAGAGACAGAGAGGAAGGAGAGGGGGAGGGGTGGAGAAGCAAATGGACGCTTCTCCTTTGTGCCCTGGCCGGGAATCGAACCCGGGTCCCCCGCACGCCAGGCCGACGCTCTATCGCTGAGCTGAGCCAACCGGCCAGGGCCAGTATGCCACCCTCTTTTAAAATTCCTCTTTCTGCATTTAAAAAATACCTCTGTATTTCTTTTTGTTGGGAACAAAGTTCTACTTAAAGAAAGCTTATTATTATATTATTTTTCTTAGTGTGTGCAATTCTGAGGGAGGAGTTTTTAATCTTCCAGAATGATTGTAGTTTTGTCAGGTTTTTCTTTTATTTCTTAAAGCTTTTGCTTTTTATACTTGGATGTTATGCTGATTGATTCTGCTATGCTAATAACCACTTACCTTCCTTGTGCATAATTCCCTTCATTAATTTAAGAAAATACTTCTTTTGTCCTAAGGCATTTTGCTGTGAATTCTAACTGGTTTTATTATTACCATTGGTATTTTATTTTGTTCATATTTTGCTGGTACATATTTGACCATCTTTTTATTTTAAATGTCTTTGGATCAGATTTTAGTTGTGTTTTATAAATATAAAAACTTTTTTTTTCAGGAGAGAGACTTTATCTTTTAACATGGCAATTGAATATTTTTATTTTTATTAGTGTTTTAGTTCATACATTTTAATTATTAGAGAAGTTGAACATTTAAAAATATTAATTATTGATTTGTGAATTATTTGCTTGATTTGCTCACAGCTTCTAAATAAATTATGTGAGAAATGAATAATTCTTTGCATATAATTTGTCTATTTTTACTATGCCGATGGTTAAGATTTTTATGACCAGAAACTATTGACCTTTGTTCTTTTTTTTTTTTGTATTTTTCTGAAGCTGGAAACAGGGAGAGACAGACAGACAGACTCCCGCATGCGCCCGACTGGGATCCACCGGGCTCGCCCACCAGGGGCCTACGCTCCGCCCACCAGGGGGCGATGCTCTGCCCCTCCGGGGCGTCGCCCTGCTGCTACCAGAGCCACTCCAGCGCCCGGGGCAGAGGCCAAGGAGCCAACCCCAGCGCCCGGGCCATCCTTGCTCCAATGGAGCCTCGGCTGCGGGAGGGGAAGAGAGAGACAGAGAGGAAGGAGGGGGGGAGGGGTGGAGAAGCAGATGGGCGCCTCTCCTGTGTGCCCTGGCCGGGAATCGAGCCCGGGACCTCCGCACGCCAGGCCGACGCTCCACCGCTGAGCCAACCGGCCAGGGCCTTGACCTTTGTTCTTTATGTTACATTTACTCTTTTTTTTTTTTGAGTGTGTGACAAAGACAGAGAGAGGGACAGACAGACAGGAAGGGAGAGAGATGAGAAGCATCATTTCTTTGTTGTGGCACCTCATTGTTCATTGACTGCTTTCTTATATATGCCTTGACCAGGGGTTTTCAGCAGACCAAGTGACCCCTTCCTTGCTGGAGCCAGCAACCTTGGACTGAAGCTGGTGAGCCTTGCTCAAACCAGATGAGCCCGTGCTCAAGCTGGCAATCTCAGGGTTTTGAACCTGGGTCCTTTGAGTCCCAGTCCGATGCTCTATCCACTGCGCCACTGCCTGGTCAGGCTGTTACATTTATTCTTAAAGTGGGTTTTTTTTTTGTAATGCTCAGATAAATATTCATCTGGTAATTATAAACATATTTATCTAAACTTCTTTATCCCTAATACTTTGAGTACTGCCTAGAGCACTTTATAAATACTCAGATCATATTTTTGCTTTATTGAATTTATTTTTAAACTTTTAAAAACTTAGAAAAATGTATGTAATCCATTTATTTCCTTTTGATATAAGATATAAAGAGGACATTCTGTCCCTTTTTATTTGTGACTTTTCTTTGTAGCAAGGTACAGTGAAAAGAGACTTTGAGACTGATAGACATGGTTTCAAGTCTTAGCTTTGTCCTTCACTGAAGTTTCTCTTTTCTTATGGGGACAGTGTGATAGTATGTGCTTGCTCAACAGGGCTGTCATAGGATTAACATCATACATATGTGAAGTTCTCATCATAATGATTGAAACTGGAAAATACTCAGAAACAGTGTTTTTTACTGCTGTTTATTAAGCTGTAGTGTGTATGTTAGCACTGTTTCTGAGTTATTTGTTCTATGACATTGATTTCTCTGTATATGACTAGCATGTGTTTAAATTTTTTTTCATATATTTAATACAAATAGTACAAGTCCTCCAACATTACTCATAACTTTTATTTCATTTTCTCAAAGCTTTATTTAAAAAAACCCCAGCAAATTATTCTGTTCATTATTTCTGGTGAATTTTAGAATAGTTATTTGGAAGAATAGTTTTGGTTGTGATTTCAGTTAAAATTTCATTGAGTCTGTACATTAATTCGGGCAAATTGACATCTTTATATTATTTAGTCACCGTCCTGTTCCTTGACTTGCAATTTATTGAAATTTCTTTTATGTTGTTAATTTTTTATAGGTCTGATATTTCTTATTAAAGTTATTTCTATTTTTAACATCTACTTTAAATGAAATCTCTCCATTGTAATATGCTACAGCAGTCATACATAAAAACTAGCAATATGTATATCATATATATAATCACTTCAATAGTTATTAATTCTAATTATTTTTAAATTGATTATTTTGGGATTTCTAACCTAATAAGTTATGCAATAATAATGATGACTATCTTCATATCCTATATGTGGATATAATTCTTACCTTGCATGTGTGGGTGTATGTACTAATAATGTTGATCATAGCTATTACTATATAATATCTAATGTTTATAGAATTGTCTCTGATATCACCCTAAAGATATTGGCTGTTGGCCTAAATAGATATTCTTTATCAACTTAAGTATGTATTTCTGTCTCATTTTAATGTGTAACTATAGAATAAGTGGTTCTAAGAACTTATTTTCTCTATTTTGGATTTACTTGATTTTTTTTTTCCTTTTTTATAGGATGTTCAGCTAAAAGTAAAAACCTACTTGCTTGGAACCGATTTATCTATATTTAAATATGATGATTTCATCTTTGTTTTGGATATAATCAGCAGGTACTGTTTGAAGTCTTATTCTTTAATTTGGCTCATTCAATCATGATAATCAAATAAATCATGATTTCAGTGATTAATCATGTATAACTTCTTTATGGAAATGAAGATAATTGGATATTCATAATTTAATCCATGCTGAGTTTTTGTGTGAATCTGTTTAAATATTTCTGCTCTTCTGATGTTTATAATCGATATATGATCTTTAGGATTTCTTCAAACATCCACATTTTATAATTTGTAGTCTTTGAAAAAGATTATCTGGATTTCATTTTTTTTTACTGTATAGGGATGTTGCTGAAATTTATATAAATCTTTTTATCCAACTAGGTTGATGCAAGTTGGAGAAGAATTTTGTGGCAGCAAGTCTGAAGTTTTGCAAGAATCTATTAGAAAGCAAAGTGTTAATTATTTCAAGAACTACCACAGGTGACAACTTTAATAAAATATGAACTGACTTATTTAAGTGTTGAGAATACTTTTGCCTATCAACCTTATAGCATTAATTGATTTAAAAGAGTTACTTTTGAATTTGAAAGTGTGTGTTGTTTGTACCTCTTTTTTAGGACGGTTCAGGATTTTTGACCAAAAAACTTATAAAATATGCTCATTACTTATTTATTGTCAATTTTAATATAGTTTTTGTCTTGAGGGTCTCAAAATATAACTAATTATTGAAATGCTTTCTTTATGGATGAAAGGTTATGATTATATCAGCATTTTCACAGAGAATTTGTCCACTATTCTGTGCTTGAATGTATGGTGTGAGCTAATAAGGCAGTTAAATTGGTAGAGGCTGCACTCTGTGAGGGGTGCTTGAATGCGTCTGCCTTTTAGGAGAAGAAGGCATTTGGAGAAGAGGGCATGATATTCACAATGTAGCTACAAAGTAAAGATTAGCTCCTTACTGCATTGCTTTGCACACAGTCACTACTAACTTTAAAATGGGTGACTAGGAATGGCTTTGGGAAGGGAGGGAGGTGGGAAGTAATGTGTACATAGCAGTGTGCTTTTCTGCCTAGAACAGCATTGCACTGAGGGAGCTAATATGTAGTAGACCATGGTCGAAGCTGGACTCGGTGCTGTTCCCCTTACATACGCTTTGTCGTTGCAGTTGACTTCTGTCTTACTTTTTATTCTGTAATTTTTTAAAAATTTGTATGTGATTTTGGTGCTAGGGAGAGTCAGGATTAGAAATTCTGCTTTTTCTCCCTATTTGAAGTCCACACCTGGCCATAGTGGCATTTGCCCTGTCAGAAGAGATTATGGGACATCAAACCATTGCTTAATTAATTATTAAGTATGCTTAAGTACAGGTTTACTGTGTTAATTGTAAACTATTGCATACTTATTTTGAAAGAAAATTTAAATCAATTCTATACCAAGGCAGAGACTTTTGATTATCATAATTTAATGAAGAGAATGTTTAAAATTGTTTAACCTCAGGAAAATATATAGTAGTAAAGGAATGACATGAAAGCCTAATACTGTCTTTATTTGTAACTTCCGTTTTTGTTAAAACTTGAGCCCTGCTAAGACAGAAGTTCTGGCCTGTCCACATCGCTGTACAGAAGGAGAGGGACGTTTTAAGTGTCCACAGGAAGGGAGTCATCTGTGGCAAGCAGGCATGGGCATTTCTCGACTCTGACCATGACACAAGCATTCACTTCGATGAAATTAGAGAATACAGAAATCAATTATTAAATGTTCCAAAAACTCTTCTGTAAAGGCCCTAAATAGGAACCTAGAAAAGGGACAGAGTTCAGTGTCCTCAGACAAAGGCCACAATGACTTTACTGACAAAAATACTGAATACAGTACCATGGTGAACACAGCACAATACTAGTAGAATTAGCAATTCTGATTAATCAGTAGGTGGGGACATTTGAGCTACTCCCTTGCCCTTTTATCTGCTCTTAAAGAAGAAATCCCTTCTTGACTTCCATTCTTGTCCCTGATTCTGTTTTGTGGGTATCAGTAAATACCCATGAGGACTGGGGCTCAGGGCCGTCTCATGAAACCTGTACAGGGACTGTGAGGCAGTGTCCCCTAGGTCCCTCGGTGCACGCCAAGTGGTCTCTTAGTAGCCATTGTGTCTGCCACAACTGGTGCCCCGTGTGAGGAATGGGAACCAAATGACAAGTGGTGCCAGTGTGAGGAATGGGAACCAAGTGACAAGTGGTGCCAGTGTGAGGAACAGGAACTAAATGGCACTCTTCCAAAAACGCAGCTTTGTCATGTAGTTATCTTAGAGACATTTGTGAAACTTGTTTCGCACTGAAGAGGTGTGTCCTGTTGCCAGAGGACGAGCTGGACTGGGCACCGGCAGACTGGAGGACTCAATGCCATGTTGGCCACTGGCCGGCTCCGCCACGGGCCGTCCACTTGACCCCTCTGGGCTGTGATTGCATCACCTGTAAAGTGAATGGCTGCACTAAACGGTCCCCATATGTGCTGCCGGTAGATCCTGCCCTTATTTCTTGCTGCAGTGTATATTATAAAAACTGGAATAGACTGAAAGTAAAGATTTTACCTTTTTTAGTATTCTTCTCTTTCCCAGTGTTTCCCCAACCACCAACATGTTCTGAAGTACCTGTGTTTTTTTAAGTAAAGCAAGATAAACTTGATAGGCAGTTCAGAAGTGATGCCAGTGTGCATCTATTGAATTGACAGAAGTCTTATATTATTAGCTAGCGATTCATTTAAATCTACTAAATTCCAGTTTACTATCTCCTTCACCAAATCATAATATATAAATACTGAAAGAGCATGAAACATGGTGAAATATTTTAATTTTGTTAATAGAAGTATTTAAATATGCTTACAATTTGTTTCACGGTCCTCTGCTGTCAGAGCTCTCGAGGATGAAGAACCCAATAATTCTGACTCGGAGTCCATTTAGGCTTGTGGTCTGAAGATGTAGGCATAATCAGAAGGTGAAAATGGAAGCATTTTACTCCTGGTGGAATATCTGTTATGAAGTGTACTTATGTTGCTTGTGGTAGTTGCATTCAAGTTCGCAAGCCATTATCTTTTTCTAGGGCAAAGGTGTGTGAGCACTTGAGGGAACAATAGTCTCTAGCAATGTGAATTCTTATTTTTCAAAAATATAAGTTTCACTCTTCTATGTTCAAGTTGTATATATCTAAAGCTATCATTGTTTGGGTATATGTTACAAAATTCCCCCAAACACAAATAATCTAATGTAAACAGTAGTGACAGAAATGTAGCTGTATAATTGCCAAAACTTTCTATTTAACAAGTACATTTTATTTTGTAATTACTTTAATAATCAGTTATAAAGTGTTTTCAAGGGTCCCAATAGATCATTGATGTTAGAAGAGGGAAAAGGTTGCTTATTCTTTTAGGGAGAAAAGCCCTACCCTTGCCTGAGTAAAAGAGTTTTATTGCTCATGTATCTTTAAAGTGTTTGTTTCTAACAACAAGTTCAGTATCTAGATACTTTGTTTTCTGTCTGGACCAAGTGATTTAATCATCCTTTTTTTTTTTTTAAATGTTAGGCCTGAAATCTAGAACTGATCTGCTTATTTCCCCTCATAAATTCTCTGCCAAATAATTGTTTTGGTTAAGACTTCAGAGAGAGTAGCAAGTAGGTTACCAGCAAACTGGTTTTGTTTGTTTGTTTGATTGTTTGTTTTAGATCTCAGAAAGAGATTTTTTTAAAGGGAAAACTCTAACAAATATAATAGCTTCAATTACAAGTGCCCAAGCATATATTTTAGTAACAACCATGATGTTAGTTTAGCATTATTTTGTGTATTCTGTGAGTCAGGGATTTAGGCAGGATTCAATGCACTGATTTTTCTGCTCCTCAGAGCTTTAAGTGGTCCTCAGCTTGTGGAAGGGTTTGTCTGGAAGGTCCGAGATGTCTTCACTTGCACCGTGGAGGAGATGGCTAGAGAGATGTACACAGCTGGCTGTGTCAGCCTGTGGCCTCCCCAGTATGGTGATGTCAGGGTGGTCGGACTTCTTATATGGCAGGTGACTTCCCGTAGAACTAGCTTTCCAAGAAAACCAAGAAGAGGCTGTGTGGCCTTTTCTGATGCAGGCTCAGAAGTCCTGCCGTCCTTCTCTGCACACAAACACAGCAACAGGTGGTAGACCAATAGTAAATTCCTTAGTTAATACTGTGTTACTGATTTCCAATTGTTTCTTTCTGCTGATAAGGAGTTTGGGGCAGAGTGATGTTATCCTTAGCCTTGGGTTCCTAATCTGGGTGTAGGAACTTACTAGCTTTGCACCTGATACGATTTTTACCAAATTTTTCATTTCAAGCTCCTTCGCTTAAAAATATGAAAGGCTTATATTGGATACTTTTACCTTCTTTAAACTCATTTTTGGAACCTATTATTATCTTATTTTATCAGGTTCAGTAAAAGATCTGAGTTCTAATTTATTGATTTTTTTTTATTCAAACTTATATTTAGTAGGGGTCCCCAAACTATGGCCCGCGGGCCGCATGCGGCCCCTTGAGGCCATTTATCCGGCCCCCACCGCACTTCTGGAAGGGGCACCTCTTTCATTGGTGGTCAGTGAGAGGAGCATAGTTCCCATTGAAATACTGGTCAGTTTGTTGATTTAAATTTACTTGTTCTTTATTTTAAATATTGTATTCCCGTTTTGTTTTTTTACTTTAAAATAAAATATGTGCAGTGTGCATAGGGATTTGTTCATAGTTTTTTTATAGTCCGGCCCTCCAGTGGTCTGAGGGACAGTGAACTGGCCCCCTGTGTAAAAAGTTTGGGGACCCCTGATTTAAAGTGTTCCTCTTGTAAACAGTATAGAGTTTGACCTTGTTTTGTTTTCATGTTCTTTTTAAATCCTGTCTGATGATTTTTGTGTTTTGAGTAAAATGTTTTCTCCATTTCCATTTAATGTATTTATTGACATAATAGGGTTTAAATCCATCATATTGCTTTTTGATTTCTAAAGTGTGGATCATTTTTTTTATTTATATTTTCTTTTCCTGCTCTTTTTTGGATTATGTATATTTTTAATTTTGTGTATGTGTGTGACAAAGACAGAGAGAGAGAGAGAGAGAGAGAGATAGGGAGGGACAGACAAGAAGGGAGAGAGATGAGAAGCATCAGTTATTCATTACAGCTCCTTAGTTGTTCATTGATTGCTTTTTTTATATGTGCCTTGATCGGAGGGCTACGGCAGAGTGAGTGACCTCTTGCTCAAGCCAGTGACCTTGGGCTTTATACCAGTGACCTTTGGGCTTTAAGCCAGTGAACTTTGGGCTGAAGCCAGCGACCATGGGGTCATGTCTATAATCTCACACTCAAGCCAGCGACCCCATGCTCATGCTGGTGAGCCTGTGCTCAAGCCAGATGAGCCCGTGCTCAAGCCGGCGACCTCTGGGTTTTGACCTGGATCCTCTGCATCTCAGTCTGATGCTTTATCCACTGTGCCACCGCCTAGTCAGGGTATTGTTAATTTTTATAACCTTTTTTTCTCAGCTTTAAAAATGTCTTCTAAATGATGACATCGGAACATTTACAGCAAAATGGTAGGATCTTGATAACATGATACGAAGCGAAATAAGTAAATCAGAAAAAAACAGGAACTGTATTATTCCATACGTAGGTGGGACATAATAGTGAAAATAAGAGACATTGATAAGAGTGTGGTGGTTACGGGGGGGAGGGGGGAATGGGAGAGGGAAAAGGGGTGGGGAGGGGCACAAAGAAAACAAGATAGAAGGTGACAGAGGACAATCTGACTTTGGGTGGTGGATATGCAACATAATTGAACGACAAGATAACCTGGACTTGTTATCTTTGAATATATGTATCCTGATTTATTGATGTCACCCCATTAAAAAAATAAAATTATTATAAAAAAAAAAAAAAAAAAGTCTTCTTCTGGTGGTTACCATCAACATTTCAGTACATGTTTCTGTTCTAGTGCAAGAACCAGGCTGGTAATGATTTGCCTTCTCTTAGTGTTTTTGTCATATGCTTTTACTTTCTATATTATTTTTTATACTTTTTAATGTGTCGGGTAGTTGTTATCTTTTATCACTGTAACAGTTATATATTTTTATGTAATAGAGTATCATGAATTGAGCAGCTTAAAACAACACTCATTTACTATTGTACAGTTCTAAAGGTTAGAGTTTTGGATTGGCTTGTGTAGGTTCTCAGCTTAGGGTCTCACACAGCCAAAATCAAGGTGTCAGCTGGGCTGGGCTCTTATCTGAACACTTTGAGGAACAACCACATTTAAGCACATTCAGGATATTGGCAGAATTTGTGTTTTGCAGTTTTTGGACTGGGGTCCTTATTTTCTCGCTAGCTGTCCGCACCGGACCCCTTCCATTTGAAACACCAGCAATGGCACATTGAATTTTTCTCATGCATGCTTCGCTTCTTTCTGATTTCCTCTTTTTCCATTAGGAAGAGAAAAAACTCTGCTTTCAAAGGGCTCATTCAATTAGACTAGCTGCACCTAAATAATTCCCATTTTGATTAACTTGAAGTCCGCTGATTAGTAATCTTAGGTACATCTGCAAAAACTCTTTTTGCCTTATATGGTAAGGCAATCATGGGTGTGATCCTCATCATATTTAGTCTTGGGGGTTAGTGCAGACAGCCTTGCGGGGCATTTTAGAACCCTGCCTGCCTCAATAATTTTGTGTGTGTGTATGTGACAGAGACAGAGAGAGGGACAGATAGAGACAGACAGACAGGAAGGGAGAGAGATGAGAAGCATCAGTTCTTCGTGTGGCACCTTAGTTGTTCATTGATTACTTTCTCTTATGTGCCTTGACCACAGGGCTACAGCAGACTAAGTGACCCCTGGCTCAAGCCAGGGACCTTGGGCTCAAGCTGGTGAGCCTTGCTCAAACCAGATGAGCCCGCATTCAAGCCGACGACCTTGGGGTTTCAAACCTGGATCCTCCACGTCCCAGTCTGACACTCACTGTGTCACCACCTGGTCAGGCTCAATAATTTTTTTAAATAATGGTTTTATTGAGATGTATGTCACATACCCAGAATACCAAAAATAACCCCTTGAAAGTATATAATTTCGCAACAACCATCAAGGCTAATTTTAGAATATTTTTATCACTCCAAAATAAAAATCTTGTGCCCGTTAATGATCACGCTTCCCCTCTTGCAGCCCCCCAGCAGTCCCTGCCCCCAGCAATCACTAATCTACTTTTTCTCTCTCTGTATTTGCCTGTTCTGGACCTCTCATGTAAATGGAATCATGTACTCTGAGACCTTTTGTGTTTGGCTTTCAGTTAGTACAATGCTTTCAAGATTCATTTATGTTGTAGCATGTGACAGACCTTCAATCCTTTTATAGCTGAATAATATTCCATTGTACATTGTATAGCGTAGTGATACCACATTTTATTTATTCACTTGTCAGTTAATGAGTGGATTGTTTTTTTGGAGGGGATATTATGAATATGAATAATTTTGCTGTGAACTTGTAAAAGTTTTTACACAGACATATGTTTTCAGTTTCTTGGGTATGTGCTGAGGATTATATGGCAGGCTGAATAGTGATTTCCCAGACCCTCTACCCCCAAAGCATCAGGTCCCAATATCTGGAAACTTTAAATGTTAATTTGGATAAGGATCATTACAGATGTGAATAAATTAATGATATTGTAATGAGATTATCCTAAATGTCATCACAGTTAAGAGGGAGTCAGGGATTTGACACAGACACAGAGGGAAGACACACACACATACAGGAGAAAGTAATGTGAAGACAGAGGCAGAGATTGTAGTGCTGTCGGTATGAGCCAGGAAAAGGTGGCAACCACCACATGCTGGAAGATGCAAGGGAACAGATTCTGCCCTGAAGTTCTGGAAATCGTGTAGCCTTGGCAACACCTTGATTTCAACCTGATGATTTCAAACCTTTGGCCTCCAGAACTGTGAGAGAATAAGTTCCTGTTGTTTCCAGTCACCTCATCTGTGATTTGTTACAGACACTGGAGCCAATACAGAGTGGAATTGCTGGGTCCTATGGTAACTCTGTGTTTGAGGAACTTTCAGACTTTCCCAGTGGCTTCACGGATTTTCATTTCCACCAGCACTGTATAAGGATTCTGATTTCTCCACATTCCCGCTAACACTTGTTATTGCGTCTTTGATTATAGCCATCCCAATGAGTATAAAATGCTATCTCACTACGGTTTGGCTTCACATTTCCCCAGTGAGTGAGGATGTTCAGCATCTTTTTATGTACTTACTGGTCATTTGTGTATCTTCTTTGCAAAAATGTCTGTGCCAATCCTTTGCCCATTTCTTTACTGACATGGTCCTTTTATTGTTGAATTGTAAGGTTTGTAAACTTCTGTAGTTTTGGTCCCTACATTGGGTCTATGACCTGTTTTAGTTTTTGTACGTGGTGGGAAGTACGGGCACAGTCACTTTTGAGGCAGTTTTTGGCTATTACCTCTTCAAATACTGCTTCTGCTTCCCCGTCCTCTATCCAGTTGCGTGCAGAGTAGATGCTTCGACCGTCTTAGACATCTCTTAGGATCTTTTCTGTTTCTTCCTTTTTTAAAAATTTGGTGCTTCAGTTGGATGTTTCCTGTTTTACTCTGGGGTTCACTGATCCTTTCTTCTGCGGGTTTACTTATCCAATCAATGTTTAATTTGAGGTGCTGTCATTGTTTAGTTATATAATGTCTATTTGATTTTTTTGTTTATTATTGTAATTCTTTGAAATTCTTTCTATCCATTTTGTACATCTTTTTCTTTTATTTAACTTAATATTTTAGTTATTTTAAAGTCCTTATCTGCTAACTCTAATATTTGGAGCAATTTCTGTTTTTACAGACGTACGCAGTTATTGTCTCTTTATTGTAAAACCTGTAGATTTCT